>NC_143164.1:10965000-11590000 GCF_047325235.1 Durio zibethinus | reverse complement strand
ATGAACAAAGAACTGAGGATAATTTCTTAGTAAATAAGGCAGCTTCATGATCTAGTCTTCTTCTAATGGTTCTAGACAAATGCTCAACTTTTGAAGATCATTAAGCAAAGAAAGCATCAACTCATAAAGCATCATCTATGAACTGTAGTTAAGATGTGGTTATTCTATACTATACTATTAACATTAAAAAAAAGGTTCTATAACCCGGGGTATTGCTAAAATTAGACATCATAAAGATAAAAGATAAGTTTTCACAGAAAACTTCACATACCCGGGCATGAATGAACTCCTCAATCCTTCCATCTGGAAACCGCCCAAGAAGCCTAGGTCCTTGACCGTGCTTGGACATGCACTCAAAGGTCCTAATCTCATCATCCCTATTGAAAAACACTTCCACACCTTCACCATAAATCCGGACCAACACTTTCTGATGAAGATCAGCATGTTTTGTAGGCCAGTTTATCTGAAAAACCTCGTTAGTCATAGCTCCCTTAAGTGGAATCACATGAAATTCTTCCATATCTTGTATCATATCTCCCCATTCGGATGCCACTGCTTTCAAAACTTTCTTCAGTTCTTCTGGTGCAGAACTTGGAATGAACCTATTTTTCTTTATAGCCATTTGTGTGTCAGTAGACTAACCTTGACCTGTAATCAAAGACCCCAGAAAAGGTTACTCCTTCGAGAGACAACTTCATAAAATTGAGATAACCAGCAATTCAACCAGGAAAGAATACAGAATTTTCCTAGAAAGAACAGAACAGAACTCAGCCCAAAATAATAATAATAATAAAAATAAATAAATAAAAGCTATAAGGATCCTACCCTCTCAAAATGGTTATACTTTTAAGTTCTAGCAATTCCAAATCTTCCAATATATTCATAAAAAGTAGTTCTTACCAACCAACCTCAGAATATCAACACCATGCATGTACCAAAAACACAAAAATCGAAGAAACCATTCGCGGAAACCTTCAAGATTTTGAGATAACAATACTCCCCAGAAAAGAAAAATTAAATAAAAGCTAAAACGATCAAAGCTTCTCAAAAAGATTACAGTTTAATCAATTTCAAATCTTTAAATATCTTCGGAGTTTATTTTAATCAACACCAAGCATGTAGTAGGAACTCAATAATCAAAGAACCCATTTCAGAAAAAAAAACTACAAAAATTCGAGAAAACCGGCAAAGAACATAGAATTCACCCAGAAAGAAACATAACAGAGCTCACCAGAGAGAGACTGTATCCAAGATAGTTGCAAGCTGAGACACCAACTTTCTTTTTTCTTATTGTGAAGTGTAAATCCAAGAATCTTTGAAGAAAACAAAAAAAAAAAAAAAAAGGAGAGAAAGGCCCAAAGAAATGAAAACTATGATTGATTTGTATGCTTTTATTGAAAGGGACAAGAAGCAAATGCCGTTTACTTTTTCTTCGCTGGTGAAATGAGCTCTCCCGCGAAATATAGGTGGCACTGATAAGTTATATAGGGAGGGGGACCGTGTGTGAGACTGTCTGTCACACCTTGAAAGGCGTAAAAATGAGACAGACCAATAATTAATGGACACGTAGAAACTACTCCCAGCTGGAGTTTGAGTTTGATCGCTCTTTTCTTCTTGTTGTTTGTTCGTATGCTGATTTTTGGAATGAGAGTCTTTAGGGTTGCCTTTGCCAGTTTGCAACTCAAAGTCTTCCAATTTGCAACTCAATTCCAATTTTCAACCAAGTTAACTCAAAGTCTTTCAGCCTATTAAAACTTGACATCTGGATTTGGATTCCATTCTTTTTGCGCTGTTTATTCTTTTCCACCGTTTGAAAACTTACCTCACTAAAAACATATTACATTTTTACTTCTAAAATTTATATTATTTATACATACTGTCAGTATTTTTATTTTTTTTTAAATTCCTAATATTTTAATATGCAATCTAAAAATTATGGAGATTAAGATAAAAAGAAGAACAAAAAAAAAAAAAAAATCACATAGATGACCAAGGCCTGATTGACTTTTAAAAGGTTTCGTATCGATGACCAATAACTGGATAGTTTCTATGCAGTAATAAAAAATAATAATAATTTTGGACCGTTTCTATTTGAGATACGGAATGCGTGGTTCTTAGTTTTCAGTTTTGACACAATTTGTGTTGACATTGAGTGTGCCTGTGTACGGTTACGGTCAGCATTGTCGGCAGTTATCCGGATATAAGAAATTTAAAGTTTAATTTATAATGATATTTAAAAAAAAAAAACGACATCAAATAAGTTTCCAGTTTAATTTTTAGTAAAAAAATCAAAATATATGAAATTAAAAAGATTTTTGCAAGTGTCTTAATCATTACGGCACTTGAGATTATCAAACATGCTTAAAACCCAAAAAGCAATAAATTCCATTCATTTCCGGCGACGAACCCACTTAGCTTTATGATGATAATTCATATTTTAAAAAAATAATAATAATTTATGATTCACGAACTAATGGCTTAGATTTTAGTCTTAATACATAATATTGTAGGACATATTCTTTCGTAAGGCTTGGCTCTTCCTCAGCAACAAAATAATGTTGTCTTTAACCTTTCTTTTGTTGAATAAAAATAAAAATTAATAAAAAAATTCATACCTGAGACTGTTTGATAAGAATTAAAAGTGTTTATGGATAATTAAGGTCTGACTGGATTGACATATTTAAATTTTTTCTTGTGGTTGGATTTGGTTGATAAAAAATCTGTTTATGTTCGTTTAATTTAAATTTAATATTTATCATATTAAAAATATTTTAATTTTTAAATATATTTTATAATTAAAATAAAATAAAAATATTCTTACCAGTCAAATTGAATTGGAACTTGAAAATCTTGTTCAAAATTTGATTCATCGAACAATTCCAATAAGAATGAGAGGAGAAGGAAGGAAAGATAGTAAATGAAAAAAAAAAAGAGATTTCTTTTGATGGGAGGAAAATGGAGGATTCGAAACTTTCTTTTCTTTTCAAATTTTTTAATCCAACTTTCTCTTTCAGATTTAGTCTTCTTTTTTTTTAATTGAAATGAATCATTTTATTTACAATTTTATTCATAATTTTTTTTATTTTTTATTTTTGTATTAAATTAAAAAAAAAAAAAAACAATTTGCCTTCATTTTTTCACTTCCCTATATTTTTTTTACATTCCTTTCCCAAGCATGATTTAGGAGACAAGAATATAACAAGTACAATATATATATACACATTTTAATAACATATTTTCCCCTTTATTACCTTTTCTTTTGATGAGGTTGAATTATTAGTCGATACCAAGAAATTAATAAGTAAATTTATTCAAAGTCATACGTCGGATTTTGGACAAACACTTTTAAATTTAAATTTAAATTTTTAGAAATATTTTATTATTACATATTTTTATTTAAATTTAAAATTTATTTAAAAAATTAATAAAAAATATTTTAATATTTTAATAATAAATATAAATTAAATAAAATAGACAAGTGAAGAAAGCTCTACAAGTGTTAATCAACCTCGACAACTCTGTAAATAAGCAATTTTTATTTTTCGTGGGTATATGGAAGATAATCTAAAATAAGACATAATGATATTATATGAAGAATAAGAAAAAATATATAAAATAATATAAGTTAAAATTTTAATAAAAATTATATATAAATTTAATAAAAATAAAAAGAATTTATGTTTTTATTATCAAAGTAAATTTTTATATAAAATTTTTAATTTTTATATAAAATACGATATAATTACATATATTATTAATATTTTATATAATATAAATATATAAATTTTTAAATCTACTTATTAAATTTGAGTAATATACACTTATAAAAACAACAACTTTTTTAATGTATAAATAAGTCTCTCCTTCTCATCTTTAGGTCGAATCAATTTAAAATTTAAAATTTATAGCTTATAATTATTTTTTTATTCTCAATCTCACGTGTATTAAAATTTTCGGGAGATTAATTTTCAGTTTAGAGATAAAATTTTTTCAACCAAACTACATGTGACTTGTTATATATCTGAAGGAGCAAAATAAATGTATAAAAAAAAAAAAACAAATTTTCTTCTCTCAAAAGTTAAACTTGAAGTGATGTCTTGTCAATAAATTAAGGAGTTTTTCAATTATTGTTTTGGCAGATAAAGGGAACTTTTGCTATTATTCAAAGTTATCCCTCCATCTAAGAGACACACAGGTATGCGGTCATCATTTCTTGTACAACTTTTGAATAGATAAAAGAAACATTCCCACGTTTGTACCAAAAAGGTAATGAACGAGTACGTTTTCTCATTACATAAAATTTTTAAAAACATGCATTTTAAATGTCATCCTAATAAAATTCTTGTAATATGTCTCAAATTACAATTTGAATATGTGAGGATTACTTCATGTGTCAACATCTTAGCATATTTGATACATTCAAGTTGTACAATGATTTTGTAGTGTCTCTCCATCTTTTTAAGACACTTGATGATTAAATTAGTTAAAAGCCCAAAAGGCTATAGAATCCATCCACCTTGGATGGCTCATGGTCACGGCTGAATAAAGTTTCCACTGCAGAATTTTTTTTCTAGTTTCTTTTCATTCTTTTGCACATAGTGCTACCTTTTGCTATTTTGTGCTCTATTTGTGGCTTAGAATTTTATGATATAGGGAGAGCGAAGGAAAAAAAGAGAGAAAGAGGGGAAATAGGGGCACTTATTAAAAAATAAAAAATAACAAAATTTTCAAAAATTATAATAAAATTTTTTAAAAATCTCAATTAAAAAAGTAACTAAAAATCTATATCAACAAAAAAAATGGAAAAATATTTGACAATTTATTAAAGTGAACTATTGAATCAACTAAAAATGAAAAAAAAAATAGAAATATTATTAAAATATATTTAAATAAAAAAATTTGCTTGAACTTGTAATTAAAAGCGTGAAGAATTGGAGTTTTAAATTAGACTTTATCAATTAAAGTGACATTGACCATTTTATTTTTCTTAACTTAATTGCATGTATATTTTTAACTTTTTTTATTTAAATAAGATATTCAAATCATATTTTTGGAATAAAAAAAAATACTAATCAATCGAGCAACATGCTCGAATGTTATTTTATTTGGGCTAAATGCTCAATTTAGAATCTAATATTTAAATTTTTTTCAATTAAAGATATTATTTTTAATTTGATTCAATGTAAAATTAAATGTTTTCAAGTTAATTCAATATAAGATTCCATCACTACAGTATGATACATGCACATTAAACTAAAGTGATTTTTTTTCTTACTATAAAAGTTAAAAGAAAATGTTTTACTTATTTTTTGCATTTCTGTTTCTCTATCTAATAAAAAAAAGAAAGAGCATCCCTCTCTAAAAATCAAGTTGCCTAAATCCTAGTCGTCACCATTATCCTGGTCATTGTCTAGTCACCACTAGCCACTATCGACCTCCACTGGCTCGTCACCTTTCAACCCCAAAATTTCACTAGGTGCTCTTCTCAACCTCCTCTTTTTAGACCCGTGCTTGATTTTATTTGAAACATCTTCGAATCACCCAGATCTGAACCTACAGTCATGGCCTAAAACTTCAAAATACTCTATTTTTTCATCGACCAAACACCTTTTCCTCCTAATGTGTTTTTCCAAGTCTGAAACTCCCTCTTCACAAAAACTCTAGACCTAAAATAACCTAAAGTACTAAAAACCCAAAACTGTCTCTCTTATTTCGTTGCTTTTTTTTTTTTGTTCTTATTACTTTTGGTGTTGCTATTCTCCTTTTAGGGATGAGTTTTTTTGTGGATTTTTTTTTATTTTTTTGGTTGTTAGGTAAAAAGGGTTTTTTTTTTTTTTTTTGATCTTTAATAACTCTTTGTTTGCAATCAAATGGATCTCATGGCAACATACCTTCAATTATATGTTGTTAGTAGTTTCTTCAAATATTCTATCTTTTTTTAAATAAGAAGAAAAATGACACTGTGATTAAAGAGAAGTTTGGAGCATTTTGAAAGTATGAAAAAGAAAAAAATGTAGAGAGAAAAACATAATGAAAAATAAGACGGTTTAGAGCAAAAGAGGTGAGATTTTTTGGAGGTTGAAACTGTATGTCTTCTTTGTAGATTTTGGCATTTTCAATTGTTTGTTGAAAAATTCACATAGATAACATGAATGAGAAAGTTAAGATGGATCGGTGGGTGAACTTTTGGCTCATTCTAAGGACAAAAGGCGATGATCGACAGTGATTACAATGGTGATTGAACATTGATTTCTAGGTTTATGAGGGGCTATCAATTTCATGTCACATTTAAAGCATTTTTAATTAAGAAAAAATAAAAGAATTTAATGATAAAATAGACTTAACAATGTGTGCAAGTCATTGCCGTTAAGTAATCTTGATTTGAACATATTAAAAAATGATTGGTCCTACATTGATCTAAATTAAAATTGATATCCTTAATTGAGAAAATATCAAAATGTTAAATTTTTAATTGAGCATTTAACCTTCTATTTGCCACTTAAACTTAATAATAATATTAAGAACTTTGTTACATTTAATTGTCTAGTCAATGAAATCATTCCACATTTGTCAAATTAGCATAAATTCAATTATTATGTCAAATGCTAAGGAAGATCATTATCTAAGCTCGTCGCCACTATATGGGTTTGTTCCTGAATTGCTCGCCTATTTGGACTTTTTCATCCGTAGAGATAGTTAGCCCAACTATTTCTACTAACATTTCATCAATACGTCATCTCATGATAATTTAATTTATCTCTAATTTGTTTGGAATCATTAAATATGGTACACGTTCACTCATATGGATCTTTCTTGAGCTTTACATGAAATTCCCATCAATTGTCATCTATTCCAGTATATCAACACCCCATTTCTCATATATAAAGTAAAATGAGATCTAAATATACTATTATGAACTTTTCATCTTTAGACTTCCTTAACATTCTTTGTAACTCATTTTCTTTCTTTTGAATCATAGTACTTTGGACTAATTTGGGTATTGGAGCACGCTTATTAAAAATACACTTTAATCATATTATTTTACTACAAATCTAAACCAATTTCAACTCACTTTTACTTGACACACTCTCAACAAACACCAACTAATTAATCTTTCCTTTACTTTCAATTACAAAATTGCAATGAACAAAAATAAGCTAAATCAATGTATTTAGCTAGAGTATTCAAGGGCAATAACAAATTGGATTTAAGCACCTAATTGACATGTGTATGTATTTTTATTGAAGAATTGAATTGAAATTTTTTTTCTAAAAATATACTAAAATAAAAAAAGTATAACTCTATAAAGTTACCCAATGAACTAGAGTTGTTTTTGAATTTGAATGTATGATAAAGTGACATGCACAAAATTGAGCTAAAAAAGTCAAAAATAATTTCAATCAATATATGAGTTAAAACAGCTAGGAGCTTAAAGTAAAAATAATTGGTTAATTAAGTTAAAAAAAATTTTATGATAAAAGTGTATGAGTTGAATCTGAAATTTAATTTAATTAATTTATATAACTATTTTAATTTAGTTAGGACTCCATCACTGTAGTGTGATACACGTATGTTAAACTAGAGTGATTTTTTTTTACTATAAAAGCTAAAAGAAAAATTTTTACTTATTTTTTACATTTCTATTTCTTTTCCTAATAGAAAAAGAGAAAGCACCTCTCTCTTTAAAAATCAAGCTGCCCAGATTCTTGTCATCACCACTGTGTTTACCGTTATTTAGTCACTGTTGGCCATTATCGATTATCACTAGTCGCTTATTTTTTGATCCGAAAATTTTACCAAATGCTTTCATCGACTTTTTTTTCTTTTCGATCCATGCTTGGTTTTGCTCGAAACATCTTTGAACTGCTTAGATCTGGACTCAAAGTCATGGCTTAAAATTTCAAATACCATTTTTTTTCGTTGGCCAAACACTTTCTCCTTTTAATATGTATTTTTTCAAGCCAAAACTCCCTTTTTCATAAAATATCTAGAGAAAAAATAACTTAAAGCACTCAAAACCCAAAACTGCCTCTCCTTTTTCGTTGTTATTATTTTTTATTGTTGTTCCTATTGCTTTTGGCGCTGTTGTTCCTTTTTTAAGGATGTGTTTTTAGTGTTTTTTTTTTTCATGCTTTTGGTTGTTAGTAGAAAGGGTTTTAATTTTTTTTTTTTTTTGGTCTTTGTCGCTCTTCATCTACAATCAAATAGGTTTCATGGCAATATACCTTCAACTTTATGTCATCATTAGTTTCTTCAAATATTCGATCTTTCTTTGAATAAGAAAAAAAATGGCTCCGTGATTAAGGAAAAGTTTAGAGCATTTTGAAAGTGCAAAAAGGAAAGAAATGTGAAAGAGAAAAACATAATGAAAAATAGGATCGTTTGGAGCAAAGAAGGTGGGATTTTTTTAGGGTTGAAATTACGGGTCTTTTTTTTTTTGTAGATTTATGCATTTTCAAGTGCTTGTTAAAAAATCCACATAGATAACATCAACAAGAAAGTAAGATAGATCAGTGGATGAATTTTGGGCTCATTTTGAGGATGAAGGTCAGCAATCGATGATGGTTACAGTGATGGCCAATCATTGATTTCTAGGTTTATGGGAGTCTGTTGGTTTCAGGTCACATTTAAAAGCATTTTTAATTAAGAAAAAATAAAAAAAATAATGATAAAATAAACTTAGCGGTGCATGCAAATCACTATCGTTAAGTAATCTTGATTTGAATACATTAAAAAATGATTAGTCTTACATTGATCTAAATTAAAATTGATATCCTTAATTAAAAAAATATCGAAACGCTAGATTCTTAATTGAGTATTTAACCTTCTATTTGCAAGTAAACTCAATAATAATATTATGACTTTGTTACATTTAATTGTCTAGTCAATAAAATCAAATTCCACACTTGTCAAATCAACATAAATTCGATTATTATATCAAATACTAAGGAAGATCATCATCTAAGCTACTTGCCACTATATGAGTTTGTTTTTGAGTTGCTCACCTATTAGGACTTTTTCATCTATAGAGACAGTTAGCCCAACTATTTCTACTAACGTCTTATCAATACGTCATCTCACGATAATTTAACTTATCTTTAAATTGTTTGGAATCATTAAATACAACACATGCTCCTTTATATGGACCCTCTTTGAGCTCTAAATGAAATTCTCATCAACTGTCATCTATTTCAGTTATATCAATATCCCATGTCTTATATATAAAGTAAAAAAAAATCTAGATATACTATTATGAACTCTTCATCCTTAAGCTTCCTTAACATTCTTTGCAACTCATTTTCTTTTTCTAAATCCTAGTACTTTTGGATTAATGTGAGTATTGAAGCACACTCCCAAAAAATAAAATTTGATACCCTTTTAATTATATTGTCTTACTACAGATCCAGATTTGTTTCAACTCACTTTCACTTGAAACACCATCAATAAACACTAAACAATTAATCTTCCCTTTATTTTTCACTTACAAAGTTGCAATGAACAAAAAAAAGTTGAATTAGTGTATTTAACTAGAGTATTCAAGTGCAATAACAATTTGGATCTAAGCACCTAATTGACATGTGTATGTATTTTTATTGAAAGAATTGAATTGAAATTTTTTACCTAAAAATGTACTAAAATAAAAAAAAAATATAAATCTGCAAAGTTACCTAAGAAACTAGAGATGTTTTGAAATTTGAATGTATAATAAAGTGACATGCATAAAATTGAGCTAAATAAACTCAAAGATAGTTTCAATCAATAAATGAGCTAAAATAGGTAGGAGCCTAGAGTAAAAATAATTGGTAAATTAAATCAAATAATTTTTTTTTATGATAAAAGGAGTATGAGTTGAATATGAAATTTAATTCAACTAATATATACAATTATTTTTTTAAAAAATAAATATCTAACAATTTAAAATTCAAAATTTAATATTTGAGATTTATGCATTTATTTTCAAACTATGACTCTTTAAAAATAAAGAAAGTCAATTTACTTAGTTTGGGACAACTAAATTTACCCTCCATCGGGAGTGTGACTATGGGCTTGAAGAAATAATTCACTGCCACTTTTTTTTTTTACCAATATCGCTACTACTTCTTATCTCTAAGTTTAGTACTTTATCAAAAAAACAAAATTAGAATATTGTAAATTTCATTTTTACCCTCTCCAATACTGCCGCTACTTCTTACCTCTCAGTTTAGTACTTTATCAAAAAATAAAATTACAATATTTTAAAATTTCATTTTTACCCTCAATACAACAAATATATTACCAACAGAACAAGGGTGGTTCCGTAAATTCATTCCTTTTGAAAAACCTTAAACCCCAGTACTAGGAAACCTTGATCAGTTGCTTCCTTTCTCCCTCGTCGCCCATTCCGAAGAAGAAAGCATCCGATCCATCCTTAGCTCTCTTGTTGAAAGTTGTAGAATTGTAGCAACTGAAGCTGATGGATCCTCAAACGGTGTCGTCCAATGTGTCAACTTCTCAGAAAATCTCACCTGGTTGGTCTTGTCTTTCCTTTTACCTATCTTCCAGTTTTAAATTGTTCGGTTTCTTTTTCTTTTTCCCTTTTGATCCTAATTGATCATTGGTAAATTTGAATCCTTTTAGAGTACCAAATCATGGAGTTTTTTTTTTTTCTGTTTTTTAAATTGTTTCATTTTTCAGTATTTGTTTGGTTATTTATATTCAATTTGAAGCTAATTGTTATTTTGCTTGTTTTGAAACAAATGCTGTTGTTTTACAGATGGATTGAGATATAAGAAATGTGGTACTCAGAAGGAAGGAAAGAGGTTGTTGGGTTCAGTTCGTGTAGGAGATGAAAACCCGTTTGATTTTTTTCGTGTTTTTTATGGTAATCTCAATCTATAATTACATTTGTACTCTTCGATTTGTTGTTCTACTCATTTTTAATGCTTGAGATTCATGAATGGTGATTACTTACTGTTTGATCCAGCGACTTAGAACGAGTGATAATTAGTGATCTTTCAGACTTGGGTTATAACTTATAATTAGGAATGTAAAGAAAAGCTGTTGAAGAGGTTTGAAAGTTGAAACATGAAATGAATTCAAATGTAATTTTGTTTTAATCTAATTTGAGCTGGGGAATGTTTTTTATTATTGAAATGCTTGTTATAAAACTTTCTTCCCACTGACAGAAGAAGTTAGATAAAGTGATTAAACTCACTTGCATTTAGTGCAGATATACCTCAAAAAAGAGTTATGGGATTGAAATTCAAGTGCAATAGAATTTTGAGCAGGAAACTTTCTGATCTTAGAGGGATGGTTGGATATACCCTTAATGGAACAGAAAAAAAACATGGTTCCATTTCATCTATGGACCGCTATATTTGCAGGATTACAGTAATGAATAAAAACATTTCTAAGAACCTTAAACATTATCCTAGGTCGTTGCAACTCCAATGGTTTAAAGTTTGGATTTGAGGTTTTTGTCAGGTTATATTTATACTAAGGAAATGGAAATGACCACATTTAATACAACACTGCATATTGAAATTAGTTAGCTGCTTATAATGCTTTTGGGAAGTCTACATGAAAGAAGTAATCAAACAAAAGTTATTTGTCATGCTAATAATTTAGAGTTGTTTGCTCATTTTAGCTTAAAGTTATCTCTTGGGAACTCTAATGTAAAAGAAGTAACCAAACAAAAAAATTTTCCCATTCTTTGTTTTGCTAATAAGTTAAAGTAGTTTGCTTATTTTACATGATAATTCAGCTTCTTGGTAGCTAGTTGCTTCTAAGGTGGTTGACCTGCTTCCATAAGAATATATGTTTTTTTGAGAAATCATTTACAAATCATTTTTTTGTTTGGGTTTCAATGTAAAACTAGAGCTTGTATTTTTTCCACTTGCAATATTTTTCTTCAAATTTTTGTCACTATCTTGTTTTCTATTTTTGAGAATTCACTGCTTGCTTGTTATACGTATTGAGCAAGTGTTCTGAATTCCTTCCATGGTATTGAATCTGGTCCCTACATTTCCAGTTTTTCCCTAAGATCCTGAACAGGTGTGAGAAATGTCCTTATTAGGTTTCTGATAAATATCTCTTTTATTAAACTTTAGCATGGTCGGAAGCAGATCTTTCTAAAGATTTGTTATGCATTGTGCAGAGAGTGTAATAGCTGGAGCTACTGCTGGTGTTGTTGTGGAAGCAACTCTATACCCAATTGATACAATAAAAACCCGACTGCAGGTGAGTTGACTTAATGGTTCTGTTTTCAATAATTGCCGGCATTTTATGCTGAGATAAATCCTCTTTCATATTTTCAAACTAGCTACAACTTTTGAAAAAAGAAATTGCATCTTAACGCCCTTTTTTTTTTTTTTTTTAGGTTGGTTCTAATGGAAACCACAATATCTTATCTTCATAAGTTTAGATCTGTCACATTAATGTATGTTGATTATGAAATTACAGGGATGGTAGTCCTGAGACTATTTCTACCACATGTGCCTGATTTATCCTATAAACTATTCTATAACACCTTAATCTATCCTAAAAGTCTTATAGCACTATTGCTTTGCGGTTAAATACATTTCTTACTTGAGAATTTAGAATGATGAAGATTGAAGCACCATTTGATTCACATTTAATGTTTAGTTCATAAAGATCTTTTGTTTGACTACCTATTCCTCTTAATCAAGCTTTTACCTTACTGTAATTGTTTTTCCTCTGGAAAGAAATTATATAGAAAATAAATTAAGGGCAGAAGACACAAAAGATGTTCTTATTTAAGGACTTTTCTCCCACAATTCTTTCGCCTTAATTTCCTATCAGCCTCCCTCCAATGTACTCTTTAACTTTTGGCATAATTATTTAATGTTTTACTTACAAGATCTGTTTCTTCTTTGAATCTCTATGATTAGTGCTCATAATCCACTGTTCTCATTTTAGGCAGCCCGTGGTGGAGGGAAAATTATTTTAAAGGGTCTTTATTCTGGATTGGGTGGAAACCTTGCTGGGGTTTTGCCGTGAGTATGCAATTGAAAATTTTTATAATCCATCTTATTTCATCCATGAAAACAAAGGTTTATATTCTTTCACATATGGTATGTTCTTTCTATTAAAGTGTAGTTCCGAGAATTTTCTTGTGAAACTAACTAAAATTTGTGCCAGGTAACTTCATCTGAACAAACCCTTATATTACAATTCCAGAAGTCTATTTTTTCCTAATTGATTCACCTCTTTTGCACCCTCAATTTGCAATTCTTATTAGCTCTCAATTGTTCTCAAGAATTTCTTTTTGGTTGATTGGCATTTGGGCTGATGGACCTTTTTATCCACAGGGCTTCAGCTATATTTCTTGGTGTTTATGAACCTGCAAAGCAGAAATTGTTAAAGGCATTCCCTGAAAACCTGAGTGCTTTTGCTCATTTGGTAAGTTTTCTTATTAACAAGTAGCAAATTGGTGGATGAGTTCCAATAAAATTTGCTTCAATGACTTCGCAGTTCTAAATTGTTTATGGTTCCTCTCAGCTATATTTCTTTTGGCTTTTAGATTTTTGAAGATAAAAATAATTTATAGAGCTCTTCTTCATTTTCAAAATTTCCCTTCTAAATCCTTTTAATTGTCATGCCGTGAATAAACTCACTAGATAGGTATACACCTGAATGGGGTTCATTATTCTTTCTCATACACAAATTGAGAGTTGGAAATATCAGAACAGAAAGAGATTCAGAGATTGGGCATCATGGGCTCAATTTGTTAGTCCAATATCTGAACCTGCTGATAAAATATGTAGTAGACTTTTGCCTAACCTTCATGAATTGGTCTGCCTAGTACCAACATATTCTGTCTAGTTGCTTGTTAACGGTGGTATGGAATGTGATAACTCTATAATACCCAATATCAGACCCTTTTTATTAAAGATAGAGAGTATTATCATGTTTTGATCTACTGATGGTGGCTTTCTTTCTATATAAATTGGTTTTAAGAGTTTATTCAGACTGCAGGTGCTCTAGGAGGTGCTGCTTCTTCCCTTGTTCGAGTGCCAACAGAGGTAATTAGGTTCACTTATTTCTCATCATTCACTTCTCTCTCTCCTCTATCACTTGCTTGTGCTCATTGGACATTTTACAGGTTGTTAAGCAAAGGATGCAAACTGGGCAATTTTCTTCTGCCACTGCTGCTGTACGCCTTATTGTTGCTAAAGAGGGTTTTAAAGGTCTATATGTGGTATGGAAACTTATTTCTCATTTGATTCTTCATTCTTGAGATTCAACCCAAAATGTCAGTCTTATAGTTTCTGCTGTGCAATCTTGTCTTAGTAGAAAAGAGAAGGCTGTGATGTTGCATTTCGATTATGAACAGTATTTTGAAAGAGTTGTCTGATATTGTATTTTGGATCATTACAATCATCAGTTTCCGAAATTGTATGTGTTTTTTATGCATGTGATTGTTGCTTGGTGGCAGCTAGTGGTTATTGTGTATATGAATGCAATTTTCTGTGGGATTATCTTGGTGGATATGTCCTAACCTCTCTTTCTGAAATTGTAGGGGTATGGATCCTTCTTATTGAGAGATTTGCCCTTTGATGCCATCCAGTTTTGCATCTACGAACAACTCCGGATAGGATATAAACGGGCAGTAAGCACCATGTTTCTTACTCTTTGACATTCATATAGAAAGTGCTTGCTTCTAAATCTCAATCAGTCAATACAATAGATTAAAATGTTTGCAACTGCATCGTAAATTAATTGATTTTCCATTATTGTGTAACCGAGGACAAAGCCTCTCCATACAGCAAGGGTAAGGGCGCTCAGTTTTGATCCTATCCAGAGATTGTCCTCAAGAACTGTGCGATCTCTTTATTTTATAACAGAGGAAACCTCGTTGAGTTAGAAGACACTGAAATATTACTCTTAGAACTTCAGCAACTTCATTTTACTCATTTATATACTGTTTTCAATCATTATGTTGCTGATCAACATTGGCTAGTTTATATCATATAAAGAGAACCCAAATAAGCGTCCTCACTTTGCCATTTTTCATTTGTGGTAAACCAGGAAACTATTGTGAAATAAATTCTATTTGCCTTTTTATCCAGGCACAAAGAGACCTGAATGATCCTGAGAATGCCATACTTGGTGCTTTTGCTGGTAAATGAGTCTTGTTAGAAGTTTCAGATTTCTATTATTTATATCTTAAATTTGGTCTTACATTTATAGTTAGTAATAGACTATTAGCCTATTACTATTGCCAGCTAGGTGTATATTTGATCATAATTCCTGAAAACCTACTGTTATTATTTTCTTATCACAAGAATTATGATGCAAAAGGGATAGAAATCCTCAAAGAGTTCCAATCAGATAATGGTGCAAGACAGTATTTTACCTATAGGAGTTTGGACAAGTTCTTAATCCTTTTGCCCTGTTTAAGATTTCATTCTTGTCTGGAGAAAAAAATGATGCTTTGCATATCAATGGAGAACCCATTTTGTAGTACTTCTGTTCCTTATAAGAGTCATGGGAGTCATAAATACTTTCATAATGTTTCCTATATGCCCATCATAACTGATAACTTCCATGTACATCTTGTACTGTACATATGTACAATGGTTTGCAGTCTGCTTCCATGATAAATCTCCTAAGTCTAACATATTCATATTCAGGGGCTATAACTGGAGCTGTAACAACTCCTCTTGATGTGATAAAAACTCGATTAATGGTCCAGGTCAATGCCCTTCTTATTTGGTGAAAGGCATTAATTTTCATTTTTCTTCTCCTTCAAATCTCTAACTTTCTTTATATTCTTTGCAGGGGTCAGCAAAGCAGTACAAAGGGATTTTTGACTGTGTAAGGACTATAATGAAAGAAGAAGGAAGTCATGCTCTTTTGAAGGTTTGAACATTTATTATCCCTGTGTTTGTTGAACATTATTTTAATTGTTTATCTGTCCTTATACTTTTATCTCTTCCTGCTATGATCAAAGAATATTTTGGCCCTTTTCTTAACCTGGCAAAAGATCATGACATTTTAGCAGATTGTTCCAATACGCTCCTTTTGTTAACAAAACTGAGAAAGATGTGGTCAAAATTTTCCCTAATCCTTGCTAGCTTGAAACTGTCAGATAAAAGGTTGTGGAAATATAATTGTCATGGCAATGGAACTTGTGAATGTAGATAGATTTCAAGGTCTAATTGAAGATTGCAGCAGATTCACCTTTTTTATTTTTATTTTTTTTTCCCGTTGTTTGTTGCAGGGCATTGGACCAAGGGTATTGTGGATAGGTCTTGGTGGCTCAATTTTCTTTGGTGTTCTTGAAAAGACAAAGCAATTGCTTGCGGAACGGCACCCAGAAAATCAAAAGTCATTTTCTCTCAAGCAAAACTAACTTTTATTGATAGACCAGATATTACTTTCCTTTGCCCAGATAACTGGTATCTTGTTAAATTTCTCTAGTTTTTATCTGTTACTTCAGAGTATGTTTTAGTTAAATTTCTTGAAGCTATTCAGTGACTCTTTATTTTCTGCTTTTGTCTTGTTGAGGTATTCCCTAAGCTTGAGGGAGCTCTCTGTTGTTTTTGAATGACAAAGTGAGCCTCTTGCATTAGTCCCACATGAGATCTTTCTTTCGACAAATAATTTTCAATATGACTGTCACAAATTTTCCTATTATGTTTTGCAAGGATTGTTGAAGTGTGGGTTGATTAGTGAATACCGGATGTTTAATTAAAGAAGAATTGGATAGTGTGGATACTTCAGGGATGGTTCAAGTAACTAACAAAAAGAGTATGTGTTTCTCTTTATGTAGTCTGAGTTCAAATTAGCTTGTTGGAAAGAAAATAATTTTTCACGAAGAAATAAATTTGCTTCAATTAGCTTAAGGAGATATGCACCGACTAAATCCAAGAATCATTTACCGCTTAATTAAAAAAAAAATAGATACCGTGGCCTGTAGGTGTTAAAGTAAACCAACACCATGCCGAAAAGACCAGCCACCAGCCAATCCATCCCTAATCAAAACCTTGCATGTCCAAAAACACCACTTCTCAAACTCAACGTAGTAAAAATTTCAATTCCAATTACACTTAGATCGGAGCATCAGCCACTTTATATGAGCTATAAAAACTACGATAAGATATAATAAAATAATATTATGAATAAAATAAAATTAAATGATATCATCTTATTTTGTGTTTAATATATACAAAAATTAAGATAAAATAATTTATTTATTGATCAAAATTATTTTTTCTTAAAATTTATACTATTTTAATTATTGATATAATTTTTAAGGGTATAATAAAACATATAAGTTCAATATCATAAATTAAAAATAATCTTTTTCACTTGAAAGGATTGAATTATCTTATACTCAAAAGATAATTTATCCTCCTTATAATCTTATTCCTTTCTTTAAATATAAATCAAACATACTATAGAGTAATTATCATCCTATCCTATTCATCATCTTATGTACTAACATAACCTTACTACTTATTACTAAAAAAAAATGCTTAATCGTTAATTTCATGTTTTACCTTATATTTTGTTACATTAACTATATATAAAAAAACTCTCGAGAGACTTATATTAATAATAATATGAATACTATGAATAAATAAAATATATTTAATTAACATTAATTACAATCATATAAATGTTGTGAATGATATATTAATATTAACATATGTTAAAATAGGTAAAAGAATATGTAAATATTTCAAAATTTTAAAATAATTCAAATTAAAATATTTATCCTACAATAACGTTCAGGTAAATATTTTTAGTATCTTAATGAAAAATGATAGAGTCTAAAAATATATTGATCCAGGCCAATAAAAGATAAAAGATTGGTCTAAATAATTTGAATGAGACATAAAATATTTGTTCTTAAAACTTACGTTATTTACACACATGGTTTTTACTCTATTAAATGTGGACAATTTAGCACTACCCTTTTTTTTTGGGGGGGGGAGGGGGGGGGGGGGGTGAAGTATAACAATAACTAATTATTGAGCCTATATTAGTTAAAAGAAAAAAGTATTGAGCCTATATTGACAAAAGAAAAAATTATGGAGCCTACAAAATTATACGTTCAACTTTACGTAATACATATGTAACATTATACAGTTAAAAAAAAAAAAAAAAAAGCAGCTCCCAACTTACGGGATTAAAATGTAATGATATAGAAATTTATTAGTAAAGCGATGAAAGTTCAATTTGTTAAGTAAAAGCTAAACAATAATTTTTTTTTATACATAAAAGAGATTACAATAAAGTGATTAATAATAAATGTTAAACTCCAGTAACTTATATAATTAAATGAAGATGGTAAGTGTACCTAATTTTTTTCTGTTTTCTCACCCGGAAAAATATATATATATATATTTATTTATATATATATAAAGGTTTAAGTTAGGAAGAACAAAGTATTGAAATGTGGTTAGGCATTACAAAATAAATTTACAAGAGGGCCATGCAAAAATAGAGGATTCTTCCCCCTAACTTCTCTTTTGTGATTAAACTAATTATATTAACCCTCAAACCAACTTTCCTAGAAGATTTCGGAGTCAACTATGTTTAATTTCTCATTTGTTTAAAAGCATATATACCTCGTACTACTATAGCTAAAAAGTTTCATATTATTTTTTGAGAAATTATCAAATACATTGATGATACTAAATTTTTTTAATTTTACAAGTAGGATTAAAATTATGACATGTCCCTTATATGTTTAAAAAAATTAATTAAAAGAAAAAAGTGAGATAAGTGTTTTCATTTTAACCTCATTTGTGGAGTTAAAAAATTTTATTATTAGTGTACTAAATAATTCTTCTTATTTTTTTAATTTGGTATCCTTAAGTTTCGTTTGAGTTTAATTTTTTAAAAATATTTTAAATATGCATATTTTTATATTGACCCTGTTGTATTTAAGGTTTTATTTTTACAAAAACCGGATCCAAATTTACAAGGAGATCGAATCCCTTATTAACTACTAGACAAACCTCTTGTAGGTAGAAAGTTTCATGTTATTATCTACCATGCACATTTATATATTTTTACTTGGAGTCATTGATTTGTTTATATATATATATATATATTGTTTTTTACTTCTTTCGTCTTTATATAAACAATTAAACCGCGTTTGAAAGTCCAAAAGGTCTTGTAAAATTTAATAATCAAAGTTTGTTTTTCATTTTAAACGTGATCCTAATTAATCAGTAGCAGAAGCAGCATTGCTAGTTTGCTACCACCATATAAAGCAGCTATACATCTTTCTGCCTTTGACACGTAGGGTTAAGCTTAGGAGTGACTACAAAGAAAAAAGAGGGAAAACATGGCTAAGATTACAAGCTTCAAGCGTACAATTTTTCTAAGTTGTTCCATGATACTTAATCTGATATTTGTTAGCCTGTACTTCCATGGCCAGTCGGAGCAAAGTTGGACTAAAAATGCTGCTGCAGAAGCTGAAGCTGTGGCATCCATCTCATGTTCAGGACATGGAAGAGCTTTCTTGGATGGATCAATTATGGCTGGAAAACCTGTTTGTGAGTGTAATGCCTGCTATGGAGGCCCTGACTGCTCTGAATTCTTCGCGGCATGTATCGCCGACGCTGATAGGTAATTTGGCTACTCTTTCTATTGCAGAGAATGTGAACTTAGAGTTATCAGTATTTGAGAATCTTGCACCAAAAAAGCGATTGAGGTTTGACTCATTTGTTTTGCAGTGGAGATCCTATGTTTTTGGAGCCCTTTTGGCGAAAGCATGCAGCCAGTACCACCATTGTACTTCCTAGATGGCATCGGATGAGCTACGAATTTAACGATGGTTATCTCATTTCAAAAAAGCTGGAGACCCAAATTCGGAAACTTTACGCAGTCGTTGGAAATGCAGTCACTGACGGAAGATTCATTATTTTTGGTGCCGGTGCTACCCAGCTTCTTCATGCAGCAGTGCATTCCTTCTCCACTAATGATCCATCTTCACCTTCAAGAGTCGTAGCCTCAACCCCATACTATCCTGTAGGTTTGAGGCCCCAATTAATACTTCAAGATTTCATAGCTTTTGCTGATGCGTTTTAAATTGTAATCCTCAGGTGATTCAATTGGCAATTATAACAGGTTTACAGGGAACAAACTGAGTTTTTCAATTCTGAGGATTATATGTTCGGAGGAGATACTTCGTTGTACAAGAACAAAAGAGATTCTCAAGGGGATTTTATCGAGCTTGTGACTTCTCCAAACAATCCTGATGGCAAATTGAATAAGGCAGTTCTTCAAGGCCCATCTGTCAAGACAATCCTTGATCTTGCTTACCATTGGCCACATTATACACCAATCCCAGCTCCAGCAGATGAAGATCTCATGATTTTCTCTCTCTCCACGCTTACCGGACATGGCGGAAGCAGATCCGGGTAAGAATTTATTTTCTATCCTTCTGATGATTATAAACATTAGAAATTCTCAATTATAAGTTACCTTTCTTTCTTTTTTTTCTTGCAGATGGACAATAATAAAAGATGAGGCTGTGTATCAAAGGATGTTAACATATATGAGTCTAAGCACTTATGGTGTTCCTCGAGAGACTCAGCTAAAAGTTCTGAAGCTGCTAAAAGTAGCCGCTGAAAAGGAAGTAAAGGAAATGTTCCACTTCGGATACAAAACAATGAGGAACTATCGGAGAAAGTTGAGCAAAACTATGTCCATTTCCAAACGATTTTCAATCCAGGAACTAGAGCCTCAGCGCTGTTCTTTCTCCCAAAAGGTCAGAACACCTTCTCCAGGTAATCATTAACTCTTTTACCATCACATATGACCAAAGAAAACATCACAAAAAATTGAAAAACAAATTTTTCCTCTACACATTTTATCTAAAATTAATAAATCTTCGATAATTTTTATTTATATTATAAATGTGAACTCTGAAAAAAATTCTAAATCCGCTACTATAAGCACGAGAACTTGTAATCTCAACAACTAGCTTGTTTTCAATGGCAGCTTTTGAATGGCTGAAGTGTGACAGAGAAAAGGATAAAGACTGCAACGCCGTGCTAGCTCAACTCTGTCAATGTAACCGGACGTGATGGTAGCTTGTTCGGCGCTGAAAGCCGATATGTACGGCTTAGCCTGGTGAAGAGTGAAGAGGACTTCGTTTTGCTGCTGAAAAGGATGCAAATGTTGGTATCTCTAGAAAATGATACAAGTAGCAAAATCATTCAACAAAATGCAGGTGTGACAAGTCTGCTTTTGCCGCGGGTGAATGATAGCTATAACTGGGATCTTGTTACTCGGGAATACCACCTTGAAGAACTGGCAACTCATCTTCTTGATGGGGCTATACATTTAGCAGTTAAACCAAGGAATTTTTATTATGTTGCTGTAATTTGTAAAGAGGTGGAGGATATTCGAGATCATGAGTCTCCAGTTTAAATATAGGTATATATCATTCATTATTGGTAGATTCTTTAATGGCAGGAACCAGGTAACAATTGTTGTTGTTGTTTTTTTTTTTGTTTTTTTTAACTACAATGGAGTAGAAAGAAATTGCAGTTATTGTGATTTGAATTCCAATGTTATATCATCTTTTAAGGTAGCTATGTGAACTAACGAGTTCACCAAGAAACATTTGTTGATATCACTAAAGGACATTAATACTTAAATTAACATATTTTTTCTTACGGATTTTTCTTACTCTGGATTATATTGAATCAATTTCCTTTTGGGTGCAATGCAATGAAAAAGGAAAAAAACTAAAGTTTAAAAAACCTCAGCAGTGAACAGTAAATACATACATCTTAAACAAATAGAGAATCTATGTTTGATAGCAATCACGACTAAGCCTGTATCGAAGAAACCCTCTATTGTAAACATGTTCATGAACGTGTTCAAAATCTTTCAATTGATAATACTGATTTTATTGAAATTAAAATTTGTTATTTGGCTTTCAATTCGCTGTAGTGGACAATTAAAATGGGAATATTACTCTACATATTGTGTGACTTTTTTAAATTTCGTAAGTTATGAGTACTATGATGTTCATTTAATAATTAATTACTAATTAATTAATTTTTGTAAATATATCTTAATGAATTAATGGATACAGGTAAACTTTCTTGCTCTGTTTATGAAGTTTAAAACTTCAACTGTATATAGGAGAATTTTAATTTCAATTGTCATATTAAAAGGAATCAATTCAAAATTAATTAAGAAAAAAAAAGAGAAACTCTTTGGTAAGAACTAAGAAGATATTGGGTGGAGATTAATTTCTGGATAAACAAATTTGATCTTTGTTTGAGAGTAAATTGCACAAGACATTGAAAAAGTACTCTTGTGCAATATTTTATTTTCATATTGCACATTTTATTTTTTTAATAGTTTTACTTATTGATATTCAAACTCTCTCTTTTGTTACGGTGTTTTGAAATGTATTTGTAGATTAATCCATGGGATATGCATATTTTAATCCAACCTAAGGAGAGATAAATGCATATTCATGTTGAAAATGAGTTGTAGTGCTAAATATATTTAAGTTTTTTGAGTAATTAATCGTTCAAATCTACAATCTTTTACATTTGAAAACATTAGAGGAACAATCAATTTCTTGCGACCTTTGCCTTGAATCAACCAAAACACAGCACGGGTTCAAGTCAGTCAATAAGTTGGACCGAAGAAACCTGGCTATTCACTGTTGTTACAGCCTGCATTCAAGTTACTTACTTAGTTCAGGCAATCAAGTAATTAGCAAATGAGATTTAAATTAAAAAAAACGTTAATTACAGTTTTGGTATTTGAATTCTGAAAAAAATATATAAATTGATATTTTAAAAAATAAAATGTACAAATTGCATCATAAACTTTCAAATAATTAAAAATTTGCATCTCAACCTTTCAAGTTATATACCGTATTAATAAAAACTCTAACATTATTAAACATACAAACTTGTATATGCAGTATTTAACAAATATTATCAACTTAAACGTTCAACCACGTTCTATTGTCGGGGAAGGATTTTTGGCATATGTTACATGGTAGGTGAGATGAAGCCGCCATTGGCATGGAGTTGCCAAAAGAGTTGTTATGCTTTTTCCGTTTCACTGCTAGCTTCACGTTTGTTTTCCCTTTCCTCTTCTGCTTTCAGGTACTGCTGCCCTCTTTTTTTTTTTTTTTTTTTTTGTTTTTGCCTGACCGTTCTCTGCTGCCTTTTCTCCTTTCTGTGCACGTCTCTTTTACCTTTTTTTTTTTTTTTTTTTTTGAGTTTTCTGCCTCACGTTTTCTTCTGCCTGTTTCTTTTCTGCGTTCTTCTACTGCCGGTTCTTCTCTGCTTTCAGTTTTTTTTTTTTTTATTTTTGGTTTCACGTTCTGGTGCTCATTTTTTTTTTTGCCCAGTTTCATGCTTGCCGTTCTTCACGTCTGGTCCAGCTGCCCCTCATTTTTGTTCCTCCTCCCACATCCTTCTGATGCTTGTTTCTCTTCCCTTCCTGCCGTTTCTTGTTTGTGCTGCCACTGGTTCTTTTTCTCTCTTCCTAGCAGCCCATCCGGAATGCCCCACGTCCCAGGCCATTTCGTTTGTGGCTGTTCTTCACGTCCCGTGCATGGCCCCATTTTCTGCTGCTTCATGTTCCCTCTTCATGCAGTTTAACAAATTTTTAGGCTGCCCTCTCCCTTGCACACGCCCCACGTTCCCTCAAAAAAAATTTTTTAGGCAACCCTCTCCCTTGCACGTCCCAAATTTCTCCTTTCACATCTTCATTAGTTTTTCATGCAACCGTTTTTCCTTGCCTTTCACGCGTTCATGCTGCAAGCTTAAGCCCATTTCCTTTCACGTGTTCATGCAACAAGCTTAAGCCGAAATGGCCATAGCTTAAGGTCTACAAAGAAAGTTACGGGCCTGGAGTTTATAATTGGGCCTAACTTTGCGGTCTGGATTTTTGTTGGTTGTTTTTACTATTTTGGACTTGGTTTGAGTTTTTTTTTTTGTTTTAGTTTAATTGCATTTGGACTCTCGTAACTTTACTTGAGCCAAGCTTTTTTTTATATCTATTCTTTATATACTTTTTTATTTTTTTATTTTTTTGATATTTAACGGTCATCAATGAGTCATTGATGGATGATTCTTTCATTAGGCTTTTTATTTCGTTATTTTCGGTATTATACAACTCAATGTGGGTCATAGTAAAATTTATTGCATTTAAAAATAGATCATGTAATGAGTTCAAAAAGTGAGAATTGACACTTAATTACGAAAACAAGCTTAAATTAAACGATAAAAAATCTTGAATAAAATTAAGTGTTTACAATAATTAGATGTCAAGTTGTGTTCCCACTCCCAAGTAGCTTCTGCTTTTGGTAAGTGCTTCCACTATATGAGTAGTTGGTTGAGGGTGGTACCATTGTGTTGCACTTTTTTGTCTTAAGAACCTTTTATGGTGTGAGAGCAGGTTACTCATTCACAGCAAGGTCTCGCAGCGGGTAAGAGAGCGGTGATGGTTGGCCACTAGTCCAATTCAACGCAGGATATGGAATGGACCACAATATTTTTTTACAAGTTTTTGGTGTCTTATGGACAATAGAATGTTGGTGACAGGGTTGTAGTTTCACATACACCCAGTCTCTATCATTGAAAATTCATTCCATTTTGTGGTAGTTAGCTTGCATTTTCATACAGTTTTGGGCTCTTTCAAGATTAGCTTTCAGTCATTTTAGGATGTTTTAACGCTCAACCAGTCTATCACCAAGGTAAGCTATGTTGGAGCTACTAGAAATGTAAGAAGCAATTGTTGGCAGAGGTATGCATAAATGGCTTCAAATGGAGTCATTCGAATTGAGGAATGGTATGAGGTATTGTACTACCATTCTACCCAGTGTAAAATGTGAACTTAGTGTTGAGGTTACTCATTGACAAAACATCGTAAATAAGCCTCTAGGCAGCGATTGAGGACATTACTAATTCTCATTTCAGTGCCTTGAAGTTTGAATAATTTCCTCCAGAAGGCACTTGTGAAAGAAAGGTCTCTATCGCTGACTATAGAACAAGGAATAGCAAGGAGTTTGCCAATTTCCTTAGCAAATATCTCTACCAATTGAGGAGCTATGACTAAGAAGGGTAGAAGAACAAAGTGCACATATTTGGACAATCGATACCACCCTGATGGTGGATTTGCCTTGCACTGTTGGCAGATTAGTGATAAAATCATGGCAATGTCCTGCCAAATGTGAGATGGGATAGGCAAGAGTTCTAACAAGCCGCTTTGCTTGGAGGTTAAATATTTTGCTTACCGGCATACTTGACAAGTTTTGATAAAATCCTAAACTGTTGTACGCATATCTGTCTAAAAAGTTGGTGGATAATCGAGCCAATGTTTTAGATACTTTCACATGCCCTTCTATGAGTAAGGAGTGAAATTCTTTAAGTAATGTTTGTTGATTAACAATTCACCCAGCATACCATAGAAGGCCATTCGCAATAGAAAACTCTGAAAATGACTTGTTGTCTATCAGAACAATAGCCATCATAGATTTACCTTCCTCAGTACAAGGGTAATATTGATGTACTTGGTCCAAGAAAGAAAAAAGGGGTCCAGAGATAACATTGTGACTTGCATGGATGGAAAAGCATCGTGACAGGGCATCGGCTGCTTTATTCCATTTGCCTGGCTGATATCAAATGGTGTACTGGAACCCAAGAAGTTTAGCAAGCCATTTTTGTTGTTCTAGCATTTGAATGGTTTAGGACATAAGCCTTTTGAGGCTTTGTTGGTTCGTGATTATATAACAAATGGACTGCTAAGTATTAGTGCCATTTATGGACGGCTACAATGATAGCAAACATTTCTCGAGCATAGGTAAAATCTACTTGCATATGTGGCCCCATTTTTTTGCTAAAGAATGCAATTGAATGATCATTTTGAGAGAGTACTGCACCAATGGCTGCATTGGAGGCATCAGTCTCAAGAGTGAATAGGTGGGAGAAATCAAGAAGAGCCAGAACAAGAAGATTGGTCATAGCAGACTTGAAGGCTGTCAAAGCTGAAGAAGATATAGGGGACCAATCAAAGTGGTCTTTTTTGAGCATGTTAGTGAGCGATGCATCAATGTCAACTTAATGGCGCACAAATTTGCCATAGTATCTAGTGAGACTAAGGAAACCACGTAGAACTTTGAGGGTTGAGGGGCCAATCCATTATAGTTGCAATTTTGAAAGGATCGACTTGAACACCCTGGCTACTAATAATATAGCCTAAATAATAAAAAAAGGTGCAACCAAAAGAACATTTACTCAGCTTGGCATAGAGTTGGTTCTCTTATAAAATCTATAAGAATTGAGATAGGTGGCAAAGATGATCATCCCAGTTATGGTTGTAAACTAGGATATTGTTAAAGAAAATCAACACGTATCATCGTAATAAAGGTCAAAACAAATGAGCCTGGAGATTGGATGAAGCATTAGTCAAGCCAAACGGCATGACAAAAAATTTAAAATGTCCATTGATTGTGCAAAAGGCTATTTTATAGATGTCTTCAGGGGCCATTCTAATTTGATGATAGCCTGCTCGAAGATCAATTTTGGAGAAAACAATAGTGCTATATAATTCATCAAGTAACTCATCACCTATAGCAATAGGAAAATGGTTTTTAAGTGTTACTACATTAAGGGCATGATTATCAACACAAAATTGCCATGAGCCATCTTTTTTGCAGATTAACAAGATTGGAGAAGAAAATAGACTGGTATTAGGTTGAATGGTTCTTTCATGTAACATGTTATGTATAGGTGTTTCCATACATAAAATGTTTTTTCTCCAACTTCGCCAATACATTTGGTGATATGTTTTTTGGCCACTTTGATGCCCAAGTCTTCTTCACATGCATCCTCTTCATCACCATATCTCTAATTTCCTCTAACATACTTATAATAGGCTTACATCATGCATTAACTATCCAACCATTAAAAGCCTCAGCAAGATTGTTGTCCATTGCATCACATTTTGCATTAGTTCTAAAATATGCCTTAGACTAATGTTCGATAGGAACTTCCAATGCATCATTAACAGATCCTGATCCCATGGCTTCTTTTTTTTTTTTCTACTAATCATCAAAATCTTCAACATATATTGCCCTCACTATGTTCCAAAGTTGAATCTTTCTATTCTCAACCTTCCATTTTTTCTGCCACTTGGCATAAATGTGTCATGCACACATTCAATGCTCTACCAATGGATTGACTTTTTTAACCACTAGTTTCGGTCCCTACAACAAATATGTTAGTCTTGAATTGATCCTTATTTTGAAATGATGAAACATTAAGTTAAATAAGCTTGATCAAGATTTTGAAAAAGATTTATTTAGTACATGTTCTTAAGTTTTATTATTTTGGTACTAAATAAATAAAATGATTTTTAAAATTTAAACAAACCTTGCTTTATTTTTTTTTATTTCTCAAATCAAAACTATTTTTAAATATTATTTATTTAAGCTTAAATGAAAATCTAGTTGTTGTTTTTAAAGTGAACTTATTTATTTTGGACTCAACACAAATTTGATAATATTGGTTTTGAGAAATAGATTAACTTAAGAAAGTTATTTTACAAGAACAAACTTTTCTAACATTGAATTTGTTTTATTTTTCTGTATTAATTCACAAAGTTTTAATATTTAAATTTTATATGGTTGGAAAGCTCTTTGAGTCTACTTTCTAATGAATTAAACAAAACCTAAATCTAAATTTTCTAAGAAAAAATTTTAAATTTTTACTAGACACTATGTAGTTGTTTAAAATCTGCACAAGGGGTAGTTTTGAAAATTCACTATAATTCGAATACAATGAATTCGATGATGAATTTTTTATAGATAAAAATCTCTTTAAGTCTAAGTTATAAATCTTCAAACAATTTTTGATTTGTAGTTGTATAACTTAAGATATGATCAAATTAGTAAGTAGAGTGCAAAATAGGAGACAACTAGTAGCACTGTTCTTCTAGAATCATTTAGTATGCAAAATCTGATGACCCAATCAATCAGGTACTAAAACCAATTGATCCGTTCAGCTGTAATGGTGAAAAATAGAGTGAAATTTAAGAACCAATCGATCCTTTCATCCCAAACAAGCTCCAACGACTAGAAGAAAATCATGTGTTTCCATTTCCTAAGCTTCTCCAATAGCTAGTTCCTCAATTCCTCTATAAATTGGGTATTTCAACACACCAAAAAGGTTGAAGAAACAATAGAGCAAACACCAACAAGTCATATTTTTATTCTCTTAAAGAAATCAAGAGTTTTAGAGCTAAAATTCCTTATTTGTTGTATCCAAGCCATCTTTGTTGTATTAATTCATCAATATCCTTGTACATCATTAGGAAAACACTTAGCCTTTGAAAGGTATTCTAGATTACATTTCAATTAAGTGATTTTGTAATCAAAAGATGAGGTATCCTCTTGTACTTGTGAGATTGAGAGGTTGTTACTTAGCTTAGAAAGTTAAAAATGTTAGGTTACTATCTACGCCTTAAGAGAAAGATAGAGTTGTACTCTTTTCTTTAATTAGTGGATTGAAGCTTTGGTGAGGACAATTAAGATAGAGAACGAAGGTACCTAGAGGAGAATAACTGAACCTCTATAAATTTTTATATTTAATTTCTCTATCCCTACACTTTTTATATTTATTGTTGTTTATATTTGTTTTTAGGCTTCTTAATTGTTGTTGTTTGCATCATATTTTTCATTAAGGAGTTAATTGTTTTAATTCTTCTTTCAATTGTTTTGAAATTATTATTTGGGAAATATTTGGAAAAATTCAATTCACTCATTATTTTGGATCAGCATTTCACCTAAAAAGCTGATAATTGTTATCAACGCTTTGGTCTCTTTTTATAGGTTTAACCACATTGGGTAAAGATCCTATGATTTAATTTATGTTCTAAAATGGTGAGGTAATCCTCAAAGCTCCCATGTTCGATAAATATGAATTTTGTCAATGGAGAATGTGGATAAATGTGTTCATAATGGGTTAAGATTTTAGAGCTTGAAATGTGATTGAAAAAGGGTTTGAAATTCCTTTAAATGATGCAAACTATTTCAATCAAGTGATGGATAATGCCAAGACCAAGTGCTTACTCTATAGAGCTCTTGACTCTCACAACTTTAATTTGGTCTCAAATTGCTCCACTTCAAATGAGATATGGCAGTAGTTGGATAAGCTACATGAAAGATAAATTTTTGACCAAAATGCATCATGTCTTTGGCTCTTGAAGAGTCTAAAGTAACTTCTAATTTAATTGATTCAAATTCATATACTTTTGATAAATTGTAAGATGCCTTTGATGAATTAGTTATGGAATTTGAGTCAATGAGAATGAAATACAAGAAAATGATTTCAAAATTGAATGTTGAAAATGGTTTCTTGATAAATACAAATAATGATTTGGAAAAAAATGATAAATTAAAAATGAATTTTAAAGCTTGTCAAAAGAGAAGTAAAATGCTAGAAAAAGAGAATTTAGAATTGAAAAAGAAATTTGAAGTTTTGATGAATGAAAAACAAGAGCTTTTAAATAAGAGTTTAAGCAATAAAATGATTAAATGCAATTTTTATCATTTTTATGGTCATACTATATATACTTGTCCTATAAAGAGAAAAGTTTTGTTTAGAATTAGGCAAGTATGGGTTCTAAAAGGAATTAGAGGCTTGGTTACTAACTCTCAAGGACCCAAAATAATTTAGGTATAAAAAATGAAGTGAAGAATCTTTTATAGGTGTGCTAGAGCAAAAAGCTATAATGTGCTTTTGAAGAATGGAACTCTAGACGTATAATAAAGAAGGGTAACCTTTAAACTTTTATAAATTTGAAATTGATTGCCTATTCTTGATTGCACATGGAGTGCTAAATTGTTATATATATGCTTGTTGAATGTGATTTTAATTGTTAATTAGTTGAGATATGTTTATACTTATTTTGAGGACCATTTGTGTATAGGTGTTGCTTTAAATGGTTGATATTGATGTTATACGTTTAGACTATGTGATTTATGTGCTTAATTTTTTTTTTTATATTTAGGCACAAATTTAGGGGGAGCATTCAAAACTTAATGACTTTGAATTTGTATGTTTTGCTTTGAAAATGATTTATGCTAAAGTCAAGCCTTAAAATACGAAATTTGGTTTTAGTAAGTCTTTTAAGTGTAAAATAAATTGAAATATCTTGTATTCAATATTTTAAACTCGCTTAAACAAAGAAACTTAATAACTTGTATTGGTTTTAATTTTTCATAGTATTACATGTAAGTTTCAAAGGTTTTTGGAGTTTAAAATATCAAATTTTGTTTTTGAACATTTTTTGGCATAAAAACCATTTGAACATTTTCAAATTGTGATATAAAACTTTTCTAAATGGTTTGAAAAGCTTAAAATATATTTTAATATTTTTGCCTATCTTAGTAGCATTTTTCAAGGAAATATAGGATTTAAGAGTTGACTTTTTGATTTTCTTGTTTCTAAGGCCAAATAACCACTTGAACACCTTTGTTCTATCATTTGAAACTTGTTGGAATGGTTCAAGATGGTTAAAAATGAACTTGACTAGTTATGAGATTTTTCAAGATCTTTTTCAAGCAAAAATGAGTTTCAAAATGTCAAAAATCAAAATATAGGACATATTAAGCTTTGAATGATTTATCCTATTTTGTTTTGCATAAATAAATTTGCATACATGAGTTTGGTGCTACAAAATTGATTTTCATGGTCTTAAATCATTTTGTGTAGTATATATTGATGTTTGAATAGTATAAGGCCTAAAGAGCTTTTTGAGAAATTTGTTCATATTGCACATGTTTTATTACTCAAACAAGTTTTCTTATTTATGAAAAATGTTTACAAACTTATTCCAAAGTCTTTTGAATGAAAGTGACAAAGATTTAATGTTTCAAGGTGTTTTTGGCAGTATTCAAACATAAATAGGGTTTGGATCATTGGAAATTTGAAATAAATGCATTTGTTGAATATTTGTGCTTTTATCGTATTTATTTGATCATTTCAAACTTGTTTGAAATGGTTTTAATGCATAAACTTTGTTTATACACATTTCATACTTGAGTTGCAAAAAGGGGTAAAGTTAGAACATTTGAAAATCATGTCAAAATTTTCTTCAAAATGTTTTTTGATCTAAATGTCTTATTGCATAAGTCTAAAATAATGTTTTTAACATGTTTAAATTTTATTTTTGACTAAAAATATCAAAATCTCAGATTCAAAATAAAAAATCTATAAGCTTTTACTATTCTATTGCTCTAGCAAAAAAAAAAATCGATCGATTGATTTTTTAGTCAAAAGCAAAATGAACTTGGAAAACACAATGGATGGATCACCCTACAAAGGGGATCGATCACCCCATTAACAAGACCAATCCCCTCATAGAGGCAATCAATCCATTCTAGCAAATGCTACCAATTTGAATTTTGGTTATTCAAATGGGTTGGAATCACATGTGCCAAGCTTATGTTATACCCCTTTGACTTTATGATTTTTGACTTTTGACCTTTGAGTTTTAATTTTGACTTTGATATTGAATTTTTCAATAATTAAAAAAAAAATGGAATTAAAAAGGGCATGCATATGAATATTTATTTAATTATATTTTTAAATGCTACCTTGGATCAAGTATTTATTTTAAAATTGGGAATTTACTTTCAATACTTGGATTTATTATTTCTCATATTTGAAATTTAATTTTATTACTTTCATAAATCTCATGTGCACATATGGATGAAATTAATTTTTGATGCAATGCTCATTAGTCAAAATGTTTGATTTGAAAATGCTTAAATTGTTTATTTCTTAATTTTTTAAATAGTTTTGAAATATGCTTATTTTATACTTGTCATAATGTATCAATCTGGATACTCGATCATTAGACGTAAAAATTTAAAATCGTAAAAACATAAAAAGTTACCATCAATCTTTTTTAAGGTATAAATGGCCATCCAAAAATTTTGTCTTTTGAGTAAAAAGGGTTTAAAGTTTATTGAAAAAATAATTTTGGTATATGAAAATAGAATTGGGATCGAAAGTCAATTATGTGTGAGAAATGATTAACACAGCGCCCAAAAAATTAGTACTAATTAATCCTGTGCTACTTATAAGTTTGGATAAAAAATGATTTTTTATGAAATTTAATTATAATTTCCTTCATTTTTAAGAAATAAAATCAATTAAAAACCTTTACTTAAAAATACTATAAAAATCTCTAAATTAAATAAATATCTCAAAATTCTCCAATATAAAAGTAGAATTTAAAGATAATCATTTTTGTCTAAAATTTGCCATAACATTTCATTTAAAATAAAAAGAATATTATTTGAAAATGATAATTATTGGTGACTCTCCAACATTTAGGCAGAGCACCAAAAATTTTATTCCTTGGAATTTTATTTTAAATTTATTTATTTATTTACTTTTGAAATGAATTTTTTGAAGAACTTTTTATGTAGTAAAAACAAAGAATGATATAATTAATATTAAACATTAATAATTAAAATAAGCATATATATGCATAATGAGTGTAAACATTAATCTAAAAATGAGATATATGCAAATGATGACAAAATGTGATTATAGGAATCGAATTTTTAAATATAAAAAGATCACCTAGACTCTCCAACTTTTAGGCAAACTTTGGTGCTATTTTTTATATTTAAAATCATATTTTTATTTTTATGATTTATTTAATTTTATTATTTTAAAGTTACAAAATTATATGAAAATTTTTAATAAAAATAAAATTTCCTAAATAACCCATCATCTAGGCAGTATTCAAGAATAAATTACTTCACAAAAGATTTTCATACAAATCCTTAAAAGTTTAAAATAATTTGAAGCTTCGGAACTTTAGGGCTTAGGTTTTCATTTTGGGTTTAAGATTTCACCTAGATTTGGGGTTTCACCTAGGATTTTATTTAAGAGTTTCATTTAGGGTTTTCATTAGGGTCTCGGGTTTCACATTAAGAATTTGGGTTTTATTTTAGAGTTTAAGATTTCACAAAAGACTTCAAGGTTTCGTTTAGGGTTTAAGTTTCGCATAGGTTTTAGAGTCTCGTTGTAGGGTTTTTTAGGGTTTCACTTAGGGTTTTACCTAAGGTTTTACTCAAGGTTTCAGAAATTTACAAATTTCTTCAATTTTTAGGCAGATTTTGAAGCAAGCTTATTTTCTATAATTTTTCTAAAAAAAATAGAATTTTTATTTTTTATATATTTTATTTTTATTAAAAATATATTTTTAATTTATACCTTTATTATTATTTATTAGTTACTTATTTTTATTTTTATATTCCTAATATTCTTAAGTTTGTTTTAAAAATCAAATTTCCTTAAATAAGATTTAATTCCTCAACAATTAGGTGGCATTAAATTTTCTTAAAACCTAAATTTGAAATTCCTTTAATATCTAGACATGGCTTTCAAAATTTATTTTGTTATATTTTTATTTATATCCTCTTTTTATTAAAATTTTATTATCATTACTTATTAATATTTTATTATTTTATTTCTATTGTTAACAACAAACAAGAAATGTATATGGTATGAAATATGCATGAATATAATCTTTATGAAGAACAAACAAGCTATAAAACCAAATCTAGCAAGCAAGAATAAATCATGCATATTTATTTCATCTTCACCAACAAATCATGTGCACAATAAAAGGCAACAAACATGGATATAGGATGAAGCTTGTTAAAGTGGTACAATCTTATATCTTGTAGTCTTATATTTAAGTTGGGTCATTCCACTTACTGTCAATTGATAGTAAATTAGATGCTGATGAGGGCTTGTCAAGGTTGGTTATCATATATCTAATATATGTCAAAATTTTCGTAGTCTTATATTGGGCCCCTCCACTTACTGTCAATTGATTTTGAGTTAGATATTTAATACGGTATCAGAGCCAGGATTTTCATTGTATTACCCTTTCTAAATTTGTCACGCAGAAGGCTTGTTTTATTTTCGCCTACACATGATAAAGGCTTGTTAAAGTGATACTATCCCACATCCTATAATCTTGTATTCAACCCCATAACCATGGGATACTACCAACATAAGAAACTAAAGGTTTTGAACTTAACCAGTACAACAAAAGGTGTAACAAGTTTCAGGTAAAAAGGAACCTTTTTTTTTTCCTTAATTTTCTGACCTTTAACCAAAACCTTCTATGGTGGCCTAAAGAAATGCATTTTTCTTTTATTGACCTTTTCCTTCTTTACTTAGTGAGCACAAAAGTTCTATATAGAAAAATAACTAGCAATTTCATGCGCATGGGAAACATACAAGCTATTTCATGCATAAAAATTATTTAAGAAGAATAAAAGTAAAATTACCTATTTATTTTTTACCAAAAGCGATCCTTATGTAGAGTAAATGAGCTAAAAACCCAAGAAAGATGGAAGCCTTAGTTTTCTATGATTGCCTTTTCAGATTTTTTCTTTTTTTTGTACTGTCATTTCCTATTTTTTATGGTTTATTCAGAGATTTAAATTGCAGTTGCGGTCATGTTTTTGGTCACGTTTGTTTATCATGGTTACAGACGTAATAGTTGTTATCACAGTCATTGAGGTCACAAAATTTTTTTAATTTTACACAATTTATTATAAAACACATTAATTATACTTATGATAATAAAAATTCCTTTCTAATAATTTTTAAAGTAATTTATATCTCACTAGGATCATTTATTTATATAAAAAAAATTCATAATTTATGTCATCATAGTAAAATATTCATATTTAGAAAAGTACTCATTCTTACCTATGAATTTTACCAATATTAATAACTAATAAAATAAAATATATTAAGTGTCAAGGATCCATATATACTAATATTACATTGGAAGTAAATGATGGTCTTTTGTATTAAAGAATTTTCTTATTAGAAATTTTTAATAGAATCAATACTTAGATTTTTTTAGAATTTTATCATCAAAGATTCACATTTACTTTATTTATTAATAATATAATACTTCATTTATAAATATTTCATAATAAAATTTTTTTACCAATAATACAATCATTCATAATTTATTTATTTTGGTAAATATTTTTAAAAATATTATTATCATGAACTAAAAATAAATATACAAATAAAAACTTATTAAGGTCTTAATGTGAAGTTTAAAGGATCGAAAAATCCATAAATCAAATAGCTTGTCAACTATTGGGCCAAAATTTAGTATGCAAGGCCAAGATCCATCCAATTCTTTCCCTTTTTTTTTTTTTGCCCTTTAATCCCAAAACTTACCATTTAGTTCATGAATAAAAAATCATAAAACCTTAACCATTTGTTCTTTCTTTTATCTTTCTTCTCTCAACAGTAGCACCATTCTTTTTTTCCCTCTAAACTCGAAACTCTAGATCCAACCTCCAGGTTCCTTCCACTAGTAATGCTCCGTTCACCGTCCAACTCTAAACATAGTCTCTTTTCTTTTCCTTTTTCTTTCATCTTCTTTCTTTCCTCCTAAAACCTATACGCTTCAATCGCCTATCTTTTTCTCGCTTTAAAAATAGAAAGCACGAACCTCCTAGTCGCATCCTTCTCACCTTAGGCCCTAGTATCAGTGAACGAACTGTACTTTTTTCAATATGGATCTCACATTATAACTCACTAGTTTATAACACAGTTTTTGCAAAAATTTCAGAAATAAAAAAGAAATTTTAAGTTAAATTGCAATGCTTACCTTTAATTAGTTGGTTATGCTTATCTTAATTTAGTGTTTGAGTTTGATTGAGACTATATTTATTTTGTTTTTTGGGTTTTTCTCAGATGAAAACCTTTTATTTACTCAGGCATGATGGTTTTGTTTTCATTTTTCTATAAATTTTTTGGATGAAAATAGGAGTAGCAGGCAATAACGGATTGTTATTATCGTCATTGACTATTACACCGCTTTTCACATTCGCGACAAGCCATAATCATCGTGATCAGCATTTTCATCTATTTTTTTCTTTAATAGCAGTGCCGGATGGCAGCATTACTACAAAATAACAGTTGTTAAATGACTACCACGTCGCTATTTAAATCCTTAGGTTTATTCTCTTCACTTGTTGTTACTAATTTTTTTTGCTTTGTTTCGTTTCTCAGGTTGCTACACAGATGTTCATGTTCTTCGTCTGCTCTGTTTCAATTTTTGTTCATTTTTTGCTTCACCCGTGGTTTAATTCTTCCTTTCCTCTTTTGTTTTGCTTTCGCTACTACCCACGTTTGCTACAAGTTTTATTTTTTTGCTACTTTTTTATGCCGCAACTCCCCTCATTTACTGCCCGTTTCTGGCTTCCACACTACCAGTTTTCTTTTTGTTTGGGTTGCTATTCACCTTTTTTTCTACTTGAGTTTTTGTAATTTTTGGTTTACTTTTTTTTCACTGCCCTCTTCACGTATACTCCTTCTTTTCTTTTTTTCTTTTTCGTTTGGTCCCCCTTTTCTTCTTGGTTTTTCTTTTTTTCCCGCTCCTTGCTTCCTTCTTTTCACTTTTTCCTGCTCACCTCTCCTTCTTCTTTTTTGTGTCTTTTTAGTTTTTCCTTTGGTTTCGTTTCTACCTGCTTTATGTTGCTACTGGTGTGCGTTTCTACTAAGCTCTCTTCCTTCTTGCTTTTTCCTGCTACCGTTTTCAAATGCCGCGATACTGCTGGCCATGGCCCAGGCCATTTCGTTTGTGGTTGCTTTTGCACATTCGTGCATGGCTCCTATGCCACGCCCCACATTCTCCCTTCATGGCCCCACATTCTTCACATCATGCACTTCATACCTCTTCCATGTCTTCATCGATTTTTCTTTTCAGTTTGTTTTTCTTCTTCATGTGTTAACCTCCCATGTACATGCATAATTGTTAGTGTTCCATTTTAATTATATTTACCTCCAATATGGGGCCAAACCGAATGTCCCATTTGTAGTGTACTTGGGCCTTCAACAAAGGCCCAATGTTTAGTGCCTTATTTCATTTTATTCTTGCCTTTTTTTATGGCTTTCAATTTTTTTGGGTCAAGCTCTTTTTGATTGTTTTGATTTTTATATTTTTATTATTAATTATTAATTATTTATAGCAAACAATGAGTCATTAATGGATTATTTTCATAAAAAAGAAAATTTTTATTTGATTTTTTATTGAATTATTTTAAGTATTTATTTAGGCCAATGCAATAGGTTTCATTACAAAGCTCACATCGGGCCTTATCCCACAATATTTAAAGTGGATGTATAATGGGTTCAAAAAATTATAGTCAAAGTCAAATTAAAAAATTAAGTTCGAGTTAAAATGATAAAATATTTCGAACAAAATTAAGATGCTACAATGCTTAATTAACTTATTTTTTAATTTTTACTTTTAAATTTAATGCATGATAAACTATTTGATTTTAAATTAAATATATTATTGGTTTATATATTTTTCTTGACAGTAGAAAAGATGATTATGCAGTCCTTAGATCAGCCACGGTAATTGGCCGTGAAGGTGGTGTGTTTGGTGCTGAAGAGCGTTATCTCCGCCTTAGCACGATCAGAAGCCAAGATGATTTTGATCTACTGATAGACCATTTCGACAAATTAGTTTCAGAAGAAGTTGATGCCAAAAACATGTGAAGAACGCCATCAATGAAAGTTGTCAACAGAATTCCAGTACGTGTAATATAGAAATACTTTGCCATTACCCTGCTTTATATATCTAGACAAAGGTCATGTTTACTCACCTCAACTACTGGTAGAGATACAAAATGCATTTGACTTTCTATCCAACAAAGTAAATTTTTACCTGATCATATTCTCCAAAAACCAAGAAAATAAGACAAAAAAAGCTAATTTATTTTTCATTCAAAAACAATAAAACAAATGAGTCAGTTGCCATGTTTATATTTTTTATGCTAGTTGTCATAGTCTAAAATTAACTGCGCCTTTTTCTACGCTTTTTTAACTACGTTGGAAGAAATTTTATTTAAACAATCCAGAAAAACATTTGATTTTTATCTAAATCAAATAAAACGTTTGATTTTTAATTAGAAATTTTTGTAAGAAATCGTGCGTCTTGCATGTGGCTATCACCATTCACCAGCCGTCCGTTTTTTCTAAGACATGATTGTACTCTTAGGGTCCCACCAACAAGGTTTTCAGGACACGTGTATGTGAACTGTAGGAACACCTAGTACGTCGAGTATTTTAGCTCATGATTTTGAGCTCTAAGCTTCAATTAATTTATTGAGACTAAGGTCTCGTTGGAAGTTAACTTCACGCTTTTGATATTAACTTAATTTGGCTGATGGCATCGACGTTCAACTCTTTGCATCGTTTATTTATGTTTTGTCATTTTAGATTGATATAAGAGTTTATATTTACTATATTATCATAAATTTTATATATTAGTAATGAATCAAATAATTTTATTTAATTTATAAATAAATATTTATTTACAAAATAAATATATAAAAAATTAATATTTTTTAAAATATTTATTTATTAATAAAATAATATCATTCGATTTATTAATAGTGCATAAAATTTATAAATTAATAATGCATCAAATATAAACCCATTATTTTAATTCCTTAATTAAAATTTAATTAATCTTTTAGTTTTCAAGGTAATAATTCTTTTATTTAAATAATATAATAATTTTTCATTTATTTTTTAACATATATAAGGCGTTTAGCTAGCAGATTTTTAGATTTAAAAGGAAAAGTGATTTAGGATAAAAATAATATTATAGAGGAATGTGTGATTCTTAGGTTTTATTAAATTAAAAAATGTAAGATTTTTGTGTTTGGATCACATGAATATAATATTATCTAATAAAGTCTTTTACTATATTATTCTTAATAAAATATGAATAACATGTAATATTCATAATACTAATATATGAGTAACACGTAATATGTGAATAACAGTTATTTTTGTTGAAATTAAATAATTTTAAAAAATAATTTTTTATATTCTCAACAAATATAATCTTAAAATTCTAATTATTATCCTAACGTTATTGTCCATACATAGAGAAAACAAATTTTATATGTAATAATATTAAGTAAATATATTTTAGATTTTATATGTAATAATATTAAATAAAAATATTTTATGTTTTATTTTTTTTCATATTTTCAATAAAGACTACATTTTTATCTAAAAAAAGTCATTTTTTCAATAAAAATAATGTTTTTATCTTAGAAACATCATCTTTATTGAATTATAAAAAATATACTTTTCATGTTTTTAACAAAAATTACATTTTTATATTTAAAACGTCGTTTTAACAAAAAAAAAACTACATTTTTATCTTAGAAACATCATCTTTATTTAATTTTGAAAATTACATTTTTTTTTTCATGTATCAACAAAGATTGTGTTTTCTATATTAGAAATGGTATTTTTGTTGAATTTTAGAAAAAATTTTTTTTTTTTTCTGTTTTCAACAAATTCTACATTTTTATATTAAAAATATTATCTTTTTAATAAAGATTGCATTTTCTATCTTAAAAGCATTGTTTTTGTTGAATTCTAAAAAATATTTTGTTCATGTTTACAACAAAAATTGTGTTTTTATCTTTGAAATGTTGTCTTTTTAATAGAAATTATGTTTTTATCTTAAAAATATCATTTTTGTTAAATTCTGAAAATAATTTTTTCATATATTTTTTATAAAAACTACAATTTTATTTTAAAAATATCATGTTTGTTAAATAATAAAAAATATATTTTTTTATCTTTTCAACAAAAGTCATATTTTTAATCATAATTTTTGTAAGGATTTCAATTGTATTAAAAACGTGATCTTTGCTTAATGTGGTTTAAATATAATAATACTTTAATTTATAATAAATAGATAGATTTTGTTTTAAATATTTCAATTGGATTAATCTAATTTTTTATTAAAAATACTATTTTAGTTAAATTTTTGTGACTGATAAACCATACCAAGATTCTATAATAATTTTTACAAAATCAAATTTTTAGGATGAAATTCAAATCAATAAATCTTAAATTATATAAAAAATAATTCTTTTTTATTTTAATTAGGAATCTCAAATTTATTTTTAAGATTTAAAGCTAAGTTATTCTAATTAAAATCTCAAATTGAGATTTTGTTATTCAATCACGTTTGCTACTATTTAAAAGGAATGTTACCACAAATCTATCCTACTGGGTCTTTTGGCCGGCACTTCGCATGATTAATTTTTTATCTTCAAAATATTTAAATAATATATATGTACATAAATATGTATGTGTATATGGATATACATAAGGTTTTTAAACACTAAATGTTTCTCTTAAAAAAGTCTATATTCATATTATTCTATTAAAATAAAAATAAAATATAGAAAGAAACTAAATTTAAAAAAGAAATAAACCAAAAAAATTAAAATAATAATCATATTGAAGAAAAAATTATTCTGAAAGACAAAAGAAATTATGAAACTTAAAAAAGAAATAAAAGTGAAATATTAGTAAAATTTATTTAATTTCCAAATTCATCAATACATAGAATAAGCAAAGATTGAAATTAACATAATAATAATTTGTGATTTTTCTTCTCTTTACTATTAATTAAATTTAAGTAATTAGTATAAGAAGAAATTTTTTCAAATAAGGATAATTATATTTTTTAAAAATTTATTTTTAAATTATTAAATAATAAAATATGAAAACCTAAAATGAAAAGGAATCCACTTAGATATGTTTAAAACTAATTAGTTTCACACTTTTTCATATTGTTTTATACGAATTATATTTTGTCAATCCAATCATTGAAATTTATGCTCTATTCATGTAGATCATGTATGTTAAATTTTAAGTAAATTTAAAATGTATAGCCATTCATTTGATAATCAATAAAATTTTAACAGTTAATATATATCATAACATATAGATTCAAAAATCTATAGCTAGATTTAACAAATGGAGTTGCCACTAATCTTTTTTATCTAGGTGTAATTGGTCACCTAAGAAATCTATCATTTTAAGAAGCTCTTAAGCTTGACTAAAGGGTCCCTGAAAGAATAGGTTTAGGCCTACAAACCAAAATAGGGTTCAAAAGTTCAGTTACATGTGGGGAAGGTTATAGCACCCCCACATGCCTATCCGAATTATGGTACCATATTATTTTAAATTTATCCTAAGGTCTTGATTCTAACGGTTTCAAGTTTTTTTTTGAAATATTGAAAATAATTCTTAAGATTCTTCGATCAATCTGGTTGAATTCTCAAAAACTATTTCCTCACCTTAAGAGTATTCAAGGATCCTATTTGTTTCCTTGAATAGGCTCCGTCATCGGAAAAAGATTTAATTAATTTTTTTGTTTTAATTTTTTTTATTTTGAAAAATATATCTAATTATTCTACCATTTGGGCCAAATTAAAAATATTTTCTCTTTTGGAATTTATAAGTTATCCACCATTTAGGCCTATTTAAAATTTTATTTATTTATTCTTCTTTTTTTGAAAAGAAAATAATATGACAATTATTTTTTATTGAAATTTTATTTAAATTCTTCTACCATTTGGAACAAATTTAAAGAAATTTCTCACTTAGAGATTTCTTAAGAATTTACCATTTGAAATTTCTAAGAATCTAATCCTTGGATAATTATCACATATTTTCAACCAAAATTTTATTTGGAAAATAATACAATTACTTTTATTGAAACTTCATCTAAATTATTCCACAATTTGAGACAAATTTAGAGAAATTTCTCACATTGAGATTTCTTAGGAATTTGCCATTTGAAATTTCTAAGAATCTCATTATTGAGCAATTTTTATTTTTATCAATATATTTTTTTATTTTTTGTTTGAAAATAAATATTAATTATTGTTATTGAAACTTTATCTAAATTATTTCACAATTTGGGACAAATTTAGATAAAACTTCTCACCTAAGAATTTTACAGAAATTTACCATTTGAAATTTCTATAAATTCCATCATGGGATAATTAATACTTATTTTAAAAAATTTTATATATTTTTAAATTTATTCATGCAAAATACTTAAAAAAAACCAAACACATAAATAAAAAGTAAATAAAATAAATAAATAAATACAAAAAAATGAAACAGCTCAGTTGGAGGGTTTGGCGTGGCTCAACTCTAGGCACAGAAAACGACTCGAAGGTGGGGCTTGGAAACGCGGCTCAGCTCGGCTTAGCAGCTAAGTTTGGCTGAGACATAGGTCAATGGACCAGGTTATGATCGGGTCAGATCACCCACTAGTAAAATGTGTGGATCATGGATTATTTTAAATGCCAAAATGACGTCATTTGGGGCTATATAAAAGGCAAAAGTTTTCAATTTTCTTCATATTTCTCCCTTTTTTCTCTCTCTCTTCCCCCATTTCTCTCTTTCTCTCTCTAAAAAACTAGGATTCTAGTTGAATGTTTCATCAAAAACTATGAAAAGCCATCGAAAACTAGAAAATATCGTTGAAAAGTGCAAGTTTTGCTAGAAATTTCATCACAATCTAAAATTTTTCCAAAAAATTTCTAGAAAAAAATGCCAAAAATTTAAAAAAAAAATCCTAAAAATTCTAGGATTGCTATTAGTTCTTTCAAACACTTTTTTTGACTTTTGTCTTTTATTTTTTGCTCTCTATGTGTCCTTCATGCCTCTGATCAATGGGTATTTATAGGCTCAATCAAAAGAGTTTTTGATTAATCTTGACTCCTTCTTCGATTAGGTTTCTAGATTATTATATTAAACATTGAATTTATCCTATGCAGGTTAAATCCACATATGACTCTACCAACCTTATTCATGGCAAGATTCATTTTTTTTATTTTTAATTATTCTGATCTCCATCATTATCTCCTAATAGCAACTGAAAATTAATCAAGAAAAAATAAAATCTAGAAAAATAAATAAATAACAAAATAAATGACATAATAAATAAATAATAATTAAACCAAATCCTTGGGCTTAACCTGACCCCATTGGATCAGGCCTAGACCAAATTGAGTGTTTATAGCTACCCCTCTTTACTCATTTCCTGTGCAACAAGAATTATGCAAAGACGTAAACACCCTGCTTACGACCATGCCAACACATTCACTCTTTTTTTTTTTTAATTAGACACCCAAATTTGCTAAATTACTCAAAATTCCCCTAAGCAGAGGTTTACAACTTTTGGAGAATAAACAAAACTCCTCTAAACAGAGGCTCAACGACTTTTGGAAAATAAACAAAGCTCTTCTAAATAGAGGTTCAATGACTTTTGAAAAATAAACAAAGCTCCTCTAATCAGAGGCTCAACAACTTTGAAAAATAAACAAAGCTCCTCTAAGCAAAGGCTTAACGACTTTTGAAAAATATATAAAGTTCCTCTAAATAGAGGCTTAACGACTTTTGAAAAATAAATAAAGCTCCTTTAGGCAGAGCTCAACTACTTTTGAAAAATAAATAAAACTCCTCTAAATAGAGGCTCAACGACTTTTAAAAAATAAACAAAGCTTCTCTAAGCAGAGGCTCAACGACTTTTAAAAAATAAATAAAGCTCTTCTAAGCAGAGGATCAATGACATTTGAAAAATAAATAAAGCTCATCTAAGCAGAGGCTCAACGACTTTGAAAAATAAAAGGCTCATTGACAATCATATCTAGAGGAGTTATAGATCATGTCTGAAGGAATTTTAGGAGATTATGGCCAAAGGTCTTACAAATCATTCATAATACTTGAGAAATATCCTTTCCAAATATTAGATTCTTACCTTACAAGTTTCTTCTCAAACAAGAGTTTAAAACTTTTTCATTAAAAAATCTTTCCATCTGTCTTCTCTATGTGAGATCTTAGAATATCCCTATTTCTTAATTTCATGCATGGGACATTCTTAAATGCAGCTTGTGTTATGCACTAGACATTTAGAAATGCAATGCATGCCATGCTAATGTTAATTAATTTCTCTTCAATTGTGGAACTCAAGTTTCTCAAGCTCTTTTCTTAGTCTCCGAACCCTTTATTCTTCAAATACTAAAACCAAATCAATGTAACTTTTAATCATCTTTCTCATTTAATTCCCATTCTTCTATTTCAAGAAATCTTTTTTTTTTTTTATTTTTTTAATTCATTGCCCTTACCAGGAACTGAACATTTCATATGTGCCTTTATCACTCTTAACTTTTCCAAGGTAATGTAAGAATCTTTCATGCTATCATTCAATTATCCATTATTATTTTAATTCTAGAAAGCAAGAATGCAATCACATATTTCTTCCATTGTAGGGCATTAAAGAATAAAAAGAGTAGGAATGGCTAAGAAATAATAAAAAAAAACACAAAGAAAGAAGTGGAATATTTTTTATTAGCAAAAATGATGGCATAACTTTGGCAATGTGAAAAGAAAAGAATTACAATGATAGGTATAGGAAGACAATGCTCAAAATAAATAATCAGATAATCATGATAACATATCTTGAAATCTTTTCAAAAAATTCAACCACCTGATGCCCTTAACAACTTAGAGCTCATCAGACCATGTTAGCCTCCATATTGGTGAAATTTTAAATTCAATTCTGTATTCTCCTTATAGGCCACTTTTTTAGGTTTTTAGCTTAGATAAACCCCCATTTAACTCAAACTATCTTTTTGGGGTTTTTGACTTGAGTCATTCTTTTTTATTTTTTCATTTTTTTTCTTTTCAAGCATAGTACTTCTTCACAGCATCAGAATTTATAGGATGAGACAGATCATTTTCATCCATCTCAACTAATATTAATGCTTCACCTGAGAAGGCTCGTTTCACAACATATGGCCCTTCTTAATTTGGAGTCCATTTTCTCCTATTATCATGCTGGTTCGAGAGAATTTTTTCAAGATCAACTCTCCTTCCCGAAAACATCAGGGTCAAACCTTTTTATCATGAGCCTTCATCATTCTTCTTTGATATAACTAACCATGGCACAATGCTGTCAATCTTTTTTTTTCAATGAAATTCAACTATTCATGGCATTCTCAAATCCATTCAGCCTCTTCCAATCTGACTTCTTTTAAAACCCTCAAAGATGGGATTTTCACTTTTACTGGTAATACAGCTTCCATCCCATAAACTAAAGAGAATAGGGTTGCCCTAATAGGGGTACATATTGATGTTCGATAAACATGTAGCTCAAATGGCAACTTCTCATTTCAATCTTTATAAGTTTCAGTCATCTTCTTAAGAATCCTTTTTATATTCTTATTTGCCATATTGACTGTCTCATTCATTTTTGGATGGTATGGTGCTAAATTATGATGCTTGATCTTATACTGGCATATATTTTTTGCATCATCTTACTATTCAAATTTTTAGCATTGTTTGAAATGATTCTCTCGAAAAGTTTATATCTACAAATGATTTCTTTCTTTATGAACTTACAGACCACAGATGGTGTCACACTTTCAAATGAAGCTGCTTTCACCCATTTCGTGAAATAATCTATCATCACGAAAATAAACCTATTCCCATTAAAAGCCTTTGGGATAATAAGACCAATGACATCTATGCCCCACATAGAGAATGGCCAGAGTGGTACCAAAACATGTAAAGCAAATGGTGGAGCATGAATCTTATCAGTGTAGATCTTGCACTTATGACATTTTTTAGTATAGTCAATGCAGTCACTCTCTATTATCAACCAATAGTACCTTACTCTCATGATCTGTCTTACCATCATATGTCCATTGACATGTGCCTTACATACTCCATCATGCACCTTTTCCATAATTTTTTTTGTCTCAGTTGTATTTATGCATCTCAACAATACTTGGTCACGACTTCTTTTGTACAAAACATCTCCATTTAGAAAGAAACACATAGCTAGTCTTTGAATGACCCTTTTATCATTCTCAGTTGCTTGGATGGGGTATTACTGATTCTTAATGTACTGTACGATATCATAATACCAAGGTTTCCCATCTCCATCTTTTTCTACATTAGAGCAATGAACTGGCACATCTTTGACATCTAACTTGATAGGCTGAATATTGATATTATCATTAATTTGGATCAGTCTTGCCAAGGTAACCAAGCATTAGCAATCAAATTCTCCTTCCGAGGTAAATGATCAAATTGAATATCTTCAAACTACTTGATTAACTTTAGGATATACTTATGATATGAAATAAGTTTTGAATCTTTCATCTCGCATTCTCTTTTCAACTGATATATAACTAAAACTGAGTCTTCAAACACTTTTAATACTCTAACTTTTCTATTTATAGCGGCTTGTAAACTTATGACATATGCCTCATATTCAACGATGTTATTCATGCTGTTGAAATTCAACCTCGTTGTTATATGATAGTATTATTCTTTTGGAGAAATTAGAATTGCCCCAATTTCATGCCCCAAGGCATTGGCAGCTTCATCAAAATATATTTCCAATACTTCTCTTCATGCTTTTTTTTTTAGTTGGAAAATAGTTATTAAATCTTTATTTGAAAATTTCAATCTCATTGGCTCATAATCTTCGATAGCCCGATTTGTGAGAAACTAGGCTATAGCCCTCCCTTTTATTACCTTCTAGTTTACATATATGATATCATACTTCGAGAGCATTACTTGCCATCTAGTAATTCTTTCAAACAAAGAGAGCTTTTCAAAGATGTATTTAATTGGATCTAGTTTTGCTATAAGCTATGTGGTGTGATAGAGCATGTATTATCTGAGTGTTTTGGCAGTCCAAGCTAATGCACAACATATTTTTTCCAAAAAAGAATACTTGTATTTATATTCTATGAATTTTTTACTCAGATAGTATATAGCTCTTTTCTTTCGGCTAGACTCATCTTAATGTCTCAATACACATCCCATTGAATTCTCGCACACTGTCAAATATAAAATTAAGGGTCTTCCTAGAATAAGTGACATAATATTAGAGGATTTGATAAGTATCACTTAATTTTATCAAAAACTGTTTGACATTCCTCATTTCATTCTTCAGGGTTATTCTTACGAAAAAGCTTAAAAATGGTATCATACTTATAGGTAAGCTAGAAAATGAACCGAGAAATGTGGTTTAATCTACCCAAAAAACCTCAAACTTTTTTTGGTGTGTTTGGAGGTGATAAATTTTGAATGGCTCGTATTTTATCTGGATCAACTCGATCCTTCTTTCACTGATCACAAAACCTAGCAACTTCCCTAACCTTACCTTAAATGTGCAGTTAACTGGGTTCAACTTGAGTTAGAATTTCCTTAACCTTTCAAATAGCTTTCTGAGGTTGGTGACATGATCTTCTCTTCACAAGATTTTGCTATCATATCATCCACATACACTTCAACCTCTTTGTGCATCATGTCATGAAAGAGTGTCATCATGGCCCTTTGATACGTTGCTTTTAAACCAAAGGGCATGACCTTATAGCAAAAGGTTCCCTATATGGTCATGAAAGTTATCTTTTCCATGTCGTCTTCAGCCATTTTTATTTGGTTATACCCTGAGAACCCATCCATAAAGGAGAACATCAAATGTTTTGCTATATTGTCTATTAGTGTGTCAATATAAGGCAAAGAAAAGTTATCTTTGGGCTAGCCTTATTCAAATCATGATAATCTACGCATATTTGTACCTTTTTATCTTTCTTAGGGACTAGTACTATATTGGCTATCCATTCTGGATACTTGGCCACTTGCAAGAAACCTGCATCAAACTACTTCTTCATATTTTTTTTGATCTGTAGTAGTATTTGAAGCTTTATTTACCTCAGTTTCTGTTGGACTAGTTTATATTTTAGCTTTAAAGGCAGTCTGTGCTTTACTATTTTTGTATTAAGCCTTGGCATATCCTAGTAAGACCAAGCAAACACATCTACGAATTCTCGAAATAAATTTTTTAAACGTTTCCTATCTCTCGATGAAAGTGAAGTATCAATTTTAATCTCTTTCTTATTCTTCTCATTTCCTACATTTACTAATTTAGTTATCTCTTGATGAGGCTCAATTAGCTTACTTTCTTGCTCAATCAATCTCATTAGATCTAAAAGGATAACATACTCTTCAGAATCATCTTCGTTATCAAGTTCATCAGTGTAGATTGAATTTTCAAAATTAACATTTTGATCATTATCATGATTATCTTCCTGTTCATTTAAGCACTTGAAATTAAATAAAATGGGATATGTTGGCAAGATGAAAAAATGAAGCCATTAGAAGAAATGAATGAAAATGTATCCTTCCTAATCTTTATTAAAATAATAATAAATAAATAACCCAAACAAGAAAGATCACACTGAGGCTTTGGGCATAAGCTATTGGGATGTACAATTGCATTGAATTACTTTCAAGGGTAAAAGGCATTTCAATGATCTGCAATTGTTTAGCTCATAATCTGGTATACCAGGGCAGACCCATTGTTCTTACTCATCCCTTTTTTCATCTTCAATAGCATCGATGGACAATTGAACGAATGCCTCTTCCATACTTTGTTCAAAATCTTTTTCTATATTTGGGTACATAAACCCTCAAGGCCTGAAGGTCTCGTACAAGTGTGGGATGCTCATTAGTCTTGCTCTTTTAATTGTTGTCTTCTCTTGACCTACCATTCTTCTACTTTATAGCCTAAGACTAACTTTTCACTGTTGTCCATCATTGTTAGGGGCTCTCTTATCCCCTGTAAGTTTTAACCCAGCCCTACTCCAAGATACCAACCATTATTAATGACCTGACTCATCACTATCTTTGAAAATTATTGGTTTTTAGGTCCTTTCCTTATATAATTGACTAGTTCAAAGGATCGTAAGAACATTCCACCACTTCTTCAGTAGCTTTCACATATGGGGCATTCAAAGGTTAGGTCACTAGTATGTTTTCTTCCTCAAATACCACTACCAATCAAACTTCTACATTAAACTTGATCTTTTGATGTAGGGTAGAGGGAACAATACCTGTCATGTGAATTTGCGACCTTCCTAACAAATAGTTATAAGATAGAGAGATATCTATCACTTAAAATTTTACATTGAAAGAGCATGACCCAATTTGCAAGGGTATTTCTTTATCTCTCAGGATTTCCTATTTGGTCCCATCAAAAGCTTAGATGACCATTTGGCTATCCTTCATATGTGAGTAGTCGATAAGTAACCTTGCCAAAGTTGACATAGGCATGACATTAATGGCGAAGCCATTATCGATAAAGACCTTGGCTAAGATATGGCTCTTGTACTTAACTGTGATATGTAGAGCCTTGGTGCTTCCCCTTCCCTCCAAAAGAATCTCATCATCATTAAATGGTATGTAATTTAGCATGAACAAGTTTCTAGCTAAGTGGTTCACATACTCAACAGACACATCATGTGTCATGTATGCTTGGTTCAACACATTCAACAAAATATTTTGGTGTGGTTTTGAATTTAATAGCAGTGATAACAATGAGATTCATGCCGACATCTTATTTAATTGTTCAATCACTGAGTATTCACTGTGTTTCACCAATTTTAAGAATTCACAAGCTTCTTTCTTCGATACTAGTTTTTAACATTTTTTTTTAGGTATCACTTTTGGATCACTTTGCTCTTTTTTTACTTTGGCTTTTTCTCTTCTAGCCTTTTTTCAACATTTTTGGAATGTAGCATCTTCCATTTTGGGTGATGCCTTTCACACCAGTTATATTAGCAGCATCAGACTAGAGGCATCTTCTTCTTACCCTTGAACTACTATACCACAACCATATTTCTAGGGCACAGTTTTATCATCCTTATATGAAAATGGAATCGAAACTTTAAAAGTCACTGGCTTGGGAATGAGCTTGTCTATGACTGACTTTGGCTTGTTCCTATAGTGAATTGTTACCGATTTTAGAAATAGTTTTGCTGGCTTATCGGTCATAGATATTCCAGCACTTTGAGACCTCTCTCTCTTTATAGAGTTTCATCTAGTATGAATCTATGAGCTTTTGTACCTTATGGTGAAACTACTCATAAGTTTTAATAGAGTGACCATTTACCTCATTATGATATTTACAGCTTGTACCTGGTATATATGCTTCATGATAACTGTATAAACTCATTAGTTGTATTATGTCAACTTTTCATACAGCATCAAATAGTCGATTAAGAGGTGTCTTAATATTTACCACTTTTCTTTTCAGATGATGCTCTCGTTCCTTACTTAGAGCATTCACGTTGTGATTAGGCAAATGATTGCCACTAATGTTTAGTGCAGTTACCCCTCTTGTATCAAAGTTAATCATTCTATCCTTGATCAATCGTTGCACTTTATGCTTCAAGGCAATGCAATTTTTGATGAAATGACAGGCAATCCCGTAGTGATAGTCATAATAGGTTGTAAGATTATACCACTTAGGGTAAGGTGGCTTGAGTGGCTCTAGTCGACTAGGAGCAATCAAATGATTATTGTAGAGCTCACGATATAACTCTATATATATCATGAGAATTGGATCAAATACGAGATTTTCATGAGTAGTTCACTACTCATGAAAATCACCTATCGGGCTAGCAGGATGGGTCTGTGGTCTTGGAAGAGGTTGAATGTTAGGACTGTAAGTGGCAGTTTGAGGTCTGAAAGAGGATTGATATGTCTAGGGATATGACAACTGTAGGATTAGTTGATATGGGTAAGAGGAAGCATTATTCATAACAGGATAATATAGAGAATATCCTTATGGTGGGTAAGGTTAATAACCCCTGAACTGTTGTCTATCAAAACTCATAGCTTGAGCTTCAGTCTCTTTTTTCATTGGGGTTCTTTTAGTGGATACCTCCTATCCTTCTAACTTGCCATTCTTGATGGCATTCTCAATGATTTTGCTCGAGATTACTATGTCAGTGAAATTGTTTGTTGCATTCCCTATTATTTTTTTATAATAAAGAGATTTTAGAGTGCTGACAACAACAATATAGTTTTTTTTTTAGTCAGAAGAGGTTGCACTTGATAAGCTACATCTCTCCACCTCTAGGCATATTCCTTGAATAATTCATTTACCTTTTTTTCCATATTCAAAGACAAATGATCATGAGCTAAATCTATGATATGTCGATATTGACTAATAAAGTCACGAGCCATATCGCTCTAAGAACGGATGTGAGTTCTATCCAGCTGGACATACAACCTGGTAGCGAAGCCAGTAAGGCTATCTTAGAATGTATGCATTAGTAGCTTTTTATTGTGGGCATGGACTGCAATTTTTTATAGTACATGGTAATGTGAGTCTTCGGGTACTTCGTACCATCATATTTCTCAAACTTTGATACTTTAAACTTTAAAGGAATAACAATATCTGGGACTAGACAAAGCCCAGCAGCATCTATAAAGCCATAAAAGCCAATTTTTTCCATAGCCCATAACCTCTCTTTCAACATACTAAGCTTAGAGTCTTTCAATGATTCAACCACTTTTGCTTTTTCTCTCTTTTTCCCTTTCAAATAATCTAAATTAGGAACCTACATTGGTTCTATTGCCTTTTCAATAAAAACAAGATTCACATAGCTATGGTAATGCCCTAGGTTTGAAGCTGATGACATTTCAGGGTATGTAAGGTATATGAACTGCTATAGCAGTATACATGTATGGATTGGGCTTGTTGTGGACCAAACTTGAGAGGATATAGAAGGTTGGCCACCTCTTGTGATGGAGGGTCCTATTGGCTTATGTTTTTATCTACTTTCTTTCCCTTGTTTAACTTGTTGAGAGCATCCAGAATCTTACTCAACTCATTTTCAAGCTTTTCCTGAGCTTTTTCTATCTTTTCAAGTCGATGAAAGTTTTCTTACTCCATTTGTCTAGCTCTGGCTCTTGTGTTATATCGGTGAGTAGGGTTTCTGCTAGATGGAGCTATCCTTGAACCTTGAGTATCACAATTATACTATTATTAGAAATTATGTGCTCTATGTAAATGCATGCATGAAATGTACTAATATTTGCCACATCACCATTATCAATAAAAAAAATCTCAATTTGAAACTTTATTTAAAATTTCAACATTACATCATAATAAAGCCAAAGTAATATTCTAAAGTTCTAAACATCATCATTTATTCCTATTGTCTCTTTATAAATTTTTTAGCTTACTAGTAATGATTTTATGCCTCGTCTAGGAAATTAAGCAATCATCACCCATGAGCTCCCACTGGTTGCACCACAGCCTTCAAATCTTCCACTTCTTCTTTCATTTCTGATGCTTTGTCGGTAACAATGCATAGTTGATCGAACAAATACCTCAGATGTTTTTTTTCTGTGTACATGTCCTTCCATTGCTCACTCTATTTAGCTTATCTTTTGCATTCATTAGACATGGCTTTTGCATTCATTGTGTGTTGATCCACTATTTCTTGTAGCATTTGACTATGTTTGTGTGCCCTAGCAGTGGCTTTTTATCCTTTTTCCACCTTTGCTCTCAGTAATTCATTTTTTTTAAGAGTTAGGCAAGCTCGGGTGTGACTAATGAATGTATTTTGTCTAGATCATGGAATAAAGCTTTCCACTGATCTTTTTGCTCATTTAAGCTCTAGACTTTCTGCTCTTACAACTTTAAATTTTCTTTCATTTCTCCCTTTATTCTCTTATTTTCCTACTCCAACTCATCCCTCTCAGTATAGAGCTTTATTTTCGTCGTTTCCACCTTAAACCGGGGATCTTAAGGAATAGGCTTTGGGGAATGGTTGCCTAATTGCTCTCAAGGAAGTACAATATCTTTACCCCTCCTTGCATGCCACACAATATATTATGGGGTGACGTCGTAGGTGAACTTCTCTTGGTCAACTTGGATGGTTTGCTTCCAAGCTTTTTTTATCTTTTCAATCATTTCACATGCCCCTTTCTCAATGAAAGAGAATTTCCACTGTTAAGTCCATGGGTTTCTAGAATAAATTGCTCGCATCTGGATTATCTTCTCACCAGAGTTGAGGCATAAGTAATAGCACCCTATAGGCCTAATAGAAATACCCAAGGTTAATTCCCACAACTATACAACACTGTGTCATGATGCATCTAATGAGCTCTCTAAATTATCCCTTAGCTATCAAGGGTTCAAAAGTAGGAAACCCATTCTTCTTTTGACTTTGATTTAGGCTATGTGCTGTAACAAAACACTTGATTGGAATGTTAGAATGCAAGTATGGTTTACAGAACTGGTTTTCTTCACACTTGATGTGACTCTTCATCCATACATAAAGCAATTATGAGCACCCATTAAATCGATCTTTACCATTTCTATGACAAAAGTTCAATGAGCAAATGGTTTTTGCTAAAATGGTTAGAGTTGCATTGACTTGGTATGCTAACTGGTCAACAAAGTCAATCATTGCGACATCAACATACCCGATGACTTTTGGGAAGATCATCAGTCCATATAAAGCTATAGCCATTGCCACTAACCCTTGATCATCATCCACATGCCCCTAGATGAAGTCTCACAAAAAACTCCATGGGATAGCCTTACTTTCACCTTTTGTCTTGACACATGCATTAACTTGAGGCAAGCTAATTCCAAGCATTTGCACTAACTTTTTATGATAGCCTACCTTATTCAACCAGTAGATCTTGTCCAGGTTTGGTAAATCAAAATAAAGTAAAACCATATATTCTTCAATTGTAGGCATCATGTCTGCTTAATTGAGGATGAAACACTTATAAGAAGGATCTCAAAACTGAATGATGGCTCTAATTAGATTATTATCGACATCTACTTGGAGCAGTGAAGCTATGTCATATTTGTTCTCAAATGCCTTCTGCCTTGCTTTATTCATGCATCCCCAAACATTGCTTAAGTCAGTCAAGTCATTTTGTTAGAGGTTGAGATGAACTCTCTCGGGCAATGATGAGATAAAAACCTCAGACAAGCAATCACCCTTTTTTTTTTTGAGTTTTCTCTGACTTGATTTTCAATTAATGAGCAGATTTATGATAAATTGATGTAGACTTTGATTGCATTTGGCTTTCCATAGATGTAAGTGTGAGATCTGATTTATCAATAACTGATATGTGATAAATATTTCCTATATGAGAATGGTGCAAATGATAATGTTAAAACATGAGCATGAAAATGATGCATAGAATTAAATGATATGGAAATGATACAAGAGCACAAAATGAAGCAAACCAAATGGTTAGATAAGCAATATACAAGTTGTTCCTTCTTGTATCCTAATTTTAGGTTATATTTATCAATGGGTAGGATGGGCTCTATCTTAAGAGTGACTTCTTAAGTGTACACTATATATAGGGTTAAGTGATTTTGACCAATAACAGTTCCTAAATTATTCCTTACATCATTGTCTATCACAGACTAGTAAGGCAGTCCAATCCTTACCCATCACAAGCTACCAACGAAAAAGATTAAATTTGAATAGGAGTATTTTGTTAGCCATTATGAAGATTATCATCTCACGAGAGTGTAGGTGCTTTACTCTTTCTTAAGAGGGACGGAGCCTAGGTATAAAGCTCATGTATGCAAATGGATGTGATAATGTGTGTGAAGGAACATATAATAATCAAGCCCATAAATAAAATGCAAGACAAAAAAGAAACAACATTAGTAAACAAATAGTTATGATGTAAACCATTAGATCAAATGATAGGATAAATTTAAAAAGTTATGGCCTGACTCTCTATGGCATCCCTAGTGGAGTCGCCAAACTGTCATAACATATAGATTAAAAAATCTATAGCTAGACTTAACAAATGGAGTCACCACCAATCTTTTTTATCTAGGTGTGATTGGCCACCTAAGGAATCTATCATTTTAAGCAGCTCCTAAGCTTGACTAAAGGTCCTTGAAAGAATAGGTTTAGGTTTACAAACCAAAATAGGGTTCGGGAGTTCGGTTACATGTAGGGAAGGTTATAGCACCCCCACATGCCCATCTAAAGGATGGCACCATATTATTTTAAATTTATCCTAAGGTCTTAATTCTAATGGTTTCAAGTTTTTTTTGAAATATTGGAAATAATTCTTAAGATTCTTCCATCAATCTGGTAGAATTCTCAAAATATATTCCCTCACATCAAGTGTATTCAAGGATCTCATTTGTTTCCTTAAAAAGGCTCCGTTGTCGAAAAAAGATTTAATTCATTTTTTGGTTTGGATTTTTTTTATTTTGAAAATATACTTAATTATTCCACTATTTGGGCCAAATTAGAAATATTTTCTCTTTTGGAATTTCTAAATTATCCACCATTTGGGCCTATTTAGAAATTCTTTTTATTTTTTCTTTTTTTTTGGAAAGAAAATAATATGACAATTATTTTTTATTAAAATTTCATTTAAATTCTTCCACCATTTGGATCAAATTTAAAAAAATTTATCGCCTAGAGATTTTTTAGGAATTTACCATTTGAAATTTCTAATAATCTCATCCTTGGAAAATTATCACATATTTTCAACTAAAATTTTATTTGGAAAAGAATACAATTACTTTTATTGAAACTTCATCTAAATTATTCCACCATTTGGGATAAATTTAGAGAAATTTTTCACTTTGAGATTTCTTAGGAATTTGCCATTTGAAATTTCTAAAAATCTCATCCTTGGGTAATTTGTATTTAATTCCAAAATTTTTATCAATATTTTTTTGTTTGAAAATAAATATTAATTGTTGTTATTGAAACTTTATCTAAATTATTCTATCATTTGGGACAAATTTAGATAAAATTTTTGACCTAAGAATTTTACAGAAATTTTCTATTTGAAATTTCTATAAATTACATCATGGGATAATTAATACTTATTCTTAAAAATTTTATATATTTTTATATTTTTTTAAATTTATTCACGCAAAAATACCTAAAAAAACCAAATACATAAATAAAAAATACCAAAAAAATGAAACGGCTCGGCTGAAAGGTTTAGTGCGGTTCGGCTCTAGGCATAGAAAATGGCTCGAAGGTGTGAATTGGCTCGACTCAGCATCTAAGTTTGGTTGGGACGCGAGTCAATGGACCGAGTTCTGATCAGGTCGATCACCCATTGGCAAAACACGTGGATCTTGGATTCTTTTAAATGCCAAAATGACATCATTTTGGGGTAATATAAAAGGTAAAAGTTTTTATTTTTCTTCAAATTTCTCCCTTCCTTCTCTCTTTCTCTTCCCCTCTTTGCTTTTTTTTTTCTCTCTAGAACCCACGATTTTGATTGAATGTTTCACCGAAAACTATGAAAAGTCATTGAAAACTAGAAAATATCGTCGAAAAATGCAAGTTTTGCCAAAAATTTCATCAGAATTTGGAATTTTTCCAAAAGATTTTCAGAAAAAAATACCAAAAATTTTGAAAAAATCTTAAAAATTCTAGGATTGCTGTTAGCTTTTCCAAGCACTTTTTCTAGCTGCTGTCTTCTGTTTTATGCTCTTTGTGTGTCCTTCAGGTCTTTGATTAGTGGGTATTTATAAGTTCAATCAAAAGAGTTTCTAATTAATCCTGACTCCTTCTTCGATTAAGTTTCTGAATTATCAAATTAAACATTGAATTTATCCTATGTATGTTAAATCCACCTATGACTCTACCAACCTTATTCACAACAAGATTCTTTTTTTTTAATTTTTTAATTTTTAATTATTCTGATCTCCATCATTATCTCCTAATAGCAACTGAAAATTAATCAGAAAAAAGGTAAAATCTAAAAAAATAAATAAATAACAAAATAAATGAAATAATAAATAATTAAATAAATAAACCAAATCCTTAAGCTTAACTTGACCCCATTGGACTAGGCCTAATTGATCCAGGCTTGGACCAAATTGGATGTCTACAATATATATTAAAAATATATTATTCTCAATTGAAATAATAGGAAATTGAATAAACTTAAAATTTTATATGAGTAATAGATACAAATAGGTTGTTAAATCTAATCATCAATTTATAAAAATATTTATCACATATGAAGTTATAAAAGAATGTATAAAAACTTAGTTTTACACTCATTTAATTTGATCCCTCATTTATTGAAATTAATATAATAATTTTTTGTGACTTTTCACACCTTTACCATTTTTTTTAATTTAATTGTTAGTAGAATAGATAGTTTTTTAAAAATAAAATGATAATGAAAAGATTGAAATTAATATGACTATATTTTATAGAATTTTCTTTATCCTAACAATTAATATGACTATATTTTATAGATTTTTGTTTATCCTATCATTATAATTTGCTTTATCAGGAGAAAAGTTTGAAAAGTTAATTTATATATTTATTTTAAATATTTATTTTTAAATCATTAATTATTAAAATATAAAAATATAAAAATTATAATTCTAACATTTCATATTTTACTTTTTTATTTCAAATAAATAATTATGTAATATTTATCATTAATGAGCATATTTATTGTTCAAAATCTAATTATATATATAGATAAATATGTTAATTCTTCGTATTCTATTTTTTTCATGTTAATTTATTTAAAAACTAATTAACACTTGAAAACATTGAAATTAATATGATGACTTTTCATATTATAATTTTTAATTTAAAAGAATTTGTATTCAAAAAAGATAAAAATATTTAAGATTTGTATTTATTGTGTGAAAACCTAACATTACATAGAAATAAGTGGAGAGTAAATTATTTTTAATATATGAAATCAAATAATAATAAATATTAAATTATTTTTAATATATGAAATCAAATAATAATAAATATTTTGTACTTTATCTCTTGTTTATGTACTTGTACTCTCTAAAATATATAAATATAGCTAAAAGGTTGTGTTTTAAGGAATGGGTGATAAGAAAATAAAATAAAATGAATAATTTCTATTTACTAAATGAAAATGTTATTTTGACAAAAAATTATTTTGAGAATAAAATCAAAATAAATAAATACACTTAGATAGTTTATTAATATGATATTAAATCCCTAATATTAATTCTTTTTGTGTATATATATACCTAGAAGTAAAATTTATATGCAAGTTCTATTATAATGAATTATCATTTAAAACTCATACATGTTAACCATGGTTTCAATAATATTTTTATTAAGTAAACATACATCTTCTTATACTTTTGATAGCCATTGAATTCAATATCTTAATGACAATGATGCATGCACGTGCCTATCAAGATCAAGAGATGACTAATTTTATATTTTTTAAGCTTAAATATATTTGTATTTTCCTTTTTGTTTATGTTTTCTTTTAAAAGTAAGAATTTTAAATGAAAATGATAAATTTGTTATTATATATAAATCATCATTTAAAATTAATATTTTAACCAATAGATATGAAACAAAAATGATAATTTTGTTATTACAAATCATTATTTAACCAAAAAAATCTACTGACCAAATTAAGGTATTGTTTTTATAAAATTTAGGGTTAACAGCAGTTGTTCTCCCCAAATTTTGACTCAAATTTCATTTTGGTTCTTAATTTTTAAAAAGTTCTAATTAAATCTCTAATTGCTCAGAAATGTCCCACTTTGAATTTTTCATCTATGAAACAGTCTAAATTGATAGTAAACGTAAGCTAGCACCTTGTACTAGCCAAATTTGATTCGAGTAGTAATGGGGGATCAAAATAGAATTCTCTCAAAGTTTAAGAACTAAGAATGAAATTATTTCAAAATTATATATTTCATACATATCTTATAAAATATTAAATTAAAAATTATTTTTTTATATTTTTTAGTGTAATATAACTTATTAGTTAGATTTTTTCTTTTAAATAAAAAACAGATATTTAAAACTTAAAATTAAGTTAAAATTTTAAAAATTTTAAAATAATTTAATACATTTTAAAAAGAAAAAAAATTATTTTTTGTTAAAAATATTATTTTACTCATAAATCATAATTAAAAATATTACTTTCTATCAAAAAATTTATTTTTTAAAATATTAAACATCTTCATATTTTTGTTTATGGAGAAAAAATAAAAGTCATTTTCATTAATGAAGTTAAATTTTTGTTTTGAAAAAAAATTAAATTTTGAAATAAATATGAAAAATAATATAAATTTAACAATATATGTACAATTAATATGGTATTAAATCTTTAATAAATATTCAAGTCTAAATGCCTTTAGTAGAAATATTTTTATTTTTATATTTGTATCTTTATATTTTAGAAATAAAAATCTATAGAAAAGATACTGTAATAGAAACTACAATATTGAGATTGACTCTTTACTTATTTGACATAGCAATCTTTTTAGAAAGTGACCTAAAGAGAGAAATGAGGGGAAAAAAAAAAGGTCAATGGTTTGACAACAAAGGCCACTAACAAAATCTCCAAATCTAATGCTTATATCAAAAAGTTAACATTTCACTTAAACAATCAAAACGAAAAATAGTACTTCAACCATTATTTTTGAAATCCAAATCAATCTAAATTCAAAATTAAAAAAATAAAACTTTAAATCACATAATCAAACATTTTTCATTGATTTTTCTTTAGAAAATAAAAGATAGTAAAAATTAAAACCAAAAAGAGTTTTATTAATTTTGTGAGGCATTTTAAGTGAAGTGATGATTTTAAAATGAAAAAAGATAAAAAAAAAATGAAATCATTGTTGATAGAAGTAACAACAATAGCACGAGGAGGAGATGTAGGGAAAAAGAAAGAGGAAGAAAAAAAAAGACTAGAAAAGAGAAAAGAAAACTTATCGACAATCAGAATATGGGAGAGATGAAAGAGAAGGGTACTTTTGAAATAAAATAATGACATTTTTAAAATAGGATTGCATAATAGAACTAAAAATATTGTTATATAAATTCAAATTAAGCAATAATAATTATTTTGAACTTATTTATTATGCATTGTTGGTCTCTTTTAAATTTCTTTTAATTTCTTTTTTATGATGTAGATATTGTAATATATGGATGATGATAAAAAATTTACGACTAAAATTATTAATAACTAAATATTATTAGCCTCATGTCTTTATACATGTTATACTTTACTGGCCATGTCAATAACATTCTAGTTGCCATGTCATTAGTGTCTACACACTGCCATCCAGATCATCATCCATGAGATATAAAAAGAAAATCTAACTAAGCATGCATCATTCTCAACTTTACACTTTCTTTGCTTTCTCTATCATTACCACCTTCTATATTTCACTTTTCTTTTTTCTCATGCACATATTTGACTTAAGTATCAGAGCATGTGCCAAAATCCTAAATTTGACACCCCTTTGACCTTTTTTTTCTTCTTAACTGGTCTGACACATTCTCCAGTTTAGCTCTAGTAGACTCATTCATTACCAAATCAAAAATTTCATCAAAAATATATCTGATTAAACTCCAAGTATTGAATTTTTTTTTCCATTCATGAAAGTTTATTATGTGTTAGACTAAAAAACGACATCAATTATCTCCTAACACATTAAGTCAACTCTTTCTATTTTATCTCAGACTTTCAAAATTTCTAAATGTTAAGGTGAATGTTCCTTTAAAACATGAATTGGTTATTTTATGTTATATAATAATTTTTTATTATTTGTACACAAAAAATAAAAGTTTTAAAAAATATTACTTTATATATGTATATATATCTATTTTAAGGGTTAACATTTACTCATTAATGTGATTGTATCATCTGATTCATCTCATTAATAAGGTGACATCATTTAATTCACTGATAGTATATAAAATCTATACATTGATAATGTATCAAATATAAACCTAAAAAAATTGTTGATTATTATAATTATTATATAAAATATAATAAAGTGGTATCCATGTCAGAAATTTTTCTTTAGTTTAATAATAATTTAATTTTTAATTGTGAAATTTACAAAAAAAGTAAGATCGTTGATAATATGAATAATATGAATATTTAAATATTCATAACTGTCAAACCATAAGAAAGCATCATATTTTTCCTTTTTAAATCATAAAATTAATTAATACAAAATAATCAAATGAAATTGTATAATGGTTTCATAAAATTTTTTAAAATATGATTCGAGAATAGTTCATTTTAAAATTTTAAAATATTATCTTTTAACAAGTTTATATTTCATTATAATTTAAAAACAATGATTAAAATTTTAATTTGACAAACAAATAAAGCATGAATAAATGGAGCATATCATATGTAATAAGATGTAAGATTTATTGTGTATGTAGTTTATTATGTTTTCTTTCCATTTGATGAATAAAAACTTGAAAAATGTAATGAAGATTTCAACTCTCTCATTATTTTTTGAATTTAAATAAAGTAATTTTAGTTAGAATTAACAATGGAAAAAGTTGTGTGGTTATTAATACACTAAATAACGAAATATATGTATTATTTTATTTGACAAAACAAAAAATTAAAGAAAAGAGATTTTAGAAAATTAATTGTATTTGAAATCACCTATTATCACCAAACAATCATTTAGATATGTATAAATATGAAATAAAAGAGTTTTAAATAAAAACTTTTAGAAATATTTATTAAAATGTGCCTTCAACCATAATATTTATTTATTTCCATTAATGTTTTAATGTTATTATATGACAACAGTTAGGAATTTAGTAAAAATCAATAAAAATGATGAGCAAATTTTAAGGAATCATAAAATATTATTTTTTTCAACTTTCATAAAGTATTTATTTTTTAATAACAGCCTACATAAACATATAAAAATAAAATGTATTTTAATTATTACTCCTTATTTAAATATAACCTATATATTTTTTAGAGTCCTAAAAGAAAATAAAAAAGTTACATTTTTTAGTGTTATGTTATTTATAGACTTGGTAATTTTAAATATGACATGATGATATGATAAAAAACAACACAAAAATCGTATGTGTTTTAAAAATGTGTTTTTTGTTTATTCGTATCGATTCGAATTTCAACACGACATAATTCATGTTGTATATGTGTTGATTCGTTTAAACATGTGATACGACACAAATAACATATTTAATTTAATCTTATAAGATGAATACACGTTTAATATGTTTAACATGTTTAATACATTTTTTATATTTATTTTAATTTAATAAAAAATAGAAAGATTATTTTAATTTTTAATCTTTTAATTATGATACTTAATTAGCTATTTAATATCATATAAAAATTATTTTAAACATTTAATTATGATACTCATTTAATAATTATTATAAAATTATTTTTTATATTAATAATATAAATACAATTTAAATATTATTATTAGTCCTATACATTATTATTTATTCTTTAATTTTTAATAGTTTATCATTTTGAAATTGATAATAAAAATTAATATAGTTATATAATATAAATTAAATTTTAAATATATATATATAAATTAAATTTTAAATATATATATTAATTACATATTAAATGAGTATTAAATTTTTTAATTTTTTAATATGTAAGTATTTTTTTATATTATTAATATGCCAAATTTATTAAGTTATAAATAATGGATAGTTTATAATTATTTATTACTTTAGTCATGTTCTTATATATATTTGTGTTAGTCGTATTTATTCATGTATATCCACATTATTCGTGTTTATTTGTGTCATGTTTAAATGAATTAATTATACACGTATTAATCGTGTTGTGTTATGTATAATATGTATATTAAACGTGTCGTATTCATGTTTAAGATTTAAACATGTTTTATAATTTGTATCGTGTTCATGTTTTAATAATTTGCATGTTAAATACGACGCAAGACACAACACAGAAACATGAATTTTCATATCTAATTATTTACTACCAATTCAAAACTATTCGTGTTCAACTTTTTTTTTCTTTTTTTCTTTTTTGCAATTAGAATATGCAAAAGTCAACTATAAAAAATATGAGTTATTTACATGAATAACACCTATTATTTAAGCTTTGATTTTTTAATATCATTATTTAAATCAATGTCAACTATTTACTTTAATTGTTTTAAATATAAATAGTATTAATGATAAATTATTATTGTTAGATTAAAGATTTGGAATAACCAAGAGGGGGTGAATTGGTTTTAATAAAATTTTGAAAAACAATATTCAATAAGCACAAATTTGGCTAAACAATTAAACACAATAATTGAAAGTAAATGAGAGATAGGGATAGAGAATATAACACCGAGATTTATAGAGGTTTGGTCTTTTCTTAGGCACCTACATCCTCTTCCTTAGCCTCTCTTGCCAAGGAATTCAATCCACTATAAGTGTTGAAGATTACAACCAAGCTTCTCTAAGCTTTACAAACTCAACACAATATACTCTTAAGGGTTATCCTCCCCCTTAAGCTCACAAACTCACAATACAAAGATATGAAGTGTTTTACAAACTCTAAGAACCTCTCAAAGGTTAGGTGTTTGCTAATTTGAAGTACACAGTGGTATAGACAACAAAATAGAGAAAAACTGATATGAATTATGCACTTTTCTAACTTGGAACAGCTTTGAATGCTTGAGCAAATTGGTAGGTGAATGGCAATAAGTTTCCTTGGCTCTTGTTACTCTTGGTCTGTAGTGGAATGCTTGATTTATAGTTGGGAAGCAGTTGAGAGCCGTTGGATTGCATTTAATGCTTCAAACCTGTAAAAATTCAGACAAAAAATTAGCAATTGAGAGTTGTTAGCCTTCAGGGGATCGATCCCTTGTCATAGGGGATCAATTGGTTCATATTGAAGAAGGCTCGATTTTGTGCCTGATTTGCCTTACTCGATCGATCCCTTTAAGAGGGGATCGATCCCTTTAAGAGGGGATCGATCCATTTTCTTGGTTTTTGAACTGGGGAACATTTTGTCTGAGCAATCGATCGATCTCTTTTAAGAAGTGATCGATCCCTTTTCTGGGTTTTCGAACTTGGGAAACATTCTGTCTGAGCAACCGATTGATCCCTTTAAGAGGGGATCGATCCCTTACCTTAGGTGATTGATCCTCTATGTGATGGGATCGATCCATTTTCTGGAAAATTACATGATACAAACATTCTGTATGAAAAAGTGATTGATCCCTTGAATAAGGGGATTGATCCATTCAGCTTGAAACCTCAACCAATCGATTCTTACAGGGAGTGGATCGATCGATTTTTACCAAATCTTGAAAACTTTTGATTCTAGTTGAAAATAAGATCGATCCCTTTTGGTAGGGATCGATCCCTTCTATCAAAACTTGCATAAATCATGTTTTGTTCCGAGAATTTGAGTTGTTTTGGTTCTCAAATGAATTTTGGCAAGATAGAAGTGTGGAAAACTATTCAATTTAAGCTTAGACAAGATTAAAACAAGTTTGGCAAATTTTTATTTTGTCAAATTAAAACTCTTAATCAATTCAAGGCCAACAATCTCCCCCTTTTTTATATGATAAAACCAAGTGAAAATTTTGCTTAAAAATATTTTTCCATTTGAAAAACAAGTTCCCCCTTAATCTATGAAAAACCAACTCCCCCTAAAGAATATAACTCCCCCTGAATTTAAGCGTTAGTTATAAGCCAACTAAACAAACTCAATATCACCAAACCAATATCATTAGAGTCATCAAAGCAATTTTTCATACAATATTTCTCCCCCTTTTTGTCATAGCAAAAAGGATGAAATAAAGCAAAATGAAACCAAAGAAGAGAAAATCAATTCAAGGCCACTTAATCATCGATCATTAAACAACACAACAATAGAATGAAAGATGAATTTTATTGATATGAAGATCAAGTGCCAAATTATAGAAAAATTTAGATAAACACACATTAGATCAATCAAGAGTGCACTATTCATCATAACATCAAGAAATCCACTTCAAGGAACATTCATTACGCCAAGTTCACCTCTAATTGCATAAAATATATCATTATCAAGAGGTTTTGTGAATATATATTCTAGCTAGTTGATGCAAGGTATCCATATATTCAAGCACAATATCACCCTTTTGAACATGATCTCTAATAAAATGATGCCTAATTTCAATATGTTTGGTTCTAGAGTGTTGAATTGGATTTTTGGTGAAATTGATGGCACTGGTATTGTCACATTTAATGGGAATATAATCTATGGTTATTCTAAAATCCTTAAATTGTTGCTTAATCCATAAAACTTGGGCACAACAACTTTCGACCACAACATATTCAACTTCGGTTGTAAATTGAGCAACATTATTTTATTTCTTGGAAAACTATGATATGAGCATATTTGCAAACAATTGACAAGTACTAAAAGTGCTTTTTCTATCAATTTTACACCCACCAAAATCAGCATCGGAATAGGCATGTAAAGCAAAAGATGAACCTTTTGGATACCATAATCCTAAATTAGAGGTGTCCTTAAGGTACCTAAAAATTCTTTTGACAACAGATAAATGTGATTCTCTAGGTGATGATTGAAACCTAGCACATAAACATACACTAAACTTAATATTAGGTCTACTTACAGTGATATATAGCAATGAACCAATCATAGACCTATATAGTTTAGAGTCAACACATTTACCTCATTCATCCTTGTTAAGTTTTGTTGAAGTGCTCAGTGGTGTTAAGCAAGGCTTTGATTCTTCCAATCCAAACCTTATGAGCAAATCCTTCATGTATTTAGCTTGATCGATAAATGTGCCATCTTTTGTTTGCTTTACTTGTAGTCCCAAGAAGAGTGTGAGTTCTCCCATCATGCTCATTTCAAATTCTCCTTACATAATCTTAGCAAATTCTTGACAAAGAGTTTCATTAGTAGCACCAAATATAATATCATCAACATAAATTTGTACTATGAGAATATCCTTTCTTTTTGTTTTAATAAAAAGTGTAGTATCAACCTTCCTTTTATTAAAACCATTTTCTACCAACAAAATTGATAATCTTTCATACCAAGCTCTAGGAGCTTGTTTTAAACTATATAATGCTTTTGTCAATTTATACACATAATTTGGAAATTTTGAATTTTCAAAACCAGGAGGTTGCTTTACATACACTTCTTCATTTATAAAACCATTAAGAAATGCACTCTTGACATCCATTTGAAAAAGCTTAAAATTTTTAAAAAATATAAATGCAAGCAACATTCTTATGGCCTCTAACCTAGCAACCGGGGTTTAGGTTTCATCATAATTAATTTTCTCTTCTTGACTATACCTTTGAGCTACCAATCTAACTTTGTCCCTAATAACATTCCCATGTTCATCTATTTTATTCCTAAAAACCCATTTTGTGCCTATGGTAAGATGATCACTAGGCTTAGGTACGAGATTCCATACTTGGCTTCTTTCAAATTGGTTCAATTTCTCTTGCATGGCCAATATCCAATGATCATCTCCTAAGGCTTTATATATATTTTTAGGTTTAAAATGAGATAGGAAAGCAACATAATTGCATACATTATAAGTTGATCTAGTTCTTACCCTTTGAGTTGGATGACCAATAATTTCATTGTCTTTGACATACCTCATTTCTCTATGATGATTTGGCTCTTTCTCTATGTGTTGTGGCTCCTCCAAAAACTTATCATCTTCCCTTTGATTGTTCTCCTCAATGTCATGAGATGCATCATTGATTCTTTCTTGAAGTATACTTACATCATCATCATCAAGAAACACCTTTATCGGAAGTGGGTTAGACTCATAAAAAATAACATGTATAGATTTTTCAACCACTAATGTTCGTTTATTAAAAACCCTATAAGCTTTTGAATTCAAAGAATATCCTAAGAAAATCCCTTCATCACTTTTTGCATCAAATTTACCAAGATCATCTTTTCCATTGTTCAAAATAAAACATTTGCAACTAAAAGAATGAAAATAGCTTATGTTAAGCCTTTTTCCTTTAAAAAGCTCATATGGAGTTTTCTTCAAAATTGGCCTAATCATAGCTTTATTTATAATGTAACAAGAAGTATTTATGACTTTCGTCCAAAAATATCTAGGCAAATCATTTTCACAAAGCATGGTTCTAGCCATTTCTTCTAGAGTTCTATTTCTCCTTTCCACTATCCCATTTTGTTGAGGAGTTCTAAAAGTAGAAAAATTATGGCTAATACCATTTTCACTACAAAATACATTAAAGCCAAGATTTTCAAATTCCTTTCCATGATCACTTCTAATACTAGTAATTAAATAACCTTTTTTATTTTGTATTTGTTTGCTAAAAGTGATGAATTTTTCCAAAGCCTTATTCTTTGAATTTAAAAAAAGAACCCATGTGAATCTAGTAAAATCATTAACAATAACAAACCCATATTATTTTCCACCAAGACTCATTGTTTTAGTAGGGCCAAAAAGATCAATATGCAGTAGTTGAAGAAGTCTAGTAGTTGAAATGCAATTCTTAGGTTTAAAAGAAGTTCTTCTATGTTTTCCTTGAGCACATGCATCACAAACCTTATCATTTTCATATTCAACTTTGGCAAACCAACAACCAAATCATTTTGAGAAAATTTTGAAATTACATGCATACTTGCATGTCTAAGCCTTCTATGCCAAATCCAACTCTCATTTTCTTTTTGAGCCATAAAACAAACATTTTTAGAAAATAGATCATTTAGATGCACTACATAAATATTTCTTTGACGATGTCCAACAAAAACAAGTTTGTTAGTTTTGATATCAATTACTTGACAGCACATGGATTCAAATACAACCCTAAATCCTTTATCACACAATTGACTAATGCTAAGCAAGTTATGCTTGAGTCCTTTCACAAGTAAAAAATTTTCAATAGTAGTAGAGGAATTGTTACCAATTGAGCCAATCCCTTCAATTTGGCCTTTAGAGTTGTCACCAAATGTAACATCTCCTCCATTTTTAACTTTCAAGTCCTTAAAAAGAGTTTTATCCCTGGTCATGTGTTTTGAACATCCATTATCAAGGTACCATGGATTGTTTTTGCTTGAATTAGCTTTGTAGCAACGCTTATCCACCTACAAAAATACAATTAAATTTTTGTTTTGCGTATCCAAATTTTCTTGGGTCCTTGAATGTTAGTACTAACAATTTTTGTGCCTTTTGGAATTCACTTCATTTTAGTAATCTCAACTTGAAATGTGCTAACTCCTTTTGGAATCCATACTCTCCTAATGAGCTTACCTCTATAAGTGATTTTTTTCAAGGGACAATATTGTATCGAATGACCTAATTTATGACAATGTGCACATATGCTGGATGAATCATTTAGCTTAACAAGAAAATTCTTTAAATGAGTTTATTTGTTGCCACCATTATAACATAGTCCATCTTTGTCAAAGAAAGCTCTTTGTGTTTCAAGCATGTCATTGAGCTTTTGATGTCCCATATAAAATTTAAAAAATGAATAATGCAAATTTTCATTTTTCTTAGTCCAGTCATTGACATTCAATTTCAAGAGCTTAACTTTTTTTTCTAAGTCTTCTTTTGCTTTAGTTAATGATTCATTTTCTAGTTTTAATTTGGAGACCATTTTCTTATATTTCATGCTTATGTTCTCAAATTCTATAGCTAACTTATCATAAGCATTTTATAGTTCATCAAATGTGTATGAATTTAAATCACGTGAACTAGAGATTACCTTAGACTCATCAAGAGCCATGAGACATAGATTGGCTATTTTCCCTTCATTTGATTCATTATCGGAGAAGTCACTATCACTCAATGTTGTTACCATAGCTTTCTTTTTTGGCTTTGTCATATTTTACTTTTTTCACAAAAGACAATCAAGTTTAATGTGACCTGGTTTATTGCATTCATAGCAAATAATTTGGTCTTTTTCTCTTCTACTTGATTCTCCTTTAGTCATCTCCCTTTGTGGTATTCTTTTGCTAAAAAACTTGTTCATCCTCATGAACTTCTTGAATCTCTTTACAAACATGGCCATCTCTTCATCTTCATCATCTTTCTTTTGTCCAAAATTTTTTTCTTCTTCTTAAAAGGTAGATTTGAAAGCAATGCCACCTTTTTTGATTGGCTCTTATCCTTTTTTGATCTTCATTTCATAGGTGAGGAGAGAGCCCATCAGTTCATCCAAAGAGAATGTGTGAGAATCTTTGAACTCTTCAATGGCTGTCACTTTGGCTTTCCAGCTCTTAGGTAGACTGTTGAGAATTTTTTTCACCATTTTCACATTTGAGTTTGTCTTACCAAGAGCCTTTAAACCATTAATGATGTCAGTGAAGTAGTTTGACATCTCACTAATGGTTTCATTTGGTTTTATCTTGAATAGCTCATAACCGTGAGTGAGCATGCTAATTTTTGTCTCTTTCACTTGATTGGTACCTTCACGAGTAACAACTAGCGTATCCAAAATTTCTTTGCATTTTCACATAAGAAAACTTTATTGTACTCACTTGGCCCCAATGCACAAAAGAGTGTATGCATTGCTTTGGCATTGAGTTGAGCCATCTTTATGTCATTGACATCCCATTCACTTTCTAGCTTGATCACCTCCCTACCATCCACCATCTTCATTGGAATTTGAGGACCATTAACAATGACCTGCATACTTCATAATCATTAGCTTGAATAAACAACCTTATCCTAATCTTCCAATAGGAATAGTTATCACCAGCAAAGAGATGGGGTCTTACAATTGAATGCCCTTCACTTCCAAGAGATGTTACAACTGTTTCATTTGTCATGAGACATACCTCTTGTTGGCTAGTATAGTTATTGTAGCTTGAGGATGATTCTTTCATATTGATTACCATATTTTTTAAAGCCATTTTCAGGATCACTCTTGGACTGTTAAACCTACAAGGAAAAAGAGTACTAGCTTTGATACCAATTGTTAGCTCAAAGATTTGGAATAAATCAAGATGAGGGTGAATTGGTTTTAATAAATTTTTGAAAAATAATATTCAATAAGCATAAATTTTGCTAAACAATTAAACATAATAATTGAAAGTAAATGAGAGATAGGGATAGAGAATATAACATTGAGATTTATAGAGGTTCGATCCTTTCTTAGGCACCTACGTCCTCTCCCTTAGCCTCTCTTGCCAAGGAATTCAATCCACTATAAGTGTTGAAGATTACAACCAAGCTTCTCTAAGCTTTACAAACTCAACACAATATACTCTTAAGGGTTATTCTCCCCCTTAAGCTCACAAACTCACAATATAAAGATATGAAGTGTTTCACAAACTCTAAGAACCTCTCAAAGGTTGGGTGTTTGCTAATTTGAAGTACACAATGGTATAGACAACAAAATAGAGAAAAATTGATATGAATTATGCACTTTTCTAACTTAGAACAACTTTGAATGCTTGAGCAAATTGTTAGGTGAATGGTAATAAGTTTCCTTGGCTCTTATTACTCTGGGTCTACAGTGGAATGCTTGATTTATAGTTGGGAAGTAGTTGAGAGCCATTGGATTGCATTTAATGCTTTAAACCTACAAAAATTCAGACAAAAAAATAGCCGTTGAGAGTTGTTAGCCTTCAGGGGATTGATTGGTTCATATTGGAGAAGGCTCGATTTTGTGCCTGATTTGCCTTACCCGATCAATCCCTTTTAAGAGGGGATCGATCCCTTTTATGGGTTTTTGAACTTGGGAAACATTCTGTCTGAGCAACCGATCGATCACTTTAAGAGGGGATCGATCCCTTGCCTTAGGTGATCGATCATTTATGTGATGAGATCGATCCGTTTTCTGGAAAATTACACAATACAAACATTCTGTATGAAAAAAATGATCGATCCCTTAAATGAGGGGATCGATCCGTTCAGCTTGAAACCCCAACCAATCGATCCCTACAGGGAGTGGATTGATTGATTTTTGCCAAATCTTGAGAAATTTTGATTCTGGTTGAAAATAGGATTGAATCATTTTGATAGGGGATCGATCCCTTCTATCAAAACTTGCATAAATCATGTTATGTTCCGAGAATTTGAGTTGTTTTGGTTCTCAAATGAATTTTGGCAAGATAGAAGGGTGGAAAAATGTTCAATTTAAGCTTAGACAAGATTGAAACAAGTTTGGCAAATTTTATTTTGTCAAATCAAAACTCTTAATCAATTCAAGGCCAACAATTATGATAATGAAAGTTTTTCTTTTGGTATTATAAAAGTTTGTATGATAAAATTGAAAGATCATTGTGTCTTCTTGAAAATAAATTATTTTTTTGTCAAATAAATGATTAAATTAAAACCTTTATAATAAGTGAATTTTTTTTTCATATCTACATGAAATTTGACAAAATAAAATTAAAAAGGCATTGTTTTATACGACGTACATTTTAATATAATGTTACTTATAACATGCCCCTTATATTTATTTTAGAAATGGCTCGATAAAGTATATGCTACAATTTTATTTCAATAAAATTATTATATCATAAGTAAGAAAATATATCAAATTAATATCTAATTTCTGTGTAAAACTAAAATGACTTGCAAATAAAGTCGTTAGAAGCCAAATTGTATGATAACAAATTAATATGTCCAAAAAATAAATAAATTCAAGAAGGTTAAAAAACAATAATTACAATTGAAGAAAGGTATAACCGATATTAAATAGAAGGCACCTCAAACATCACAAACATTTTAATTATAACTTATAAGAATAATGATACAATTACCAAAATAAAAATGAATTTTATATTTTATTAATGCTACAAATAAATAAAATTTATTACCAAAAAGTGTGAAAACTAAAAATTTTAATTTTGTTAGAACTTTGTTTTCTTTTCATGAATCGAGTCAACAATTACATTATAAAATAATAAGAAGGGCGAATATCATAATATCAAACAATGCTTTAGTATGGAACTTGTAAAATATAAGTCAAAGTGTACCTTTTTTTCTATCTAATTAAATTAATGTATAAATTTACTTTGTAATTCATATAAAAATTTGTTGAATATAAAAATTTAAAAATTAAGACAAAATAATGCCACATGGATTTTATAATGAACCAATAAGTAATATAAAATCTTTAAACTTTTTCACCAATTCATTCATATAAAGGAACATATCACTAATAGTTTTTTAGGAAGAAAACAAATATATAAAAAAAAGATTACATGAAAATTAGCCTCTTAAGTTTAAGATTAAAAATTCCTAAAAGATGAAAGTGTAGACACCCCATTGTGTCCGTGGTCTTTTATCAATTAAAACCAGTCCAAACTCGATTGTAAAAATTTTTATTCATTTTTATTTCAGATTTTTATTTCATATTTATCATTTTTTAATTTTTATCTTATGGTCTACTTATTGTTTATTTTCTTTTTCTATCTTCATTATCTGATTATTTTTTTAAAAAAAGAAAGATTGAGATTAGGCTTGATGATGATCAGAAAGCATAATTAGATGCTAATCTATAGCATTGGATGACTAATTGGAATTGAACTGAAACTCTGTCAGCATGGTTTTATAAATCATTGTGATTCACAGTCGGAAAATGGGGAGGAAAAAGAGAAGAAGAATTCGAATAGGAGAGGAAAAAGGTAGAGTCAAAAGGTGTTTAGTCTTCTGTTAGCAACTGGACCGTCTAGAGTAGTATCGAGAAGGGGTGGGCTGCTTTATGAAAGCTGGTAACTTGCTCGCTATGATGCTGTTTGAAGCGGTACAGTCTGGGTGATTGCTATCTTCCCTCATTCGATAAAAGAATCCAACTTTCAAGAGTCAGATGAAGAGACTGATTATCTAGTCTGGATGGACCTTGTTTCCATTTGAATCTGGCAATTGGTTGGTCTCAGTCAAAGAATCAGTTGTATTGAGGATCCATAGAGCATCGGACGTGAGTAAGATGACTACTTCTAGCCTAAAACTTTGAAGGTAAAATCTCCCACTCTAAAGGAACTCTGAAGAAAATAGATCACTTTTAACCAAGAAAAAGGTTTAGCCTTTCCCTTCGTGCACCAAAAAGAAAAGAATGAAAATGAGGCACTGCAACTCCAAATAGCAAAATCTCTAAAATCTTCAGATCTAGAAGCACGTTTTCCTTTCCTAACCATGCAGAGGTCGAGGTTGCATAGGCAGCATGGGAGGCAAAGAGGAGAAGGAGGACTAAAGGGAATTTACGCCAAGCTAGCGATTATTGTTGTGGTACTTTTGATCTGCACACTCTCATTTTTATTTTTGGCTACAATTGGTGGAAATTGCGGATCTCTCCAGCCTTCTGAGATCAATGCAGAAGAACTTTGGGAAAGTGCCAAGTCTGGTGGCTAGAGGCCATCATCTGCTCCACGATCTGATTGGCCTCTTCGTCAAAGGGAAACTAATGGCTATCTTCGAGTTCATTGCAATAGCGATCTGAATCAACAACGCAGTGCGATCTGTAATGCGGTTCTTGTTGCACAAATTATGAATGCGACACTCGTACTGCTTGAGTTGGATGCAAACTCTTTTTGGCATGATGACAGCAATGAACCATGTCAAACCTCTACACTTAGGATTTGTGTGCAGCAACGTGTAGGGCTAAGATGGTGGAATGTGCAACTGATCCTCCTTTGGCTGCTTTTCAAAAGCTGTGCCCAAGGATCTGCAAGCTGTTGAATAATCAAAATTTTATGGCTAAGGCTTCCCTTATGCCGGTAGTGGCGAGTTTGTCATAAGTGGGAGCAATTGCACCTCAGAGCTTGGAATCCTTGCTACAAAGCATCCATGAACGCCTTGGGAGTACAGATTGGATGATGCGAAAGATAGCAACTGATGTCACAGATGCAATTACAGTCTACTCAGCTGTAGCAACAATTTAGTTTGCAATAGTAGCCCAATCAATTACACCAAAATATGCAGCCAAGGATTCACGCATCAGGCTTGGAGTTTTCAACAACAATGCTTCGTGTTGTTCAAGCAGTTACTGTCCTTGGAGGTTTTCTTCAAAATTTTCTTTTCACGTGTTCGTGTGGTATAACAATTTCGCTATATGCTTTTTGCAGTTATGTGGAGGACTGTGCTGTGGGTTTGCTGTTTACTTTACTTCCAGTTCTAGGTGGCAGTTCTGGTGTCTTTCAAGGAGTATTATCCACGACTAAATCGTTGACTAAGGAGCTCTATTAGTTGGCATCCGTAGCATTTTGCTTGCTTATTGCTTGGTGATGAGCTGGGTTCATTTGCTGTTGGAGTGATGATATAAGCCTCTGATCTGAATACACTTGAACAAGCTGAGCAAATTTGCAATTGCTTTGCTGCTCTCTTCCTAGCCAGTATTGGGATGTTCATTCATGTGCATTTCCTTTGGAATCACGTTGACATATTGCTAGCAGCTGTAATATTAGTGATTGTTATTAAAACAATGGTTGTTGCTACAGTTGTTAAGGGATTTAGATACAGCAACAAAACTTCACTTCTTGTTGGGATGCCTTTGGCCCATTTAAGGATGCAGCTTTGCTTTCTGGTTTGCATCGTTACTATAACATGAGGTTCCTTTGGATGTCCTCCTGTAAACTAACTCACCAAGGTTGCCAGGAGACTACCCATGCTACGTTTCACCTAGTGGTTGAAGTGACTAGGTTTGCTGTTGAGAAGGAGATGATTGACTTTGTTGGAACATTATACATGTATCGGTGTCGTAAAGGGCCAAGAATCGATACACCTAATTTCATCACCATCTCGTAAGCAAATGTGGTGTAAGAGGCTGGTCATTTGTTCTCATGTTGGATACCAAGTAAGGTTAAACTGTTTGACAGGGAATTTTGATTTGTCGGGCATCTTTTAAATGACCCTTGAAAATAAAAAGATTTAAAAAATATTTTTGAGAAAAAGTTGAAAGTATCAATTTTCTTTGAAAATAAGTTTTTTTAAAAAAATATTTTTGAGGAAAAGTGGAAAGTATCAATTTTCCTTGAAAATAATTTTTTCTAAAAAATATTTTTGAGGAAAAGTTAAAAGTATCAATTTTCCTTGAAATTAAGGTTTCTAAAAAATATTTTGAGGAAAAGTTGAAAGTATCAATTTTCCTTGCAAATAAGCTTTCCAAAAAAATATTTTTGGGGAAAAGTTGAAAGTATCAATTTTTCTTAAAAATAAATTTTCAAAAAAAGGTTTTTTTGAGGAAAAGTTGAAAGTATCAATTTTCTTCGAAATTAAAGTTTCCAAAAAATATTTTTGAGAAAAAGTTGAAAGTATCAATTTTCCTTAAAAATAAATTTTCAAAAAAAGTTTTTTTGAGGAAAAGTTGAAAGTATCAATTTTTCTCAAAACTAAAATTTCTAAAAAATATTTTGGGGAGAAGTTGAAAGTATCAATTTTTCCTGTACAAAAGCGATCATTTTTCTTTTTTTTTTATTTCTTTGGATTTTTTTTAATGTTAAATAATCCGACGATGGAGCCTCTGCAAGTGAAACAATAGTTTTCTTGCATACTCTTGAGGTGAGGGAATTTTCTCAATTTTCTGCTAAAAGTATTAGAGTCAATTGAGAATAATTTCCAATAGTTAATTACTTGGTAAATTTTTAAGGCTTATTGGATAACACAAAATTAAGCTGGTACCATTTTTTGATGGGCGTTGTGAAGGTGCTATAACCTTCTTCAAATGTAACCGAACTCTCGAACCTTGTTCTGATTAGTAGACCTGAACCTACTCTTTTAAGGACCCTTAAACTTAGGTGTTCCCTGAAAGAATAGATTCTTTAGGTGACGAATTGCACCTAGATAAAAAAGATTGGTGACAACTCCTTAAGTCAATGTCTAGCGATAGATCCCAGATCTAGACGTTATGACAGTTTGGTGACTCCACTGGGGAACTCTGAGAGTCAAGCCAGCAAATAAATTTATGTTATCCAAAAGCCTAATAAAATTGAACCTTTTTGTTTGGATTTTTTATTCATCCATGTTTATGTACTTTATTAATTATATCATTCATATGCATGTGCATAACATGAGCTCTATACTCGAGCTCCGTCCCTCTAAGAGGGAGTAAAGTACCTATTGCTTTCGTGAGGTTTAATGCCTCCGTAGTGGCTAGCGAAATACTCCCATTCAAATTGAACCTTTTTCACTTATAGCCTGTAATTGGTGAGGTTTAGGGTGCCTTACTAGTCTGTGATGGACAATAATGTAAGGAGCAATTTGAAAACCTTTAGATTTTAACCTTGAACCACATATAGTGAACCTTAGAAGTGCCTAAACCTAGGATATAGCCCTTTCTACCTAATGATAGGCATACCCTGAAACTAGGACACAAGAAGAATGTTTATCTAATCATTTTGATTGTCTGACTTTGTGCATCATTTTCATTATCATATGTAACATTATGCATCGGCATCACTTTCATTTCATATATGAAACTAACTATGTTGTTTGTCTGATTTTATGCATATGCATTATTTTTATGATCTTGTTTTAATACAATCATTTGCATCCATTTCATATTAGATTTCATCCATAAAAATGTGCATTTCATTCGTGCATCAACATATCATACATAAAGCATAGCATAGCATTTCTAATCATAATTGTGGTGCTAAAAGTTCAAGGATAGCTCCACCAAGCAACTGCACTCACCAATATAACACAAGAGCTTGAGCCAAACAAATGGAACAAGAAAATTTTAATTATCTCAAGAGATTAGAGAAAGCTCATGAGAAGTTAGAAGAAGAAGTTGAATAAGATTTTAGAGGCTTTGAACAAGCTAAACAAGGGAAAAGCAATAGAGGAGAATGCTAGCCAACAAGAGGAAGATGACTCACTGTATCCTCCTGGTTTCGAGCCACATCAAGTCCAATCTGCACAAGGTCCATCATCACAGTAGTTCACCTATCTTGTAGGGTACATATACCCCAGAATGCCATGAGAGTCAAATCAAGGACAGTACCAAAGTTATATAAATTTTGTCTTTACTGAAAAGGTAGTAGAACCAATATCAGTCCCTAATTTGGATGATCTAAAAGAATAAAATTTGAGGCCCAAAGAGAAGGAGCTTATAAAAGCCTTAAAAGCTGAACAAAGGATAAACTTGTTAGAGGAAAGGCTACGAGTAGTGGAAGGAGTGGGTTTTTATGGTTTTGCTGATGCTGATAGACTCTGTTTAGTCTTGGATATGGTTATCTCTCTGAAGTTTAAAGTATCAGAGTTTGAGAAATACGATGGTACAAGGTGTTCGAAAACTCACATTACTATGTACTATTGAAAAATGGCTGCCCATGCCAATAATGAAAAGCTCTTGATGCACGTCTTTCAAGATAACCTAATAGGCTCTGCTGCTAGATGGTATGTCCAGTTAGATAAGACCCGTATTTGTTCTTAAAGCAATATGGCTCATGCTTTTATTAGTTAATACCGGTATATAATAAACTTGGCCTCTGATCATCTTCCTTTACAGAATATGGAGAAGAAAGTAACTGAATCATTCAAAGAATATACCCAGAGGTGGAAAAACATGGCTACTCAGGTGCAACCTTCTTTGATTGAAAAAGAGACCACCGTATTGTTTGTCAATACTTTAAAATTCCCCTATTATGAAGAGATGATAGGGAATGCCACAAAGAATTTCACTGACATGGTGATCTCAGGTGAAATATTGAGAATGCTATTAAAAATGGTAAGCTGAAAGGAGAAGAAACCAAGAAGGCACCCAAGAAGAAAGAGACTGAAGCTCAAGCTGTAGGCTTTGACAGATAGTTCAGGGGATATCAACCCTATCCACCCTCAGATTACTCTTCATACTATCCTACTGTGAACAATACTTCATCTTATCCATACCAACCAGCCCCACAATCACTAAATTCATCCATATACCAACCCATTTTTCTTCCCCAAGCTCCCATATACAGCCTTAACAGTTAAACTCCTACAAGACCCTAAATTCATCCTATTAGCCTGGAAAGTAGTTCACGAGAGCAATGGACTATTTGAGACAAACTTGTATTTGATCCAATCCTCATGACTTATACGGAGTTATACCGAGAGCTCTATAATAGCCACCTGATTACCCTCAAGTCGTGTGGACCCACTTAAATCACCTTATCCTAAATGGTATGATCCTACAGCTCACTGTGACTATCACTATAGAATTGTTGGCTATCGCACTAAAAATTACACTACTCTAAAGCATGAGGTGCAACAGTTAATCAAGAATGGAATGGTAAGTTTTGATCAAGGAAAAGCAATAGGAGAACATGAGTACAGAGATTAGAGAAAGATCATAGAAAAAAAAAAGAAAAAGCTTCTTAGACACTGGTTTAAGGATAAGAGTGAAACCAAAAAAAAAAAAACAAAAGGCAAACTGATTTAATATGGTGGTCCAAATTTGAGTCGAATGTTACTTATCGATAGCGAGTGAAAAGAGCCTGTTCTCAAGAAGTGAATTTCAATTATCTATCCTGTAATTGAACAGAACATCGGTCATATTCCAGCAGCTACAGCTGAAGATGTGAAGCTTATGATGGCTGTTGCTCAGAGAGCTCTTTCTAGAAACAACGACAAAGATTGGGCTTCAGCTTCTGAGGCTGTTCGTGCCAAGTATTTACGGGCATTTTCAAAATAATAGAGAGAAAATTTGAATTAGTAAAGCTTGAACAATTGATTACAGGAAACCATTTGATGAAGCAACTTAGGACATTGATGATGTTGCTAGATGTTTTGAGTACTATACGTACCTTATTGAAGGTTTAGATACGAAGCAAAAGGTTGCTATCTCTCTTTTTATTAAGACATTTAAGAATTATGTGCTTAAAGAACCACTTGGGATCGTTGGATTGATTACTCTATGGAATTATCCACTGTTGATGGTCGCTTGAAAAATAGCTCTTGCTTTGGCTGTATATTATGCTGCAATACTGAAACCTTTTGAGTTGGCATCTATCACCTGTTTGGAGTTGGCTGACATGTGTAGGAAGGTTGGTTTTCCTCCAGGAACATTCTGACTGGATCGGGCCTGGAAATTATGATTTTTTTGGCATTTTATCTCAATGTTGACAAGATTGCCTTTACCAGAAGCACTACAACAGGAAGCATGATAATGGAAGCAGTCGCTTAAATGGCCAAGCCTGTATTTTTAAAACTTGGCACAAAAAGCCCAATCATCTTGTTTGAAGATAAAAAATGTGAAGAGTCACAATGAATCAATGAGGTGAGATAAAAATCCTTCACCTGATTGCACAGGGGCATGATTTTAAAGAGGATGTTAAAACTGGTTGAATGCTACTTGTCATTCTAAGAGTTCTTTTAAAGTAACGTTAGGATTTCTTTTTTGCAATATGATTTCACTTGTTATCATCTTAATAAAGGCAAGTTAATGCATTTCATTACATTTTCTCTTTCACTCGATGCCCTGTTACCCTTCATAACTTTACATTCCTATTCTCAAATTTCAGATGATGAATATTTAGACAATGATAACAATAATTCTAGGATTTAATTTTGAGAACTCATCCACATTAATATGAGGAGATCATTTGAGCAAAAAAGTAAGCTATTACCAAAGGTGAAATAAATATGTCTTGAAGATGTGCAATCTTTTATACAGGTTCATAAGCTTTGTTCAATAGATGATGTTCAAGAAAGGTATTCACAATTGAGATGAAAAATGGTCATCTTTCTTTTACCATTCGAAAAACCATTTATTGTTACCCCTTTGAGCCTATTATGATTTCTTTTTCTAAAGAACCCCAACCAAGGATCACCCTTTACACTGGGGGGCAATTTTAAAAAAAATACATAAAAGGTCTCAAAGATGGAAAGAGAAAGAAAACAAAAGAAAAAATAAATGCCACACATGATTTGGGATAAAATAATGAGAATCCTTTGTGTGAGGAAAGAAAAAAAATAGTGAAATGATGTGGGGGCAAAATGCCAAGTTACATCAAATGATCCTTTGGTCTTGAACTTTTTTAATACATGTCTTGAGCCTATTATATCCATTTCTTTTATGATCCCTCACTTGACCTACATTACAATCTTGAAAAGTCGATTTGGATCAAGTGTGAATGCTCAACTTGAATGATCATATGTTTGGTGAAGGCATGCTCATGATGAAACAATGGAATCATGCTACATTGCTCTAAAGTTTGATGTATGGAAAGATATCAACAATGGATGAAAATGAGAAAAAAAGAAAAGAAGATGATGAAAAAAGAAAAAATGAGAAAAATGGGGAAAAAATAAGAAAAAATAAGAAAAAAATAAAAAAATGAAAAAATGAAAAAAAAAGATTCAAATTGAAAACCTGAAAAGATGATTTGGGTAGAAAAAGATCATGTCAAATGGTTCACATGGGTGGAAGATCAAAGACATCTGAAGATCCCTCAAAGACTAGGACAAAGTTCGCCAAGCTCAAAATGACTTCAATAGTAAATGGAATGAGTTTTTGAAAAAAAATCCTAGATTAATGTTGAGAATTGTTTGGATATACATCATTGGACATACCATTCATCTCGATGACATGTATCTAATTTATTTTCTTTCCTATTTGTTTTGTACCAAAATAGATCTTCATTGATTATCTTTACCATAATTCACCTTGTGTTCTCTTGTTGTTACATCCCTAGAATAAATCAAGAAAATGTATGAGTGCATTATATATGTCAAGAATTGAAATGATGATGAATGAATGACAATGTGCATAAAAAAAATCTTGCATTCCTTTAAAGAGAAATCTAAGATGATGGTGGTAACAAAATGAAAAAATGGTAGAAACCTAAAAGAGATGATTTGGAAGGATATATGATGTGACCAAATGGAGAATATGATTGGACAATAAAATGAAGATGGGGTAAATCTTGAAAAGTGGCATAACCAAGTGATGAGTATAAGGATGAATTGGTTGATATAACTTACAAGTTATGATTGAATGCTGAAAATAATCAGTGGACAAAGTTTGTTTTAGAATGGTTAATGCTGAGACACCTATGGGTAATGACCCAGTGATGGTGGATGAAACTTGTTTTGATATTTGTTAGTGCTAAGAAGTCCATGAATGGTGGTCATGTGATGATCGATTAATGAAACTTGTTCCAAAGTATTGAGAAACTGAACAAGGAAGACATGCAAAATGGTGGAGTTTTGAGAGCCATATCACTACAATTATTTAGAATTTGTTACATAGACATTCGCATTACATGCATCATGGTGGCATCATCGCTTGAATAGTACATGCACATAATTTGATGAATTAAACTTTGTTTAGACATGCATGGCACTATGAGAATATAGGTTGTCACATTTGCATCATTAAAAAGGCATTTGCATCTTTGGTCATAACATTCATTCATGCAAATTGTTGAGTCACTTGAAAAAGAAATTGTGAATATTTTGATGAGAATTTTTTAGAACTCAAATGAGAATCTTTGAGGAGTGAAACCTTAAAGTTCGTCGAATGTGAATCTTCGAACAAATGAAAAGTTTTGAACTTTTGGATGTGAATCTCCAAAATACAAAGCTTCAATTTTTTGGATATGAATTTCTAATGTTTTAAATGAGAACCTTTGAACTTAGATGCGAAACTCTAAGTTTTATTGCATGTGAGCCTTTGAACTCAAATGAGAAGCTTTGAATTTTTGGATGTGAATCTCCAAAATTCAAATGAAAAGCTTCAGATTTTTGAATATGAATTCCAAGTTTGCCAAATGAGAATCTTTAAAAAGCCTTGAACTTTTGGATGTGAATTTCTAAAATTCAAATGAGGATCTTTAATGCGAGTCTTGCAAGTTGCAAATGCAAATCTTGAGATCTTGCAAATTTGAATGAAACTGAAATTTTGAGAATCAAATTTCAGTAAGTTGAAAGGTTCTTACGAATTTTAACCTATTAATGTGAACTCATATTATGAATCTTTCAGTTCCCATTACAAAATTTCTTCAATCACGATCTATAACTCCTTTGGACATGATTGTCAAAGAGCAATTTATTTTTCAAAAGTTGAGGTGCCTCTGTTTAAAGGAGTAATTTACTTTTCAAAGTTGTGGTGCCTCTATTTAGAGAAGTAATTTACTTTCCAAAAGTCGTTGAGCCTCTGATTAGAAGAGCTTTAGCTATTTTCTTAGTTGTTGAGCCTCTGATTAGAGGAGCCATTTATTTTTCAAAGTCGTTGAGCCTTTGATTAAATGAGCTATTTATTTTTCAAAAGCTATTGAGCCTCTGATTAGAGGAGCCATTTATTTCTCAAAGTCGTTGAGCCTCTGCTTAGAGGAGCTTTGATCAAAATTTTAAAAAAGAAAACAAAACAACAAAAAAATTTACCTCTGTTTAGAGGAGCTTTGTTTATGTTTCTCAAAGTCATTGAGCATTTTCTTAGAGGTGCTTTGATCAAAATTAAAAAAAAAAAAAACAAAACAACAAAAAAATTTACCTCTGTTTAGAGGAGCTTTGTTTATGTTTCTCAAAGTCGTTGAGCCTCTACTTAGAGGAGCTTTGATAAAATAATAAAAAGTAAAAAAATAAAAAAAAATCCAGTTGAGTCTGGAATTGGTGTCTACGTCTTTGCATAATTTTTATTTTACAGAAAATGTGTAAAGAGGGACAGTTGTAGATACCCCATTGTGTCCGGAGTCTTTTATCAATTAAAACCAGTCCAAGCTCGATTGTAAAAATTTTTATTCATTTTTATTTCAAATTTTTATTTCATATTTATCATTTTTTAATTTTTATCTTATGGTCTACTTATTGTTTATTTTCTTTTTCTATCTTCATTATCTGATTATTTTTTTTAAAAAAAGAAAGATTGAGATTAGGCTTGATGATGATCAGAAAGCATAATTAAATGCTAATCTGTAGCATTGGATGACTAATTGGAATTGAACTGAAACTCTATCAGTATGGTTTTATAAATCATTGTGATTCACAGTTAGAAAAGGGGGAGGAAAAAAATAAGAAAAATCCAAATAGGAGAGGAAAAAGGTAGAGTCAAAAGGTGTTCAGTCTTCTGTTAGCAACTGGACCGCCTAGAGTAGTATCGAGAAGGGGTGGGCTGCTTTATGAAAGCTGGTAACCTGCTCGCTATGATGCTGCTTGAAGCGATACAGTCTGGTTGATTGCTATCTTCCCTTATTCGATAAAAGAATCCAACTTTCAAGAATCAAACGAAAAGGCTGATTATCTAGTCTGGATGGACCCTGGTTTCATTTGAATTTGGCAATTGGTTGGTCTCAGTCAAAGACTCGGTTGTATTGAGGATCCATAAAGCATCGGAGGTGAGTAAGATGACTACTTCTAGCCCGAAACTTTGAAGGTAAAATCTCCCACTCTGAAGGAACTCTAAAGGAAATAGATCACTTTTAACCAAGAAAAAGGTTTAGCCTTTCCCTTCGTGCACCAGAAAAAAAGAATGAAAATGAGGCACTGCAACTCCAAACAGCAAAATCTCTAAAATCTTCAAATCTAGAAGCATGTTTTCCTTTCCTAACCATGCGGAGGTCGGGGCTACATAGGCAGCATGGGAGGCAAAGAGGAGAAGGAGGACTAAAGGGAATTTACGCCAAGCTAGCAATTATTGTTGTGGTATTTTTGATTTGCACACTCTCGTATTTGTTTTCAGCTACAATTGGTGGAAATCACAGATCTCTCCAGCCTTCTGAGATCAATGCAGAAGAACTTTGAGAAAGTGCCAAGTCTGGTGGCTAGAGGCCATCATCTGCTCCACGATCTGATTGGCCTCTTTCTCAAAAGGGAAACTAATGGCTATCTTCGAGTTCGTTGCAATAGCGGTCTGAATCAACAATGTAGTACGATCTGTAATACGATTCTTATTGCACGAATTATGAATGCGACACTCGTACTGCCTGAGTTGGATGCAAACTCTTTTTGGCATGATGACAGCTACGAACCATGTCAAACCCCTACACTTGGGATTTGTGTACAGCAACATGTATGGCTAAGATAGTGAAATGTGCAACTGATCCTCCTTTGGCTGCTTTTCAAAAGCTATGTCCAAGGATCTGCAAGCTGTTGAATAATCAAAATTTTATGGCTAAAGCTTCCCTTATGCCAGTAGTGGAGAGTTTGTCACAGGTGGGAGCAATTGCACCTCAGAGCTTGGAATCCTTGCTACAAAGCATCCATGAACACCTTGGAAGCACAGATTGGATGATGCGAAAGAGAGCAACTGATGTCACAGATGCAATTACAGTCTACTCAGCTGCAGCAACAATTGGGTTTGCAACAGTAGCCCAATCAATTACACCAAAATATGCAGCCAAGGATTCATGCATCAGGCTTGGAGTTTTCAACAACAAAGCTTCGTGTTGTTCGAGCAATTGCTATCCTTGTAGGTTTTCTTCAAAATTTTCTCTTCACGTGTTCGTGTGGTATAACAATTTCGCTATATGCTTTTTACAGTTATGTGGAGGACTGTGCTGTGGGTTTGCTATTTGCTTTGCTTCCAGTTCTAGGTGGCAATTCTGGTGTCCTTCAAGGAGTACTATACATGACTAAATCGTTGACTAAGGAGCTCTATCAGTTGGCATCCGTAGCATTTTGCTTGCTTATTGCTTGGTGATGAGCTGGGTTTATTTACTGCTAGAGTGATGATATCAACCTTTGATCTGAATCAGCATACACTTGAACAAGCTGAGCAAATTCACAATTGCTTTGCTGCTCTTTTCCTAGCCAGTATTGGGATGTTCATTCATATGCATTTCCTTTGGAATCACATTGACATATTGCTAGCAGCTGTAATATTAGTGATTGTTATTAAAATAATGGTAGTTGTTGTAGTTGTTAAGGGATTTAGATACAACAACAAAACTTCACTTTTTGTTGGGATGCCTTTGGCCCATTTGGGGATGCAGTTTTGCTTTCTAGTTTGCATCGCTACTATAACATGAGGTTCCTTTGGATGTCCTCATGTAAACTAACTCACCAGGGTTGCTAGGAGACTGCCCATGCTACGCCTCGCCTAGTGGTTGAAGTGACTAGGTTTGCTATTGAGAAGGAGATGGTTGACATTGTTGGAACATTATACATGTATCGGTGTCTTAAAGGGCCAAGAATCGATGCACCTAATTCTATCACCATCTCGTAAGCAAATGTGGTGCAAGAGGCTGGTCATTTGTTCTCGTGTTGGATACTAAGTAAGGTTAAATTGTTTCATAAGGAATTTTGATTTGTCAGGCATCTTTTAAATGACCCTTGAAGATAAAAAGATTTAAAGAATATTTTTGAGAAAAAGTTGAAAGTATCAATTTTCTTTGAAAATAAGTTTTTTTTAAAAAAATATTTTTGAAGAAAAGTTGAAAGTATCAATTTTCCTCAAAATTAAAGTTTCTAAAAAATATTCTGAGGAAAAGTTGAAAGTATCAATTTTCCTTGAAATTAAAGTTTCCAAAAAATATTTTTGAGAAAAAGTTGAAAGTATCAATTTTCCTTAAAAATAAATTTTCAAAAAAAGTTTTTTTGAGGAAAAGTTAAAGTATCAATTTTCCTCGAAATTAAAGTTTCTAAAAAATATTTTGGGGAGAAGTTGAAAGTATTAATTTTCCCTGTACAAAAGCGATCATTTTTCTTTTCTTTTTTTATTTCTTTGTATTTTTTTTAATGTTAAATAATCCGACGATAGAGCCTCTGCAAGTGAAACAATAGTTTTCTTGCATACTCTTGAGGTGAGGAAATTTTTTCAATTTTCTGCTAAAAGTATTAGAGTCAATTGAGAATAATTTTCAATAGTTAATTACTTGGTAAATTTTTAAGGCTTATTGGAAAACACAAAATTAAGCTGGTACCATTTTTTTATGGGCGTTGTGAGGGTGCTATAACCTTCCTCAAACGTAATCGAACTTTCAAACCCTGTTCTGGTAAGTAGACCCGAACCTACTCTTTTAGAGACCCTTAAACTTAGGTGTTCCCTGAATGAATAGATTCCTTAGGTGACCAATCGTACCTAGATAAAAAGATTGGTGGCCACTCCTTAAGTTAATATCTAGCGATAGATCCTCGGATCTAGACGTTATGACAGAAAGTAAATAAGACTAAAAAGTTAAAAAGATTAAAAATAAATTGTATAGGAAACTAAAAAAATAAATTAAAATATTTAATCTTTTTCATTTTTTTATTCATTGAAATGAACAAACCATTACCAATCTCAGTAGGAAGATATCTTCATACAAAACTTATAAACATAATTATTTAAATTAAAACCTAAAAATCACTTTAAAAATCTTTAAAATTAGAATAAAAATAATAAAATATGAATCTTAAAAGGAATCAAAAAATAAATTAAAATATTTAATCTTTCTCACATTTTCATATATAGAAAATTAAAACCTAAAAAAAAACTTTAAAAAATCTTTAAAACAAAATTTTAAGACATGAATTTTATAAAATCTAAAAAAATAAATTAAAAATTTTTAAACTTTCTCACTTATAGGGCTCTCATGAAAGATCCAACTTTAAAAATTTTTGTAAAATTTTTTCATAGAAAAAACTGAATTGTTGATAGATAACTTTTGTAAAAAGATTATAACAATAAAAAAATAAATTAAAACAATAAAAAATTTTAAATTGAACATTGAAAAAATTAAAAAGATTAAAATAAAGAAGATTAATAATTTAGGATATTGATTTTAGAAGAACAAAAAAACTTATACTTTTAACTTTCAGATTAAAAATTTTTACAAGAATAAGTACTTAGTTTGTAAATAGATTTATCATAAAAAAACATAAATTTAGCTCAAACACCTAACATGAGCATATGCAAAATTAAAATAAAATCAACAAAATAAACCATGAATTGAAAAATTATAATATTTTTAAACAAATCAAATCATAACTACAATTAAAAAAAAATTTGGGAACAAACAACATAGTTAAAATGTCATAAAAATGATAACTATTAGCAATCAAAGAAATATTTATAACAATTTGAAGTTCATTTTGTAATTTTTTTGACTAATTTTGAAAACTCTTAGCAATAAAAAAAGTAAGTATAATAATTTGAAATTTGATTCCCGAAACTAATTACTTATTTTCAAATTCAAAAATAAACTTGACCACAAACTAACACTTGTAAACCTTTCATTAAAGAAAAAAGAAAACAATCCTTAAAATAATATTTAATTCAAATAATAATAAAAAATTTAAATTTTTTAAAACAAGTTATCCTTCTTATAATATTGACAATATACCAAATATTAAAACAAAAAAATACCTTAAATATGTGTAACACCAAACAATTTATGAACTTTTCACCAACAGTGTAACGATGAGACAAATCCATATGACAAACAAATACTAATAATATCAAATGAAAAAAAAAAAAAGAAATAAAAATTACTATTTTTTTAGAAAAGTACAAAAACTCAAGACCCATAACCATCAAGTTGAACACTCCTCAAAACAATTATAAGCTATGAAGTAAAAACATGTCATCAAATATTTTCTCCTTCATCAATCATTTCTTTCATGATAGCAAAATGAATTATACTATCATTCTCAACAATTATCCAACAATCATCTTTATTTGTAGCAACACTATTAAAGAATCTAATTTTTCAATTGATATATATTATGATTCCAAATAACAGTATGAATATAAAATCTCTATGAAAATACCAAAAATGATAAAATAAACTAAAGAAATGAAAATAAAAACATAAAAATACAACAAAAAAATTTATTTACGTATCTTTCATCAATTAACACCATTTTCTATGCTAACGTGTTATTCAGCCTTATGATTATAACTATCTTGCAATTGACAAACACAAATTCCTATCTTCCAATTATCTATTTCAAAAGTTAATTTATCAATAACGTATTCCAAATAGCTAAAAGTTAAATTTGAAGTGAAAATTCATGGTCCTGATAAAAAATTAAAAATAACAAAAATGCAAATACTAAAAAAAACACTAATTGACTAAAAAACAAATTTGAAATACCAAATAAAAATCATAGGTTATGATTATAAACTTAAAAAAATTATGAAACTGCAAACATAATAAAAAAAACAAATCTCATGATTGGAAAAAAAAAAAAAATATATATATATATATAATAAAGACACGAAATGCACTTATATAACCTTCCCATAAAAAAAATGAAAAACCATGTCATAAGAAAATCAAAATCAAAATATAAATGTTAGAAAATAAAAGGCTTCAATAAATTTTAATAAATAACGGTCAAAATATAAATGTTAAAAAATCAAAAGGTTTCAACAATTTTAATAAAAAATGGTTTTAATGAACATGAATATGAAAAAGTCAAAAGTCATGAATCCATATAAATGTTTGACAACCAAAAGTCTATTGGATTTTATGGAATAAAATAAAGAAATATATATTTAGAATTTATGTAAAAAGAGACTTGACATTTATTGTTAAATATTTGAGGAAAAATAATAAAAATGCACACATTAAAAAAAAATGCACCAATTGTCTGAAAAACAAACTTGAGATACCAATTAAAAAAGCATAGGTTATGATTATAAAATTAAAAAATTATGAAAATGCAAATACAATAAAAAAAATTCTCATGAATCTAATTCTTCAACTAATATATATTATGATTCCAAATAACAGTAAGAATATAAAATCTCTATGAAAGTACCAAAAATGATAAAATAAATTAAAGAAATGAAAATAGAAACAAGAAATATAACAAAAATAAATTTATTTACTTACGTTGCATGAATTAACACCATTTCTGTGCGAATGTATTATTCAATCATATGATTGTAATTATCATGCAATTGACAAACACAATTTTTTTTCTTCTAATTAGCTATTTCAAAAGTTAATCTATCAATTATAATATACTTCAATTGGTAAAAGTCAAATTTGAAATGAAAAATAATGGTCATGATAAAAAATAAAAAATAATAAAAATGCAAATACTAAAAAAAAATCAATCGACTAAAAAACAAATTTAAAATACTAAATAAAAATCATAGATTGTGATTATAAAATTAAAAAAAAATATGAAATTGCAAACAAAAAAAAACTCATGATTGGAAAAAAAATATAATAGAGATATGAAATACACTTCTGTAACCTTTTCATAAAAAAATGAAAAAACATGTCATAAGAAAATCAAAAGTCAAAATATAAATTTAGAAAATCAATGGTTTCAATAAATTTTAATAAATAACGGTTTTAAAGAACAGGAATACGAAAAAATCAAAAGTCATGAATCCATATAAATGTTTGACAACCAAAAGTCAGATTTTATGTAATAAAGTTAAGAAATATATATTTAGAATTTATGTAAAAAAAGCTTGACATTTATTGTAAAATATTTGAGAAAAAATAATAAAAATGCACATATACTAAAAACTACACCAATTGACTAAAAAAAAAACTTGAAATACCAATTAAAAAAGCATAGGTTATGATTATGAAATTAAAAAATTATAAAAATGCAAACACAATTAAAAACAAATCTCATGAATCTAATTCTGCAATTGATATACATTATGATTCCAAATACAGTATGAATATAAAATCTCTACGAAAGTATCAAAAATGATAAAATAAATTAAAGAAATGAAAATAGAAACAAAAAATATAACAAAAATAAATTTATTTGTGTACCTTTCATGAATTAACACCATTTCTATGCTAACGGGTTATTCAATCATATGATTGTAACTATGTTGTAATTGACAAACACAATTTTTTTTCTTCCAATTATCTATTTTAAAAATTAATATATAAATTATTTTATACTTCAATTAGTAAAAGTCAAATTTGAAATGAAAAATCATGGTCATGATAAAAAATAACAAATATTAAAAATGCATATACTAAAAAATATACCAATCAACTAAAAAACAAATTTGAAACACTAACAAAAAATAATAGACTATGATTAAAAAATTAAAAAATCTATGAAACTTCAAACAGAATAAAAAAAATCTCATGATTGGAAAAAATATAATAGAGATATGAAATACACTTATGTAACCTTCTCATAAAAAATAAAAAGCCATGTCATAAGAAAATCAAAAGTCAAATTATAAATGTTAGAAAATCAAAGGTTTCAATAAATTTTAACAAATAACGATTTTAAAGAACATGAATATAAGAAAATAAAAAGTCATGATTCCATACAAATGTTTGACAACCAAAAGTCTATTGGATTTTATGTAATAAAATTAAGAAATATATATTTAGACTTTATGTAAAAAAGGACTTGACATTTATTGTAAAATATTTGAGAAAAAAAAATCAAAATGCACATATACTAAAATATACACCAATTGATTAAAGACCAAACTTGAAATACCAATTAAAAAAGCATAGGTTATGATTATAAAATTAAAAAAATTATGAAGATGCAAACACAATTAAAAACAAATCTCATGAATCTAATTCTTCAATCGATATACATTTTAATTCCAAATAACAGTATGAATATAAAATCTCTATGAAAGTACAAAAAATGATAAAATAAATTAAAGAAATGATAATAAAAAATAACAAAAATAAATTTATTTACGTTCATGAATTACCATCATTTCTATGCTAATGCATTATTCAATCTTATGATTATAACTATCCTGCAATTGACAAACACAAATTTTATCTTCCAATTATTTATTTCAAAAGTTAATCTATCAATTATAATATACTCCAATTGGCTAAAAGTTAAATTTGAAATGAAAAATCATGGTCATGATAAAAAAAAAATAACAATAAAAATGCAAATACTAAAAAAATTTAGCAATTGACTAAAAAACAAATTTGAAACACTAAATTAAAATCATAGATTATGATTATAAAATTAAAAAAATTATGAAACTATAAACATAATAAAAAAAAATCTCATGATTGGAAAAAATATAATAGAGATATGAAATACAGTTATGTAACCTTCTCATAAAAAAAATGAAAAACCATGTCATAAGAAAATCAAAAGTCAAAATATAAATGTTAAAAATCAAAGGTTTCAATAAATTTTAATAAATAACGATCAAAATATAAATGTTAGAAAATAAAAACTTTCAATAAATTTTAACTAAAAAGGGTTTTAAAGAACATGAATATGAGAAAATCAAAGCTCATGAATCCATATAAATGTTTGACAACCAACAGTCTATTGGATTTTATGTAATAAAAATAAGGAATATATATTTAGAATTTATGTAAAAAAAAGGACTTGAAATCTATTATAAAATATTTGAAAAATAATAATAAAGATGCGCATACTAAAAAATATACCAATTGACTAAAAACCAAACTTGAAATACCAATTAAAAAAGCACAGTTTATGATTATAAAAATAAAAAATTATGAAAATGCAAACACAATAAAAAAACAAATCTTATGATTTAACACACACACACACACACACACACACACACACACATATATATATATATATATATATATAAAATAGAGATATAGAATGCACTTATACAACCCTTCCATCCAAGAAGAAAAAAAGAAAAACTATAAGTTATAAAAAATCAAAAGTCAAAACATAAATGTTAAGAAATCAAAGGTTTCAATAAATTTTAACAAATAATGCTTTTAAAGAATTTGAATAAAAAAATAAAAAGTCAGGAATTCATATAAATGTTACAGAATCAAAAGTCTATTAAATTTTATATAATAAAATTAAGAGATATGTTTAGAATTTATGTAAAAAAGACTTGGCATTTATTCCAAAATATTTGAATTTTATATTATATATGTGATATATGAGTAGTAAAAGTTATAAAAAACTTTGCGGCCTATATGAAGTGATATTAATTTAGTTGAAAAAAAACAATTCAAATACCAATGATAAAAATGTATTATTTATACCTCTTACATGATATATAATTATTGAATAAATTTAAATAGAATCTATTAATTTAAAAATAAATCATCTAATTCATGAATGAGTATTATAATCAAGCCAATAAATTATTAGTGTCATATGTCAAAAAAAAAAGTGTTGAACTTTGATTCAACTTCCGTATTATTAATATGTTAGCATTTTAGTTTCCTCTAAAATAAAATTAGATTTAAAATTAACTATTAATGTTATAAATTTTAATGTATTTAAATAATAAATTATTTAATATACTTTAATTGTTATTAAAATTCATTTATTAAACTCATTGTTGTATCCAAAGACATGGATCACTATCATCATGCCCCAAACCCCCTATTTGTCACTTGCATGCATGATCCATGCTGAACATCCAAAAACAAAAACGCATCCATAACATGTGAGGGACCCACCAGATTAAGAGGGATGGACAAGTGGGCAAAGAAGCCCAAGATCAGAACAGGATATATTCCTAGCACTTCATTGCACCACGTGTCCGACAACATGCATATATCAATTGCTATTCACTGATTGGCTGTTTGGAGTTATTTGGGGGAGTTTTATTAAGGAAGGAAGGAAAAATATCTAAAACTGGGATGCTTAGTGTCTTCCGCCAGGTATTTCTGGGGCTGCCCGTTGAAACTGCCCGTAAATTCTTCGCCCCTGGAATTCCACGTGGCTTATGTCTAATGGTTCTATGGTTTCAGGCTGCGTCTGCCCCTGGCTTTCGGAGAGGTTTTTTTTATTTTTGGGGCCCTTTGGATGGAATTTAAAGCATCTGATGCTTTGCGTGATCTTGTGCATGACATTTTGAGACCCCAGAGTGTAAATCGGTCACTCGGCTCCTTAACTCAATTGAACTCGCTTGTTTTCCATTTTTTTTTTTTTTTCCAAGGAGAGAGTATTTTTTTTTTGTTTTTTCATTTTTTATTTTCCAAGGAGAGAGTATTTGTTTTTTTTGTTTTTTCATTTTTTATTTTCCTTTAATAATTTTATTTCTTTTTTTTTTTTTTATCTACCGAATTCAAACAACCTCAAATGCTCTGACTTAAAAGAGTTAAACGAAAATTATGTTTCATTCTAACTTTATCAAATGTCCCAAAGGAAAATGAAATTAAAATTAACTCAAAAAGAATTATTGATGGGCAAAAATTCGTGACAATCTTCGATAATTTGATCACTAGTTCAATCGTTAATTTCGTTTGACAAAGCAGAAAGAAAGGAAAAATAAAAAAAAAAATCAATGGTGAAACAGCACAATATGTGTAATTTTGTAACTATTATTAGATTAAAATGTATTTCATTTTCTCATTTTTTTTACCAAATAAAAGTTTAAGTTTCACCGTAATTTCATTTATGTTGGTTTATTTAGTTTATTTATTTAATTTTAATTTTAATAAAAAATCAATCTTAACTTAAAAATTAGGGTAAAATATATAAATAATCACTCAACTTTAAAATTTTTTAAAAATAATTACTTAAGTATTAAGTTTTTTAATTTAGTTACTTAAATTTTAAAAATTAATTTTTTGTCATTCAACCACTAATTACTAATGACATGCTAATGTGGCAGTGCCACGGTAGTGTTAGGTGCCAAGTGTCACTACTACTTTGTCTGTCAAACTACATATGCTGCTGATGTGGCATTATAAATTTTTTTTAAAAAATAAATTTTAATCACTTAATTTTTAAAAATTTTCTATTTTGGCCACTTAACTTTAAAACTTTACAATTTGATCACTAATAAATAATTCTTCAATTTTTTATAAGAAAAATAGAAATAAACATCGATATTTTTATTTCATGGAATTAAATTATAAATTTTTTTATCTTATTGTAATTGTATCATTTAAACTTGAAAAATGGATGATTATTGTCTAGTACCAAAATTACTAAAGTAGCATTACTTCAAATTTTTATGATTTAGTCCATTTGAATAAATTCAATTGTAAGTAGTTCATATTTCATAATGTCAAGATTCTAATTATAATATATGTTCATAATTTTAATTTCATGCATTAAAATATTAAAAGAAATATAGATAACATAAATTTATTCTAATTAAAATCTTGACATTATGAAATATGAAATTTATTAATATTTTGGTTTTCATTATCAATGACTTAATGTCACCATAAATTTAAAATAAGTTAATCATGAACTTTAATGAAATTTAATATAATAAATTATTTTATTATTTATGTTACTTATAGAAATATATTAGGATAATACTCAAATAAGTTATTAAATTTTATAAAAAAAATCAATATTTTTATGGTATGAAATGAAATTATGAACTTTATTTTATTATAATTATATCATTTAAATAATATAAAAATATTAATTAATTGTCAAATTTACTAAAATATTATTATTTCAAATATTTGTCATTTAGTTAATCCATATAAATTTAAGTGACTATGTTAAATTTTCACATTTTGGTTACCATTATTTGTGAAATTATTAATATTTAAATGTTACCCTCAATGTAACTTTATAACAATTTAATCACCAATGGTTTGTAAATTTAATAAATAAATTATTTTATTTTATTTTGTAATCTATATTTCCCTTAATATTTTATTACGTGAAATTAAAACTAAATCTTAATATTATAAAAAATAAAATACTTAATTAAGTTTATTTGGATGAGCTTAATGACAAAGATGTGAAATAACTTTAGTTTAGTAATTTTTGCAAAGTGGATAATATTCTTTCATTTTTTTAATTTAAATAGTACAATTATAATAAAATAAAAAATTTATAATATAACTCTATGTAATAAAAATATCAAATACTTAATCATGTTTTTTTATAAAATTTGAGGACTTATTTGTTAATGACTAAATTATAAATTTTTAAAATTTAGTGATCAAAACAAAAATTTTTAAAAAGTTAAATGATGAAAATTTATTGATTTTTTAGTTTTATAATACCACATGATTTATCAAATGATATGACAGTGTCACATGATACTTGAAAATTGATGTAGCAGTGCCTTTTTAGCGTGCTATTAGTGATTAACGGTTGAATGACTAAAAAATATTTACTTAAATTTAAGTGATTAAATTAAAAAAATTAATACTTAAATGACAATTTTAAAAAGATTCATAAAATTGAGTGATTATTTATGTATTTTACCCTAAAAATTTTTGTCCAAATCCGTGTTGGGCCAAACCAAATCCATAGACCTGACAGGTTATTGAACTCATTAACGGATTTTATACACACTTGTTAAGATCAATTAAATTGTTATCTTAGAAAACTGATTTTTCATCTAATGTAATTTTTCATCAAATTCAGAAAATATCACCTTTAACAGGATTATATTATAAACACCCAGTACTACGGCTACTTTTCATGAATTGATTTCTAATTTATGTATATCTAAGTTGCATAATTTATGTATATCTAATTTATGTATATCAATTTATGACCCATTTAGGATGAAGGATTTTTATTTAATTAAAAATGTGTTTTAAGATTGAATGTCTCAAGAAATATATTAAAAACAGCCTATTAGTGATTTTATCAAAAATGTTAATTGAATTTATTAATTGTTGAAAAGAAGATGGCCAATTTTGTTTTTATAATTATTAAAGGCTAAAGCGTTTTTATTATGATGGATTGATAGTATATTTGCGCTTTGTTTGATTTTTTTTTTTTGAAAAATTTTTGTAGGCATATTGTTCTATTAGTGTATTTAAGATTTTATCATTTTGTAAGAAAAAAAAAAAGCATGAATACCTATGATTAATCCCTTAGTAAAGTTACTTTGAATCATTTATGAGAAAAAACAAAAAAAAAAGAAAAATCTTTAAAAGGATATTTGGAGTTTTTCGTTTTAAAGTCACCCCGTAAAAGTATAGTTATCATATTAGTGACAAAGGTCCATTTTTTTAAAAATGTAATTAATAGATTGAAATGTAATTAATTCGATTAAAATCGGTTAAATCCTTTTTTTTTTTTAACAAATCCAATATTGATCGGTATGATTGAATCGGTGGTCAAAGCTTTTAGTCTCAAGCAAAAACAAAACAGTGTAACCATGAATTGCTAGAATAACTTTTGCATTAGTAAAAAGAATATTTATTTTTAAATATGTAATTATATGTAAATGTATTAAATAAAAATTAATTCAGTATACAATTTCGATTTTTTCAATATATTTTTTAGGTGGATTTTTTTTTATATGAAGCCAAAGCTTAAGGAAATTGAAGAAAGAGAATTTGTAAGCGTTGGAAATCAAAATTTAACTTTATTGAAAATCATTTTTTTTAAAGTTGGATGAATCATTTGAATTAAATAAAAATTTATTTTTTAAGTTATGTTTGATAAATGATTACAGTTATCCTACAATAGCCAAAGTTAAAAAAAACAAGAAGCCTGAATGATGCTTCTCTAGTTGGAAAAAAAAAGAAAAAAAAGAATGAAGCTTCTCTATGCAAAGACAGTTTTAAAATTTTCATTAACTCTTAATTTTTTTCAATTTATTTTGTAGACATTTTTCTTATATTGTACACACATTTTGGAAATAAATAAAACTTGAAATCTAAGTATGATGATTTCTTAAAGTTCTAATATGAAAAAAACTAAATAACCTATATATAAAATTATTATTTTATTATTTTATTTAATGGTGATAGAATTTAAACTTTTTATAAAGAAATTTAATTATTATTAATACTTTTGGAAAAGATTTCAAATTAGGACTAAAGCCCTCTAAGTTACTTCCTTTGATGGCTAGTGAAATAATTATGGCAATAGAACTATTTTAAGGAAGCCTGAAATTCAAATACCTAGCTAGTTTACACTTCTATTTAGAAAAATCAAAAGCAGAAAAATACTGGCCGTAAAGATCATTTTAGCGTAGGCAAGTGAGCTATATGAGAGTTTGATGCACTTGACTAAGACTGATGTGCTTGAAGTATAATGATGATTTAGTTCAAGGAAGTGTCAAACCAAGAAGAATCAAGCATGCCTCACCAAATGCCCTTTGGTTAAAAAATTTTCTTCTTCTAGATGTTGTTTTATGGTGCCTATACAGGCCATGCGAGGATGTTATTAGACAGGGTTTTGTGTTGATTTAGAGACGGGCTTTTTCACCTGGGGCATCTGCTGACTTGCAATGGGAGTTTGAAAACAGTTATTGGTTGTTTGGGTGCTAAGGAATGAAATTGCATATTCTAGTAATACGTTGCAAGATCATTTGGTTTGAATAGGTTGCTTAGCTGGTCAGCTGCTCAATTTCTGTTGTGATGATGTCTGCTCAAGTCTGTTTGGCAAATAGAAGTTGACAAATATTTCTTATGAGAGTTGGTATATTATTAATTTACAGTTCTTCTATGACAGAAAATTCACTGTAACTGATGCTGAAACGGACTATTTATTGAATCATCTTTAGGATTTGTTGAGCAAGTTGGAAGTACCGAATGTTTTTGTGCTTTTAGACAGGAAATGCTACTTTTCACGTCATTTGTAAACAGGATATAATCAAGTAACTACTTATTTACTTATTTATATTTGAAAAATACACATGTTAGGGGACCACATTTGTTGATTTGACTGTCGCTTTAGTTGTAGATACATGCGTAAAGAAACACACATGCTTAGGATGTCATTTCCATTTGGCTACCGTGGGTAGCTTTCTGTTTTGCAGATGCTACTGGTTGTTCTCATTTTTATCGCATTTATTATGTTGCATAAGCACTATGATAAGTTACAAAGTGAACATTTCTTTTAGGGCTGCTGTTGTGTAACTCTTCTTTCTGCCTAACCTTTTTGCCTAGGCTTGAATAGTGGACTTAAGACTTTTATTTGCATCATGTATGGAAGGTGTGCTTCTACGTTATAAGGCTTCTCTAAGAAGCAATTAGATAGTAGTTCAATTTATCATATAACTATCATTGAGTTTAAGTGCTCTTCTGTGATTTATTCTAAGAATGGATCTCACTCAGTAGAGCTTTATGTGCTTACTACTAAAGCTGGCAGTCCTTTAAATGTGTTAACAGGTGCAGTGGTGTTATGGGCAAATATGCAGCCAGAGACCTCAAGCCGCCTACAACTGGTTAGTTACATATTTTTTGCAGGAACATATAACGTGATTTTGCATCATGTAACTCTGTTTGTGTCCTTTAAGTGAACTAGCCATTGTTTCACATGCTTGCATGCGAGCTTTTGTGCCATTGATGCATTTCTTCTAACGACATATTTAGGTTCAGGCATTGGCATTTTGTGTTATGAACTTGTTTCTATAATCAGGAAAAAAAATTTTAAGAGCAACAGATGAAGATATTACTAAATAACTCAAGCCTTTACCATTAAGTTGAAAAGGTTCTAATAGATATGAAAAATTAGAAAAGGTAGAAATGTAAGATTAAGGTGAAACATGAAAGGGATACATATTTTTTTTTGTCTATGTTATTCAAAACACATATACGCTACAACCAACATCAATAAGAACCAAAGACCAGCAAATATTATTAAAGTTAGAAATTCTGGTCAATCAAAATTCATTTATAAGTGATAGGATCTATCTCTCACTTTATAATCAATTAAATATAGCTATAATTGCAAATGATTTTTATAGACTATGTTTGTGGTAATCTAGGATTCAAATAGTGCTTTAATAGCAGAATAGTGGTCGCAAAATTATGATAGCACCACCATTCGCCACCGCTATTGAAGAAATACGATTGAGAAATTCACTCACAGTTAAAATAGTGCGTAACGGCTGCAAAATAATGGCGTAACTGGAAATAAGGGTAATAACGGACCATTATTGTCGCTATTCTCATTTTCCTACTAACGAATCAACAGTTCAAGAAAAAAATAAAATTTCAACACTGCCAGAATAAAACAATAAGCTTGCGAAAGTAAAAGTAAAAGCAAAAGTAAAAAATAAAACTCAGAATCTCAGGTCTTCAATATCAAAATCAATCTAAAAACAAGTTAGAAAATAGATAAATTATTTATCAACCATTCAATCGGCACTTTGGTAGTAACCCTAGCTCAATCTGTAAATTATTCAAATTCAAATTAGCCTTAAATTCTCGATCAACATTCAAGATCAAAGAAGGTAAGAAGAGAAAGTTAAAATCAATCTAAAAACAAGTTAGAAAATAGATAAATTATTTATCAACCATTCAATCGGCACTTTGGTAGTAACCCTAGCTCAATCTGTAAATTATTCAAATTCAAATTAGCCTTAAATTCTCGATCAACATTCAAGATCAAAGAAGGTAAGAAGAGAAAGTTAAATTACTTTTTTTTTTTGCAAAATTTTTGTAAAATGATGTTTGTCTTTGTGAGAGTTTGAGAGAGACGAACGAGGTATTCTGTAGGCACTAAACAAGTGATAGTGACGAAGGGATACGAGAAAAGATGAGAGATGAAAAAAAAAGGGGAGAGAATAAGAAGATTCTCGAAAGCCAAGCTCTAGAAGCATGAAGAAGACGAATAGAAGAAAATAAGCTAGGTGTCTAGGTCTACTGGGATTAGACAAAATTAGGGGATATTGGGGGCTTGGGGCATGTGGATGGATAGGGGATTGGGTAGGGTGGGATGGAGTGGAGGGTGGGGCCGTTGTGGGGTTAGGGGGGATGAATTTTTTATTTAATTTTATAATTAATTTTTAAAAATTTTTTAGATAAAATTTAATTAGAGGTTTTAAAATTTTATAATTAAAAAAATAAGGGATTAATAATTTAATATAATATATATATAAAGATTTTAGATGAAAAATTTTGATAATTTTTTTTTGTATAAGTTAGATGAAAAATAATTAAAATTAAATATTATATTTTAATTTTGTTATATATTAATTTATGATTTTGTATTTGAAATTTAATAATTTTTTTTGTTGTTTTGGTATTTATATTGTTGTTAATTTTTTTGATATTAGATTAATTCTTATTATTTTTGTGTAATTATTGAAGATTCTATTTATTACATAATTATTGATAGTAATTTGTGATAAAAAATTATATCAATTAGTGTATCAAAAAGATTAAGTTACTTAATAAATTTAGCTTTTATGATCTATTACTCTTATTAAGATTAAAAACTAGAAAACAAAAAATATAAGTTTGAAAATTTTTAATTTTTGAAATTTTTTTAGATAAAATCTAATTAGAGGGATTGAAGATTTATAATTAAAAAACATTAAGGGATTAATAATTTAATATGATATATATAGAGATTTTAGATAAAAAATTTTGATAAAATTTTTTTGTATAAGTTAGATGAAAATTAATTAAAATTAAATATTATATTTTGATTGTGTTATATATTAAGTTATTTAATAATATTTTTAAGATTAAAAACTAAAAGTTAAAAAATTTAGCGTAAATTCAATTTTTAATGATGTAATAAATAATATTAATATTTTTAAATATAAATTTATTTTATTTTTATACAAAATAGCAAGTATGCCATCACGTGAAGAGTTTCCGAGTAAAAAAGTAGAGGGGGCGTCGAGTGATGATATAAGTTAGCATTTTGGAAGACTTGTGCCAAATATAAAAGAAAATGTTTGATGTAAACTTTATGGTAAAATTATAAAAAGAAGAATAACATGTTTCAAGGAACACATTGCTCATAAAACTGGCAATGTTGCACCATGCCCTAATGTTACTAGTATTTTATGTTTTTATAATTCCTTTGAAAATATTATTGTTAATTTTTCAAGAAAAATTATAAAATTACATAAGCATGTGCAACTAATTTTCTCCATTTTTTTAACTATATTATTAATAGGTATAGTAAGAGAAAATATGATGAAACTCCTTTAAGAAAGCAAATAAAAAAAAACTAACAATAAAAGGAGAAAAAAATGAATTTTTATCACAGTTAAGAGGGGAAGATGGTTATGAAGGATTTATTGACGAAGACATCGCTACTAGACAAGCCATGCGAGATGGTATCTAATCACAACATGAGTGGCACAGAAGATAAGAATTCAGACAAAGAACTAGTGGTTGCAGTAACATATATGAAGAAGGACGAAGCTTTTATGGCTAAGTTGCTGAATATTTTGGAAAAAGAATAAGGAAATTAACTCCAAATGAGTCTAAATTTTTATTAAGGGGAGCTATACCTGAATTGGTTAAAAGTAAGTGATTCATTTTTAAAGACATTAAGAAGAAAGATGGGTGAATCAGTATCAAAATTTTTTATATATGACTGACTTCTTTTTCAGTTAGCAAATTTTTCATGGTTGCATAATTTGATTTCTGTGACAGCAAAAGTTGGCTAACATGTAAAACTCCTAACACCTTATAAGGTTTCTATGTGTGTTTAGAGTTTGAGTATCAACAAGTTCATGAATCGATTAATGGATTAAAAGTTCATTGGAATGAATTGGGTGTCACTTTGATATGTGATGGTTGGACCAATAGTTTGAATCAAATGCATATCATTAATTTCCTTGTTTACTGTAGTAAAAGGACCATTTTTTTAGAAATTTTTAGATGTCTCAAGTGTTCGTAGTAGAGATGCAAACTTTTACTATAGATTATTAGATGAAGTTGTGGAAAAAATTAAAGAAAACTACATTGTCCAAATAGTTACTGATAATAAGGTAGCACTTAAGGCTGCAAGAAAAGGACTAATGAGAAGAGAAAACATTTATATTGGACAACATGTTCAGCTAATTGTTTGAACTTGTGCCTTTAAGATATTGGCAAGAAAAAAATATGGCAAAGATTTTGGATGATGCAAAGAAAGTGACTTGTTTTATATACAATCACATTTGGACTATTAATTTGATGAAAAAATATACACAAGGGAAGCAAATACTTCATCCTGCTTTTACCTGATTTTCCACTTATTTCATATAGTTAGAAGAAATAACGAAGTAAGTTTTGAAAAAGATATTCAATTCAAAGGTTAGTATTTAGTAATTAGTACAACTATTTAAATCTAGCATCTTTTTATGATATCATTGTTTAAAATATTAATTTCAAATATATTACTCTAAAAATTTATTGATGAATATATAGGAATTTAAAAAATCAAAATGGGGACAACAAAAATCAGGACCTGCTTATGAAGCCAAAAAAATCATTTTGGGAAAAGACTTTTGGAAAAAAGCAAGTGATATAATAAAAGTTTATGAGCCTTTGGTAAAAGTATTGCGCTTTGTGGATGGTGATGAAAAACCAACATGGGCTTTATTTACGAGGTTGTGGATAGAGCCAAGCAAGCAATTCAGCAAAATTATTGTTATTTTGCTGAATATGAAAAGATTATTGACAATAGATGAAGTTTCATGCACTCTGACTTGCATTCACTTAGTAAGTAAACCAAGAATATAGATGGTATTTAAAAAATATGTTTATTTTTTATACTTAAATTGCTTATATATTTATTTTTTATTACTTTAATATAATATTGTTATGAATTATGTTTAGGTTACTATTTAAATCCACAATTTCAATTTGGAGTGAAACATTCTGCAAATGCATTTAAAGAAACATTAAAAGGTATAAAAGTAGCTATTGAAAGATTAAAACCTTTGATAGATACTCAAATCTGAATGATTAATCAGGTTAGTATTTAATACTATTTTATAACTTTAACATTTATTTTATGCATTAAAAATTGAATTTTTTTTATTTATTCATTTATTTTTGTATTTTCAATCGATGTAGTTATTATTATTTCGAGACAAGCATGAAACATTTGGTAGTCCACAAACACAAAAAGCTTGGAAGCAAATGAATCAAAGTAAATAGTAAATTAAATAATTATAATTTATTGATATTATTTAATTATATAGAACATTTAAATTTAATTTAAATAATTTTATATAGCTGAATGGTGGATGGTATATGGCACTTGTGTTCTTGAATTATAAAAACTAGCTATCAAAGTGCTTAGTCAAACAACATCTGCATCAAATTGTGAACGTAATTAGAGCACATTTAGCTATATTCACACCAAAGCAAGAAACATATTGAAGTTTGAAAGACTTCGAAAACTTGTATATACCTATTATAACATGAGGCTAAGGATGAGACATAAGAAAAGAATGAGCATTGATGAGATAAATAATAGTTTTAATCCTATTAGCCTTGACCATATTTTTGAAGATAATGATCCACTAATAGAATGGTTGCAAGAGAAAGAAAATCCTATGTTAAATTATCAAAACTCTAATTGGTTGCTCGCAGATAATTTTGATAATGAAATGAATGTTGAACAATACACCAATCTCAAAAAAGGAATGTGTCACATTCAAGTTCAAGTCCAACACCAACTCAGAGTGATGATAGTGGGGGTTTAAGTCTAGATGATGATGATGGTGATGGTAATGGTGATGGTGATGATTCAAATTTTGGTGATAATATGGATGCAAATCGACCTTACAACCCATTTGGAGAAGAATTTGAGCTTGCTGCTACTGGTGAACTTTTCATTAATATGGCAGAATACGAGGTAAATCCATTTACTGAATCTAGTGAGGGTCAAAGTGCACGTACAGCTCGATCAAAAAGAAAAGCCAAGAAACACCACTATGATATTTTTAGAGGTTCTTCATCCTCAAGTGAGAGATCAAATTCTAGTAACTTTGAGTATAGTGAATCATTTGCTAGTACTCAAAGATGTTACTATCCATTGGAATAACCTAATTTTCAACCTTCTCATGGTTATCCACCTCCATATGGTTATTATCCACCTCAAATGTATCATTTACCACAAATGTATCCCCCACCATAAATTTATCATCCTTAAATATATCATCCACCTCAAATGTATCAAGAACAAAGGCCATAGGGATAGAGATGGAGTCAACTTGGCTCTTAAAGTGAAGATAGAGAATTTGATCCTTCTTGTCATTCTACCATGTGGTAAAGTTTGAAATATATATATCAATAATTGTAGTTGATGGAATTTGAAATTATTATACTTTTAATTTTGTAATTTTATTAAATATAGATGCTTGGTATTTAACATATTATGTTTTGTTAATATTTGATTTGTCTAGAATTAATATTGAATATGAATTTGGCCAAGAAAAATTTTATGGATAAACCAAATATGAATACTTTATTATAATCTAAATAAAATTGTGAATAATTTTTTTAGAAAATAAAAAACATAGAGTGTCATAAACTATTTTTAAAATCATTGAATAAGAGTTTTTATAATTATAATTATTAAATTTTATAATAAATTGTGCAAAAAAAAAAATTTACAACCGTGATGACCGCGATGACCGTAGTGACCGCAATGATCTCTGTTATATCCAAAAAGACGATAAATGTGATGCAACCAAAAACATGACTGCGACCGCTATTTAAATCCCTGATGGTAATTTTTGGAGGGGCTCATCTAAATAAAACCCAATTTTCTAGAGAAGATGTAGTTTAGGAAATTCTTTAAGGCAATGAAGGATTATGTACTTTTTTTTAAAGAGTGGTTGCATGTTACCCGTTGATAAGTTGATATTGCTGGTTGTCCTAGTATTGACAGTAAATACGTTGTATCTTGATCGATTGGTGTCCCAGGTTTGGGCAATCTTATGTTTTAGAATGACTTAAAATATTCTTATTCCAGCTGATAATATTATGCACAGAAAATTATTATGATGCGGTTATTGCTTACTAGGATCTTGTCTTTGCAGTATTACCAAGTCCAACCTTTGTGCTAATTTTTATTTGCAAGCAGGGTGAATATTCTGTCTTATTTTGTTACCCTAAGGCATAAAGTGTAAAAGTATGTTTGTAAAATTTGTCATAGAAGTGTCATTAGTGGCCTTACTAATTACTGTCTAGTTATAATTTTTCCAATTTCACAATATGATGCTAATTGATGTGAGAAATTGCTAAACTAGACCTGGAATAATTGATGAATGGATGTGTGGTTGTATATCACGATATGAAAATAAAATTGGCCTTAAGTTGGATTTTCTTTTTTCTAACCACAAATAACAAGATACTTTAGGCCTGAGGATTTATCATTTGACTATTGTTTACTAATACCTTCTTCTCATGGATCTGGAAAGCATGCCCAGCTCATGCCATCAACTCCAAGATGGGCTGTTGCAAATGGTGCTGGTGTCATTTTAAGCATTTGCGATGAGGAGGTTGCATTCTATGAGACGGCAACTTTAACAGCTGCAGCGGTCCCTGCGCTTCTACTTCCTCTGCCAACAACAGCTTTGGACGAGCATCTAGTTGCTGGGTTACCAGCTCTTGAACGGTACGCATGTTTATTTCATCGATAAATTGCTGAACCTTAGAGAGCTCTTGGATAACATTTCTCAAGATATTTGTTCTATGACAGGTGTACATGGTCATACCTTGCAAGTCTAGTGTTTCGCCACATATATAAGGCATTCAGCTTGTTATAATATTGAAAAAATGAAATAAGCATCGTAGAGAGCAAAACAAGAGATATGAGCTAGGAACACACTCTAGTACTTCATTTCATTATCATATCATTTATACAAAAACATTAGATGTAATATTTAAGATATGTCTCCTTGTTTCAAAAGAGTTTCACATGGTTTTTGACTAAACAACGGACACCATTACAAGATTTCAAAAAGTTAACACTAGTGATGGACAAATTTCCAAAGCTATTATCCTATTATAGGAAAATCTCAAAGTCTAACATAGCTAAGCACTTCGAAATTTATATCAGCAATGTGAATGTTTGTTTGAATAACAATCTGTTCATATTATTCTGAGAAGGGGTAGGGGTAAGGGTTAGGTTGGGTGGAAAGTGCAATTTTAGTGTTCTTTTATATGTATCACCTCCTATCCTGAATTGCCTTACACATGGTTTCATGAAAAACCTTTTGACTTCTTAACAGTTGAACTTTAAGATTTTTCTCTTGTACAAAATCTGATATTCTTACAGCAAATATTATAATATCTATTTTGGATATAGAAACGGTAGGAGTTTAAGATGTCTAAAAAGGTAAGAAGATAATGTTTTAGGATGTTCCAAAGTGCATGGTAGCACATTCTATTTGGAATAGGAGTGTTTAACAAATGCAATTGCAAAAGTTTATGTTAGTGCACAAAAGAACAACATTGATGAAAATATGTGCTTCATTATAAGGTAACTGATAAAGAAAATAAAACGATTCCTTCTTTTGGTGAAGTACTATGTGAATGGTCTTTGTTTAAGATTTTGAACAAAGTTATTATGTAGATGAATGCCCAACATGTCTAGTTGCTATTGGGTATAAGTGTCTGTCATCAGCTTCTTCGCCATTGCAACTCCAAGCACCACCCAAAGACTTCTTCTTGGACTTCTAGAAGCACCACCATCATAGGCTCCAGATGCATTTGATGCCGCTGTACAGCTTTTAGAACTCCCTGCTGAAGGTTATGCAAGTTGTATTAGGGTGAGTTAAATGCTTTTCACTGCATATATTTGAATATAAAATGACACTTTCTGGTTATCAAACTCGAATTTCATGTGAGTTTCACCTTAATTATTCTGAATTTTGACAATCCATAATTGTGAATCCAAAAGGAATTTATGAGCATTAGCTTAATGAAAGTGCAAAATTTGTCTCACTATAAGGGTTTAGGTTTTTAGTGGCGTTTTTTTCAATGTTTAGTAACATTTATAAATACCACTAAAAGATTTATGACGTTTGTAAAAAATGCCAATAAAAGTGTCGATTATACATGCGTTGAGAAAAATAGTAGCTTTTTTATAAAACGTCACTATTTTAATGGCATTTGTATTTGAAAAACGCTGCTAATTTAATGATGTTTATATCAGATGTAGATACCCAATTTGGTTTAGACCCAGATTAATTGTGTTTAGTCCAAATGGATAAGCCCATTTGTATTTATATTTATATTTATTATTATTATTATTTTTTATTTATTAATATATATTTTTATTTTATTATTTATCTATTAATATTTTTTATTATTTATCTATTAATATATTTATTTATTTATTAATTATCTATTAGTATACATATTTTTATCTTTTATTTTTTTATTCTTTTTTACTTTTTCTTTTTCTTGATCAATTTTCAGCTGGGATTAGGATTAGAAAAAATTTGAATGCATTCTGTCGTGAATTTTGGGGCTAGCAGAGTTGGGATTGGATTCAAAGATTGAATCCAAATCCCAAAAAGAATTGGGTTTGATCAGAAACTCTTCTGATCAATCCCTATAAATAGGTCCATAGATCACACAGAATAGACACACAAAGAAAACAGAGAGAAAAACACAACAGAGAGGTGAAACAAAAGCAAAAAGTGTTTAGAGGCAGTTTAGAACTTTTAGAAAAAAATTTTTGAATTTTTTGGAGTTTTTTTCTAGAAAATTTTTGGAAAATTTTCAGAATTCGATGAAATTTTTTGGTGAGGTTTAAGTTTTCGGTAACTTTTTCTATGAAATACCCAGTTTCTAATGAAAAAACCCAGAAACCGGTGAGAATCCCACTGGTGTTCTTCACGGGTAGAAAGAGAGGGAGAGAAAATTGAGGGGAAGAGAGAGGAAAAGGAGAACATCTAGCAAAAAAAATGAGATTTTTTTCCTTTTATACTTGCTCAAGATGACGTCGTTTTGGCGTTAAATCAGCTCAGAGGATTCATGCGTTTTTGTTTGGTTCGACCTGACCTGAGGCTGACCCGTGTCTGACCCGATTGTCAGCCAACCCCTGCAGCCGAGCTAAGCCGAGCCGTTTCCCGTTGAGCCGTACTTTTGAGCTGTGTTCTGTCTCTCAAGCCGAGCCAATCTTTCCAGCCAAGTCGAGTCGCCTTAAGGTTTTTTTTATCTTTTTCTATTTATTTATTTATTTTATTTATTATTATGTTTATTATTTTCTAAATTAGAATTATTTGGTATTCCTTATTTTATTTTTATTTTTATATATATTTTTTATTTTCCTTAAAATTAAAGTTTCAAAAAAAATTATTTTTAAGGGAAAGTTGAAAGTATCAATTTTCCTGAAAATAAAAAAGGTTTTAAAAAATATTTTTGAGGAAAAGTTAAAAGTATCAATTTTCCTTGAAAGAAAATTTTCTAAAATAAATTTTTTCAAAAAGTATTTTAAGGAAAAGTTGAAAGTATCAATTTTTCTTGAAACTAAAATTTCAAAAAAAAAACATTTTGAGGAAAAGTTGGAAGTACCAATTTTTCTTAAAAATAAAAATTATCAAGAAAAATATTTTAAGAAAAAGTTGAAAGTATCAATTTTTCTTAAAATAAAAATTTTTAAATGCTTTAAGGAAAATTTGAAAGTATCAATTTTTCTTGTACAAAAGCAATGGGTTTTTTTATATGAAAAGAAAAGGATTTATATCAAGAGTTGAACCATTATTTTTTTTTATTTTATTCTTTTTCTTCATTTTTTTCTTGAAAATTTTTTAATGTTAAATAATCCGACGATGAAGTCTCTACAAGTGAAACAGTAGTTTTCTTGTATACTCTTAAGATGAGAAAAATTTTTTAATTTTCTGCCAAAAGTATTGGAGTTAATTAAGAATAATTTCCAATAATTAATTTCTTGGTAAAATTTTTAAGGCTTATTGGATAACACGAATTTTAGCTGGTACCATCTTTCGATGGGCGTTGTGAGGCTTCTATAACCTTCTTCACTCATAACCGAACTCCCGAATCTTGTTTTGGTTAGTAGACCCGAACCTATTCTTTTGGGGACCTTTAAGCTTAGGTGTTCCATAAAATGATAGATTTCTTAGGTGGCCAATCGCACCTAAACAAAAAAGATTGGTGGTGACTCCTTAAGTCAATATCTAGCGATAGATCCCTAGATCTAAATGTTGTGATAGTTTGACGACTCCACTGGGGATAACCGAGAGTCAAGCCAACAAATAAATTTGTGTTATCCAAAAGCTTAATAAAATTGAACTTTTTATATAGATTTTTTTATTCAGTTATATTTATTTACTTTATTAATTCTATCATTCATATGATATGCATAACATGAGCTCTATACTCGAGCTCCGTCCCTCTATGAGGGAGTAAAGTACCTATTGCTTTCGTGAGGTTTTAATGCCTCTATAGTGCTTAGCGAAATACTTCCATTCAAATTGAACCTTTTTCGCTTGTAGCCTGAAATGGGTGAGGATTGGGGTGCCTTACTAGTCTATAATGGACGATGATGTAAGGAGCAATATGGAACCTTTAGATTTTAATCTCAAACCACATATAGTGAACCTTAAAAATGCCTAACCTATAGATAGAGCCATCTCTTTCCCTTTAGAATTAACCAGAAGCATATGATTCATTCCTCTTATTGTGTGTGATGTTTTAATTTATTTAAGTATTTATTTGTTTATTTTTCTTTATTTTATATACTAACATTTTCTTTTATTCATGTTTGCATGATTCATACTTATATCATAAAATTGCATAAAGAACATTTGCCTGGAAGACGGTCTTCAACAACAAGTTTTTCATAGACTCCACAGAACAACTAGTTTGCTCTTCGTCTGTATTAGCTCCTTGTGAGTCACCTAATGAAGTAAAGGTCTAGTCAGAAAAGATTCAACTAAAAATTGGTGATTGTTTACCAATCAGATATACTTCTACCTTGTTTCAAGAGACATCTATCCTTCTTAAACGAAACAATCTAGAGAATTTAGTTGATATATGGAAGAAGATGAGTCCATTAAGACAAGAGGAGTTTTGCCAGAGGTATGGGCACATAGCACACCTTCTTGCAATAAAAGTCGACAATCAACTAATTAGAGCTGCAGTGCAATTCTGGGATCTTGCATACAAGTATTTCATCTTCAATAAAGTTGACATGACATCAACTATTAAAGAATATTCGACTTTGTTGGGCCTGTATCTCAAGGCTCCTAACAATATATGTGTCAAAAAACACAATTCAAGATTTTGTAAGCATTTGGCCCATCTCATGGGGATAGACAAAGAGATTGTGGATTCTCATATAAAGAAAAAATAAGAACAAATTTGCCTACCTTGGAAGTTTTTTCATGATTTTCTAGTGCAACATGCCGACGAAGAATGGGGATTAGACATATTTGCGTTAGCCATATACGGAATGGTGATATTTTCAAAGGTTTTGGATTATATTGAAATAGCAGTGATTGACTTCTTCGAGAGTGTGATCAATGGCTGTAACCCTTCAACGTAATATTAGCAAAGACTGTCAGATTTTTTACTTATTCTCATCGAAATGGAGGGCATTTTATAGGCTGCATACAATTATTATACTTATGGATGAAAAACCATTTCAAGTGAAGAAAATATACTTTCTCAAAGCTTTATTTTCGTAATCGAGCTCCGATCAAGGAATTTTGTGAAAGTGGGTGGTCATAACAAAAGTCTAAAAAAGAATGGATAGCATTCTTACAAAAACTGACAAGTGCCGAAGTAAGATGGTTGGTCCTATGGATGAACCGTGAACCTATGCTATATCAGTGTGAAGATAACACTATGGTCCCGCTTTTAGGTTTATGAGGAGCAACAAGTTATGCACCACTTCTAGTGATAAGGCAGTTTGAGATAGAATAGTTTATCCCTATGATGCATAAGCTTCATCAGTCAGATTTATCTTACAGTGAGCCAAAAACATTTCAAAGGATGAATGAAATGATTGAGGCATAGAAAAACCCTTGTAGAGTGAGTCCTGGACCATTCACTGATAAAGTCACTTAGGGGTACTTGGTTTGGAGAGCAAGACGAAGATAAAAAATGGTATTCACTTATGAATGCTTTCAACCACCAACAGGAGAAATGCTTGAAGAAACACCGTTAGAATTAGAACTTGCAAGGAAAGAATTCGAGGCCGAAAAGGATAGGCTAAAGTAAGAGATTCAGAAGCTTCAAGAAGAGAAAGATTAGTGGAAAGATAGAGCTAGAAAGCATGAAGTCAAAGTTTGCAAGATTGCTAGGGAATGTGACTCAGCTGTCAAGGACTTATCGGAGTTGCACCATGAACATAAAAAATTACGTGTGAGGGTACAAGCCAAAGAGATAACAATTATTGAGTTGACTGAAGAGAATGTGTGATTGAAGCAAGAATATGCTGAATTGAAAAAAAAAAGTACCCAAGTACAGATAGAGAATAACATGTTGAACAACTACCTAAGCAGGTTAAGACAAAAGTTAAATAAACAAGAAGACTACATTGTTGCACTGGTTAGAGAACATAGAGAGTTATCATACAAAGTTTGATGTGGTAAAAGAGAGAACCTAGAAAGATAAAAGTACATTGAGCACCCAACGACCTAAATTTGCAAAGGGGTATGTAAGGCAAGAGAGATGGTAAAAGAGGCAAAGGCATTAAAACAAGTGGTGGCCCCAGTAGGAGAGCATGGACAGTGCTTGCTGAATTTCATCAAAGAAGTAAAAGACCAATATAAGCAAATCAAGCGATTTTATGATTATAACTCTAGGATGATAAATTCTATGTAAACAAAAATTTTTTGGAATAAATAAAATCTTTTGGTTGAACACTGTCTTAAAGCAAATGTTCTTCGCATACATGCATTTTCATTCATTGCATTCTCATTCATCATATTTAAAGTAACCATGAGATAGTCATATAAACTTTTTAATCCTAAAATATGGTATTTAAGGTTTAAGGATAGCTCCATCCAGCAAAAATCTTACCCACCGATATAACACAGAGCCAGAGCCAGACAAATGGAGCAAAAAAACTCTAATTGATTTGAGAAACTGAAAAAAGCATAGGAAAAGATTGAGAATAAGTTGAGTAAGATTTTGGATCCTCTCAACAAGTTGAACAAAGAAAAATGGATAGAAGAGAACACAAGCCAATAGGGCCTTCTATTACAAGAAGTGGCTGACCCTCTATATCCTCTAGGTTTTGGTCAACAACAAGCTCAGTTTACACAGGATATACCTTCATAGCAATTCACATATCCTTTACACCCTGGAATGCCATTAGCTTCAAACCCTAGGCTTACCATAGTTATGTGAATCTTGTCTTTACTGAAAAGGCAGTAGAACCAATCCAAGTTCCCAATCTTGATAACTTAAAAGAAAAGGAGAAAGAAAACGTAAAGGTGATGGAATCTCATGAAGATTAAAAAATTAGTATGCTTAAACAAAGGTTACGAGCTATAGAAAGAATTGGGTTTTATGGTTCTGTCGATGCTGCTAGTCTTTGTTTAGTCTCAGATGTGGTTATTCCACCCAAGTTTAAAGTACCAAAATTTAAAAAATATAATGGTACAAAGTGTCTAAAAACTCATATCACCTTGTACTGTTGAAAGATGGCAGTCCATGCCTATAGTGAAAAACTATTAATGCATGTTTTTCAAGATAGTCTTACGAGCTTTGTTGCTAGGTGGTATGTCTAGCTGGACAGAACTCGCATCTATTCTTGGAGCGATATAGCCTATGATTTCATTAGTCAATATCGACATATCATAGATTTAGCTCCTGATCGTTTGTCTTTACAAAACATGAAGAAAAAGGTAAATGAGTCCTTTAAGGAATATGCCTAGAGGTGGAGAGATGTAGCTTCTCAAGTACAATCACCTCTAACTAAAAAAAAAAAAACTACAGTGCTATTTGTCAGCACTCTAAAATCTTCTTATTATGAAAAGATGATAGGAAATACAACTAAAAGTTTCACCGACATGGTGATTTGAAGAGAAATTATTGAGAGTGCCATCAAGAATGGCAAGATAGAAGGAGAAGAGGCATCAAACAAGAGAACCCCAAAGAAAAAAAAGACTGAAGCTCAAGCTGTGAGCTTTGATAGGTAATAATTCAGGCATTATCAACCTTAGCCACCACAAGGATACCCTCCATATTATCCTATGATGAATAACACTTCTCCTTACCCATATCAACCATTCCTACAGTCATTTTATCCCCAAACCTATCAAGCCTCTTTTAGGCCTCAAAATATCACATATAGTCCTAACACTCAACCTACCTGAAGACCTCAGACCCATCCAGTTAGCCCAATGGGTGGATCACGAGAGCAATGAACTACTCATGAAAAGCTTGTATTCGATCCAATCCCTATGACCTATATAGAGTTATATCGTGAGCTATACAATAGTCATTTGATTGCTTCTAGCAAATTAGAGCCATTCAAGCTACCTTACCCTAAGTGGTATAATCCTACAGCCCATTATGATTATCATTATGGGATTACTGATCATTCCACTGAAAATTACACTGCCTTGAAACACAAAGTGTAACGGTTGATTAAAGATAGAATGATTCGCTTCGATACATGAGGGGTAATTGCACCAAACATTAACGGTAATCCTTTGCCTAATCATAATGTGAATGCTCTGAGTGAGGAACATGAGCATCATTTGAAGAAAAAAATGGCAGATATTAAGACACCTTTTAATCAGTTATTTGATACTTTATGGAGAGTCGACATGATACAACAGTGAGTGCGCACAATTATCATTAAGCATATATAGCAGGCACTAGTTGTAAATATCATAGTGGAGCAATTAGTCACTCTATTAAAGCTTGTGAGCAATTTCACCAAGAGATACAAAATTTCTTGGATTCATACCAAATGGAAGTCTATAAAGAGGGAGAAGACTCAAAGAGTGTGGAAGTATCCATGACTGATAAGCCTACAAAGTTTTTTCCAAAGCCAATGACAATTCACTGTGGTAACAAGCCAAAGTCAATCATAGACAAACTTATTCCCAGGCCAGTAACTTTTAAAGTTTTGACTCCATTCCCATATAGGGATGATAAAATTGTACCCTAGAAATATGGTTGTGATACAATAGTTTAGAGACAAGTGAAGAATGTTTCTAAGACTGACGTCATCAATATAACTGGTGCAGGAGGCATTACTCGAAGTGGAAGATGCTACACTCCAGAAATATTGGAGAAGGTTAGAAGAAAAAAAGCCAAGGTAGGAGAAGAGCAAAACAACCCTGAAGTGGAACCTGAAGAGGATTGTTCGAAGCCAGTATCAGAAAAAAAGGCTTGTGAATTTTTAAAGCTAGTAAAACATAGTGAATATTCAGTTGTTGAATAGTTGAATAAAATACCAGCACAAATCTCATTATTATCATTACTGTTAAACTCAAAACCACATCGAAATATCCTGTTGAAAGTGTTAAACCAAGCATATATGGCACATAATGTATTTGTTGAATATGTGAACCACCTGGTTGAAAATCTAGTCATGCCAAATTATATTTTATTCAGTGATGATGGGATTCTCCTAGAAGGAAGGAGAGGTGTCAAGGCTCTGCATATCACGATCAAGTGCAAGAGTTATATCATAGCCAAGGTCTTTATTGATAATGGCTCCACTATTAATGTCATGCCTATGTCAACTTTAGCAATGCTACCCATTGATTATTCTCATATGAAAAATAGTCAAATGATTTTCTAAGCTTTTGATAGGACTAGAAGGGAAGCACTAGGAGATATCGAGATGCCTTTACAATTTGAGCCATGTACTTTTAATGTAAAGTTTCAAGTAATGGATATCTTTCCATCTTACAGTTGTCTACTAGAAAAGCCATGGATTCACATGACAGGGGCTATTCCTTCTACTCTGTACTAAAAAATTAAGTTCAATATAAAAGGCAAGTTAGTGATAGTATTTGGAGAAAAAGACATGCTAGTGACCCAACCATTGAATGCTCCATATGTGGAAGCTGCTGAGGAAGTGATGGAATGTTCTTATCGATCTTTTGAGCTAGTTAATTATATGGGTGAAAGACTTAAAAATCAACCTTTTTCAAAGATAGTGATGAGCTAAGTCATCAATAAGGGTTAGTATCTAAGAGTAGGGTTGGGTAAGAACTTACAGGGAATAAAAGAGCCTCTAACAGTAGTAGACAATAGTGAAAGGCTAGGCTTAGGCTATGAAATAGTAGAATGAGAGATCAGAAGAAGACCAACGAGTAAAATAATAAGATTAATGATCATCCCACACTTATACAAGACTTTCAAGCCTGAAAGATTCATATACCCAAATGCAGAAGAAAGTATGAAAGAGGTATTCGCCCAGTTAAGCATCCATGCTATTGAATATAAAACAGAGCTTGAACAAGAGGGGTGGGTCCACCCTTGTTTGCCAAATTATGAGCTGAACAATTGGAATACCATTGAGATGCCTTATACCTTTGAGACTAATGTAATGTACTTGTACATCCCAATAGCTATTGCCCAAGGCATTGGGGTGGCCTTTCTTATTTAAGCCATTTATCTTTTATTATTTTAATAAAGATTCGAAAGGATGCATTTTCATTATTTGTTCTTGTGCCTTCATTATTGCCATTTTTACATTTTTCAAACACATCTTGCCAACATATCCCATTTCATTTAATTTCAAGTCTTTAAATGAACAAGAAGATAATTATGATAACGATCAAGCAGTTAATTTTGAAAATTCAATTAACACTGATGAACTTGACAATAAAGATGATTCTGAAGAGTATGTTATACCTCTAGACCTAATGAGATTGATTAAGCAAGAAAGTAAGCCAATTGAGCCTCATCAAGAGATAATTGACTTGGTGAATCTAAGAGATGAGGAGAATAAGAAAGAGGTCAAAATCGATACTTCACTTTTGTCAGAGGATAGGCAACATTTGGAAAATCTACTTCAAGAATTCATAGATGTGTTTGCTTGGTCTTACCAGGGTATGCCAAGGTTGACTATGGAGATAGTAGAGTATAGATTACTTCTAAAGTCAGAATATAAGCCAGTCCAGCAAAAACTGAGGTGAATAAAGCCTGAAATGCTACTAAAGATCAAAGAATAGGTGAAGAAACAATTTGATATAGGTTTCTTACAAGTGGCTAAGTATCTAAAGTGGGTGGCCAATATAGTACTAGTTTTTAAGAAAGATGAAAAGGTTAGGATGTGTGTAGACTATCGTGACTTTAATAAGGCTAGCCCAAAGGATAACCTTCCTTTGCCTCATATCCAAACACTAGTAGATAACACGGCTAAGCATTCAATGTTTTCCTTTATAGATGGATTTTTAAGATATAATCAGATAAAAATGACTGCAGACGATATGGAGAAAACTATTTTCATGACCATGTGGGGAACCTTTTGCTACAAAGTTATGCCTTTTGGGTTAAAGAATGCTGAGGCAATATACCAAAGAGCCATGGTAATGCTCTTCTATGACATGATGCATAGAGAGATTAAGGTGTATGTGGACGATATGATTGTAAAATATCATAAAAATGAAGATCATGTCATCAACCTCAAAAAGTTATTTGAGAGATTGAGAAAATTCCAACTCAAGTTGAACCCAACCAAGTGCACCTTCGGGGTAAAGTCAGAGAAGTTGCTAGGCTTTATGGTCAGTGACAAAGGGATTGAAGTCGATCCAGATAAAATACGAGCTATTCAAAATTTGTCACTTTCGAGTACACCAAAAGAAATTTAAGGTTTTATGATAAGATTGAACTATATTTCATGGTTCATATCTTAGCTTACTTATAAATGTGATCCCATTTTTAAGCTTATCTACAAGAATAATTTTGGAGAATAGAATGAGGAATGCCAAGTGGCTTTTGATAAAATTAAGTAATACTTTTCAAATCCTCCAGTGATGGTGCTACCTATTCCAAAGAAACCCTTAGTTTTATACCTGACAATGTACGAAAATTCAATGGGATGTGTCTGGGTTAGCAAGATGAATATGGTTAAAAAGAGAGAGCTATTTATTATCTTAGTAAAAAATTCACAGAATATGAGTCCAAGTATTCTTCTTTGGAGAAAATGTATTGTGCATTAGCTTGGACTGCCAAAAGACTTAGACAATACATGCTCTATCACACCACTTGGCTTATAGGAAAACTGGATCTAATTAAATACATCTTTGAGAAGCCTTCTTTGTCTGGAAGAATTGCTAGGTGGTAAGTGATGCTCTCAGAATATGATATCATATATGTAAGTCAAAAAGTAATAAAAGCGATTGTTATAGCTGAATTTCTTACAGATTGTGTTGCTGAAGAATATGAACCAATGAGATTGGAGTTTCCTAATAAAGATTTGATGATTGTTTCCCAATTAGAGAAAGAGAAGCATGAAAGGAAATGTTGGAAGATGTATTTCGATGGAGTTACCAATGCCTTGGGACATGAAATTAGAGCAATTTTGATTTCTCCAAAAGAATAATACTACCCTATAACAGCGAGGTTAAATTTCAATTGCACAAATAACATTACTGAATATGAGACATGTGTCATGGGTTTACAAGTTGCTATAGATAGAAAAGTTAAAGCATTAAAAGTATTTGAGGATTCGACTCTAGTTATATATTAATTGAAAAGAGAATGGGAGATGAGAGATTCAAAACTCATTCCATATCATAGTATATTTTAGAGTTGATAAAATAGTTTAAAGATGTCCAGTTTGATCATTTACCTCGAGAAGAGAATCTAATAGTCGATGCCTTGGCTATTCTGGCTGCAATGATCCAAATTAATGATAATACTGACATTCAACCTATCAAGTTAAATGTCAAAGATATGCCAACTCATTGCTTTAATGTAGAAGAGGAGAAGAATGGAAAACCCTGGTATTATGATATCTTGCAGTACATTAAGAACCAGCAATACCTAGTCCAAGCAATAGAGAATGATAAAAGGGTCATCCAAAGATTAGCTATGAGCTTTTTCCTCGATGGAGATGTTCTGTACAAAAGAAGCTATAATCAAGTATTGTTGAGATGCGTAAGTAAAGTTACGACAAGAAAAATCATTGAAGAGGTGCATGATGGAATATGTGGGGCACATGCTAATGGACATATGATGGCAAGACAGATCATGAGAGTAGGGTACTATTGGTTGATAATGAAGAGTGATTGCATTGACTATGCTAAAAAATATCACAAATGCTAGATATATGCTGACAAGATTCATGCTCCGCCATCTGCTTTACATGTTTTGGCACCTCCCTGGCTATTCTCGATATGGGACATGGATGTCATTGATCCTATTACCCCAAAGGCTTCTAATGAGAATAGATTTATTTTCATGATGATAGATTACTTCACAAAATGGGTGGAAACAGCATCATATGTAAATGTAACATGATTTGTGGTTTACAAGTTCATGAAAAAAGAGAACATTTGTAGATATAGAATTTTGAAAAAAATCATTTCGGATAATGCCAAGAATCTAAATAGCAAGATGATGCAAGAAATATATGTCCAATACAAGATCAAGCATCATAACTCAGCGTCATACTGTCTGAAAATGAATAGGGCAGTTGAGGCAGCTAACAAAAATATAAAAAGAATTCTTGAGAAGATAATCGAAACCTATAAAGATTGATATGAGAAGTTACCATTTGCACTACAGGCATATCGAACGTCAGTGCACACCTCTTCTGGGGTAACTCTATTTTTTTTGGTTTATAGGATGGAAGTTGTATTGCCAATAGAAGTAGAGATCCTATCCTTGAAGGTTCTGAAGGAAGTTGAACTGGAAGAGGTTGAATGGATTCGAGAGCATTATAAATAGTTAAATTTCATTGAAAAAAAAAGATTGACTACATTGTACCATGGTCAACTATATCAAAGAAGGATGATGAGGGCTCATAACAAAAAAGTTGGACCCCATTACTTTCGAGAATGAGAGTTGGTCTTAAAAAGAATTCTCTTAAATCAGCATGATAATAGAGGAAAATGGACTCCGAATTGGGAAGGGCCATATATGGTGAAACGAGCTTTCTCAGGTGAAGCGTTGATGCTGGCTGAGATGGATGGAAATGATTTACTCCATCCTATAAATTCTAATGCTGTAAAGAAGTACTATGCTTGAAAAAAAAATTAAAAAAAATTAAAAAATAAAAAATAAGAAAAAATAAGAAAAAATAAGAACAAATGAGGACTCAAGGCGAAAACCCCAAGAGGACGGTGCCATAGGGGATTTGTCTAAGTTGAAAACTTAAAATGGTAGCTTAAATAAGGGGAACATAGTATCAAATCTAAAAATTCATTGGCATGGAGGCTAGCATATTTTGAGGAGCTCTAAGTTGTTATGTGCATTAAGTGGTTGAGTTTTTCGAAAAGAACTTCAATATGTGTTGTCATGATTATCCATTTGTTCATTTTTGGGCATTGTCTCCCTATACCTATTTTTTCTTGGCCAAAGTCTGCCAGCATTTTTGCTAATAAAAGACATTCTATTTCATTCATTGTGTCTCTTCTATTGATTATTTCCTAACCATTTTTATTCTTTTCTCTTTAATACCTTACAATGGAAAAAATGCATGAATGCATTCTTACATTTTTAGATTGAAATAATGATTGATAAATGAATAATAATATGAAAGATTTCTACATTACATTGGAAAGGTCGAGAATGATAATGGCAAATTTAAGATGTTCAGTTCCTAATAAGGACATTTAATTTAGAAAGAGATTTCTTGTAGAAAGAATGTGAGAATTAAATGAAAGAGATGATTGAAAGTTACGTTGACTTGTTCTTTGAAGAACAAAGGGTTCAAGGCCCAAGAAAAGGAATTAATTAGCCAGCATTTGCATAGCATGCATTGAATTTCGCATGCATTGTATTTCGCATAGCATATACTATATTCAAGAAAGTATAGTGCATAAATTCAAGGAGCAAAGGTATTCTAGGATCCCACGTGAAGAAAATAGATGTGAAGACTTTTTGATTTTTCAATTCTTGTTTGAGAAAAAGCTTGTGAGGTAAGTTTCTAATCCTTGGAAAAGGATATCTCTTGGTATCAGGATCGATTTGTAAGACTCTTAGGCATAATCTCCTAAAATTCTTTCAAACACGATCGTCAACTCCTCTAGACATGATTGTCAATGAGTAATTTACTTTCAAAAGTTGTGGTGCTTTTGTTTAGAGGAGTAATTTACCTTTAAAAGTTGTGGTGCCTCTGTTTAGAGGAGCAATTTATTTTTTCAAATTTGTTGAGCCTCAGTTTAGAAGAGCAATTTATTTTTTCAAAGTCGTTAAGCCTCTGTTTAGAGAAGCTTTATTTATTTCTCCAAAGTCGTTGAGCCTCTGATCAGAGGAGCTATGTTTATTTTTTTAAGTCATTGAGCCTCTGATTAGAGAAGCTATGTTTATTGTTTTTAAGTCGTTGAGCCTCTGCTTAGAGGAGCTTTGATCAAAATTTTAACACAAAAAAAACAAAAAAAAAAAGAAAAAAAAGGTTAAGTGGAGTCTTGAACGGGTGTCTACGTCTTTGCACAATTCTTGTTTCACAAAAAATGTACAAAGAAGGGCAGCTGTAGACACCCAATTTGGTCCAAGCCTGGATTAATTGGGCCTGGTCTAAATAGGTAAGCCCATTTGTATTTTTATTTGTATTTATTTATTTATTAATATATTTTTTTATTTTGTTATTTATCTATTAATATTTTTTTATTTATCTATTAATATATTTATTTATTTATTATCTATTAGTATATATATTTTTATCTATTTTTTTTTACTTTATCTTTTTCTTGATCAATTTTCGGTTGGGATTAGGATCAGAAAAAATTTGAATGCATTCTGCCGTGAATTTGGGAGCTGGCAGAGTTGGGATTGGATTTAAAGATTGAATCCAAATCCCAAAGGGAATTGGGATTAATCAAAAACTTTTCTGATCAATCCCTGTAAATAGGTGCATAGATCACATAGAACTGACACACAAAAAGAAAATGGAGAGAAAAACATAACCAAAAGGTTAAACATAAGTAAAAAGTGTTTAGAGGTAGTTTAGAACTTTTAGAAAATTTTTTTCGAATTCTTTTGGAGTTTTTTTATGAAAAATTTCTCAAAATTTTCCAGAATCCGATGAAATTTTTTGGCGAGATTTAAGTTTTTCGGTGACTTTTTAGGTGAAAATACCCAGTTTTTGAAAAAAACCTAGAAACTGATGAGACTTTCATCGGTGTTTTTCACGGGTAGAGAGAATGAGAGAAAACTGAGGGGAAGAGAGAAGAATGGGAGAAACATCTGGCAAAAAATGAGATTTTTTGCCTTTTATACTTGCTCAAGATGACGTCGTTGTGGTGTTAAATCAGCCCAGAGGATCCGCACATTTTTGTTTGGTTTAACCCGACCCGAGCACTAACCCGTGTCTGACCTGATTGTCAACCAACCCTAGCAGTCGAGCCGTTTCCCGTCGAGTCACACCTTTTAATCGTATTCTGTCTCTCAAGCCGAGCCAATCTTTCCAATCGAGCCGAACTGCCTTAAGGTTTTTTTTATCTTTTTCTATTTATTTATTATTTATTATTATTATTATTATTATTATTATTATTATTATTATTATTTTTTAAATTAGAATTATTTGGTATTCCTTATTTTATTTTTATTTTTAAATATTTTTTTGATTTTCCTTAAAATTAAAGTTTAAAAAAAATATTTTTAAGGGAAAGTTGAAAGTATCAATTTCCCTGAAAATAAAAAAGGTTTTAAAAAATATTTTTAGGGAAAAGTTGAAAGTATTAATTTTATTTGAAAGTAAAATTTCTAAAATAAATTTTTTTCAAAAAATATTTTGAGGAAAAATTAAAAGTATCAATTTTCTTTGAAATTAAAATTTCAAAAAAATAAAACATTTTAAGGAAAAGTTGGAAATACCAATTTTTCTTAAAATAAAAATTTTGGAATGCTTTAAGGAAAAGTTAAAAGTATCAATTTTCCTTGTACAAAAGTAATGAGTTTTTTTTTTTTTTTTATGAAAAGAAAAGGATTTATATCAAGAGTTGAATCATTATTTGTTTTTATTTTATTCTTTTTCTTTTTTTCTTTCTTGAAATTTTTTTAATGTTAAATAATCCGATGATGGAGTCGCTGCAGGTGAAACAGTAGTTTTCTTGTATACTCTTGAGGTGGGAGGATTTTTTTAATTTTTTGCCAAAAGTATTGGAGTTAATTAAGAATAATTTCTAATAATTAATTACTTGGTAAAATTTTTAAGATTTATTAGATAACATGAATTTGAGCTGGTACCATCTTTCGATAGGCATTGTGAGGGTGCTATAACCTTCCTTACTCGTAACCAAACTCCTGAACCCTGTTCTGGTTAGTAGACTTGAACCTATTCTTTTAGGGACTCTTAAGCTTAGGTGTTCCATAAAATGATAGATTCTTTAAGTGGCCAATCGCACATAAACAAAAAAGATTGGTGGTGACTCCTTAAGTCAATGTCTAGTGATAGATCCCCAGATCTAAACATTATGACATCAGAAAAATGTCGCTAATATAGTGGTGTTTATATGATAAGACACTGCTTAATTAGCGGCGTTTGTATCTAAAAAACGCCACTAATTGTATAAAAAAAACTCCTTAATTAAGCAATATTTTTATGATTGAAATGCCGCTAATTAAGTGGCATTTTTTTATAAGAACGTTGCTACTTTTAGTGGCGTTTTATGGTACAAATGCCACTAAATTTAAAATTTAATAATATTTTTGAACGCGAAATTAAGATATTTACTTTTTTTTTATAAACAATTTTTGTTAATATTTATTATTTTCATTAACAAAAAATGTTAAAAGAAATAAAAATGAACTTAAATTCAGAAACTGAAATTAATAAATGCTTAATTTACATTCAAATATGCATCTAATTAACACAAAGTTTAATAATTAGTATAATAACATTCAAAATTTTTTAATACATTAACAAAAAGAAATTAAAATGTATGAAATTGATGACTGCATAGATTTGGAAGACTGTCATTTGTTAAAGAAAGTTTTTCACCTTAGTCACTAGCATGCTCAAGAACCTATTAAATAATATCATACAAGTTTTAACACTTAATAATAAGCTTTGTATATTAAAAAATATAAATATTTACTAAATATAATACCTGAGTTGGTGGACCACCGAGATTAGTTCCTAAAAATTATTGTTGCACAAAATTCATAAGATGATTGAATTGATCATACAACTATTGAAATTTTGCACGCTCTTGCTCCATTCTAGCATGTTCTTCTTCAATTTTCGCATGTTCTTGTTCTCTTTCTGTTTCCATTTGCTAGAAACGTTATTGCATAGTTTGCAACTCCTCTCACAATATGGAAATTTCTCGTGAAGATTGACTTGTTGTGAATATAAATTGTTGAGAGCTACGTCCATAGTAGGTAGATGGTGTTAGACCCAATCTAAGGCCTTGGACCCATCTATGCCTTTCTTTTCAAGCAACTTCTGTGAAAATTTGATTTTTCAATTTTTGCATGTTGATAGAACTATCAAATGCTACTTCAATCTTAGCAGCTATATTCTCTTTCGTTTTCTCCTGTAAATTAATCATATAAAACTATTAAGTTTAATAATTAATTGATAATATGTTAAAAAGAGTAAATATTTACTTTCTGTTAAAATAGATGTTACAAACTACCACAATTTTTTATGTTTCGACATTTAGGTATGATCCATATTTTTTTATGTGTTAAGCAAAAAAATTTCATACGCCAATTTTACCACCCATCTCAATCTCCTATACAAAAACATATGTTATTATTAAATACAAATCAACCATAACTTATTCATGCATATCAAGCTTGCTAATAAAGTTCAAAAATTAAAATTCAATTGTTTGGACAAGTTTAATATCATGGATTGAAGCCATCCAAACTATTAAAAGCCATCCAAAAGTTTAATTTGTATTTTTTCCTTTTAAAGACAAAAATAGTCCCAAATAGACATAAACGATAGCTTTTTCACGCATATCAATCGTAGAAACCAAGTTCAATCAATCAAACAAATTTAATATCAAGTATTAAAGCTATCCAAACTGTTAAAATAGAACAATAACAACAAATTTGTATTTTTACCTAAATAGATGTAAACAATAACTTTTTCATATATATTAACCATGGCAACTAAGTTTAATACTTTTGATAAGTTTAATATCATGCATTGAAACTATCAAAACTATTAAAACAGAACAATAGCTGTTAATTTGCATTTTTACCTTTTAACGGCACAAAAAGTTCATTCATTGGAATAAGTTTAAAATCATAAACTTACTATTTCTTTTTGCTTTCTTGCAAAACTTTTGATCCACTTGTGTGGCTATATTTTTGTTGCTTTCTGCTATCAATCCCAACCTATTCTCTTTCTTGTCATAAAAAATAATTGCATATATGGTAGAAATACAAATATTACCAACTTAAAGCATAAAATACTTTTATTATTTCATTCTGCTATACAAAGTTATAAATTAGTACCTCTCATTTTCTTGAGAATCAAAATCTAACAAATTGTTCATATTGCCACCTAATCACATTACAGGGTAGATTTTCCATTGTGGCCTTTGCAGTAGTATTTCGATCGAAATACTTATTCTTTAAATTATGCTTATAGTTTTTCCATTTCTTTCCTAATAACTTAAGCACAAATGAAGTTGGTATTTCAAATACAAATCTTGACTGTAATAATACTATAAGAAAAGTTTGAATAAGTAAACCAAATGTAAAATAATTATATTTTTATATGTAATTAATTATACTAATACCTTAATAAAGTTTAAAGCATTGGCTTTAACTTCTGCTAGAGCTTTATGCCATGTTTCATAATGAATAGGCAATTTCATTCCATTACGGGCAAGCCTAGAAATCCCACTAACATTTGAGCCTCTTCACCAATTGGTTGCTTATCAGAGTTTATAGACACTATAATACGCTCATTCGGAGGTAGTGTAAACAATTCCTTTAAAGTTGTCTGGCCTTTGGTCTTTCGTTGACCTTTGTTATCAACTGCAAAAAATAAAAAATCAATTTGTAAAATGCCAATACTTTAATCATTATAATCAAATTCTAAAAATGGGGTATATAATACCCGCATTCAAATTTAAAGTAGAATCAATTGATGGGATACTATCTAAACCTGGACTTTTCATATTGCTAGATCTAATAGCAATTGAAGGGTTAGAAGCAACTGAGTTAGAACTGACAGTATGTTCATTCCCCTCCAAAGGATTCAATCCATAGCCAATATCAACAGGTGCCACAGATGGTTCTGAACTAATATATTTGATATGTGTTCCTTTCAATCTACACTTCCGCATTGTAGCTTATATATATCATAAAAATGAATATATAAAAGATATTAGTTTAGAACATATATAAAGACATTGATAAATTAAGAAATCATAACCTATGATATATAAAGAATATATCGATTTAATTAAATCAAAAGATAATGTATGATTTACAATACAATAAATATACATAGTGAATGCAACATTATTTACATACAAGCATTTACTACATTATGTCATAAACACTCAAATTATAAAATATAGATGATCCATCATGGTTCATAAATGTCTTTATTAACATCTTTGCGAACCCATTGAGCACAGGTACTAGAGATATTTTCATCCAAGTTTTGTTTAGCAAAAGGATAACATTCAGCTCCACGTTCAACATCATCTCTGGTATCTAACCCCATATCAAATAAGTCTCTAGGTGTGTTTCGAAGAACAACAAACCAACCTATTTTTTAGGACCTTTAGAACAAAAAACTTATTTGACTTGAGATGAAAAAATATAAGGTTCATCGATGAGCTGTTGTCCAGTGTGAATTAAGTAAGAAAAATTCACAAGTGTAATTTCAAATTGATATTTTTTAATTCCCCTCACACTATTCACATCAGCCCAATCATACTGAAATACGACAACTTTCCACTTGCCATAATAATCCAACTCAATAATGTCATTAATCATGCCATAATAGTCAACATTTCTCTCTAAAGGGTTTGTGTCTCTAGCACTAGCATAGCTAGTAGTTGATGAAGTAATAACAATTCCTGAATTTTGTGTACTTCTAAATTTCTCATTGGATTTAGTGTGAAATCTAAATCCATTAATGATGAGACTTTTGTATTGTTTCACAATCTTGTTCGGATCTTGTGAAAGACATTTCACCTCTTCACTAACAAGCCTTTCACTCTAAACCTATAGAAGTGGAATAAATATATATGTCATTAATGTTAGTTATACCGTAAGCATTCTATGTAAATTTCTCATAATGGGAAGTATGGCATTAATTACAATTGCTCCTAACTATTCATGAAAGTTTTCGACAAAAAACTTATCAAGCTCTCGAGGGTTTAATCATCGATAATGTGCATGACCTCTTAAATTATTTCTATACTCACTATAAAGCATCATGATAAAGTATTAACAATAAAAGAAATTACAATAAATTATGCTTAATAGAATGAATAATTTCCTTGCAAAAAAACTTACATGAGAAACGATTCAATCGAGTCATGATTGAAAAGAATATATCGATGAGCTTGTGCCCAAGATTTATCATCTAGCTCTACCATTTCAACTTTGCCTATTGGTTGTCCAACATTTTTAAAAAGATAATTGTAGGCAAAATCAGTATGTAGCATACCAATATTTCTCGATGGTCTATTAAATCTCATTTCAACATCTTCCAAATAACGAGAACAAAATGTTATACACTATTCTGCTAAATATCCTTCAGTAATGAACCTTCCGGATAGCGTTTGTTGCAACAATAAGACTTTAACCTCTCAAAAACCTATTGCATAAAACATTAGTCATGTATCTTTTTAACTAGAGTGGCATGATCAACAATAACAACTTAATCAATCTATTAATAAATAATACCTTTCGATAGGATACATCCATCGATAATAAATTGGCCCACTGACTTTTGTTTCATATGAAAGGTGGAAACCAAATGCATCATAATAGTAAAGCAGTTTAGAGGGAAAATCTTCTCTAAATGGCATAAAGTAATCACAACTCGAGCTTTAAGTTTGTCAAGCTCTTCCATATTCAAACATTTCCAACATAGAGATTTAAATATGTTACTCAATTCAATTACCACAAAAATAACTTACTTTTAATATTGATGAATGTAAAGCAATGAGAAGTAAGTCTTGCATCAAAATGTGATAATCATGTGACTTTAATGAAGAAAGTTTTCGCTCCTTCAGATTCACACATCTCGACATATTTGACATATAGCCATATGAAACTTTGACATTTTTCAAAACCTTGCAAACAAATCTTTCTCAGCTTTAGAAACCCAAAACAAGCAGGAGGTAATCGATATTTGGCATTATGAAGCAACTTCAAATGAAGGTAAGGTGAATCCCTATATCAACTAGGTCAAACTGACTCTTTAAGTCATCATTTAATCTTCTATTTACATTGAGAATTTCTCGATAAAATTTTCGTAAACATTCTTCTCTATGTGCATCAAATCAAAGTTATGACATAATAAATTATATTCTCAATAAGGTAACTTAAAAAAGATATTTTTTTTCACAACTCATACTCATTGAGGTCATCTTCTTCATCGTCCTCTCCATCACTTTAAATATTAAGATCACCAACTTGAGTATCAGTATCACCAACTTGAGTAATATAAGGCCAGACACCTTAAAAAATGTCCCTCACTCTTTTCCTTAATAGAGTCAATTTTTCATAAGTGAAATTAATATCTTTTAACTTTGATAAAATATTAGACCCACTAATTAGTAAAGGTGATCTCCTTAACTCTTCGGTTCCATCAAAGAGATGTTTTTGGAATCTTTCACTTATAATTTTTATATTTATTTCCCTGTCTTGAACATCGAATAAAAAACTACTAGTACAGAAAATGATTAAAAGCTACATTAATCAACCAAACAAAACCTATAGATTGACTTTTAGTTTCTTTATCTTTATCGTTGCCTCCAACCTTCAATAACTCAATGGTACACACCTCTCTGGCTACTAGTATGTCCTTTTTTTTGTTTACTGTATTATTTATATTATTCGATAAAGGTATTTTTTTTCGATTCCTTACTATTTACATATGCATATATATTTTTATTCATTTCACCATAACCTTAGTCATCCAAGCATTTTTCATTGCATATATATTGTTTCTATGTAGTTTTTTTTAAATATTATAGACACGCATTTTGTTTGGGATTCTTTGTTAATTGAGACCAATCCAAGCTCGATTGTAGGGATTTTTATTCATTTTTATTTTAGATTGTTTTATTTTGTATTTAGCATTTTTTATTTTTATTTTATGGTCTATCTATTGTTTATTTTCCTTTTCTTTCTTCATTATCTGATTAAAAAAAAAAAGGAAAAAAGTGAAAGATTGAGATTAGGCTTAGTGATTATCGTTATCAGAAAGCATAACTAGATGCTAATCTTTAGCTTTGGATGATAATCAGAATTGAACTGAAACTTAATCGGCATGGTTTTATAAATCATTTGCAATTCGCAGCAATGGAAAATTAGCATAAGAGATCAGGAAAGATCCCAAAGAAAAACAGAAGTACATGACACCACCAGTTTACACCAAGCCAATTTTGCTGCCATCTCCACATTGCCATCCTTCCCATCAGTGGTAATTCACACCGAAACAGCCTAGTCTCGAAATTCAATACTGTCTCCATTACCAATCGAGACCTTACTAAATTTGAACCCATAATCAACAGCCACTGTCGCCAGCAACACAAACACATAATTACTAAAAATCACGCAGTAAACAGAATCGATTCATCAATAAATAAAAAAACCCAATGCTATCAACACATATTCAAGAAGAACAAATGTAAGTTAGAAAACTAAAGAGATCAAAAATAGAAAAGGAAAGATGAGGAAAAAGAAAACCAGAAACCCTCTGGCAGCAGTTGTGACAGGCAATTATTGGTGCGACTTTTAAGAAATCTGAACTATGAAGACATAGAGCTTGACAAAAGAAATCACGTACTGAAAGTTGGCGAAGATCTGACGGTGGGAGAGGTTGAAACAAAAGAAAGAAAAAATCGTAACTTGGATACCATATCTATGCCTTTAAGGAGTGATTTATGAAAAAACAAGCCCATATTTATGACGAGAAAAGTAAAAAGCAGTGATAGGGAGCATTTGGGCTTGATCGGTCGTTGGACGGTGGTGAAGTATGACAATGCCGGTGATAAAATTTGGAAACCTTTAAAGTTTTTGACCTAGGTACTTCTATCCTTAGAGAGAAAAAGGGGAAAAGTTGATGGTAAAGAGAGAGTGTAAAAATGAAAATTGAAACAAAGGGTTGAAACTTTGGCTTATATAGCCATATAAAATGATGTCATTTTGGGTATTAGCTAAGAGTAAGATCCGCGTGTTTTTAAGATGGTAACCTAACCCGTAGTGTGACCCGAACTAGCGACCTGTGTCCCTACCTTTGGCTCCAGCTGAGTTGAGTTGCAAACTGAGCCATTAAGCCGCACCTCTGAGCCAGTCTTTATGCCTCAAGCTGAGCCATTTTAGTCGCTAAGTCGATACGCGCCAAAAGTTTTTTTTTAGTTTTATTATTTATTTTTTCCCTTATTTATTTATTGATTAAATTGAAATAATTTATTTCTTTAATTAAAAATTCTTTAATTTTCAATGATCTCTTTAAAATAAAAATTAAAAAAATACATATTTGTGAGGAAAAGTTGAAAGCATTAATTTTTCTTGAAAATAAAAAAAATAAAATCTTCAAAAAAATATTTTTGAGGAAAACTTGAAAGTATCAAATTTCCTTGAAAATAAATTTTCAAAAAACATTTTTGAAAAAAAGTTGAAAGTATCAATTTTCCTTGAAAATAAAATTTTCAAAAAAACATTTTTAAGGAAAAGTTCAAGGTATCAATTTTTCTTAAAAATAAAAAAAAGAACCTTAAAATGCTTTAAGGAAAAGTTGAAAGTATCAATTTTCCTTATACAAAAGCATGGATTTTTTTCTTATAAAACAAAAAAAAATCTATATCAAAAGTCGAATCATCATTCCTTTTCTTTTTTTTTGTTAAATAATCTGACGATGGAGCCTCTGTAAATGAAACAGTTGTTTTCTTGTATATTCTTGATGTAAGAGAATTTTTCTTAATTTCTACCAAAAGTATTGGAGTTAATTAAGAATAATTTCCAATAATAATTACTTGGTAAAATTTTTAAGGCTTATTAGATAACAAGAAATTAAGTTGGTACCATCTTTCGATAGGCATGTAGGGGTGCTATAACCTTCCTCACATGTAATCGAAATCTTGAACCCTGTTCTGGTTCATAAACTCAAACCTATTCTTTTAGGGACCCTTAGTCAAGCTTAGATGTTCTTTAAAAGGATAGAGTCCTTAGGTGACCAATCGCACCTAAATAAAAAAGATTAGTGGCGACTCCTCAAGTCAATGTCTAGCAATGGGTCAATGGATCTAGACGTTACGACAGTTTGGTGACTCCACTGAGGAAAGCCGAGAGTCAAGCCAACAAATAAATTTGTGTTGTCCAAAAAGCCCAATAAAATTGAATTCTTTGTAAGGATTTTTTTTCTTTTTCTTTCTTTTCCATTCATTTTATTTATTTATGTTGCAAACTATGTCATTCATATGCATATGTATAACATGAGCTCTATACCCGAGTTTCATCCCTCTATGAAGGAGTAAAGTACTTATGCTTTCGTGAGGTTCTAATGCCTCTGCAGTGGCTAACGAAATACTCTCACTCAAATTGAATCCATTCCGTTGGTAGCCTGTGATGGGTGAGGTTTGGATTGCCTTACTAGTTTGTGATAAACGATGATGTAAGGAACAATTTGGGAACCTTTAGTGGTTAAAATCATCTAACCCAGCATATAGTGTACAATTAAGAGGCCAATCTCAAGATAGAGCCTTTTCTATCCAATGATAGATATATCCTAAAACTAGGACACAAGAAGGAATAAGTTATGTTTATCTAACCATTTTGATTATCTGACTTTATGCATCATTTTTATTATCATATGTAATATTGTGGATCTGTATCACTTTCATTTCATCCATAAAACTAACCATGTTGTTTGTCTGATTTTGTGCATCTGTATCATTTCATTCTATGCATCACTTTCATGATCATGTTTTAACATTATCATTTGCATCATTCTTATTTCATCCATGAAGATCCACATTCCATTCATGCATCAACATATCATATATAAAGCATAGCATAGCATTTCTAATCATAATTATGGTGTTAAAGGTTCAAGGATAGCTCCACCAAGCAACCTCACTCACCAATATAATACAAGAGCTCAAACTAGATAGATAGAATAAGAAAATTTTAATTATCTTGAGAGGATAGAGAAAGCCCAAGAGAAGCTAGAAGGGGAGTTGAATAGGATTTTAGAGGCTTTAGCAAATTAAACAAGAGGAAAGGTATAGAAGAAAGCACTAGTCAATAAGACCATCCATCACAAGAGGTGGATGACCCACTGTACCCTCTCGATTTTGGGCCACATCAAGCCCAACTCGTACAAAGTCTACCATCACAACAGTTTACTTATCCTGTAGGGTACACATATCTTAGAATGCCATTAGCTTCAAACCTGAGGCAGTATCAAAGTTTTATAAATCCTGTCTTTATCAAGAAGGTAATAGAACCAATACCAGTCCCTAATTTGGATGATCCATAAGAGAAAGAAAAGTTGAAGCCCAAAGAGAAGGATACTTTAGAAGCTTCAAAAGCTGAACAAAAGACGAACTTGTTAGAAGACAGGTTACTAGCCGTAAAAAGCATTGGTTCTTATGGTTTAGTGGATGTTGCTGGGCTCTGTTTAGTCTCAGATATGATAATTCCTCTAAAATTCAAAGTGCCAGAGTTTGAAAAGATGATGGTACAAAGTGTCTAAAAATTCATATTACCATGTACTATAAAAAAATGGTTGCCCATACTAATAATGAGAAAGTATTGATGCATGTATTCCAAGATAGTCTTATTGACTCTACTGTTAGATGGTATGTCTAGCTAGATAGAACTCGTATTCATTCTTGGAGTGATATAGCCTATGCCTTCATTAGTTAGTATCGGCATATCATAGATTTAGCCCCAGATCACCTTTTTTTTGTAGAATATGAAAAAGAAAGTGACTGAGTCATTTAAGGAATATGCCTAGAGGTGAAGGGATATTGCTTCTCAAGTGCAGCCTCCTCTAACTGAGAAAGAGATCATGGTGTTATTTGTCAGCACTTTTAAATCTCCTTATTATGAAAAGATGATAGGGAATGCAATAAAAAACTTCATCGATATGATGATCTCAGGCAAAATTATTGAGAATGTCATTAAAAATGACAAGTTAAAAAGAGGTGAAACCAAGAAGGTGCCAAAGAAGAAAGAGACTGAAACTTAAGTCGTGAGCTTTGATAAATAGTTCAAGGGTTATCAACCTTATCCACCATAAGGTTACTCTCCGTACTATCCTGCTGGAAATAATATCTCACTTTACCCTTACCAACTATATCCATAACCAGCTTATCCACAATCAACCTTTCAAGTATCTACATCAGCTTCAAGGCGTAACAACCAAGTAAGAGGTTTAAAAAAATCTTGAGATAATCAAGAAAGGGCATATATTATCCCTATCCCCATGACTTACATTGAGTTATTTTCAGAACTGGTCAAGAACAACTTGGTATCTCTAGTTATTCTAGAACCATTAAAGCCATCCTATCCAAAGTGGTACGATGCTAATGTGACGTGCGATTATCATAATGAGAATATGGGTCATTCTATCGAAACTTGCCCTACTTTGAAACATAAAGTACAAAGTTTAATCCAGAAAGGCTTAGTGAGTTTCAACGAATTAAGGGTGCAACATGTCAATAAAAATTCTTTACCAGATTGCACAGGGGCATAATTTTAGAGAAGGATGTCAAGGCTAATTGGAAGCTACTTGCCATTCTAGGATTTCTTTTAAAGTAATGTTAGGATTTTCTTTTATGCAATAGGATTTCATTTGTTATCATTTTAGTAAAAGGCAAGGATAATGTATTTCATTACATTTTCTCTTTCATTTAACTATTGTACCGTGATTTGTCACCTTTCATAACTTTTCATTTGCATTCCAATTCTCAATGATGAATGTTTAGACAATGATGCTAACAATAATTCTGGGATTTAATTTTGAGAACTCATTCATATTGATTTAAATAGATTATTTAAGCAAAACATAAATAAGTTGTTGACGGATATGAGATGCATATGTCTTGAAGGTGCAATCTTTTATAAAGATCCATGAGCTTGTTTTGTTTAATAGATGATCTTCAAAGAAAGCATTCACATTTGAGATGAAAAATGGCCATCTTTCTTTTACCATTCGAAAAACCATTCATCGTTACCCCTTTGAGCCAATTATGATTATTGTTAGAGAACCCCAACCAAGGATCACCCTCCACACTAGGGGGTAATATTTGAAAAAGAAAAGAGGTAAAAGATCACAAAAAAGGTCTCAAAGATGGAGAGAGAAAGAAAAGCAAAAAAAAAAAAAAAATTGCCACACCTAATTTAGGGTAAAGTAAGGGGAATCCTTTTGTGAAAAATGAGATCGATGAAAAAGGAAAAAGTAGTGAAATAAGGAATGGGGCAAAATGTCAAGTTGTATCAAATAATAAATGATCCTTTGGTTTTGAACCCTTTAAACACATATATTGAGCCTATTTTATCCATTTCTTTTATGACCCCTCACCATGGCCTGTATTACAACCTTGAAAAGTCTATTTGGATCAAGTGTGAAAGCTCAAATTGAATGATCATATGTTAGGCAAAAGCATGCTCATGATGGAACAGTAGAATCATGCTACATTACTCTAGAGATTAATGTGTGAGAGATATCAATAATGGGTGAAAGATGAGAAAAAAAATGAATGAAAAAAATGAGAAAAAAAAGGATGAAAAAAATGAGCAAAAAAGAAAAAAAAGAAAAAAAAGGAAAAAAGAAAGAAAGAGGAAAAAAAAAAAGGGAAAGATGAAAGAATGGAAAAAAGATGAAAAGAAGAGAAAAAGAAGACTCAAGTTGAAAAGTCAAAAAGATGATTTAGGTAGAAAAATCTTTGAGCTAAGAGTTGGATAAACAGACATATGAAAGAAGGTTAAAGACATCTAAAGATCCATCAAAGTTAGGGCAAAGTTTAATGAGCTCAATATGATTTTGGAAGGTCAATGGAATGAGAGTTTAAAAAATCCTGGATTAAAGTTAAGAATTGTCTGAATGTTCATTGTTTGGATGTCGTCACACCATTCAATACCATCCTAATTGGTATGCTTTGAATTTGTTCCTTTGTCCATTTACTCTTGTACTAGAATCATTCTTCATTGATTGCCTTTCCCCCAATTCACCTTATGCTATTTTATTCTTACATCCCTAGAATAGATTGAGAAAATATATGATTGCATTATATTTGTCACGATTTGAAATGATCATGAATGAATGAATATGCACTTAAAAGATTCTTGCATTCTTTTGGAAAAAAATCCAGGATGAAGGGGGTAAAAAAAACTTAAAAAGATTATTTGAAAAGACACATGATGTGACCAAGTAATGAATGTGGTGATGGATTGGTCAACATAATTTGTGAGAGATGATCAAATAATGTGGATCAGAAGATAAAATTCATTCTGGAATAGTTAATGCTAAGAAGCCTATGAATGGTGATCAATAGAATTCATTCTGGAATAGTTAATGCTAAGAAGCCTATGAATGGTGATCAAGTGATGAAAATAATGAGGATCAGTTGAGAAACTTGTTCTAAAATGCTGAGAAGCTAAAATGTAAAAAGGTGAGATGGTGGGGTCTTGAGGACCATGGTACCACATTTTGATTAGAATTTCATGATATGGACATCTGCATTACATGCATTACATTTGTATTATTGTTTGGAGAATATTCAAAACTTTGATTTGTCTATGCATGTGCATTATGCAATAAATATTTGAATCATGATTGAGAATATGGCATTGTGAGAATCTAGATTGTTGCATTTGCATCATTAAGAAAGCACTTGCATTAGGGATCATGTCATTTAGTACATACAAAAATTTGACTTTGGTAAAACTTTGAAACCCATTCGCAAAAGAAATTTTGAGTCTTAAATAAGAATCTTTAAAACATTTTCAAATCAAAATCTTTGAGTCTTAAATGAGAATCTTTAAGACATTTTCAAATGAGAATCTTTAAAATATTTTCAAATGAGAATCTTTGAATTTCAAGTGAGAATCTTTGAGGTGTGAAACCTAAAATTTACCGAATGTGAATTTTTGAACTTAGATGAAAATCTTTGAATTTCAAATAAGAATCTTTGAGGTGTGAAACCCAAAATTTATTGAATGTGAATCTTTGAACTTAAATGAGAATCTTTAAGATGTTTTAAATAAGAATATTTGAATTTCAAGTGAGAATCTTTGAGGTATGAAACCCAAAACTTATCGAATGTGAATCTTCGAACTCAAATAAGAATCTTTGAATTTTAAGTGAAAATCTTTGAATTTCAAATGAGAATCTTTGAGGTGTGAAACCCAAAATTTATCGAATGTGAATCTTCGAAATTAAATGAGAATCTTTGAATTTCAAGTGAGAATATTTAAGGTATGAAACCCAAAATTTGTCAAATGTGAATCTTCGAACTCAAATAAGAATCTTTGAATTTCAAGTGAGAATCTTTGAGGTGTGAAACCCAAAATTTGTCGAATGTGAATCTTCGAATTCAAATGAGATCTTTGGATTTCAAGTGAGAATCTTTGATATGTGAAACCTCAAAATTTATCGAATGTGAATATTCAAAATCAGATGAGAATTTTTAAATTTCAAGTGAGAATCTTTGAGGTGTGAAACCCAAAATTTTTTGAATGTGAATCTTCGAACTCAAATGAGAATCTTTGAATTTCAAATGAGAATCTTTGAATTTCAAATGAGAATCTTTGAGGTGTCAAACCCAAAATTTGTCGAATGTGAATCTTCGAATTCAAATGAGAATCTTTGAATTTCAAATGAAAACCTTTGAGATGTGAAACCCTAAAGTTTGTTGGGTATGAATCTTTGAACTAATGAAAAATTTTAAACTTTTAGATGTGAATCTCCAAAATTCAAACGAAAAGTTTTGAACTCAACTTTTCGACGTGAATCTCTAAATTTTGAGTGAGAACCTTTGAACTTAGATGTGAAACTCTAAGATTTCTTGAATGTGAACCTTTGAACTCGAATGAAAAGCTTTAAACTTTTGGATGAGAATCCTCAAAATTCGAATGAGAATTTTTAAATGTTGGATGCAAGTCTTGCAAATGCAAATCTTAAGATCCTACAAAATTAAACTCTTGCATATCTGAAATTTTGAGAATCAAATTTCAGTGAATTCTTGCAAAGTTGAAAGGTTCTTACGAATCTAAACCTTTGACTTTCAAACTCAAATTGTGAATCTTTGAGTTCCCATTACAAATTTCATCAGATCTAATCTACATTTCTTCTGGACATCCTTGTAGAGGAGCAATATTTATTTTGTGAAAGTTGTGGTGCCTCTGTTTAAAAGAGCTTAATTTATTTTTTAAAAAGTCATTGAACCTCTGTTTAGAGGAACTGTATTTATTTCGTCAAAGTTGTGAGCCTCTGTTTAGGAGAGCTTTATGTCATTCAATCAGTTATAGTGTTTGGTTATCAAAAAATAAAAATAAAAACAAAAACGAAAAAAGAGAAAACAAAAAAAAAGATGAATGTGTTGGGATGATCATGTACAAGGTGTCTCCGTCTTTGCACAATTCTTGTTACATAAGAACTATGCAAAGAGGGGCAGCTGTAGACACCCTATTTTATTCGGGGTTCTTTGTCAATTGAGACCAATCCAAGCTCGATTGTAGGGATTTTTATTCATTTTTATTTTAGATTTTTTTTATTTTGTATTTAGCATTTTTTTATTTTATAGTCTATCTAATGTTTATTTTCTTTCTCTTTCTCCATTATCTGATTAAAAAAAAAAGGAAAAAAGTGAAAGATTGAGATTAGGCTTAGTGATTGAGATTATCAGAAAGCATAACTAGATGCTAATCTTTAGCTTTGGATGATAATCAGAATTGAACTGAAACTTAATCGGCATGGTTTTATAAATCATTTGCAATTCGCAGCAATGGAAAATTAGCACAAGAGATCAGGAAAGATCCCAAAGAAAAACAGAAGTACATGACACCACCAGTTTACACCAAGCCAATTTTGCTGCCATCTCCACATTGCCATCCTTCCCATCAGTGGCAATTCACACCGAAACAGCCTAGTCTCAAAATTTAATACTGTTTCCATTACCAGTCGAGACCTTATTAAATTTAAACCCATCATCAATAGCCACTGTCACCAGTAGCATAAACACAGAGTTACTGAAAATCATGTAGTAAACAGAATCGATTCATCAGTAAATAGAAAAACCTAACACTGCCAACACAGATTCAAGAAGAACAAATGTAAGTCAGAAAACCAAAGAGATCAAAATAGGAAAAGAAAGATGAGGAAAAAGAAAACCAAAAACCCCTGGGCAGCGGTGGCGATAGGTAATTATTGGTGCGACTTTTAGGAAATATGAATGGTGAAGTCGTGGAGCTTGACGAAAGAAATCACATACTGAAAATTGGTGAAGATCTGATGATGGGAGAGGCTAAAATAAAAGAAAGAAAAAACCATAACTTGGACACCAGATCTACGCCTTTCGGGAGTGATTTACAGAAAAACAAGCCCATATTCACAACGATGAGAGTAAAAAGCAATGATGGGGAGAATTTTGGCTTGACCAGTCATCGGACGGTGGCAGAGTACGACGACGCCGATGATGGAATCTGGAAACCTTTAAAGTTTTCAACCTTGGATCTTCTGCCCCTAGAGAGAGAATGAGAGAAAGTTGAGGGTAAAGAGAGAGTGTAAAGGTGAAAATTGAAACAAATGGCTGAAACTCTAGCTTATATAGCCATATAAAATGACGTCGTTTTGGGTATTAGCTAAGAGCAGGATCTGCGTGTTTTTAAATGGGTAACCTGACCCATAATGCAACTCGAACCCGCAACCCGCATTCCTGCGTTTGGCTCTAGTTGAGTCGAGCCACAAATTGAGCCTCCAAGCCGCACTTTTGAGCCGATCTTTGTACTTCAAGCCAAGCCGTTTTAGCCGTTGAGTCAAGCTGTGCCAAAGTTTTTTTTTAGTTTTATTATTTATTTTTTCCCTTATTTATTTATTGATTAAATTGAAATAATTTATTCATTTAATTAAACATTCTTTAATTTTTAATGATCTCTTTAAAATAAAAATTAAAAAAATATATATTTTTAAGGAAAAGTTAAAAGTATCAATTTTTTTTGAAAATAAAATTTTCAAGAAACATTTTTGAGCAAAAGTTGAAAGTATCAATTTTCCTTGAAAATAAAATTTTCAAAAAAGCGTTTTTAAGGAAAAGTTGAAAGTATCAATTTTTCTTGAAAATAAAATTTCCAAAAAATATTTTTGAGGAAAAGTTTGAAGTACCAATTTTCCTTAAAAATAAAATTATCAAGAAAAACATTTTTAAGGAAAAGTTTAAGGCATCAATTTTCCTTGTACAAAAGCATGAATTTTTTTCTTATAAAACAAAAAAAATCTATATCAAAAGTCGAATCATCATTCCTTTTTCTTTTTGTCCTTTTTTTTTTTGTTAAATAATCTGCTAATTGAGCCTTTACAAGTGAAACAGTAGTTTTTTTGTATACTCTTAAGGTGAGGGAATTTTTTTTAATTTTTTGTCAAAGGTATTGGAGTTAATTAAGAATAATTTCCAATAATTAATTACTTGGTATAATTTTTAAGGCTTATCGGATAACATGAAATTAAGCTGGTACCATCTTTCGATGGGCATGTGGGGGTGCTATAACCTTTCCTACATGTAACCAAACTCCCGATCATGTTCTGGTTCACGACCTAAATCTATTCTTTTAGGGACCTTTAGTCAAGCTTAGGTGTTCCTTGAAAGAATAAAGTCCTTAGGTTGCCAATCACACCTAAATAAAAAAGATTGGTGGCAACTCTTCAAGTTAATGTTTAGCAGTGGGTCCACGGATGTAGATGTTATGACAAATATTGTGGTTTACTGAATGGTGTTTTTGAATGGTTTCTTAAATGGTGTTTCTGAACATATTGCTTATTGGTTTGCTGAATGGTGTTTCTGTGGATTTTATTATGTACAGTGTTAAATTTAGACAGTCATTTTAGTGTATTTCATATAATTATGATCAAAATTATAGGTATTATGGACTCCGAACAACATAATTCTCCTTCTACTAAACATGTACAAGACACATCTGTAGGCCAAAAAAAAGAAAGGGACAAAATAAACAAATTAAAGTGAGTGACACAAAAATTTACGTAGAATTCAATCAAAGTGAGCAACCTATGCCTAATGGAACTGCCAAGTTGGCTACTCATATTGGTGTTGTTGTTCAGAGTAGCATTTCAATTATGTACACCAATTAGCAACGAGTTCCTGATGATCTAAATGATAGTATATGGCAATCGGTTATGGTATGTTTATTCAACTATTTCATAAAATTTGTTAAATGATCATTTAATTGAAATTCAATGCATTTATACTAATTGTGTTAAATTATTTTAGAAATGGTTCGACGTCCCAATTGATTATAAAAAGATTGTGTTGCAATCTGTTGGAAAAGTATTTAAAAATTTTAAAAGCAGATTGATAACCCAATATATTTTACTACTTGTTGATCAAGGTGATGTATTGACTGTTCTACCTACATCATATGTAGATGTAATAAGTGTTGAATATTAAAAAAAATTTGTTCGATATCAGCTATCAGAAGATTTCTTAGTACATAAACCCATTACCAAAAAAATTGTTTATAAGATTTTATGTAATATATTCGATATCTTTATATGTGATTAACGTAATTTCTTTCTTGTGTAAAAAATCAAAGAAAACTAAAGGAACATTTAGGCCAAACAAATATATCACCATTGGACAGCGAGAAAGGGATATGCAAATGTGAAGTATCAGCTTGTAAGTATATATACACTTGTTTTATACTTATAAATGAATATTTATGAATATTCATTTCATAGATTTTGATTCTTATATTGCAATAATTTATTAGGAATCAGTGAGCTCTGGCATCGAAGTTTTTAGATGGGATGTCTAGAAACAAGGACATCTGCGGAATGATGGATCATTTGTAGATGAAGCAAGTGAAGAATTGGATAAAAAGATTGTATGTATAATTGCTTGTTTAATATCATGTATGATTGGCATTGTGGTTGTATGCATGACTTTATACTAGCTTGTATAAATTTGTTATTACAGCTCATCTTGTTATTGTCTTTCAAGATGATTATGTCACCAAAGTTAAATCTGATGAACTAACAACCCAGTATGGTAAATATCCATTGTCTTTAGCATTATGAGCAAAAGAAAGACCTAGTCGAGTTCGTGGGGTTGATAAATTTATGTTGCCATTAAAGTTTTTTAGTCATCAACCTAAAACCCTGTGAATGACAAATGCTTAATATGAAGCAATCATTGAGCAACAACAGCAATGACTTGATGACCAGGAGCAATGCCTTAATGAGCAACAGCAAAGACTCGTTGCTTTGGAGGCCATGTTGGCAGCAATATAGATAGCATGCTTGTAAGCCAGTCGAATAGCATCATCCACCTAGGACAAGTTTTCGTTATAAGTCAGGCAGGGAACCTAACCTTCGTTACCAGCCATGAAGTATGATTTTGTTTATAAGTTTAATATTAATTTGTTTATTATATTTATTGATTTAGTTTTAATACTTATATTTCATTATATATTGTAGCAAGATGTTGGGACTCAGAGTATAACCCTTGCCAGGCTACCATGGATGAGTTATCTAATTATTCACTCGATCATTTATCCTAAGAAAACTACATAACCATTGAGTTTGAGGAAGGGTTATTTGATAAATCATCATTTTTTTACATTGGTGTAGATGAGGTTAAAGAATTTTATGAATTGGATAAAATATCAGCTGTTGATATTGTTGCTTATATGAGGTTAGCTTATAAATACAAATATACAAACTCAATATGTATTAATCTATATTACGTTATATTACTAACTAGTATTATTGATTATTATCATATAGCTTCCTATATAGAGAGGTCAAGGTGAGACAGTTGACCTATAGATTTAGATTCATTAACCCTAACTTCATTAGTGAGTAGAATGACACAATCGTTTTTCATGCTAATCATGTGATTGAATGCATGAAAAATCAATCGATTATTATTTGTTCCCGTATAATGCGTAGTAAGTTATATTCATACAAATAATTATTCCAATCTTATCCAAATCTGATATGATGCCTAATTTGAGTATATCATTCTTATTATTTTGCAGTCATCATTGGCAGCTTATTGTAATTGATACCAAATCCTTAACGTCATACTTACTTAATTCAGCTCAACCAACAGAGATGCCTAACCTTGAAATTCAAACTTTTTTACAGAGGTGTTACATGTTATTATATTATATATCTTCTGTTTCTTCATAAGTAATTTTATTTATGTATTAAGTAATTTTTTCTTTTCAATTTAGGGTAATATTTGCATTTGATAAAAAGGCAAAGAAAAAATGGGTGTCATTACCGGTAAATGTGAAATTTATTCTTTTATGCTGAGTTTGTGTAAATAAATATTTTCTAACCCCACTCAATTTAATTTTAAGGTACCTCGTCAATTCTGATATACTGAATATGGATATTATGTCCTTCATTTTATGCGGGAGATAGTTTTATATGCTTTTATGACCACACCATTCAAGGTTAGTATAAATTTCATAAAGTCGTTATATCTTCAAAAAAATAAAAGCTAAATTATGTTCTCATTTATTAATATTTACTTTGATATTTTTTTTAGTGGGAGAGTAAAGAAAGCTTCACGGTAAAGGAACTTGATGAAATCCATAAAGAATGGTGTGAGTATGTATTATCATATATTGATAAACTTTGAGGTTGTACATTGTTGGTTGAATGTAAATATTTGAGGATCATTTGTTATAATATTTTTAACATGCCTTGTTGAATGGATAATTTCAATTTGTAGATTGGGGTATTGGTTTAATATTGTTGGTATATATTTGTTTTATATGAATACACATATAATGAGTACGATTATTTGAGAAAAGTATATTAATATGGCAACGTTATCAGTTTTAAATTTGGATTTGTGGTCAATTTATTGAAATACAACAATGTTCATAATGTAAATTCTAAAATATAATTCGTAGTATCACATATATAAACCAAATGTTTTTTGGGCATAAACTTACAAATGACTTCAAATGTTTTCTGGACATAAACCTATAACTGACTTCACATATATAATTAATCAAAGTTTTTTTAATGGGATTACTAAAGGCGTTTTTAAAAAGAAAACACTTTGAATAATCCATAACAAAATGTTATTGAAGGTGTTTTTGACCAAAACCATTTTTAGTAATCCCTAATAAAAATTTATTGTGTGGATTATTAAATGCATTTTAGGCCAAAAACGCCTTCAAGAATCTATTCCAACTTTTTTGTGTGAATTATTGAAGGCGTTTTTAACCAAAACTACCTTCAATAATCCTTCATAAAAATTTATTGATTGGATTATTAAAGGCGCTTTTGGCCAAAAATGCCTTGAAAAATCCGTTTCAAATTTTTTCTATGGATTATTGAAGGTATTTTTCTACCAAAAAAGCCTTCAATATTCTCTCTCCAAAATTTTTTAAATCGATTAGTGAAAGCATTTTTTTCAAAAAAATGCTTAGAATAATCCCTTACAAATAATATTTTCAAAAACCTAAGAAAAACTAAAGGGAGGGATTGAACCTACGATCTTATGGTTAACAACTGTATGATCTTTAAATTTTGATAGGATATTTATTGAAGGCGTTTTTGATAAAAAATACCTTCAATAATCCTATGAAAATTTTTGGTGGAATTATTAAAAACGTTTCTTGCAGAAAGCACCTTCAATAATCGCATATATTTTTTTATGAGGGGATTATTTAAGACGTTATTTGCAAAAAATATCTTTAGTAATCACCTAATCCATTTTTTTAATTGGATTATTCAAGTTGTTTTCTGCCAAAAATGCCTTCAGTATTCACTCAAATTTTTAAGATAAGATTATTTAAGGCATTTTAGTCGGTAAACGCCGCTAATATCATGTCTTAGGTGGCGTAAATGCCGTTATTTGAATATTTAGTGGCATTTTGATAATAAACGCCTTCAGTTTTATGAAAACATGGAAGCTAACAATGTTTGTAAGTGAAACACCACTATAAAACTACCAATAATCATTTTCTTGTAGTGTCTGCATATGTTGTTCAACCACATGCTAAACTGAATACATGAAGGTGCTGGCTAATATAGTTGATAAGTCTTTAATGAGATTAATATTAATAAGCAAGATACAGTCCTTAATAACAAAGATTGGTGGTTGTATCAAGGACTCAGAATCGAATCTTGTCTTCAGAAATGTTTTGGGGGTTTTCAGTGAGGGAGAGTCACCCCATTTGTTAGCCCAGCCATTGAATTGTGAAAGGAAAAATAATGTTTGCGGAACATAGTTTCTCCATTAGTTATAAATAACATTTCAGCTTGATTGACCTAGAAAAACATGAGTTCGGGGGTTCAGCATAGTGCTCTAAAATGGTCTGTTTTCAGCTTTCTTAAATTGAGATATTTTTCAAAAATAATTTATTTATCCACTGTTGGTAAAATTTGTCCTTCGCCATGAGTCAATGTAATCCGCTTGTTAAATATGATCGTCAAATGTCAATCAGTTTCTCAAGACCCTTTTACGTATTTAAAGTTTGAAGATGTTGGGTCATGATTCCATTGACCTCTTTAGTAAAGTTCGTCACATACATGAGCAATATAATTGCTATTCCGAAGTATTTGCTAGACTACTAACAATTTTGGTTTTCCTACCTCTTAAATATGATGAAATAAGTCCCAAATGTTAAGACCTGTGAATCTTACCTGTATTAAATTTCATGGTTCTTTGACGCTTTTTGACCATCTATGATTGCCCGAATTGGTACATGGAGAGAAGGAAGGGAAGAGTGAATATTGTGAAATGCAAAAGTAAAAGCTGATAAGGGCTTTGCCCAAAAAAAAAAAAAAAAGAAAAGCTGATGAGGGCCTTGCTGGGCCTGGTTTTCGAAAATTTCTTTCCTCCAACTCCCCGGGGGAAAAGTGAAAAATAAAATGAAAATTTAAAAGTTGATTACATTGTATGTTAAGTGTTCTTGGTAATCGAAGATTATCATTTTAGAGTTTCAGATTGGGATGGAAAAGTTTCAAAGGCTGAAGGTTTGAGGCTTATATGATTACGGAAAACTTTTCCAGCTCAATCCTCCAGAGAGCAAACCAGAAAAACAAGGTACAGCATAGGTTCTGCCTCCAAGAATCTTGCTGTGGCAGAGCTTCGTTCAATGGTCCATTCCCTCTTTTTAGAATCATGTGCTTCTGTAGAGCTTGCATCACGCCTACTTTTTGTTGTCTTGGCGCTGTGTGTTAGCCATGAAGCTCAGTTCAGTGGGAGTGAGAGACCAAGAGGTGAAGAAGGTCATCCTCCTGATGAAAAAATTGAGGAATCACGGGCAGCATCTGAAAAGCTGAGAGACCTAAAACCTAGAAACACAAAAAACCAACGGCCTGTTGCTGCATTTGATTCTTATGTGCTGGCTGCTGTTTGTGCTCTTGCCTGTGAACTTCAGTTGTTCCCTTTGATTACAAGAGGAAATAATCATTCAACCGCTAAAGATGTTCAATCTATAGCCAAGCCTGCAAAAGTAAATGGATCTTCTATCGAGTATGGACATATTATTGACTCAGCTATTCATCATACTCACAGAATCTTAGCAATTTTAGAGGCACTTTTTTCGCTGAAGCCGTCTTCTGTTGGCACCTCATGGAGTTAATAGTTCAAATGAAATAGTTGCTGCAGCTATGGTTGCCGACTTGCCGCTCATGTTTCTGGACTATTTAGACGGTCAAAGGCTTGCATGCATGCGCTCTCTGTCCTAATGCAATGCAAGTGGGACAATAAAATTTATGCCAGGGCATCTTCGTTATATAATCTTATTGATATTAAGAGCAAGGCTGTTGCATCCATTGTCAGCAAGGCTGAACCATTAGAAGCACAATTAGTATATGCGCCTGTTCGGAAGGATTCCCCTGTTTGTTTAGATGGCAGAAAACAAAACAAACGTACAAATACCACTTGCTTTGGTCCTGGGCAGTCATCTGCTTCAGAATCTGAAGATTCAACTCATCTAGAAAAAGATCTCAGATGTGAGGGTGTGTAAGCATCAGATGAAGGCTTGGGGAATTCCCAGGGCAAAGGTGTAGCAAGTTTCCCCTTAGATGCCTCAGATTTGGCCAATTTTCTCACAATGGGCAGGCACATAGGATTCAATTGCAGTTCACAAATTCTTCTGGGATCTGTGCTTATGGAGAAACAAGAGTTATGTTTCTCTGTTGTTTCACTATTGTGGCACAAGCTGATAACTGCCCCTGAAACACAACCCAGTGCCGAAAGCACATCTGCCTAACAGGGATGGAGACAGGCAGTCTGATATATTTCATGCTTAATGTAGCATAAATTTTTTAAGATCTGCGTAACATATTACTGGCACCTGATTAAAAACAACAGAAATTTCTAGATTATATTCTTCATTATTTGAAACCAAACTTCGAAATAATTTTCTCAAATAAATGTTGAAAACAACACATGGGCTAATATCTGGTTTTTCTTTTTTTTTTTTTTCTCTCAATCAGTATTTCATCATAATGTCTTCATGAATGCTTTTTCACTTATCCAAATATTTGAACTTTGAATCTCGCTATCTGAACTCTGAACTTTGAATCTAGATATTGTATCATTATTACAATCCTTAGAAATTATTTCCGTTTGTTGGAATGTCAATGTGGCAAGTTCTTCTTCCTACCTCTAAACATTAAAGAAAAAACAATCATCCAGCTTCTCCTTCAGGCCTATGCCTTTCAACGTCTACATATAATTTGTCTTTAAGAATATATCAAATGTCGGTGGCTGCCTGAATATTAGACTAAGCCATTCATTAAATGCATTTGCAAGTTAATGAACTGTTTTATGAACTCCTTGAGCCAGTTGTCTGACTTGGTTTTCATACTAGCTTGGAAAAGATACAATATCAATTTGATGGTGGCAATTTATGTTGGTGTGTCATGTCAACAAATGGCTATAAAAGGATACTGATCAACCCAACACAGCCCATTTGACTAATTATGTCGGAGCCCTCTATTCAAACACACTCTGTTATCAAGCAAGTAACAAATGAGACATGTGTAACCTGTTTGATAAAACAAGTCATATCGGGTTGGGTTAACATGTTTAACTAGATAGGTCTTAAATAGTAATTTTAATTCAAATTAAGGGTTCTGTGGAAATCTAATTTTGATTAATTGACTTTGTCTATTTTAGTTAAGCTTCTTATTTTTGAAATAAGGAGTGATTTGGGTAATTACACCAAATCCGTTAGATATTTTCCCATTATGTGTAGAGAGTAAATTATTCCTTTGATTAATTGTTTTTAATGCATGAAAATCTTAGGTTTTAAAGTTGAGAATATTCGATCTTTAACCTATATATTTTCATGCAATTCTAGTATTGTAATAAGAAAAATATAGAAGTATAAAATAGTTTTATTCAAGAGATTTCTTCATAGTATCAGAGCATGATTTGAACCTTTGAAAATTTTTACTTAAAGTCCAGCATGGCCAACAAAAGCAAGAGCACAACATTAGAGGTTACCTCTAACCCTAGAGCCAGTGTTTTCTAATCATTGTAGAACATTACCATTCTTATTCAAATTGGTATTTTAGCAAAAAAAGATAATTTTCTAAGTTACTTGAGTGTAAAACTAGAGAAATCAAATTCGTGGATTATGGATTCATGAGCTTCAGACCATATGATCGAGGATGTATCTATATTTAGTATATATAACCCATGTTATGAAAACTTCACAATTCAAATTGCTGATGTGTTACTTTCAAAAGTAATCGATACAAGTTATGTTATTATTTCCAAAGAGATAACATTTGATTTTGTTTTATTTGTCCCAAATCTAAGTCGCAATCTACTGTTTATAAGCAAACCTACAAGAAACTTTAAGTGTGTTACTAAATTTCTTCCAAATATGTGTGAATTTCAGGATTTGCACTTGGAGAAGATGATTGGCAATGATAAGATGTGTGTAGGAATCTATATCCTAAAAGTTAATGATTCTGAAAAATAATATCATAATACCTCTTGTGTGGCTTCATCTTTCAGTAATAATAAAGATAGTATTATCATGTTATGGTATTATCGGTTAGATCATCCAAATTTTTTGTACCTTAAAAGGTTGTTTCCCTCATTATTCAATAAAAATTTTAACAACTTTTAGTGTGAAGTCTATCAACTATCCAAACATACCTGTACCATATATCTTAATCAACCTTATAAATCATCCCATCATTTTTCCATGACACAGTGACATTTGGGGTCCCTTCAAAATCAATAACATTACTGGCTCTAGATAGTTTGTCACATTTATTGATGACCATACTAGGGTTACTAGGGAGTTGGCCAACTATTCCAAAACTTTAGCAATATAATCTAAACTCAATTCAAAACTAAAATCCAAGTGTTAAAAATTGACAATGGGAGAAAATACTACAATTTAATCCGTGGATCATATCTAATGAAGCATGGTATTATTAATCAAAGTTCATGTATCAATACTCCTCATCAGAATGGCATTGCTGAAAAAAATAATTGACATTTGTTGAAAGTTACAAGATCTCTCATGATGGCTGTCCATGTACCAAACATTTTTAAGATGAGGCTATCCTTACCACTACATATCTTATAAACAGAATGCTTTCTCGAGTTTTGAAATTTCAAAGCCCTTGCCAATCTTTTTTCAGTTCCTATTCTCACCTTCGAATCATTTTGTCTATTCCCATTAAAGTGTTTGGATGCACTACATTTGTTTTTACCAGCCAACAAAACAAAATAAACTAGATCCCAAATTCATCAAATGCATATTTCTTGGATACTCTCCAAATAAAAAAGGATACAAGTGTTACTCACCAATAACAAAGAAATTCTACCATTCTATGAATGTTACCTTTTTTGAAAATCAACCTTACTTTTCCCAAACTACCATTCAAATGGAGCATCCAATTACACGGGAATATCAACTTTGGTAAGATCCTATTACTGAATCACCAAACATTTCTCAAACTCCCTTTCATGTCAAAACATCCAACCAGATCCTCAAAGCCCAAAGTTCACACACAAGAAAACAAACAAAGAATTGATTGTCTATTCAAGAAGAAATAAAACTTAGAAGGATCTAAGAGAATGTACACCTTTAAAGCAAAACCAAGAATCAGAACCGATTATAGAGATAGTTGAAACTAACAATGGTAACACTTTTACTGAATTTGATTCAATTGAATCTTTTGATGATTTTGATCAATCGAATGCTTTAAGAAAACGTATGAGATCATGTACTTAACACATAATCTATAATACAATTTCTTATGAAGGATTATCACCCAGTTATTGACCTTTTGATACCACACTAAACAATATATAGATTCCCAATAATATTCATGAAAAACTCATGCAACCAAAATGGAAGATGGTTGTTTTGGAAGAAATCAGGGCTCTAGAAAAGAACAAAACATGAGAAATTTTAGAATTACCCAAAGAGAAAAATCCAATTAGGTGCAAATGGATTTTTACTATCAAGTATAATGCAGATGGAAGTATTAACAGATTCAAAGCTCACCTTGTTGCAAAAGGATTCACTCAATCTTATGGTGTTGACTATAAGGAAACATTTGCTTCGGTTGCTAAACTTAATTCAATCTAGGTATTATTATCATTGGCAGCAAATCTAGATTGGTCACTTTACCAACTAGATATAAAAAATGCATTTCTTAATGGCGACCTAGAAGAATAAGTTTATATGAAAATTCCTCCAGGATTCAAAAACCAAGATAATTTTGGCAAGGTATGTAAACTTCAAAAGTCTTTATATGGTCTCAAACAATCCCCATGTCCATACTTTGATAGACTAACAAAAGAGAAAAAGAATTATGGTTTTTCATAATACCAGCCTGATCACACCATGTTTGTTAAACATTTACCTGAAGGAAAAATAGCCATTTTTATTATTTATGTGGATGAAATTATTCTTACTGGAGACAATGTGGAAGAAATTAGCAACCTAAAGAACTTTCTAGCCAAAGAATTTGAAATCAAAGATTTAAGACACCTCAAATATTTTCTTAGCATGGAGGTATCTCGCTCAAGGAATGGGATCTCTGTTTCACAATGTAAGTATGCCTTACACTTAATAAAGGAAAATGAAATGCTTAGATGCAAACCTACTGGCACCCCTATGGACACAATGAATAAGGTAAGAATGGAAGAAAGAAATCTACCAATAAATAAGGTTAGATATCAAAGATTTGTAAGGAAACTCATCTATCTTTCTCATACAAGACTATATATCAGTTTTTCGGTTAGCATGGTAAGCAAATTCATGAACAACCCAATCAAAGAACACTTGTGTGTTGTATATCGAATTTTATAGTACCTAAAGAAGTGTCCTGGCAAAAGGTTATTTTTTAAAAAAGACATCATGCCAAAATGTTAAAATTTACACTGATGTTAATTGGGTTGGATCCGTTACTGACCGAAGATCAACTATCGGTTATTGTACCTATGTGTGGGGAAATTTGGTTACTTGGCAAAGTAAAAAGCAATCTGTGGTGGCTAGAAGTAGCGTGGAAGTTGAATTTAGAGCTATGTCTCATGGCATATGTGAGGGAATTTGGCTGAAAAGGTTACTATGGGAGTTAAAGGTCTCTGTAAAGGAATCCATGAAGATATTCTATGACAACAAAGCTACCATAAGTATAGCAAAGAATCCTGTTTATCATGATAGGATTAAAAATGTGGAGATTGATCGTCACTTCATCAAAGAGAAGGTTAAAGAATGGATTGTTAGATTCGTTTATACTCCTACATGCCTCTTACTTGCAGACATACTCACTAAAGCTCTCTCTCGAAACAATTTCAAGAATCTAAACTCCAAGTTAGACATGATTGACATCTACCACCTTGCTTGAGGGGGAGTGTAGAAATCTAATCTTTGTTATTACTTGATTAATTGACCTTGTCTATTTTAGTTAAGTCTCTTATTTTTAGAATAATGAGTGATTTGGGTAATTACACCAAATCCATTACATATTTTTTCATTATGTGAAAAGAGTAAATTATTCATCTAATTAGCTATTTTTAATGTATGAAAATCTTAGGTTTTAAGGATGAGAATATTCAATCTTTAGGCTGTATGTTTTCATGCAATTATAGTATTGTAATAAAAATATATAAAAAAAATAAAATAGCTTTATTCAAAAGATTTCTTCAGGTTCTGTCATTTAGTAACTATTTTACAGTTCTTTTTGTTGTACAAGCATATTATCCTTACACTTCTATTGGTACTATTTTGTGATGATTCAGTATCTCTAAACTCTTAATGATTAGAACTGTTTTTAAGAATAAAACAATGCACCTGAACCTTTGGCTCAGTGGTTGGTGTATGCATTCCCTGGCCAAAGAGCAAGGCTCGCATCCCCCTCCCCAAATAAACATAAAACAATGAAAAGGTTTAAATGGGTTAGGTCTTATAGAGGTTGGCACACTGGCTGTATTCATATGGAAGTCTATTATGTGTCAATTTTGAGTTAAGCAATTCAACCTTAATATGGCATGGTTATTTCCATGTAACTCTTGGGTCAGTTTGATTTTGACATAAACCTCTTAAATACTAAACTCAAACCCACGAACTTGCCTCTAGGTTGGAGTTATTTCTGTGGGTACTGTTCCTTATTGCGACCCCTAGTATCCAAGGTCATACAGGATATTTTTCTTTCAGATGTGAAAGGAAATGGGCTGATTCCACCCAACCTGTAGAGAATGCTTTATAGTTTCTTATATTCTAGCTACTTGATTATAGTGTTGGATCGTATTTCTTTAATCACAGTTTGGTATGTATAAGGTGCAGCATTTTGAAGAGCAATAATTCTTTTTCACCAATCTCTGATTGTTTGCAGCATTGCAATAAATAGAGGTGTAACTGGAATTTTCATGAAGGAAACAATGAAAGAAATCAAATGTATACGCTCATTTTTTATGGCATTGGAAAATTCATTGTGACAAGAAAATAGCAATTACTGGATCTATCCTCACTTTCCAAAATTAATTCAAAAAGATTCATGTTGACTGATGCCATAGATGGTGTTTTATTTCTAAACAGAAAATGTGATTTTTTGTGGATGTATGGATTGGCAACATTCAGCAATGCAAATAAATTTTAAGTGAAACTAATGAGAGTGCATAAGAGTAAAACAGCTGAAGGAATACATATATTTGGCCTATGGTTCATCTGTAAATTCATCATGATTATTTCATGGAAATATACTTGTCTTACTACCCCTCTTCGATGAAATTCGGTGGTTGATGCATTGTGCAATGTCGTATCAGCAGCACCAACAAAAGCGGCTACAGCAGTTGTTCTTCAGGTCCAAATTTTATTCATCTTGTAAACATTATTCTAAAATTGAAAAGAAAAAACGGCCTGTTTTTCTCTACGGCTGCTGACTTGAACACGATACCTTTGGCAAAAGGTGACACCAATTTGTATTTATGGGTAATAAAATTCAGATCTACCACTTTTGACAAAAGGCCTCTTTATAACAGGCCTCTGTATAACAGGATGAACTGTCATCTGGATGGTGTCCAACCAGCAGCCATGAATTGCCTTATTATCTAACTTTTTTCTTTTTTTTTTTAACTTTATTGTCTCTATTTGTTTGGTCACTTTTATGGCCTTGTGTTCTTGTCAGGCGGATAGGGAATTGCAGCCATGGATTGCCAAAGATGATGATCAAGGTCAGAAGATGTGGAGAATCAACCAGCGGGTTGTAAAGTTGATAATGGAACTAATGAGAAATCATGATATCCCAGAATCATTGCTAATTGCGGCAAGTGCCTCTGATCTACTTCTGCGTGCCACAGATGCGATGCTTGTTGACGGGGAAGCTTGCCGCAACTGGAGTTACTGCCTCTAATGGAACTAATGAGAAATCATGATATCCTAGAATCATTGGTAATTGTGGCAAGTGCCTCTGATCTACTTCTGCGTGCCACAGATGCGATGCTTGTTGACGGGGAAGCTTGCTGCAACTGGAGTTACTGCCTCTAATTATTTTCTCTTATAGATAGCCATTCACCAATCACCATGTCATTTTAATTGAATACATGATATTGTGAAACCAAATACATTCCGATTTATCTCAAAGCTTCGTTAATATCTTGAGGTTTTATCAAAAAATGGCAGCTGTTGGAAGCAACAGCTAGAGCTGTTCAGCCAGTACTAGAGTGGGGAGAATCTGGACTGGCAGTTGCAGATGGACTTTCAAACCTGCTAAAGGTGAGCAAATGCCCTTTATTGGCAAGGTCAATTTGATATTCTCTTAAGATTAAATTCAAAAGAATTAATTACACATTTGGTTCTGAACTATTTTAAAATGCACAAATTGATACCTACAGAAACAAATTGATACAATTTTTACCCTGAATTTTCGAATAGAATATCATGTTAACCAAAATCCTAACACTGTTAACCTAACCCACTGTCATGGCATTCAGTCTATATAGTCTAGAAATGTGTACGTCATGTGTTAAATTATATTTTGAATATTTTTTAAAATCCTCATGGGTACCATGTTAATGCCACATGGCATCCAACAAATGGCCGGTTCCATGTGATATACAACTGAATGGATGATATTAGTCAAATGCCACATATAGGCTCACTGGGTTAGCAGTGTTAAAGTTTAGGTTAAAATGATACATGATTTGAAAGTTTAGGTGCAATTTATTTTTTTTTCCTTTAGGTATCAATTTGTAAATTTTGTCAAAGTTAAAATATCAAATATGTAATTAACTCAATTCAAAAACATGCTTTCAAGCAGTTCATTGTAAATACTAATGCTCATTAACATGGATTGAAACGGAGCAAATAGAAGAGGAGGTTCTTTCTTCTTTCCTCTAATGTCATTGCAAGATCTGTGCTGATGTGATATTTAATCTGTCAATTCATGCAGTGTCGTCTACCAGCTATAACTCGATGCCTTTCTCATCCAAGTGCACATGCTCGTGCTCTCAGCGCATCAGTCCTTCGCAATATTTTGCATACAGTTTCAATTCAATCTAATTCCAAGAAGTTGGGAATAAATGGCATCCATTATCCCTCTGACCAATGCTTTAATATGGGTGTCATTGACTGGAATTCTGATATTGAGAAGTGCTTAACATGGGAAGTTCATAGTCAACTTGCAAGAGGAAAGGCTATACAATTTGCCGATACAGCTTCCAAAGAATTAGGTTGTAATATTTCCATATAACATTGATTTGGGATTATCAGAATAAATATCTTTTTCTTTTCAAGTGAGACTGCAAAAGAGGAATAGACGTCTTCAAGTGGGTTGAAGGATATCGTTTAGGCAGAAATGTAACTCTTCAAATAGTCCTAGGGATGAATCCTTTGAATGTCATGAACGCTTCAACAAAGGATGGGGTACGGTGAACTGCCAACCTGAGGTTTCATGTGTCTAATCTTAAACTTTGCTGTAAGCTAGCTTTGTATTTGTATGATATAGGGCCAGATTGCGATTTGTTTGTCAGATTACTGTATGTAGTTTCAGTTAACTTTGATAGTTATTCCATTAGCATGAAGCGACAACTCATAAAAGGTTCTGCTTAGTATCAATTAGTTGGATAATTCAGTTTGTTTCAGCATTATCAGCACCTAAAGCTTTTAGTGACTGTTTTTGGATTCGTTATATATTAATAAACAAGGCACCTTTCATCCTATCAAACAAGTCCAAGCTTATTCATTGAAATAACTTGCACATTTAACATAGTGGTTAACTAAATGTTTCAAATTCTCAATGTTAGTTGGTTAGTCGCCTTGTTGTAAAGTTAAATTTTATTGAATAAATTTTTTAAAAAAATCATTGGTATAATTAATTTTTTTTTTAAATTTAAAACGGGGGGGGGGGGGGGGGGGTAAACTATACTGAGGTTGTTTTGATTCCTAAGCTAAAAGGTCCAGAATTAGTCTAACATTTTAGAGCTATTAGCTTATGCAATTACTTTTATTATGTAATCTTAAAGGTAATGGTGAGTTGATTACATAGAATCAAAGTGCTATTATGGCCAATAGGCAGATCCATGACAATATACTAATTGCATAGGAGATGTTTAAATACTTGAGGATGAGGAGCAGGGGGAAAGAGGCGATGAAATTAGAGATGAAAAAGGCAGCTGAATAGGATTTCTTAGAAGCTGTAGTGGTTTTGATCAAACCAGTAGAATGAATAAGAAGGTTATGGACTGACTGAAGAATCAAACCTGAATCTGCTCAATGGAATTCGTTGAGGAAAATCAGAAGAAATGCTAATATGGTGCTCATTTTCTTCGGTTGGAATTCTTATCAAGGAAGATTTAGCAGCTCCTCCTCCAAGTGTATTCAGATGTAAGACTGGATTGGCATGAATATAACAAAAAATATAATACTTGTGGATGGGTCCAACATTGGATTGGATTTACTATAATTATAGATAAAGAGATAGATTAAAATGTATGATATGGTGAAGTAAATAAATTTAAGGAGAAATATAGCAAAATATATATATATATATATCTTAAAATATTTCTCTTAGGTTTAAATTGGTCTTGGCCTCTTGGGGCCTTCAAGGCTTCTAAATCCAGACCAGTCCAATAATAATGGGACCATAAAAGGTGGTTTTGAATTGGATCATGGTAACAATCCATTCTCTTCTCATTTATTTTTTAACCCGACGAATCATTTGTCACAGCGCTTTAAAAACCCTACTTTGGCCGCCGTTGCTTATTCGCTTCTTCTCTCCTGTCCCCAAATTTCTTCGTCCTTCACAAAATGGTAATTAGGTTTCCATCTTTCTTTTCCAAATTCCTAATCTATACAACTCTATTGCCATTAATTGATTAGTTCATCTCTTTCTGTAGCTTTTCGTATGCTTTATATTCATTGATCTGAATCTGCTTCATTTCTTTTTTTTTTTTCTATCTTTTTTGGTGGGAAGGGGGTTGTTATGAGCGTTTATAAAATGTGTTTTGCTTGATTTTAATTGGGGTTTATGTTTCATTTTTTTCCCTAAAAGTTGTTGCTTTTGACTTCATTTTATTTATTTTTTTGTGTGTGTAGTCTCTGGTGGCCAACGAAGATTTTCAGCACATTTTGCGTGTGCTGAACACCAACGTTGATGGAAAGCAGAAGATTATGTTTGCTTTGACCTCCATCAAGGGTATCGGAAGGCGTTTCGCTAACATTGTTTGCAAGAAGGCCGATGTCGACATGAACAAGAGGTTTGTTTTATTTTTGAAAAGTTTAAACAAGAAAATGCTGTTTTTATGTTAATTTTAGGCATAATTGGGAATTAATTAGTCTTCTAGGTTGGAATCATTCATATAGTAAAAGTATTGGCTGTGGCCTGAGGATGTTGCCGAATGGTATTCAGTTTTCGATGGTTTATTGTGGAGGTCATATTTTATTCACTTGTTATCAGGGCTGGTGAATTGACTGCACAGGAGCTGGACAATCTCATGACCATTGTTGCGAACCCCAGGCAATTTAAAATTCCTGACTGGTTTTTGAATAGGCAGAAGGATTACAAGGATGGAAAGTATTCCCAGGTTGTGTCTAATGCTCTTGACATGAAGTTGAGAGATGACTTGGAGCGCTTGAAGAAGATCAGGTTAATTCTTTTTTTTCTTTTTAATGATTTGTATTACAATTAATCTTTGCCCTCGTGTATTTTACATGACGGTTATTTGATGCTTGAAAAGATATGATCAAGCAACACTATCTAAGCACGAGAGTTGCTTTTTAATTTGAGTTTATGTTTGCCTCAGTGCTCAAAATATGTCCTCTGACCATTAGCAATTGCTTTTACATTCTTAATAAGCATTTTCAAGCATATCAATGAATAATTTTGACAATAATTTGAGTTCTCTTCTATAACTTGTATTTGAGATGGAATAAAATGCATGTTGTGACCTTTCCTTTGTGTTATTATGTATGTGGGCAAGTTTGTTCGAATGTGTATGCATCTTTCCTTGAGTTTTGTTTGTACTCTTACAAGCTTTGAAGTTTGCTGCTGGGCAGGTTATTGTCATTATATGAAAGTGTAATTTTATGATATCTTGATGATACTCATTATTGATTAAGATGGGTAGAGGGTTACATTAACGGACATTTAGAATATATTGCATTTACGATAAAATCATAAAAAAATGGTCCTTTAGTTGAACTTATTTGTGTCTACTTTCTTCCTTTCTCTTTGTTTCGACTGCTGTGGGTTAAGATTTCTTGAGAAATAGTTTTGGATCTTGGTTGAGTCAGTTTACTATTTGTGGTTAACTTCTGGCCTTTGGGGCATGGGATGGCAGCTAAGATTTCAAATACTGTCATGCAGGAACCACCGTGGTCTGAGGCACTACTGGGGCCTTCGCGTCCGTGGGCAGCACACTAAGACTACAGGTCGCAGAGGCAAGACTGTTGGTGTCTCTAAGAAGCGTTGAATGCTACATATATTTTGAACAAATATTGTATTGTCAGGCAGAGAGTTAATTTCCTTGCTTTTAAGTACTGTTTGCATCAAGTCAAATTTTGTATGTGATTTTCTTATTCTGAGCTTGTTTCAAACCTTGCAGACAAGTTGTGCTTGATCTTTATCTGTTGCTATTAAGAATAGTTGCATTGATAGATGTTTATGCTTAAATGTTGTTTCTTTGAATTTTCAATTCCTTTGGCTCTTTTATAGTTTGTTTTATGATCTAGGACCCTTGGCAATTACTTGTAGGCATCAATTCTTTTTCTTGGGGTTTTGTTAAATTTCCAGCTAATAAATAATTGCGACTTTGATATATTTCACATCAATAAATTATTAATGGTTTTATTTAATGATGTATTTATTGAGTTATTTTCAAGTAGTTTTCTTCTATGGTCTGTTGATCCGCTTGAGTTTTTTAAGTACTATTGAGTAGAGTTGTTTTATTAGTGTTTTTAAAATAAATCATAACATAGTTTAATAAATTTAATGCGAAAATGTGAGAATTCTAAAAATTATTTGATAATATTGATGTATATTGTCATTCGATAAAAATAAAATATTTGCTTTTCAAGCATGGATGTGTTTTGCCTGAGGGAGTGATCCAACTGAATGTGGCTACACCAAAAGCTTCACCATTTTGATTACAAGTAGAGAACAAATTAAGTGGCTGGAGCTCCAGCCCACCCTCTTTTTGTTTAAGCTAGAAGGAGACGTTTGGCTTGTAAATTTTGAAATAATTTTAAATTCTAAAAGGTAAAGTAATTTAGATAGAAAGTGATAATTGAAGAAAAATATTTAATTTTTGGATTTTGTTAACTTAAAAAATATATTTTTTTTGTTTGGTTTACGGAAATATAAAATTATTTAATAAAACTTTTTGTTATATTGTCTTTGATACTTTTATTATATTATTTTTAATAACTATGAATAACATGTGACATTCGTAATATTATAAAAATTACATTTTTTTTTAAATCAAATAATTAAAAAATAATTTTTATATTTTTAACAAATATATATTTACATTTTTAATTATTATATTAAAGTTAATTGGTCTCAAGTAAAAAAAGAAAAAAGCTCTCGCAGTAAAGTGGATCCTAGAACAAATTTTAGTAATAATATTAAATAAAGGGTTAATAGCATCATAGTCCCTAAATTTTATTTCAAATTCTATTTTAATTCTTAAATTTTAAAAAATTCTAATCGAATCCCTAATTACCTAAAATTATCCTATTTTAATCTTTCCTTCTATGAAATTGTATAAATTGACATCAAATACCATCCGACACCACATGATAATGTAAGCTAATATCTTACGTTGTAGATGAGTGACTAAAATAAAATTCTCTCAAAGTTTATGGATCAAGATGAAACTATCTCAAAATTTTATATATTTCATATATATTTTATAAAATATTAAATTTAAAATTATATTTGCATAGTTTTTGTTACAATATAACTTATTAGATAGATATTTATTTTAAATACAAAATAGATATTTAAAACTTAAAATTAAGTTAAAATTTTCAAATCCTTTTTTAAGAATTAATGCATTTTAAAAATAAATATTTTTTATTAAAATATTATTTTACTCATAATTCATAATAAAAACATATTATTTTCTATCCAAAATATTAAATATCTTTTATTTTTTCATTTAATATATTTTATAAAATATGTTTTATAAAAAAGAAAAAATATTTTAAATTATATTTTTATTTTATATGAATATAAAGTATTTATATTTTTGAATAGATTAATAAATCTATTTTTGAAAATGATATGAAAATTTTTACATAATATAGAGTTTTTATTTAATTTTTTAATTAGCTATGAAAATTTTTACTTAATTTTTTAAAATGATATGTGATTTTAACAAAATTATTTTGAAATTTTCAACTTAATTTTAATTTTTTTAAATTTATTTTCCATGAAAAATATAATTTTATTGATAAATCATATCATAATAAAAATTTTAAAATATTTTAAATTATAATATTTTATAAAATATATTTGAAATATATAAAAATAAAAATTTTGAATTACTTTTATATATTCCTTTATTTATTTTTTATAAATATTATTTATTTTTTTATAAAATATATTTGAGAAAAGAAAATAAAAGATATTTAATACTTTAAAAAATATATTGTATAGATAGAAAATAATATTTTTATTGTCATTTATGAGTAAAATAATTTTTTTGTTTTTAAAATGTGTTGAATTTTTAAAAAATGAATTTAAATTTTTAAGTTAATTTTAATTTCTTAAAAAACTATCTCTATTAAAAACAAAAAATATAACAAATACATTTATTACAACAAAAAAATAAAAAAATATATGAAATATAACAAAAAAAAATAACAAATACATTGTATTACATTTTATAAAATATATATGAAATATATAAAATTTTGAGATAGTTTCATCTTTACTCCTTAAATTTTGAGAGAATTTTGTTTTGATACCTTATCTGCAATGTCAGATGTTAGCTAACGTTACCATATGGTATCCCTTGGCATTTGCCATCAATTTAAATAGTTTTATAGATGGAAGGACCAAAATAAGATAACTTTGGACAATTAGGGATCCGATTAAAATTTTTTAAAGTTTAAGGACAAAAATCAAAATTTGAATAAAAATTTAGGAATTACGGATGCTAGTAATCCTTAAATAAATGTATTTTAGATTTCAAATGTAATAATATTAAGTAAATATATTTTGTGTTTTATTTTTTTTTCATATTTTCAATAAAAATTGCATTTTTTATTTTAGAAAAGTTGTTTTTTCAATAAAAATTACATTTTTATCTCAAAAATATAGTATTTATTGAATTTTTAAAAAATATATTTTCATATTTTTAACAAAAATTACGTTTTTGTTTTAAAAATGTCATTTTTTCAATAAAGACTGTTTTTATCTTACAAATGTCGTTTTTATTGAATTTTGAAAAAAATATTTTTTCATGTTTTTAACAAATATTGCATTTTCTATCTTAAAAATTGTCTTTGTTGAATTCTACGAAATATTTTTTTTCAAGTTTTAAACAAAAATTACGTTTTTATCTTAAAAACATGATATTTTTAACAAATACTATGTTTTTTTTTTAATCTTAAGAACCTTTTATTTGTTAAATTTTGAAAAATATTTTTTTTTCATATTTTTAATAAAAACACGTTTGTTATTTTAGAAATGTTGTTTTTTATTGAATTATAAAAAATATTTTTATTTTATCTTCTCAACGAAGATCGTATTTTTAATCATAACTTTTATGGAGATTTTAATAGTATTGTGTTAAAAACGTGATTTTTGTTTAAAATATACTAAAAAATTATTTTCATAATATTTTATAAGAAATTACTATGTTTATAAGACAAATACCAATAAGAAAATGCAATTAAGAGAAAGTAAATGGAAAAAAATTTTCACTTTTCCTTTAAAATTTAAAAAACCTTAAAAAAAAGAGAGTTTTTTTATTCTCTCATACTTTTCCATTTTTTGACATTGCTAAATATCTTAAAAAATTTCAACAATCACATTCCCATGAACCAAATTAAAAAAAAAAAATCAAATTACGAAAATAAAATTTCGAGAGGAAACATTACTTCCCTGAATCAAATGCCCCTCAAGGTGTTTGCTTTACCAAACATTTTTCTTATTACTTCAATTCAAATGGTAGCTTAGCATGAAGAAAAATGATGGTTTTGAAGAAAATTAAACAAAAGGCATGAAAAAAAATTATATAAGTGAACCTAATACTAAAGAATAAGAATTACAAAAATTAGGATAAAAATAATAAAAACTATGGTTGGTTTTTCTAATTATGCAACTTATCCTACATAGAGAATTAGACTTTCTTGTCATGTTCATTAGAATTTGACAAACTGTAGATACCTAATTTTGTTTGAAACATTTTATTGTTTTAATTTGAATTTATTTTTATAATTGGGCCTCGATCATTATTTTTTCGAGCTTATTGCATGGCCTATTCTTGAATGGTTCAATATGATTCTTGATAAAGGACTCGATAAAGGCTCAATCAACGATTCATTTTTGAAGCCCATTAATGGCCTCTTGTTGGCCATTAAATGAAAATCAAAATAAATGAAAAATAAAAATCATTAAATTAAAAAGCTAAATAAAAGTAAAAAATAAATAATTTAAATAAATAAAAATTATAAAAATCATCAAGTTAAAAAACCAAATAAATATAAAAATATAAAAATATAAAAGCTTGGCCATTTAGGCCAAAATGGGAGCCCATATGCAAGCCCATAAATAGAGTCCAAGGAAACCCATTTGGCTTAATTTTCTTGCATGAAATGGGGCCATTCGGCCCAAGTTAATGGCAAAGGCTTGTACACATGGAAGCTAGAAAAAAGAAACTAAAAAACCATGCATGAAATGGGCATGCATAAGCCAATAGGTAAGCAAAAAACAAAAAGTGCATGAAAAAGGTCTATTACAAGCATGAAGAATAAGGCAGAGCTAAAAGTTGAAGTTTGCATTTTTTTTGGCAATGTGGGGGGCTTGGTGAAAAAACTGTAAAAAAAAAAACAGAAAAAAATCTTTCCAAAAAGAAAGGAAAATGTGGAGAAAAAAAGATGGTTAGGAAAAGAAAAGACGTACGTAAAGGGAAAAGTGGGGAAAGACATAGGGCAGGCATATAGCAACACAAAGCACTAAAAAAAAAAAACTTGCAACACAAAAAAAAAAATGGCAATGGGCATTCAAAAAATGTAGAAAAAAGATAGCAGAATAAAAAACTAAAAACCAAAAAAAGTTGAAGCTGAAAATGGTGAAGAAAAAAAAGAAAAAAAATAGAGCAAAAATGAAAAAAAAAATCAAGAAACCAAAAAAATAAAGCAAAATGCAGGTAGAAGTAGAAAAAAATAGTAGAAATAGGAACCAATAGCAAAGCAGTAAGAATAAATAGGTATTCAATGACAAAAAAAAAAGAAATTGAAAGCTAAAAAAGAAACAAAAACCTCAATAAAAAATTGAAGCAAAAAAAAAATTGCATAGGCAACGAAGCTATGAAGGAAAACTGTAAGCAAAAAAATTTAACAGAAAATAAGGAAGGGCGGTGGCAATAGTAGGATTCAACAACACTAGGAAAAATAACCAAACAATAAAAATAGAAGTTGTATGCACAGTAGCAATAAAAAAAAAGTAGATAAAAAGAACAGTAATGAAAAACAAAGAAGCAACAGTAAAAAAAAAAAGAAAAGATCGAAAGGTTCTGTAGCAAAGGTCTTTTGTTCTTTTTCGTCGAAACTTTATTTTTCTTCTTTTTACATGCTCTTATTTTCCTCTTATAATGGAGTATATGCATTAACATGTTGCATGCAATGTTCTTTTCTTCCTTCTCTTTGGCATGAGCTTTGTGTGATGCCGAAATTGATGGTTGAGATGTTGAAGAGTAATTATAAACAAAAAAATTTATAAAGAAGATAACTCACAAGAATTTAAATAATGACAGAATATGATTATTAGATTAAAGGAATAGAAGTTCACTACCAAGACTAGACATTAAGGGATACAAAAATATCATGCTAAAAATTCTAATCAAGGATATAAAACTATAGAAATTCACTACTGTAGGAAATTTACCTAAGAGATACAAAACTTGAAAACAATCTAACGATTACTTAAGGATAAAATAAACTTTATTTTGCCTTCTACAAAAAATAACTAAAAGTAACATCCCTCAAAGAATGAGAGCTTTAAAGAATAGATTACTAAATTGATGGGATTCTTCAATCTTATCTTACTAAAATGGTGTCCCAAATTATGGGATTTATGTGTGAACACAATAATTTATAGTTTAAACACAATTATCTACCCATTTACTACTGCAAATTACACGATAATATGTTGAATATTTGGTGTCAGGTTTATCCATAAATTTGACCATAATCCCATCCATCTTTAGGCTTTTTTTTTTTTTTTTTTCAGTTAGTGTAAACACAATCTACTTATTATAACCCACCTTATTTCTATATTTGTTTAGTGGATTTGGACCAAGGATAGGTCCATCTTATTTTTAGATAAGTCTTCTTTAGTCTCAGGTCAAGTTGTAAGATGTGTTGATCTCTAGTGTCAATCTCTTCTGATTGAAAAAGACTTGTCCTTAATTTTGAATTAGTCTTTTTGCTATGATAGGGTGACAAATCAGCAATATTGAAGGTGAAAGATACTCTATTAGTATCAAAAAGCTCTATCTTGTAGGCATTTTTCTCAATGCGTTGGAGAATTCTAAATGGACCATCTGCCTTAGGTTGTAATTTGTCAAACTTCATTAGAGAAAATCTCAATTTCTGTAAGTTAATTCACACTAAATCACCTTATTTGAACTCCACATGTCTTTGATGCTTGTTTGTTGGCCTTTTACATTTTTCATTTTGTTAGAAAATCCTAGATTTAACTTGTTAATGCAATCATTTGATACCCTTAGCCATTTTTTTTGCATCTCCATTAAATTGTTGATTAGTAAGCAGAAAAACTAAATCTAAAAGGCTAATTGGATTCTTACCATACACTACCTCAAAGGGGCTATACAATCAGTAATTTGGCTTAATGAGCGGTTATAGGCAAACTCTACTTAAAGTAAAATAAGATCCCATTGTTTGATTTTTTTTTATATAATTTCTTAAAAGGTTACTTAAGCTACAGTAAGTTACTTCTGTTTAATCATCTATTTGAGGATGATGAGAAGAACTATATTTGATATTGGTGCCAAGTTTCTTTCAAAGGGTGTGCCAAAAATAAGTAAGAAACTTGGAATCCTGATCAGACACCATGGATTTAAAAACTTCATATAGCCTCACAATTTCCCTAAAATATAGATCGAAAACATAAAAAAACATTTATAATTTTGGTACAAGGAAAAAATATAGGCCATCTTGAAAAAATGATCCACAACCACCATGATGAAGTCTTTATTCCTTTGAGTTCTAGGTAGTCCTACTACGAAGTCCAAACTAATATCCTCCTAAAGAGCATTAGGCACGAGCAATGGAGTATACAATCTAGTGTTTCTACCATGACTCTTGGCAATGTGGTACTTTTTACATCGTTCAAAGTGTTTCATCACATCCCTCTTCATTATCGACTAATAAAACTTATATTGTAAAAGAGCAAGTGTTTTGTTCCTTTCAAAGTGTCCATCTAGTGCACCATTATAAGCCTCGTTGATTAAGGCATGTCTCAAAGAACATAAAGGAATGGAAAAGCTGTTAGCTTTGAAGAGATATCCATCATGCAATAAAAACTGGTTGTGTGGTCCTTACTTGCATTCTTCCTAAATTTGACCAAAGTAAGGGTATACCTCATAGAGCCTTTTGATCACATCAGATCCAATAACTTAAATAGCCATAGTCCCCAATAAGGAGTGCTTTTGACTCAGAGCATTGGCCATCACATTTTGAGTTCTCGATTTGTGCTTGATAGTGAAGTTATATGCTTGAAGGAACTCCACCCAAGCTGCATGCCTTCGGTTAACTTGTGTTAGCTATTGATTAACTTCAAAGCCTCATGGTCTGAATATAAGACAATTGGCTTGGCAATGAGATATTGACTCCAATGGAATAAAGCTCTATATATGGCATAAAACTCTTTGTTATAGATTGAATACTTCCTCTTGGCTTCATTAAGCTTCTCATCGAAAAATACCATAGGCTTTCCTCCATGGCTTAAAACAACACCTATTCCATAATTGGATGCATTAGATTCCACCTCTAACACTTGATCAAAATCTGGTAAGGATAGGATAAGAGCTTTGGTGATCCTTTTCTTGATGAGTTCAAAGCTATGTTGGAGCATAATAGAGCTAAACCCCTAATGAATCGCCTATAAAAAAAATACGAGGCCATGGAAGCTTTAGATCTCATGTAAAGATATTGGTATTGGCCAATTTAAAATTACCTCAATTTTGCTAGAATCCATTTTTATTCTTTCCCTTGATACCACAAATCTTAGAAACATAAGGCCAAAAGTAAAAAAAATGTACTTTTTAAGGTTAGCATAAAGTTTTTGTTCCCCCAATATGCAAAATAGTTAGTATAGATGATTTAAGTGTTGGTCCTCATCTTTGTTGTACACCAAAATATCATTAAAATATACTACTACATATCTACCTATATAAGGTTTAAAGATATGATTCATAAATCTCATGAAAGTACTAGGGGCATTGGATAAACCCCAAGGCATTACTATCAATTCATAGTGACCATCCCTTGTCTTGAAGGCTATTTTCCACTCATCTTCAAGCTTCATTTTGATTTGATGATAGCCACTATGTAGGTCTATCTTAGAGAAAATAGTTGCTCCATGTAGTTGGTCTAGCAAGTCATCTAAGCGCGAAATAGAAAAGTGATAGTCAATCGTGATTTTGTTGACCGCTCTACTAACCACACATATACACCATGATCTATCCTTCTTGGGCACTAAAAGGGCTAGGATTGGATAAGGGTTCATGCTTTTGCACACTATTCTTTTTTTAACCAATTCATCAACTTGGTGTTGCAACTTCTTATGTTCTTTAGGACTCATCCTATAGGCTACTTTGTTGGGTAAAATAGCTTCTGGGATAAGGTTTATGCAGTGTTGAATGTCTCTCATTAGTAGTAGACCAGCTAGTAACTCTTCTTGAACAACATCTTAAAATTCTACCAATAATGGTTGTATCACTACAGGAGGCTCCTTATTATCTTTATTCTATTCAATCAGCACTAGTGCATACATAGTACCACCTATCTTAATTTTTTTTTTTGTAATTTGCCTTGGTAAACAAGTTGTTTTTTTCCTCTTTAGTTAGTTTTGACATTACTATGGCTTGGAAGGCCTAGGATGATTTTGCACCCATCTTTGACAAATGTATAAGTGTTGCAGTAACCATCATAAATAACTTTCCTATTATAATGCCAAGGTCTTTCAAGCAATAAATGGCAAACATTCATTGAAGCTACATCACACCACACTTCATCCTTGTATTGTTTTCTTATAAAAAAAAAAGAATCAAACACCTCTTGCTAACCTTGATTTTATTTTTTTTTTTACAACCAAGATAGCTTATATGGTTGGGGGTAATCCACTATTTTAAAGCCTAATTTTGCACCATAAAAGTAGAAACAATGTTTTCAAAACTTTCACTATCGATTATAACATCACATACCTTTTCATAGATAGTACACCGAATGTGAAACACATTTTTATGTAACCAATCTTCTTCCTTAGCAGGTGCGATACTCAAGCTGCATTGTATGACTAAAGATGCTTCACAATCGCCATAGGTTACCTTTTCATCCTTTTCGAGGTTTTGATTCTCTTCAACTAGCTTATCTTCATTTTCTTTCAAGTTTTTCTCTACTAGACTCACAATATTCTTGTTTAGGCATTCTGAGGCAATGTGTCCAAGCCCTTGACACTTAAAACACCTTTTGGTTTGTACACTAGACTGAGACTTGCTTGTTAAGGTTTCATCTTTCTTTTGGGGTTGCTTTGGAATAGACTTAGAAGGAATAATAACTTTAGATAAGCCATCTTTATTGATATAGCCTTTTTAGGACCCAAATCTTAAGTTGCTACCATAGACCTCTTTTTGTTGCCTCTCTACCTTAAAGGCAAGTTTGCATACATCGTTAAAAGTCCAATAGGATTTTAATTGTACCACATTAGCTATCTTGATCTTTAACCCTTCAAGATACTGTACAATAGTCTGTTTCTCTTGTTCCATTAATTCGCATTTCAATATGAGATGGTCAAACTCAATCGTATCCTCTTCCACTGAAAGATCTCTTTGCTTCAAGTTATGAAACCTAAGGAAAGCATCTTGCTAGAAGTTGTTTGGAAGATATTTTTTCTTCAACTCTCTTTTCATTTTCTCCCAAGTTGTAATTTTTCTCCTGCCCTCTTTTTCTTTTTGCTTCTTTAAATTTTTCCACCTAAAGGATTCATACTTTCTAAGTTTGATGACTACTAGCTTTACCTTACGATATTCAAGGGCATCATGGTATTCAAAAATGTGCTCCATTATGTGTAGCCAATCAAGAACTTTTCAAATTGTATTTTTCCCTTAAACTTAGGAATCTCTATCTTGAGGTTGAACATGCTATGTTAAAATTTGTTTCTTATAGGTAGTCTCTTACTTACCATGGGTGAGGTGGGGTGCTATAATCAGAATAACTATTGTTTTCATGGTATGGATTGATTTTTTTTTATCTTTTTAATTCCTCTTTCCTTGTTGCCTTATCTTCTTTCTCTCCTCTTGCATACATAACTGTTATTGTAGTTAGAGGATTTGTTACCGCATATTCTTTATGAAAGCATCCATGAGGTCATCATTTGTAGCTACTGCAACATTGGTGTTGGTTTCAACATCTTTTGCTGGTACTTGATTACGATAACCTGCCATAGCTTTAATGCCAATTTGATGTCAAAAATCGATGGCTGAGAAGTTCAAAAGTAATTACAAATAGAAAAATTCACAAAGAAGACAACTCATAAGAATTTGAATAATGGTAAAATATAGTTATTAGATTAAAGGGATAGAAGTTCATTGCCAAGACTAGACGCTAAGGGATATAGAAATACCACCCTAAGAATTCTAATCAAGGATATAAAACTATAGAAGTTCACCACTTTAAGAAATCAACTTAAGAGATACAAAACTTAAGAACAATATAAAGATTGCTTAATGATAAAATATACTCTATTCTACCTTCTATAAAGAATAACAAAAAATAAATAGGCTAGAAACTTCCCTCCAAGCATGGGAGCTTCAAAGATTCGATTGCTAAAGTGATGAAATTGCCTTCAATCTTGTCTTGTTGAAATGGTGCCATAAATCATGGAAATTAAATGTGAACACAATAATCTATAATGTAAACACAATTATCTATCCATTTACTCATGCAAATTACATGATAATATGCTGAATATTTGGTGTCTACGTTCATCCATGAATCTGACCATAATCTCATCCATCTTCATACTTTCATTTTTCAGCTAGAGTGAACAAAATCTCTTTATTCTAGCCTACCTTATTTCCGTATTTGTTTAGTGGATTTAGATCAAGAATAGGCCCATTTTATTTTTGGATAAGTTTTCCTCAGTCTTAGCCCAAGTTGCAAGATGTGTTGATACTTTGGTATCATTGTGTCATGTTTTTAGTGTTTTACATTCGTGCATGTTTGGTTGTTGATTGGGAGTTTCAATCAACTTTATTTTAGGTTCATGGGGAAGGTTGATGTTGCCATATTTACCTTTTGTTAATTTGTTTGTTATCTTGTATTCCTTTGTTATCTAACCATGCCTCGACTTTTGATGGAATGGAAAGTAGTTTGCTTTAGGTTTTAATAATATGGGACTTTTATTTTGTAGCTTGCTAAACCTTTTTGGCATTAAAGTTGTGTGTTTGAAACCCTAGTGCATTCATGGTTGTTTATATTCTCTAAATTAAAATGGGAAGAAGAGGGTAGCTAAAGTAAGGTTTCTATAGAAATGGTTTGCCTAAGATACTAAGGGTTTGTCTTTGTATTCTTCATTTGACATCTGGCTATTGTATAAGCTTGATTAGAAAATAATAATAATAATAATAATAATAATAATAATAATAATAATAATTGTTATAATGTAGAGATCCGTGAACCTACCACTAGACATAGACTAAATGAGTGACTACTAATCTTTTTTATTTAAGTACAATTAGCTACCTGATTGGATCTGCTATATTTAAAAAAAAGTCCCAAGATAGACTTAGGTATATTTAAATAGTATATTCTAGTTTATGAACCCATAATTTAGTTTCAGGAATGCAATGACGTGTGAAAAAAGTTATAACATCCACATAATGTCCATCCGAAGGATGGTACCAATTTGATTTCAAATTATCCAAGCTTTGAAATGTTTTTATAGTTTTACCCAATAATTTAATTATTGAAAATTGATCATAAAGTTACTCCAATAGTTAGGTAGTAATTGAAGATAATTTTTTCACCTTAGAAGTATTCATTGAGAGATTGGTGCTCACATTGAAGAGGCTCAATTATTGGGTTCATTGATATATTTTATTCAAAAAATAATTAGTAAATTTCTCTAATAATTTGGTAAGATTTACTTTGATGCAGATATCTTAATAGTTTGGTGAGATTTCATTGTAAATTTGTTTTTAGAAAATTCATTAAATCTTCTAATAGTTTGGTAGGATTAAAACAAAAAAAAAAAATATTTTTTATAAACATTGATTTATGAAAATTTTAATAATTTGGTAGAATTCATAAAAATTTAAATTCATGAAAAATTTTCTAATAGTTTGGTAAAATTCATGAATTTATTTTGGAAACATTTTTTTGTTTTCTTTTAAATGAATAAATAAATAAAATAAAATAAAATTCATAAAGGGATTTAAAAAAATAAATTGTTCAATTAAAAATAATGAGTAAAATAATAATTAAAGATAAAAAATAATAATAGTAGTAGTAGTAGTAATAATAATAATAATAATAATAATAATAATAATAATAATAATAATAAGTAAAATCTAAAATCTAAAATAAAATAAAAAGAAAAAAAAAGAATGAAAAAAGAAAAACAAATACCTACGATTAGGTCAGATTCTACACGAGTCCAAAGGGTTAGGAGCTTCTCCCAAAATGATGTCATTCCAAGCCTATATAAAAACCAAAATTTTTTTTGTTTTTCTCAAAATTGCCTATTCCCTTGTTTCTCTACACTTCTTCTTCTCTGCCTCTCTCTCAACCTTTTAAATCTAGGTAATCAAAAACTGGATTTGGTCACTGGTTTTTGGAAAACTTGCTAGGATTTGATCGAAAACTTCAAACATTCAACCAAATTTCTAAATTTTTTTAGATTTTTCCAAAAAAGAGGAAAAACTCTAGAACTTCGAACCATTGTCAATCAATGATAAAAAAAAAACTAGAATCACAAACTAATTACCAAAACCAAGATTTTCGATATTACCTACAAACCCAGAAATACTCCTAACCAAGTTCTTGTCTTTTTTATCACTTTTTTTTCAATTTTCATTTTTTTGGGTGTGATTTTAGGCACCATTTATAGGGTTTTTCATAAAAAAAATCTTAGGGATTTCATTCAATGAGAAAGATCAAATCTACCAGATTTGATCCCAGTCACCACGTGATCCTTGGTCTATGTTTTAGTTCTTATGGTCAAAGATTTTTAAATTTAGTTTCCATTTTAATCAACTCTAATTTCTGAATCAAATTCCCTAAAGAACTTTCTGATTTCCTTTCCCCTTTTTTGTTTTTTTAATTTTTTAAATAATTTTTTTTATTAAAGCAGAAAAACCAAAAATGAAATTAAAGATGGCCCTCAAGCCTAAATGCCAAAACACCATTGGGCTGAAAGCCCAAAATCACTTCCAAGTCCAAATATTCAAAGCCAATTTTAAAAACCTAATAGGCATTTTGAAAGCCTACTAATCTAGACAAAACCTGAGATTCGATTACAAGTCCTATACAAAATGGTGTGTCTATAGTTGCCACTCTTTGCATATTCTTGTGAAATAGAAATGATGCAAAGACATAGACAACCATTACATCCGGGTTCAAAAAATAAAATTACTTGTGTTAAGCCAAATTTGAATGTAAAAATGACTGGACTGAGCTAAAGTCGAAAGTGATTGAGCTATATCAAAATAAAATAAAGGTGATTGGGACTGAGCTATAAGTTAGAATATTAAATGACCTAGACTAAGCCAAAGCCAAAATGCTAACCAAGATTGAATTGCAAATTAGAAAGATAAATGATCTAGACCAAGTCAAGGCCAAAATGAGTGATCGAGACTGAACCGCAAGTCAAGAAAATGAATGATCTACACTGAACCATGACCAAAAAAGTGCTAAGAAGGATCAAACTATAAGTCAAAAAGATAAATGACCTGGATTGAGCTAAGGCCAAAATGAGTGATTGAGACTAAACTGCAAATCAAAAAAATTACTGATCTGGACTAAGCAAAAATTGAAAATGACTAGGCTGAGTATACATCGAAATATGAGATCAAATGATCCATAAATTTTTAAAGACTATGCCCAAAGGTCTTATAAATCATCTTCAAAGGGCTTTGAGAAAAAATTTCTAAAATAAAGGCCTTACAATTCAAAAAATGTTCTCAAAATCACAAGTTCAAAAATTTTCATCAAAGTAAAAAATTCATATGCGATAAATGATAATGCAAATGACACAAATGTAACAAATCCATGTTTTCTCACATGCAATGATGAAGATTAATGTCGATGCAAATGTTGACTAATACCGATGCAAATGTCGATTAATCAATGCCATGAAATTCCAATTGTGGTCCTAAGGTTTTCAAGACTCTTTTTTTTTTTTTTTGTATTCCAAACTCTTCAAATTTCCAATAAGGGAAACAAAATCATTTCCATTTTTCATTATTCAAAATGGGCACTCGCCTTATTCTTTATGGGAGTTTTCAAAACCAATGTCTTTACTAAGCTTTGAGGGTTTCATTTTTTGCCTTCATCTTTTTCAACTTTCCAAAAGCAATATACAATTTTTTATGACATTATTCAATTATTAATCATTATCCTAATTTCAAAATATATAAGATGTAAATTATACATTTCTTCTATTCATTGGAAAATATTTAAACAGCAAGGAAAAGGCAAGGATTGAAAACAATATATAGATAATAGAATGAAATGAACATTTTCTATTTGGAAAAAAGACTAGATTACAAATGATGGCTATTTGGGACAAATTTTTGCAACTAGACACAATAAAAGCATACAAGGATAGCTATTTTAGATAACAATGCCCTAAAATAAATAATCAGATAATTATGACAACATATCTTGGATTTCAAAAACTCAACCATACAATGCCCTTAGCACTTCAGAGCTCTTCAAAATATTCCAGTTAACATGTTGGTGAACCTCCCAAATGATGCCATATTTTCCTTTTCCAAGTTGCCTTTATAAGTTTTCAACTGAAGCCTCAACCATTTTCAACTTCTCTTTTAGGTTGTCCAAATTTGAAACTTGGATTGGTTCAACTGGCTTTTCAGCAGAGGCAGGGTTATTGTAACTTTGGACATTCATTTGGCTAGGTGTGGGTGGCATTCCCAAATAAGTAAAGCTTGCTGGAAATATAAATTGTTATGATGGAAAGCTTGGAGTGGATTAGGCTGATATGGACGATAACTTGGAGGGTATGGAGGGTCAACAATATCATGGGAAACATCTTCTTCGACCACTTTTTCCTTATTCAACTTGCCTAATGCCTCTAGGATTTTGTTTAGTTTTCCTTTAATCTTTTCTTAAGCCTTTTCTAATTTCTCAACATGACTTGCATTATCTTGTTCCATTATTCTAGCTTAAGCTCGGGTGTTATACTAATGTTGAGCTATCCTTAAAACTTATGTACCATAATATTAAATTAGTGATCTTATTATTGACTAACATAATTAAAATTAGTTATGAATAAGTGCAATGCCTAAAAAAGAAAGAAAAATATTTGCCCCTTTAAAGATTTCAACAAAAGTAAATTTTCATTTATTCTACAAAGGTTTATTTTACATCAAGTCTATTATTCTTCATTTGTAAAATTGTTTAATTTGCTCATACTAATTCTTGGCTTCCTTAATAAAGTTTAAAAATCGCTACCCATGTTTTCCAAGTCTATTATTCTCCATTTGTAAAATTGTTTAATTTGCTCATACTAATTCTTGGCTTCCTTAATAAAGTTTAAAAATCGCTACCCATGTTTTCCTGCTGATGTGACCAATGTTCTTAATGCCTCAGCCTTTTCCCCTATTTCTCTTGCCTTGATCACTACTTTGCTTATCTGGGCTACAAGATGCTCTATACATCTTTGCCTTCCCAAACTTTCTCTTTTGCCAAACAATACTTGGTAGAATACTCCATATGCTCTTTCATGAATGCCATGATATGATCCTCTTGTTCATTCAATTTTTACTTCAATGTCTAAATATACCCTCTAACCATCTCATTTCCTTTTCGACTTCAACACAATCATATTTTAACTGGGAACATTTTTTTTTTCAAATTTTCATTCTCATAAGTCAAATAAGAAATATTTTTCTCTTTCACTTTCACCTAGAAACATAGCCTCTTATGGTTTTGTCACAATTCCATCAACTTTTTAAAGGCATTGTCTCATTCCCTAACAACATTTTGGGTTTTACTTTCAACTTCCAACTTCTTTTGTTATTGATGAAGTTTAGCCAAACCATTAACTACTATATCACATTCCTTTAAAATCTTGTGAACTCTAACCTCTAACTTTTTTGTTTTGTCCTTCTATTGTTCTTTCTCTTCTTGAAGCCTTAAAATCTTTTACTTCATCTTATGGACTCTTGACCTCTAACTTTTATCTTTAAATTCTTTCTTTGCAAATTTCAACTTTGAAGGTATCTCATCCAACTCTTGGTTCACTGGCTGGCAATAATCTTTAGGATTAAACGCAACCTTTTTGCCCCTCTTGGCTCTCACACCAAATACCTGTTGGTGACTTTATCAGTAAATGACCCAGGACTCACTCTCTTAGGCTTCTTCCAAGCTTTGATCATGTAGTCAATTTTTTGAAATGTTTGAGGCTCTCCATATAAACAATCGAATTGGTTAAACCTATGTATCATGGAAACAAACTATTCAATTCCATACTATCTTTTCACCATCAATGGTGCATAACTTGTTGACCCCCATAAGCCTAAAAGTGAAACCCCTATTTCATCTCCACATTGATATAGCATGGGTTCTCGATTCATTCATAGAACTAACCATTTCACCTGACAAGTTGTGAGTTTTTGTAGCAAGTACTCCTATTCTTTCTTGGATTTTGTTTCTAGCCATTCGCTCCCACAAAACTCCTAGATTGGATTTCGATTGCAAAAATAAAGTTTGGAGAAAATACTTTTTTTTCATTCAAAATGGCTTTTCATCCATAGATATAATAATGGTATGCAACCCAAGAAGCGTGCTTTATCATTTTGTCTACAATAATTCAATGATCTGATGGTTTCTTCCAATATTATCGATAAAGGATTACATCCAGTTTTAATCTACTCAAACAAATCCATCACTTTTATCTCAATATAGCCTAAAACCTTGAGGAAGATCATAATCCTATATATTGTTAGGACAAACACATTCATTCTTTGGTCATCATCAGGATGTTTAACAATGAAATCTCAAAAAACTTCCCATCGAATACCTATATGCCCTCTTTTTTCTTGAACATGTGAATCTATAAGCTTTTTTTCTATCCCTAAAATACTGGCCAGCTTTTTATGATATCCTAGCTTTTACTTCTTCACATAAACCTTATCTTAATACTAGAGATGCATACCCATCAGAATTGAATGCTTCTCTATGGTTGGCATCAAATCAATTTTATTGAAGATGAAATAGCGATAGGAAAAGTCCCGAAACTATATCATTACTTTAATGAGTAAATTTTTAACCTTCATCAATAAGAGATGTTTGATATGCCCAAACTTTTATAAAAAAGCTTATTGTCTTGAAGGAACCATGTTATTCCATATGTCTAATAGATCTTTCAAATCATTTTGTTTAAGGAGCCATCGGACTTCCTTAGGTAGGGTAGAGACCTAGTTAGATGGTAAACAATTTTCTTCCTCTCGTTGCCTCTTTTTAGACTTTACCTTCATATCGATAGGTGACTCACACTTGAAAAACATAGGTAAGGCACACGCTAGACATTTCGTGAATTCCTTGAAAGCTTTTGTTAAAGGTATCTTTAGGGTAAGAATGATATGTAATTTGTATGCATGTTTATGGATATGCAAGATAAGAGAAACAAACACAAAATTTGTTAATTATTGCAATATAAAATAAAAAATAAACACAATAAACCAAATATAACACAACAACAATATGACTTTAAATTTTGGATTAACTCTAAAGGGTAAAGGGAACATGGCTTTACCTACAGATTAAACCCATAAGGTTAACTACATATAGCTTGGGTCACTTTTAAAAGGTTCTCAAATTATTCTTTACATCATTGTCCATCACAAACTGGTAAAGCACCCCAATTTTCACCCATTATAGGTTACAAGAGAAAAAAGTTTAATTTGAGTAGGAGTATTTCATTAGCCTATGTAGAGATATGAAATCTCATGAAAGTGTAAGTACTTTACTCCTCTTAAGGGATAAAACTTGGGTGTAAAGCTCATGTTATGCACATGTAAGTGAATGACAAGCGTAATAAAAACAATACATGAAACTTAAGAAAAAGAAAAAAAACTTAAATTTATTAAGTACGCTTGGATAATAAGAAATCATTTACTGGTCTACTCACTTTGTTTTTAGTGGAATCATCAAATTGTCATAATGTATAGATCCGTAGACCTAGTAATAGATATAGACTAAAGGAGTCACCATCAATCTTTTTTGTTTAGATGTGATTGGCCACTTGACTGAATTTTTTTCATTTAAATAGGAGTTCTAAGATAGACTTAGGTATCTTTAAATAGTAGATTCTAGTCTTTGAAACTAGATTTTAGGTTCGATAGTGCAATTACACGTGAGAAAGGTTATAGCACCCTCATAATACTTATCCAAAGGATGGTAACAATTTGATTTTAAATTATCTAAGTCTTAAAATATTTTTATAATTTTACCCAATAACTTAATTATTGAAAATTGATCTTAAAGTTACTCTAACAGTTTGATAGCAATTTAAGATAATTTTCTCATCTCAGAAGTATTCATGGAGACTAGTATCCCACTCTAAAGAAGCTCCGTCGTTGGGTTCATTAATATATTTTATTCAAAAAAATAATTAGTAAATTCCTCTAATAGTTTCGTAAAATTTATTTTAATATAGATCTCCCAATAGTTTAGTGAGATTTTATTGTAAATTTATTTTCAAAAAATTTATTAAATTTTTCGATATTGTGATAAGATTTAATTTAAGATTCAAATCTTTCAATAGTTTGGTAGGATTAAAACAAAATATTTTTTAATAAAAATTGGTTTGTGAAATTCTTAAATAGTTTTGGTAGAATTCATAAAAATTTAAATCCATGAAAAATCCTCCAATAGTTTGGTAAGATTCATAAATTAATTTTTGAAATATTTTTTCGTTGTTTTCTTTAAATGAATAAATAAATAAAATAATAGTAGTAAGTAAAATAAAAATCTAAAATAAAATAAATAAAAAAACCAAAAAAAAAAAGGAATGAAAAAAGAAAAACAAATACATGCAATCGAGTTAATAATAATAATAATAGTGAGTAAAATAAAAATCTAAAATAAAATAAATCAAAAAATCAAAACAAAAAATGGAATGAAAAAAGGAAAACAAATACTTGCGATCGAGTCAGGTTCCATAAACAGGTAGCGTGCAGGTCACACGGGTCTAATGGGTCAAGAGCTTTTCCCTAAACTACGTCATTCCAAACCTGTATAAAAACCAAAATTTTTTCTGTTTTCCTTAGAGTTGCCTCTTTCTACACTTCTTCTCTACCATTTAAATCTAGGTGACCGAAAACTAGATTTAGTCATCAATTTCTAGAAAACATGTCAAGATCTAACCGAAAACTTCAACTGGAAACTTCAAATATTCAACCAAATTTCCAAATTTTTCCATAAAAGAGAAAAAATTTGAGAAATTGAAACCATTTTCAATCCATGATTAAAATAAACCAGAATCACGGACTAATTACCAAAACCAAGACTTCCAATATTAACCTAAAAACCTAAAAAACTCTTAACCAAGCTCGTCTATTTTATCACCTTTTTTCAATAAAATAAATAAATAAAAATAATAATAGTAGTAGTACTATTAATATTAAGTAAAATAAAAATCTAAAACAAAATAAATAAATAAATCAAAACAAAAAATGGAATGAAAAAAGAAAAACAAATGCTTACAATCGAGTCAATAATAATAATAATAATAGTAGTAGTAACTAAATAAAAATCTAAAATAAAATAAATAAAAAAAATTAAAACAAAAAATGGAATGAAAAAAGAAAAACAGATACTTGCGATCAAGTCAGGTTCCATAAACAGGTAGCGTGCAGGTCATACGGGTCTAATGGGTCAGGAGCTTTTCCCTAAACTATGTCATTCCAAGCCTGTATAAAAACCAAAATTTTTTTTGTTTTCCTCAGAGTTGCCTCTCTCTACACTTCTTCTCTACTATTTAAATCTAGGTGAAAACTAGATTTAGTCATCAATTTCTAGAAAACTTGTCAAGATCTGACCGAAAACTTCAACTTTGGTCATAAAGTTCAACTGGAAACTTCAAATATTCAACCAAATTTCCAAATTTTTCCATAAAAGAGAAAAAATTTGAGAAATTGAAACCATTTTCAATCCATGATTAAAATAAACCAGAATCACGGACTAATTACCAAAACCAAGACTTCCAATATTAACCTAAAAACCTAAAAAACTCCTAACCAAGCTCGTCTATTTTATCGCCTTTTTTCAATAAAATAACTAAAAAAAATAAAAAAAAAATAATAATAGTAGTAGTAGTAGTAATAGTAAGTAAAATAAAAATCTAAAATAAAATAAATAAATAAATCAAAACAAAAAATGGAATGAAAAAAGAAAAACAAATACTGACGATCGAGTCAATAATAATAATAATAATAGTAGTAAGTAAAATAAAAATCTAAAATAAAATAAATCAAAAAATCAAAACAAAAAATGGAATGAAAAAAGAAAAACAAATACTTGCGATTAAGTCAGGTTCCATAAACAGGTAGCGTGTAGGTCACACGGGTCTAATGGGTCAGGAGCTTTTCCCTAAACTACGTCATTCCAAACCTGTATAAAAACCAAAATTTTTTCTGTTTTCCTCAGAGTTGCCTCTCTCTACACTTCTTCTGTACCATTTAAATCTAGGTGACCAAAAACTAGATTTAGTCATCAATTTCTAGAAAACTTGTCAAGATCTGACTGAAAACTTCAACTTTGGTCATAAAGTTCAACTGGAAACTTCAAATATTCAACCAAATTTCCAAATTTTTCCATAAAAGAGAAAAAATTTGAGAAATTCAAACCATTTTCAATCCATGATTAAAATAAACTAGAATCACAGACTAATTACCAAAACCAAGACTTCCAATATTAACCTAAAAACCTAAAAAAATCCTAACCAACCTCGTCTATTTTATCACCTTTTTTCAATAAAATAAATAAAAAAATAAAAAAATAATAATAGTAGTAGTAGTAGTAATAGTAAGTAAAATAAAAATCTAAAATAAAATAAATAAATAAATCAAAACAAAAAATGGAATGAAAAAAGAAAAAAAAATACTTACAATCGAGTCAATAATAATAATAATAATAATAGTAGTAAGTAAAATAAAAATCTAAAATAAAATAAATGAAAAAATCAAAACAAAAAATGGAATGAAAAAAGAAAAAAAAATACTTGTGATCGAGTCAGGTTCCATAAACAGGTAGCGTGCAGGTCACACGGGTCTAATAGGTCAGGAGCTTTTCCCTAAACTACGTCAATCCAAACCTGTATAAAAACCAAAATTTTTTCTGTTTCCCTCAGAGTTGCCTCTTTCTACACTTCTTCTCTACCATTTAAATCTAGGTAACTGAAAACTAGATTTAGTCATCAATTTCTAAAAAACTTGTCAAGATCTGACCGAAAACTTCAACTTGGTCACAAAGTTCAACTGAAAACTTCAAATATTCAACCAAATTTCCAAATTTTTCCATAAAAGAGAAAAATTTGAGAAATTGAAACCATTTTCAATCCATGATTAAAATAAACCAGAATCACAGACTAATTACCAAAACCAAGACTTCCAATATTAACCTAAAAACCTAAAAAAAACTCCTAACCAAGCTCGTCTATTTTATCATCTTTTTTCAATAAAATAAATAAAAAAATCAAAACAAATAACAATAATAATAATAATAATAATAATAATAATAATAATAATAATAATAATAATAGTAGGAGTAATAGTGTAGTAATAGTAAGTAAAATAAAAATCTAAAATAAAAAAATCAAAACAAAAAATGGAATGAAAAAAGAAAAACAAATACTTACGATCGAGTCAATAATAATAATAATAATAGTATAGTAAGTAAAATAAAAATATAAAATAAAATAAATAAAAAAATCAAAACAAAAAATGGAATGAAAAAAGAAAAACAAATACTTGCGATCGAGTTAGGTTCCATAAACAGGCAGTGTGTAGGTCACACGGGTCTAATGGGTCAGGAGCTTTTCCCTAAACTACGTCATTCCAAACCTGTATAAAAACCAAAATTTTTTTTGTTTTCCTCAGAGTTGCCTCTCTCTACACTTCTTCTCTACCATTTAAATCTAGGTGATCGAAAACTAGATTTAGTCATCAATTTCTAGAAAACTTGTCAAGATCTAACCGAAAACTTCAACTTTGGTCATAAAGTTCAATTGGAAACTTCAAATATTCAACCAAATTTCCAAATTTTTCCATAAAAGAGAAAAAATTTGAGAAATTCAAACCATTTTCAATCCATGATTAAAATAAACCAGAATCACGGACTAATTACCAAAACCAAGACTTCCAATATTAACCTAAAAACCTAAAAAAACTCCTAACCAAGCTCGTCTATTTTATCACCTTTTTTCAATAAAATAAATAAAAAAATCAAAACAAATAACAATAATAATAATAATAATAATAATAATAATAGTAGTAGTAGTAGTAGTAGTAGTAGTAGTAAGCAAGTAAAATAAAAATCTAAAATAAATAAATAAATAAATCAAAACAAAAAATGGAATGAAAAAAGAAAAACAAATACTTACGATCGAGTCAATAATAATAATAATAGTAGTAGTAGTAAGTAAAATAAAAATCTAAAATAAAATAAATCAAAAAATCAAAACAAAAAATGGAATGAAAAAAGAAAAACAAAGACTTGCGATCGTGTTAGGTTCTATAAACAAGCAGTGTGCAGGTCACACGGGTCAAATGGCTCAGGAGCTTTTCCCTAAACTACGTCATTCCAAACCTGTATAAAAATCAAAATTTTTTCTGTTTTCCTCAAAGTTGCCTCTCTCTACACTTCGTCTCTACCATTTAAATCTAGGTGACCGAAAACTAGATTTAGTCATCAATTTCTAGAAAACTTGTCAAGATCTGACCGAAAACTTCAACTTTGGTCATAAAGTTCAACTAGAAACTTCAAATATTCAACCAAATTTCCAAAGTTTTCCATAAAAGAGAAAAAATATGAGAAATTCAAACCATTTTCAATCCATGATTAAAATAAACCAGAATCACGGACTAATTACCAAAACCAAGACTTCCAATATTAACCTAAAAACCTAAAAAAACTCCTAACCAAGCTTGTCTATTTTATCACCTTTTTTCAATAAAATAAATAAAAAATCAAAGCAAATAATAATAATAATAATAATAATAATAATAGTAAGTAAAATAAAAATTTAAAATAAAATAAATAAATAAATCAAAACAAAAAATGGAATGAAAAAAGAAAAACAAATACTTACGATCGAGTCAATAATAATAATAATAGTAGTAGTAGTAAGTAAAATAAAAATCTAAAATAAAATAAATCAAAAATCAAAACAAAAAATGGAATGAAAAAAGAAAAACAAATACTTGCGATCGAGTCAGGTTCCATAAACAGGTAGCGTGCAAGTTACACAAGTTTAATGGGTCGGAGCTTTTCCCTAAACTACGTCATTCCAAACCTGTATAAAAACCAAAATTTTTTCTGTTTTCTTCAGAGTTGCCTCTCTCTACACTTTTTCTCTACCATTTAAATCTAGGTGACCGAAAACTAGATTTAGTCATCAATTTCTAGAAAACTTGTCAAGATCTTATCGAAAACTTCAACTTTGGTCATAAAGTTCAACTGGAAACTTCAAATATCAACCAAATTTCCAAATTTTTCCATAAAAGAGAAAAAATTTGAGAAATTCAAACCATTTTCAATCCATGATTAAAATAAACCAGAATCACGAACTAATTACCAAAACCAAGACTTCCAATATTAACCTAAAAACCTAAAAAACTTCTAACCAAGCTCCTCTATTTTATCACTTTTTTTCAATAAAATAAATAAAAAAATCAAAACAAATAATAATAATAATAATAATAATAATAATAATAATAATAGTAATAATAATAATAATAATAATAATAATAATAGTAGTAGTAGTAGTAGTAATAGTAAGTAAAATAAAAATCTAAAATAAAATAAATAAATCAAAACAAAAAATGGAATGAAAAAAGAAAAACAAATACTTACGATTGATTCAATAATAATAATAATAGTAGTAGTACGTAAAATAAAAATCTAAAATAAAATAAATCAAAACAAAAAATGCAATGAAAAAAGAAAAACAAATACTTGCGATCGAGTCAGGTTTCATAAATAGGTAACGTGCCAGTCATACAGGTCTAATGGGTCAAGAGCTTTTCCTAAAATTACATCATTCTAGACCTGTATAAAAACCAAAATTTTTTTCTATTTTCCTCGGAATTGCCTCTCTCGACACTTTTTCTCTACCACTCTCTCTACCCTTTAAATCTAGGTGACAAAAACTGGATTTGGTCATCGATTTCTAGAAAACTTGTCAAGATTTGACCAAAAACTTCAACTTTGGTCACGAAGTTTAGTTGAAAACTTCAAATATTCAACCAAATTTCCAAATTTTTCCATAAAAGAAAAAAAATTCAAGAAATTCAAACCACTTCAATCCAAGATAAAAAAAAGAAAAAAAAAAACCAAAATCACAAACTAATTACCAAAACCAAGACTTCCAGTATTAACCTAAAAAGCTAAAAAAAAACTCATAACCAAGCATGTCTATTTTATCATCTTTTTTTCAATAAAATAAATAAAAAAATAAAAAAGCAATAAAATAATAATAATAATAATAGTCATAGTAGTAGTAATAGTAGTAGTAAGTAAAATAAAAATCTAAAATAAAATAAATAAATAATTCAAAACAAAAAATGGAATGAAAAAAGAAAAACGAATACTTACGATCGAGTCAATAATAATAATAATAATAATAATAATAGTAAATAAAAGAAAAATCTAAAATAAAATAAATAAAAAATCAAAACAAAAAATGGAATGAGAAAAGAAAAACAAATACTTGTGATCGAGTCAGGTTCCATAAATAGGCAGCGTGCGAGTCACACGGGTCTAATGGGTCAGGAGCTTTTCCTAAAACTATGTCATTCCAAACCTGTACAAAAACCAAAATTTTTTCTGTTTTCCTCAAAATTACGTCTCTTTACACTTCTTCTCTACCACTCTCTTTACCCTTTAAATCTAGTAGATCGAAAACTAGATTTGGTCATCAATTTCTAGAAAACTTGTCAAGATCTGACCGAAAACTTCAACTTTGGTCAAGAAGTTCAAATAAAATCTTCAAATATTCAACCAAATTTCCAAATTTTTCCATAAAAGAGAAAAATTTTGAGAAATTCAAACCACTTTCAATCCATGATAAAAAAAACCAGAATCACAGACTAATTACCAAAACCAAGACTTCCAGTGTTAACCTAAAAACCTAAAAAACCTCATAACCACGCTTATCTATTTTATCACCTTTTTTTCAATTTTTTTTTTTTGTGATTTTGGGTACTATTTATAAGGTTTTTCATCAGAAATAATCTTCAAATATTCAACCAAATTTCCAAATTTTTTCATAAAAGAGAAAAATTTTGAGAAATTCAAACCACTTTCAATCCATGATAAAAAAAACTAGAATCACGGACTAATTACCAAAACCAAGACTTCTAGTGTTAACCTAAAAACCTAAAAAACCTCATAACCACGTTTATCTATTTTAACACCTTTTTTTCAATTTTTTTTTGTGATTTTGGGTACTATTTATAAGGTTTTTCATCAGAAATCTTAAGGATTTCATTCAATGACAGAGATCAAATCTACCAAATTCGATCCCAATCACCACGTGATTTTTGGCTTGTATTTTGATTCATGCCCTAATCTCGCTTGATTGTGGTCAATGATTTTTAATTTTAGTTTCCATTTTAATCAACTCAAATTTCTGAATCAAATTTCCTAAAGAACTTTCTGATTTTCTTTCCCCTTTTTTATTATTTTTTAAATTTTTTATTAAAGTAGTTCTACCAAAATTGAAATTAATGATGGGGCCCAAGCCCAAACGCCAAAACTTACACTGCGCTTAAAGCCTAAAATCACTTTCAAGTGTAAATATTCAAAGCCAATTTAAAAACCGAATGGGCATTTCAAAAGCCCAATAATCTGGATGAAACTCGAGATTCGATTATAGGCCCCAAACGAAATGGGATGTTTACAATAATAAAAATTTTGTTTTAAAAAATTAACACTTAGGTTATATGTATGTCAAAATATCTTTTTGCATTATTATCATTATTTTATTATATTATTAATATAATCATGTTTGATTGGATTTTTATGTGATTTTGACTATTTAATAATTTTGTACATATAATAACCTATTAATTTGCATGCTCATATTATCTTTAATTATGTTTATGCATTTTAGATGATATTTGTATTATTAAAGTCTCTTAAAGTTTAATAATAAAACATAATAAAAAAGGAGTAATTGTTTTAAACCCCTACCTAGATGTTAGAGGGAATAAAAGTCATGTTTAAAAATAATATAAAAATAAAAAATAATAGTAATTCTTCCTAGATGTTGAAGAATTATTAAATAATAAAAATAAAATAATAAAAGATTAATACATTAATAGATACTAACAATAATAAAAATTTTTAACAAAAAAAATAAATAAAACTATAAAAATTCATTTGTTTAGAAAAATTATAAAAAATGAGCTTGTTCCAAAGATTTGCCTAGATGTTGAAGATTTTTAAAAAGGTTCATAAATTCTTAAAACACCAAAACCCTAAAATGAAATCCTAAAATAAATCCCAACAATAAAACCCCAAAACCCTAGGTGACACTCGAAACCTTACACCCTAAAACTCTAAATCTTAAATCTTAAATCTTAAAATAAAACCCGAAACCTTAATAGGAGATCCAAAACCCTAATTTGAAACCCTAAACCTTTAGATGAAACTCGTATCCTTAATGTGAAACCCTAAACCTTAAGTGAATTCTAAAACCTTAATCCACTCAAAAACCTGAAACCATCCCAAAATTCAAGAATTTATATGAAATATTTTGTTCTTAAATGTCGCTTAAATGATGAAATATTTAGAAAATTTTATTTCTTCAAAAATTTTCATATATTTTCGTATTTTAAAATAATAAAATTAAATGAAAAATGAAAAATAAAGAATGAAAAAAATGAAATTTTAAATATAAAAATCGCATCCAAACTTTACATGAAGGTTCAAAGGTCTAGATGATCTTTTAATATCTAAGAACTTGATTTTAAATTCGCACCTCATCATCATTTAAGATACACCACCTTTACATCCATATTTGTATTTATTGTTTATATATATATGTTTATATTTTTAGTTGATGTTTATAGTTAATTATTGTTTAATTTTTTTTTAAAGTAAACAAATAAATAAATTAAAATAATATTCTATGAAATATAATTTTTGATACCCCGTCTAGATGTTAGAGAATTACTAATAATTATTATTTTCAAAGAATAATATTTTTATTTTAAAAAAAATATTGTGGTAAATCTTAAATGAAAAGACTTACCTACGAATTCTACTTTTATGTCGAAAAATTTTAAAATATTTCTTTAATTTAAAAAATTTCATAGCATTTTTAAATAAAAATTTTTAAATAATTTTATTTCTTAAAAATAAAAAAAAATTATAATTAAATTTCATATAAAAATTATTTTTTATCTAAAATTATAAACAACACATGATTAATTAGTACCAATTTTATGAGCATTGTAAGAGTGTTAATTTTTTCTCACACATAACTGACTCGTAAACTCAAATTTATTTTCGTAGACCAAAATTACCATTTTAATAAACTTTAAACTTATTTTATTATTTTATTAAAAAGATAAATTTTTGAGTCACCAATCACATTTTAAAAAAAATTATTGACAATTCTTCATATTTTTCATGATTTTAAAATTTTCATTTAGCGATTGAATCTTTAGATGGATACCTTATAACACAAACTACCATGCTTTTGTTGTTTGCTCGTAGGGCGAGACAGGCTTCGACGCTTCTTCCCACCAGGCTTAGATGAAGCATATTTCCATACCAAATCATTCCAGCCACAGCTATGATCATGCCCAGAACCACATCAGATCGAGACCCTCTTTTCCAAAGAAAAAGAATCCCACAATCAACCAAGGATTGTCTTCATATGGCCCAGTACTTGAAACGACACTGCAGTAAATTTGCCAACGCAGATGAACCGGCTGAGGTTCGTTCCTACTGCTATAGTACATGAAACAATTATGAATATCTGCCAAGACCAAGAAACAAATACAGCTGTGAGCGACTATTCCTGTAAAACCCAAAGTCAGAGGAACAAACTATAATAGGAATTACACACATCCCACAAATACTTTATAGGCCTATGAATAACTGCACACAGGAAAGGCAGGCACCAAAAATGGAGCCTTGCAAAAAGTAATTTAAGCTTGCTGCTACAAATGCAGCAGCAGAACCATAACAAAATGTGCAAAAGTCAAGTTATAACTCGAATATTATACTATCAATGAATGCATCAATTTTATAAGCAACTTAAGAGAGAGAGAGAGAGAGAGAGAGAGAGAGAGAGAGGGAGAGAGGAGAGTAGGTACATATGTTCAAATGAGCTGCATGTTATAAACCACGCTAACAATTAAATGATTTTCTTCAATCAGAAGAACTAAACACAAATATTTCCACTAGGCCTAAGTTCAAGTAAAGGATAGATGTTTTAAGAGATGTTAGGCACCGCATCGCATGTAAGCGGTATTAGGAGATGTATGCAGATATGCAGGTAACAACATATGAAATGCAAATTAAATATAATTGTAGGTCACAAGAAAGACACATAACTGCATGAATTACAGTATGCATATTCACGAACACAAGCAGTTTTATTCCCAAACATGATTCTGACAGCAACTCTGAAACAAACCTAAACGTGTTCTATACTAATGGCAACAACAACCGTGATGCACAAAACTAAAGCAAAATATACAAATAAATAGAACACGTACCCCAGATACTAGGTTATAACTATAGGCATCAACTCTCTTGTTTGTCAACCAATAATCCATAACGGACCTAATAGCAGCAGTGTTCCAGCCTGGGCTGGAGCAGTTTGTCCCAATAGGTTAAAGGAATTAAGACTATACCTTCATTGAAGGTGATGTACATACTGCACAAACAAACACAAAAAATAAATAAATGACCAAATTATAAGTTCTAAAAAAGATATAGCAATTTAGAACATTAGATAATTCAATTTAGATGCATAGGAATTAATAACTTACTTACTGCCGCAGAGAAGCACTCCAAATTGCAATAGAGGCAGTTATGAAACCTTTGGTAAAAAACTCATATCAGTGATAGTACAAACCCCAACACCCAGAACAACAACAGCTATGCTCAACTTTGTATCTCAAGAGTACCGAATTTTGTCTATCACAACTAAAAACCAGGATATAGGAATCATACTGAGCTTTGCAATCTGTCATTGAATTAGAGAATCTGTGATTTCCAAATTATTCAAAAACACAACTGGTAAAATCTAGCAAATATTATTCTTTACCTGATAAAATCCCACAAAGTTTCACATCAGACTAACATTCATTCCAACGATAGAGAAGTTCATAAACAAAACAAATTTCAAAAGCTCAGGCATCAGTAGATGAGAAGATTGAATGTAACCTAACCATCTTAGAACAGCTGTCATCAAGGTTGTGGTAGCAAAGTACCAACTAGTTAATGTTGTGGCTGCAACAATGTGCAATCAAATGCAAAGGAATTAATAACAGTTTATTAGATCCTTATTGCAGCAAGCATAATCAGAACATTCATAAAGTAACAAAAAACCAGAATCTTTAGCTTATTTACTTGCAGGTGACTATTATACGGCATCATAATCATCTTACACTCAATCTCAGCGACTACAAACTTACAAGTCAAGGCTTCCTTTTCATCTCTACTTATGATAACATCATTTTTTGATTTTTCAATTGTTTTCCACCACTTCAACCTGTTTCCTCTCCTAGAATAGGTAAAAAGGAGAGGGGTGGGCAGGGAAGGGAATTAGAGCCCATGCCCTTCACTTTCTCCACCATTTGCAACCCTCACAAACCTACACCAAACATATTCTAAGTTTGAACCTCAAGTTCATTTCTGCTTACTATAAAGCCAATTGTACAGTTTTTTTATTTTTGGATGATTGCTTGTCTGCTATTCAGTCTTACCACTCTGCAATCTCAATTTTCAAACATTTAGGGCCATTCCACCTGCTGGTTTCATTTTCCAAGATAATGCACACAACTGTTAAAACATCACTTTACTCAGCAAACTATTCTTATCTGTTTGCTATTTATTTGCTGATTTCATGGCTGCTAACCACTCTAATGCTATGCATTTGTTATAAGAGAATTCGACAGGAAAATTTCCAAATTCAAGGGAACTATAATTGATTAAAACATCAGTAACTCTTTGTGGCTTATGAAGGAGAGGAAGCAATTCAAAAGAGCTTAAAAATAATTTACGGAAACTGAAATCATAAGTAGCCATTAACGCTTTATTGACAATAATAAGTCCAGCAAAAGTGACAACATTGAACATCCAACCAGCTGCATCTACAACTGCTTTTCTATCAGCCTTATTAGCTGGAGCCATTTTATATTTTGTCGCAAGTGATAACCCCAAATCCTATATCACTCAACTTTCTTTAAGTAATCCATCCATGTGCATATGCCAAGAGTTTTCAACAATGTGAGCAATAAGTCCGACAAAAATAAAAGAAACAAATAAGAAAAAAAAAAACTTGAACAACTGCAAATTTATTGAAGTCATAAAAATGCTAGAAAGAATAGTCTACAAAGAAAAGCTGAAAAGAAACTCGTGTGAATGCATGAATAAAATAAAAATATGAGTTTGTCATTAAGACCAACTAATTGCCTGATAGTCCAACATGTCATGAATAAACCAAAAGCAGAAGAATGGCTTTACATCTCTTATAAATAGCTAAAAATTATTATCCTTCCACCTCCAGGAACCTTTCACTAGCAGTAATTCACCTTTTCTGTTACAATTTGCCTTCTGTAAATAAGATATTTTAATTTATTTTGCCTAATTTTCAAGGAGGAAACATTATGGAAAAAAGTCCAAATCACTTTTTTCAGCAAAAAACACAGTTATTTAGCTACATTTTTACCATTAAATACTAACAAAAATTTGCAAAATCAATTTCCGCATTATACAATCAAGATACCTATATAACCAAATCAATGCGTTACCCAATTCGATACCAGGTCAAAGTAACCATTAAAGGAATAAAGCTAATTCAAATCCATATGTATCTCTAGAACATACCAGATTTGCTAGTTCCTAATATAAGCATTGACTTGGAAACGACTCCCATAGACTGAAATACATTGTGCTCATGAGATCATCATGACTATGACCACTACACATGAATTCAACTCCAACTTATGATTTTTATAATAAATAACCAATAATAAATGTTTTCCCTATTTGTGTCATGGGCCGAGACTCAACCTCCAGACCCGCGCGGCTCTAGGACCCAATCATGCACTCATCCGGCATCCCAACATCCCAAATCAACCTACTTGCCTTGGTTCACACTCAGCCTACTTGCCTCGGTTCACACTCTTGTGAGGTATTGTCTGCTCTGGCCCCCTTGGCCTTACGGTTTTGTCCTACAAAAGGTATCTCACAAGGACGAAAATATGTGAAGCTTTATATCCTATGGCTAACTTTAGTACACAGACATTGTGGGATTCCTAGCTTCACTCCAGGACTGTGACATCCTCCCAACTCCAACGGAGGTCCACCGTCCTTGGTGGTACATCGCTAGTACCCTAGAGCTGGCTTTGATACCACTTGACATGGACCTAGACTCAACCTTCAGACCCGCACAGCTCCAGGACCCGAGCATGCACTCATCCGACGTCGCAGATCTACCTACTTACCTCGGTTCACACTCTTATGAGGTATTGTCTGTTCTGGCCTCCTTGACCTCATAGTTTTATCCTACAAAAGGCACCTCACAAAGAGGGAAATGTGTGAACCTATATATCCTATGGTTAACTCTAGTACACAGTCGATGTGGGATTCCTGACTTCACTCCAAGACTGTGACATTTGGATTTCGTTAAGTGATACAATTAGAAAAATGCAAAGCGAATCATATTGAATTGTTTTAACACTAAAAATCACAACAAAATAAAATAAAATTTCTCATCAATCATGCGACACATCCAGATCAAGTAAAGAAGAAAAAATGATAAAAATGGAAATTAGATCTAATAAAAAAGCAATGTCAGATCTTAGAATCAAAATCATTGGAGAAAGCAAGTAACAAATCTAACATATTAAAAGGGAAATGAAAACGACAGGCCATCATAAGTTTGGGAAAGGTAAACATTCGATGAAAGAGAGAGAAATGAAGGCAAAGGGAATGCTTGGAAATAATGAGGAAGACGGTTATAATTAAGTGGGGGCTTAATTGGATCCCCAATGAGTTGGAGAGAAAGGAAAGATAGGAAATTTTAAATTTCCTTTTGTAAAGAATTAATTGGAAAATGAATAGATCATGAGAGGGGACAGACGCAAACAAACAAAAGCTAGCAAATCACATCATCCAATGTTTCACTATTTTTTCTTTTTAGTAATTCTATTACACCTTAAAACTTGTTTTTTTTACACCTTATTAAAATTAAAATTTTTATTTCTTCTAAATCCATCTTATTCAACAAATTTACATTTCCCTTCATTCCATTAAACCATTTTTCATTCTTTCACTCTCAATCTAAAATTATTTCTCAATCCGTCAAACCGACCTCAACTCGATCCAAGTCAACTTTTTAGACTTGCGATTCAATTTCGATCGTTTGATTTCGACTTGGTCCAGATCATTTTTTCAAACTTGCAATTCAATCCTGGTTGTTTGATATCAGCTTTATCCATATCATTTTCTTGATTTATGGTTCAATCTTGGTCATTTGATCTCAACTCAGTCCATATCACCTTTCTAACTTACGGCTCAATCTCGATCATTTTTGCTTACTGATTTGACTCTTATTTTGGGTCAGAACAAAGTAGATGTCCAATTTTTTGTATTATCCTTGTCAAACATGAATATGCAAAAAGGCGCAACTGTAGACACCCATCTATGTCTGGGGTCAATTAATGTCGATTTTTTATATGTACTAGTACTTTTATTATTATTATTGTTATTAGTATTATTATTTTTTTTATTACTAGTATTACATTATTATATAGTAATTATATTATATTATATTATCATTATCATTATTATTATTATTATTATTATTATTATTATTACTACTACTACTACTACTACTACTACTATTACTACTACTACTACTACTTTATTTCCTTCTGTTTTTCTTCATAATCTGCGATTGAATCAGGAATTAAATCTACTAAAATTAAGATTTCAATTCTGCATGAAACCAGGAATCAAATCAATTAAACTTGCCATGCTTAGGACTAATTTACATTTGACAGAATCCAATCCCAGGATTTAATCCTGGATTGGTTTGAATCTTAAAATTTCTACTAAGGATGGCTATAAATTAAATAGAGGACCAGAGGAATAGGATAATGGATTTTTGGGAGAAAAGATTATGTTTAAAATTCTGGAAATAGTTTTTGGGTTGGTTTTTTGGGATTTTAGTTTTGAAGTTTCTAGATTTGAGGTTTTGGTGATTTAGAGGGGTTTGGATTTCTAGTTTTTGGTTTGGAATGTTAGGATTGAGATTTCAGGTTTTTGGGTTCAAGGTTGAATTTTTAGAAAATTTTTAGAGAATCTGGAAAAATCTAGAAAACTAGGTTTTGGGGTTTAATGTTTGAATTTTTTGGTGAGCTTTTTCTGGAGTTTGAATTTTTTGACCAGATTTCAATAACTTTTTTCAGAAACCGACAAGTTGCCCAATTTTCGATTGAATATTCTTGGGTTTTTAGAGAAAAAGCAGAGAAATTTTAGGCTAGAAAGAAAGAGGGGAGAAGAATTCTAAGAAAAGTCTGAAGGGTGTGGTTTTTATACTGTGCCAAAACAACCCGTGTGTCCAACTCAACCCGATCACAGGTTTTTTATTTTATTTTATTTTATTATTTTTTCCATTTTCATTATTTTTAAGTTTTTTATTATTTTTTGTTTTCAAATTTTTTATTATTTTATTCTACTTATTTATTTTTTTAATTGAGCATTTTATCATTCATTAAATATTCTTTTTTATTTATTTTTGGAAAATAGTCTAAAAAAATAAAAAATATATGCATAATTTTCTCTTTTGAAATAAATTTATGAATCTTACCAAACTGCTGGAGGATTTTTCAAAAATTTAAATTTTATGGAATCTATCAAACTATTGAAGAATGTCATAAATCTATTAAGAGATCTGCATCAAAGTAAATCCTACCAAACTATTGGAGGACTTTACTAATTATTTTCTTGAATAAAATACATTAATAAAATTGATAACAGAGCTCTTCAGGGTAAGACACTAGTTTCCATGAATACTCCTAAGTTGAGAGAATTATATTAAATTGCTACTAAACTATTGGAGTAATTTTAGGATTAATTTTTAATATTAAATATTTTGAGAAATTATAAACATATTTAAGGCTTTGATAATTTGAAATCAAATTGATATCATCCCTTGGATGGGTGCTGTGAGGGTGTTATAATCTTTCTTATATATAACCATATTCTCGAATCTAAATATGGTTTCATGGATTAGAATCTACTATTTAAAGATACCTAAGTTAATCTTGGAACTCCTCTCTAAATAAAATAGATTCGTTTAGGTGGTCAATCATACCTAAACAAAAAAGATTAGTGGTGACTCCCTAAAATCTATGTCTAGTGGTAGATCCACAAATCTATATCTTATGACAATATAAAGAAATGTAGTTATCAGAGCACATGTTTTACTGTTTGGGTCATGACTACAATAAGCAATAGCAGTCAGTCTAGATCAATAGTATTGCATTAGACATGGACTCCTACACCCTTATTTCATGTATTTAGACTGCCTAAACCATCCAAGCCACCATGTATAATCTTTGAATCAAGAGGCTGAGGGATAGGAATTGATGTATTGATATAATGCACTAATACTTTGTGTCATATTTTTTTATTTAGTTTATTATGTTTATAACTGTCCATTATAGTATGTTACATTTATAAAATATCCATTAGATTACTTGTTCAATATGACACATCCTATTAGATAACATGTTCAATATAACAATTGTCCATTAGATAACATGTTCAATATATAAACCCTAAACATTAATATAAACTTTTAACATATACATTAATATGATAAACAAGTATTGCAAAAAAAAAATTAATCAATGTGTATTGTTTTTTGAATGACCATATCAAAATTTATACTAAACAATAACTTGAAATCTTCAATACGAGGTACATATAGAATCTTCCACCCTCGAGCACAATTATATTGAATCTTACATAAAATAGGAATGATAAATATAAACAGTAAATGACAACACCAGTTAATAGTTCCTGCATAAAATGACAATCATTAACAAATCCAATTATAATTATTCTATGCTCTAATGGTGCAAGTGGTACAGATCTAATAGGGATATTATGTCAGGCACTATCTCAAATTGATGTGGACTACCACAATATTATCTCATGAGACAATCAAATGACTCATATTAGATAAGGTCAACCACTTATTATATGAGATAAAATTGTCAAAACACAATAAGATTTATAACAATTCCTCAACATATTCTATGGATCCATACAAAGTCACATAATCACCTCGAAACTGATTAAACTCTTCAATTAAATCTTGTTGCATCTGTATCAAACCATTTAATCCCAATCCATGCAACCCAATAATAGAACGAAAACCACATTATCCATGCACCTCAACAACAATGATGCTCTTTATATACATATGTAAATCTATTAGTAAACTATCTAAATATTACATTTTTCATTTACCATGAGGACAGTGAACAAGAAGTTTGCTGGTTTATGTTATCAGCTTTACTGAGTTTGCAATAGTTGGTGGTGATGTACTATCCTGAACTGATAAAACAATCTTACAGTGTGATGTATCGCATCGTGTAGAGGTATCTACTTTTATAATTTTGTAACTTTTTGGCTTAGCTATCCTTAATGGTGGAATTAATATAGTTGTTGATGGATTACCAAGTTCTTGCAATTTTTTTCTCATAGCCAATTTACCAAACTCATCACATTAATTGAAGTGTTTTATGCTTTGGTCAATCTCGAACTAAAAGGTCAATTTTTTAGATATTTCATTATCTTGGCTCTTCAATAAATCAAACTTCTTCCAATGTAGATGTACTTCAGATAAAGAAACTGAACTTCCCACCCTTATATACTCTATAATTTCATGAGTATAAGATAATCCATACATGCTTCTGATTACTCAACCACAAGCATTTGCATCAATCTCAACGTGATTAGTTTGCTTAACCTCCATCAATATCATATTCAGTGCACTTTTAGATACCAAACATCACAACTCTTTGAACAATAAAGGTTTGAAATCATGCTTGACAACCATAGCACTTCACTCAAATGAAGCCTTGATCTCTTTATGTTGAAGCTTAATAAGTGCATTAATTACCTTCTATGATGATTTGAAATCCCCTTGAGATGATTCAAGGTACCTCTTTAATTTTGCATATGCAATCTTGGCCCTAAATGAATTAATAAAAGTATATAAATGATTTGTTATGAAACCCTAAAAACCATAAATAAATTTTAACAATGCAACATTAATCATACCTATTTTTTGTAACATTACCAAAGTGCATTACTTTATCTGTCCAAGCAGCAATAAATTTATCCTTATACTTTGCCAACCACTAATTTTTCACACACTTTATTTCATCTGGATAAGTTTGGTAATCAATTTCTAATGAGCTTAGATGCCTTTTATACTCATCATCGATAGATGAATATGCAAGTACACTTTAACCAGACATAAATGCCTCCCATTTCTCATTTCACTTAAAAAACTTCTTACAATTCACAAGTATATTTCTTGAGATATGCAATTTGCATAAAAGATTGATCATGCTAGGAAACATTGCTTCTATGGCATTCATCAATGCCAACTCTTTATCAATAACAATAATAATAGAAAATTTATCAGTAGGTATCAAATTTTTTAATTTATCCAATGCCCAAATGTAATTCTCAAAATGTTTGGTCTCCATATACACAAATGTAACGAAAAATACCATCTCAATGAAAGTCACACCAATAATTTCATGCAATGGCATACGATACTTGTTCATTTATTAAGTGTAATCCATAATTAAGATATTTGGAAAGGCTTACAATAACTCTACACTAATAGAATAAGCCTAGAATAGGTCTTTCACATAATCACTTAACTTGTCAGTCTCAAAATGCTCAGTCTTCATTTACATAAATGCAATAGAAAATGTCATCTTAGTGAAAGTCACATTAACAATTTCATGTAATGGCATACGATACCTATTCATTTTATAAGTGTAATCCATAATTAGGATATTTGGGAAGGCTTGCAATAACTCTACACTAGTAAGATGGGCCTAAAACAAACATTTCAAACTGTCACTTGACTCGTCAGTCCTATGCCACTCTAGGTATTTACAATCAGTCAATTTTTTTATAAGCTATTGCATTTGTGATATACCAATTTTATCAACATATTTGTATCTCTGACGTTCATTGTATATTGTCTTTACAATGCTGACATTCTTCTCATCATGTTATTTTATGGTCAACAGTATAATTTTGGGTTTGACCATACTGTTTAACATATTAGCAACTATTATATTTTCTTTTTCAATTAATCAAGCTACAAATGAATGTCTTTTTAATTGTTTTGCTAGTAGATGATTATGAAATTCATTGACTATTGTCACATCTTACTCATCATTCATTGTCAACTTAATCTCATGTAACTCAAATGAGCAACCACACTTTTTCGTTCCCATTCTCTTAGGTTGCATTTCTCCTACATTGTCCTTATTCTTTTGCTATCTGTATTTTTCACTTCGTTCACATGCCAATCTTATTCTAGGTTTTCTTGGGTCTTTCACCTTAAAGTTTTTTTTATCACAATCACAACACCTTGATCTTTTTCAACCAGCTAAATGCTCAATTTAGGATTAAACATTTGGGTGATTGCTTAATTCATAACTAAACATTTTAATTTATACAAATAAAGATTCAATGCTATTGCTTGTAACAATATAGGATTTTTTAAACAAAAATTGAGATGTGAAAGATACACACCGTTAAGTTTAACAGTAGAATTAAGTTTCCACTTGAAATGATAAATAGAAAGGCTCTTGCCTTTTTTTCTCCTAAACCTTTTTCATTTCTCTTCTTCATTATCTTTTTTATTCAAAACTAAGAGAACTTAGGGTTTACTACAAGTTTCAATTTTATTGAAATTAGGGAAAGAAATAAAAAAAATTGAAATGCAAAAGAGAAAAAATTTCAGAAAAAGAAGCATTTAGGAAGACGAAGAAGATGACCCTGCCACTAAATCAAACGACAAAAAAGACAAAAGATAATCTATTTTTCACCTTTTTAATTACATTAGGGTTTTCTTTTAAATTTTTTGTTTTGGAATTTTAAGTTGGAAATAGAAGAAAAAATGGAAATCAGTTAAAAAAATTGGAATGTATAGATTGGCATTAGAGGAAGTGACATTCTTGCAGAAACAGAGGCAAAGAAATTCAGGAATCCTTGCAATTCCTATGGTGCAAACTGAAGGCATCATTGCTAAAGTTACTGAAAAAGACGAACCTAATGGAAAAAAATGAAGAGCTTGTTCTTCAAGACACCTTCGCTCAAGAAATTGTTAGCTTGGTTGAAGATCCAAGCATAATATTAAAATTTAAGATTCTTGATAAGAAATATTGTCTAGGTTAAAAATGAATTTTAAACCCAAACATTATTTTCGTGATTTAAGAGAGAGCAGTTATGTTTTAGGTGATTTGAGTTTTTTTTTTTTTTTGTTAATAACTTTTCCTTTGTTTGGTTTGATAATATTTGATAAATATAATATATATTTGATAAATATATTTATTTTTTAACCCAATATTGGAAAAAAGTAACCAAATCAGCATTAAAGTGCCAAATCAATTGCCTTTTAATTTTTTCATGCATTATCATGACACGTATCTTTCACATCCCAATTTTTGTTAAAAAAATCTTACATTGTTATAAGTTAATAACATTGATTTCTTATTTGTATAAATTAAAACGTTTAGTCCTGAATTAAGTATCCATCCAAATGTTTAATCTCAAATTGAGTATTTAACCTTTCCAACCTACCTAGCTAATGAAATCAAAGTTTCCTACTACAAACACCTATACAGCATATTTAACTTATTACATCTATACAAACTAACATTTTATGCCTTTTATAACTTTAAACCTCAAAAACATAATCTTACCTCTTCTGTAATAAATGAATTCGTGCAATCATATTTCACATCTTAATTTTCTAGTTACTAATTCCACTCTATTAGTATAGTTTTCGAATTGATCTACATATCATAATATGTTAAAAAATTATAATTAAAAGAAATATACAGTTCTTAAAAAATTATGATGTATTTTTAGAAATGAATTTCCAAAAATACAAAATAATTTTTGAAAATAGGGTTTTCCGAAATTATGTTGTATTTTCCAAAATGGATTTCCATAAGCATAAAAACTACAGGTTCGCTTAGGTTGAGATATCATTACCTTTTCAAGCTCAGCTCCCCCATTATTGTTTCTCATGTCTCTATCCATTTTTACACTATTTATAAGATTTAACAAATGTTTCAAAATTTTGGTTTTAGTTTCAAAGGTTTAGGGTTTGGGGTTTGAGAAAGAAGGAAAAAAGAAGAAACAAAGAAAGAAGAAAAGGAGAAGAATAAGAGAAACTGGGTAAATGGGGTGTAAAGAGGGTAAAATTGTAATTTATTAAATGATAAAATTGGTATTTTATATATTGGTATTTATAGAAGAAAATAATTAGGATGTAAGGAGAAGATTTGATGGTGTATTTAGAATAACATTTTCTCTTTTTTTCTTTCGTATGTCAAACCCACATTATTTTATTCCCTCAATTTTTTTTTTTGGTTTTTGCCAATAAGTTGCTTTATGAATACATAACTTAATTCAAATGATTTATTCAATCATTTTAAAAATATGATATTCAATAAATTTGAATATCTAATAAATTTGGGTTCAAATTTTAGTATTTACAAATTTTTCTTTATTCTTAAACTAAAACTTTCTATGTACAAAAAAAAATAGTTATAATATGATAATTAACTGTTCTGGTAATGAATTTCAATTTTTAAAAAGTGTTTTTAAGACATTTATTAGCAAAAACCCTTTATTTTCACTAAATTATATTTTTCCTTTTTCCTTTTATATGTAAAAAAAAAAAAACAAAAAACAAAAGTTAAATCTCAAACCATGTAATTCCCACATCTTGCATTTACGTTGATAAATTAGCAAAATAATAATAAAAAAAACATAATACTATAAATAGGAGAAAAAATTAAAACAAAAATATTGTTATCATGTAAAATAATTAATCACCAAACTATACTCTTTTGGATAAAGATCAATATACCTAGTTTTTTTATGAAGGGAACCTTGAGAAGGCAGGGCATGATGGACTTGTCATTTCTGGCCAAATTCAAAGAAACTAGTGTAGCATTTCACCATTATGTTTTCTCACTTAAATCAAAATTTTCAAAGCAAAAATCAAACTCGAATCATTTATCTTTCACTTAAATCAAAATTTTAAAATAAAAATTAAACTCGAATCATGCACTAATGCATTTCATCCTTAAACTCAGCCCTTACCATTAGACCACATTGCGGGTAGATGATTAATATGCCTAGTTGCGTGATATATTTGGGTTATCTTTAGATTATTTAAAAAAAATTAATTGATAAATTTGCATGGCATAATAATGCATTTAATTGCATGAAGTAATAAATGGTTACGTCAAATATTTAGCAATAATAATATTATTATTAGGGTGGGTCCTAAAAATAAAAGGATGTCCCATGGCATATGACATTTCATCGAACGTAACACCAAAAGAAAATAATATTATAAAAATATTAGCAATAATAAGGGATTAAAATAAAATTATACTATTATGTAGCATGATTGGAACATAATTCATCAACTGATGGTAACTAAATTTCTTTTTCAAATCATAAGATATCCCCAAGGTTAATATGTTCAAACCAGAATTCGGTAATACTCATTTGTGGATACGTCATTATTTTTATTGACTTAGTTTTTCTTTCGTTTTACCATAAAAAAGTTTTTTATATAAATAAAAATAATAATAATTTAGTGGGATCAGATTTGAGATCCTTTATCTTTGTAGCTGAAATGATCTAAAGATAGCCCAGAATTTTAGTAGCCCTAGTTTTTGCCCCAATAGCCCAAATTGGAAGTTATGTAAAGGCCTTTTCATTTCTATTTTCTGATTTTCTTTTATCACAATTACATTTAATAATATATATATAGTATTTTATATAAAATTAAATATTATAATTTATGTGATACAAAAAAATAAATAATTTTTTATTTTTGTTATAATTATATATATTTTTATTAAAATTTATATTATATTAAATTATATTTTTTATATTATTTTTATAACATATTATTTTATCATATCTTAAATTATCGGATATGATCGCTGTCCATAAAACTAGGCTTTTACACCATTTTCCTACAAAACTAGGCTTTTACACCATTTTCTTAGTCACAACTCAGCGTAAGACCTTAACAATTTGGTACTGGACATGCATACACTTTGTATTCAATGCAGTAAAAATATTGACGTTGAAAGAGATATTCAGCGGTCTTGGCTCGAGGCAGATTTCGCGGGCAGAAGTTGGGTTGCCATCGTCAGTTTCAAAACTCAAGTAGTACTGTTCCATCTTATCAACATCTCATGAGAAATAGAGTTGTAAATTAACTGAATATAAATATATTTATGATTTATTTATTTATTTTTAAAGATGTTTGGACTCAATTTATATTTAATAAACAAATTATTCTGTTTGTTTAAACTCAATTCGTTTAAATGATAAAATATTCACATTCAATTCAGATTTATTTTATTTTCTATTTATATTTGATTCAATTAAATTAAACAAACTCATTCATAAATAATAAACGAATATATTTACAAATATATATAAATAAACATGTTTATAAATAATAAATAAATTATAACCAAATAGATTTCAACAAATAAATCCTATCGAATATAAACAAATCTAAATAAATATAAATGAATTTTAAAATAAAATTAGGGCAAATGATAAAAAAATAATTTTGTTAATATTATTATAAATGAATAGAAACGAACAACAAACGAACTAATTTGTTTATAAACATAAATGAATCAAACAGACTTTTGTTTGTATTTTATTCGTTAATAAATGAATATAAAAATATTATTTAAGATTGTTTGTTAAACTTAATAAATAAATATAAACGAATAGAAACTGAATATGTTTATGATCATTTTATCAAAAACTCCATTATTTTACACTCCTACAAAGGAACCTGCTTTTAACGTATGACATTGTTTAGAAGCTCACCATTTTGTTGCCATCTTTCTCGATTTGTTATTAGATAAATAGGTGTTTACTCTTATATTATATATTTTTTTCTTAATTTAATATTTAAAAAAATTATTAGTGTTTCAATTTTTATTCCATTATTCATTTTAATATTTTGGACTAATACCATTAATAAACTTATTGATGTGGCATGTACATCCAATAAGATACTTACATATATAAAAAAATCTAAGAAATATCACATTATCAATTGTCACGTTAATATTAAAAGAATATTACAAAAAAATTCAAAAAAATTTTAAAATCTAGAATATTTTAAAAATTATAAATTCTTTTGGAAAAATAAATTATTTTAAAAACTATAAAAAATTTTAAGAATTTTTAAAAATTTTGAAATTTTAAAAAAATAAAAAACATGAAATTTTCAAAAAAACATTAATAAAAATTTTTTGAATTTAAAAAATCACAAAAACATAAAAAAAAAAAAAAGCCTAATACTTAAAAAAAATCTCAAATTTTTTCAAAATTTTGTAAATTTTTAAAAAATTTTAAAAATTAAAAAATGAAAATTTTTAACAATTTTTAAAAATTTACAAAATTTCATAAAATTAAAACATTTTAAAAATTTTGTAAATAATTAAAAATTTTACTGAAAAATTAAAAAATAAAAAAATTTTAATAAAGAACCAAAAAATTCTCAAATTAAGAAAATAAAAAAAATAAACAATTTCATACAAAATCCAAGAAAATTCAAAAAAGTTCAAAAAAATCAACAAAAATAAAAAAAACAAAAACTTTAATAAAAAAAAATTTTCTTTAGCTTTAAAAAATTTTTACTTTTATTAAAAATTCTATTTTAATATTTTTTAGAAAATTTTTAATTTTCTTAGATTTTTATTAAATTTTTAAGATTTTTTCTTTTTTTTTCTTTTTCATAATTTTTTATTTTTATAATTTTTTAAAAATGTTTCAGATTTTTTAATCTTTTAAAATTTTTCCAAATTTTTAAAATTTTTCAAAATCTGTTTAAAAATTTTAGATTTTAAAAAAAAATTTTACATTTTATTTGAATTTTTATAATTTTTTTAAGTTTTTGCTATTTTTTTTAATTTTAAGAAAATTTTATTTTTATTAAAATTTTCATTTTAATAATTTTATAAATTTCTTTTTTTATTAAATTTTCAAATTTTTTGAATTTTTTAAAATTTTTGAATTTTTAAATTTTTGAAATATTTTATATTATTTTAAATAAATTTAAAATTTTTTTTGAATTTTTTTAATGTTGACTCAGCATTGATAATGTGGCATTTATTAAACTTTTTTATAAGTGTTAACATTTTATTGGATAGTATGCCATATTAGCAAGTTGGCTGACAGCGTTTGTACGTTGTCTAAATTGAATGAAAAAATGACAATTAAAGTACAAAACTAATAATTTTATTGTTTTTAAGTATCAAACTAACAAAAATTATATAATAAAAGAGATAAATGAATATTTAACACATTTCTTATTATACGAAATCAGAAGACACTACAAGAAAATAAAAGATTAGTGGCAGTTTTGTAATGGTGTTTCATTTACAAACGCCACTAGCTTCTGTATTTTTATAAAACTTAGGCGTTTATTATTAAAACACCACTAAATATTCAAATAGCGGCGTTTTTACTTATAAACGCCACCCAAGGCAAAAAAATACCAACGTTTATCAACAAAAATGCTTTGAATAATCCTCTCTTAAAAATTGGAGTGATTATTGAAGGCGTTTCTAACAGAAACCCCTTAAATAATCCAGTTAAAAAATAGATAAGGGATTACTAAATGCGTTTTTGGTAGACAATGCCTTGAATAATCCCCTCATAAAAAAATGTAAGCGATTATTGAAGCCGTTTTCTATAAGAAACGCCTTTAATAATTTCACTAAAAAATTACAAAGGATTATTGAAGGTGTTTTTGGTAAAAAAAAAATTCTTCAATAAATATCTTACCAAAATTTTAGGATCATACGATTATTAATCATAAGGTCGTAGGTTTGATCCCTTTTTTTTTAGCTTTTTTTAGGTTTTTGAAGAGATTATTTATAGGGGATTATTCTAGGTATTTTTTGGGTAAAAATGCCTTCACCAATCCATTTAAAAAATTTTGGAGAGAGAATATTGAAGGCATTTTCAGGAGAAAACTACCTTCAATAATCCATAGAAAAAATTTGAAATAGATTCTTAAAGACGTTTTTGGCCGAAAGTGCCTTCAATAATTCAATCAATAAATTTTTATAAGGGATTATTAAATGTGGTTTTGAAAAAAAAAAATACCTTTAATAATCCATACAAAAAAGTTGGAATAGATTCTTAAAGGCATTTTTTGGCTAAAACGCCTTTAATAATCTACACAATAAATTTTTGTTAGGGATTATTGAAGGCGATTTTGGTCAAAAATGTCTTTAGTAACATTTTGTTAGGGATTATTTAAGGTATTTTCTGACTAAAAACACCTTCCGTAGTCCCATAAAAAAAACTTTGGTTTAATTATATATGTGAAGTCAGTTATAGGTTTATGCCCATAAAATATTTAAAGTTAGTTGTAGGTTTATGCTAAAAAAATATTTGGTTTATATATGTGATACTACAAATTATATTTTGAAATTTACATTATGAACATTGTTGTATTTCAATAAATTGACCACATATCCAAAGTTAAAATTGATAACGTTACCATATTAATATACTTTTCTCAAATAATTGTACTCAATATATGTGTATTGATATAAAACAAATATATACCAATAATAGTAAACCGATACCCCAATCTACAAACTTAAATTATCCATTCAACATGGCATATTAAAAACATTATAACTAATGATCCTCATATATTTACATTCAACTAACAATGTCCAATCTCAAGGTTTATCAATAAATGATAATACATACTCACAACACTCTTTACGGACTTCATCAAGTTCCTCTACTGTGAAGCTTTTTTACTCTCTTATTAAAAAAATATATCAAAAGTAAATGTTAATAAATGAGAACATAATTTAGCTATTTTTTTTAAAGATATAACGACTTTATGAAATTTATACTAACCTTGAATAGTGTGATCATAAAATCATATAAAACTATCTTTCGCATAAAACGAAGGATATAATATCCACATTCAGTATATCAGGGTTGACGAGGTACCTAAAAATTAAATTTAGTGGGTTTAAGAAACATTTATCTGCATAAACTCAACATAAAAGAATAAATTTTACATTTACCGGTAATGACACCCATTTTTTCTTTGCCTTCTTATCAAATGCAAATATTACTCTAAATTGAAAAGAAAAAAATTACTTAATATATAAATAAAATTACTTATGAAGAAATAGAAGATATATAATATAATAACATGTAATACCTCTTTATAAAAGTTTGAATTTCAGGGTTAGGCATAACTGTTGGTTAAGCTAAATTAAGTATGGCGTTAAAGATTTGGTATCAATCACAATAAGCTGCCAACGATGACTGTAAAATAATAAGAATGATATACTCAGATTAGGCACCATATCAGATTTGGGTAAGGTTAGAATAATTATTTGTATGAATATAACTTACTGCACATTATACGGGAGCAAATAATAATCAATCGATTTTTTCATGCATTCAATCACATGATTAGCATAAAAAGCGACTGTGCCACTCTGCTCACTAATGAAGCTAGGGTCAACGAATCTAAATCTGTGGGTTATTTGCCTTGCATTGATCTCTCTATATAGGAAGCCGCATGATAACAATCAATAATATTGTTAGTAATACACTGTAATATAGATTAATATATATTGAGTTTGCATATTTGTATTTATAAGCTAATCTCATATAAGCAATAATATCAATAGCTGATATTTCATCTAGTTCACAAAATTCTTTAACCTTATCCACACCAATGTAAAAAAATGATGGTTTATCAAATAACCCTTCCTTATACTCAATGGTTATACAGTTTTCTCTAGATAAATGATCGAGTGAATAATTAGATAACTCATCCATGGAAGCCTGAGCAAGGGTCAGACTCTGAGTCTCAACATCTTGCTACAATATATAATAAAATATAAGTATTAAAATAAAATCAATAAATATAATAAACAAATTAATGTTAAACTTGTAAACAAAATCATACTTCATGGCTAGTAGCAGAGGTTGGGTTCCCTGCTTGACTTGCAACGAAAGCTTGTCCTAGGTAGATGATGCTATCCGACTGGCCTATAGGCATGCTATGCTGCATTGCTGCCAACATGGCCTCCAAAGCAACGAGTCTTTGTTGTTGCTCATTTAGGCGTTGTTCCTAGTCATCAAGTCATTTCTATTGTTGCTCAATGATTGCTTCATATTGTACATTTGTCATTCGAGGGCTTTTGGGTTGATTACTAAAAAACTTTGATGACAACACAAATTTACCAACCTCACGAACTCGACTAGGCCTTTCTTTAGCTCCAATGCTAAAGATAATAGATCTTCACCATACTGGTTTACCAGTTCATCAAATTTAACTTTGGCAGCCTAATCATCCTTAAAGATAATAATAAGATATGCTATAACAATAAATCTATACAAGCTAGTATAGAGTCATGCATACAACCACAATGCCAATCATACATGATATTAAACAAGTAGTTATACATACAATCTTCAACACTTATTACATTTGCATATGACGTAGGTGGAATAGCCAATACATCTCCTTGATCAATAAGCGATAAAATATATTACATTATCAATCTACTTTTAAATTCTATGAATACCTTCTTAGCATATCGTAATATAATCTTTTTACAGTCAATTGGGACGTTGAACCGTTCCTAAATAATTTAACACAATTAGTATGAATACATTGAATTTCAATTAAATGATCATTTAACAAATTTAATGAAATAGTTGAATAAACATACCACAACCGACTGCCATATACCATCCTTTAGATCATCAGAACTCATTGCCAATTGGTGTACGTAATTGAAATGCTACTATGGATGACAACACCAATATGAGTAGCCAACTTGGCAGCTTCATCAAACTGAGGTTGCCCACTTTGATTGAAGTCTACGTGAATTTTTGTGTCACTCACTTTAATTTATTTATTTCATCCCCTTCCTTTTCTTTTTTGGCTTATAGGTATGTCTTGTGCATGTTCAATAAAAGGAGAATTATGTTGTTTGGAATCCATAATACCTACAATTTTGATCATAATTATACAAAATACATCAAAATGACCATCTAAATTTAATACTGTACATAATAAAATACAACTAATATTATACTACGTACAGAAACATCATTCAGTAAATCAATCAACAATGTGTTCAGAAACACCATTCAGCAAAACAATATCATACAATACCATTTAGCAAACCATAATATTTAAACAAAATTACACAGAAACCCCATACATACAATGAAAGGTGCTTGAACGACTAAGGTTACGGTGAAATGAATAAAAATATATATGTACATGTAAATAGTAAAGAACAAAAAAAAACCTTTATCGAATAATATAAATAATATAGTAAACAAAAAAAATAAAGACATAACGGTAAACAAAAAGGTGTACATTGTTGAGTTATTGAAGGTTGGTGGCAACGATAGAGATAAAGAAATCAAAAGTCAATCTAAAAGTGTTTATAGGGTTTGGTTTGATTGATTAATGCAGCTTTTAATCAGTTTCTATACTAGCAGTTTGTGATTTCGATGTTCAAGACAGAGGAATGAATATAAAAATTATAAGCGAAGGTATTTTTTTCTAGAAAAAATGCCTTCAATAATCCCCTTAAAATTTGAGTACAAGCTTATTAAAGGCATTTTTATTAAAAGACGCATTTAACAATTCCAAAAAATTTTTAAAAGAAAATTATTGAAGGTATTTTTTCTTAAAAAATACCTTATAATTTTGTACAAAATTTATTGAAGGCGTATGATACAAAAAATGCCTTCAATAAAGTTCTCTTAAAAATTAAAGTGAATTATTGAAGGTATTTTCAGTAAAAAATCTCCTTCACTGAATTCTCTTAATAAAAATAAGGAGAATTATTGAAGGTGTATTATGTAAAAAATACCTTCTATAAATTTCTTAAAAAATTAGAGGGAATTAGTGAAGGCATTTTTCTGGCAAAAATACCTTCAATAATTCTGTATAAAAATTATTGAGAGCATATGATGCAAAAAAATGCCTTCAATAAATTTCTCTTAAAAATTGAATTGAATTATTGAAAGCTTTTTTAGTAGAAAACCGCCTTCACTGATATTCACCTGAAAAAAATGAAAGGAATTATTAAAGGCGTATTATGCAAAAAATGCCTTAAATAAATTCTTTCAAAAAATTAGAGAAAATTAGTAAAAATATTTTTCTGGCAAAAATGTCTTCAATAATCTCCTTAAAATTCTACTACGAGATTATTGAAGGCGTTTTTACTAAAATACACCTTTAATAATCGCAAAAAAATTTTAAAAAGAAATTATTGAAGGCATTTTTTCTTAGAAAACACCTTTAATAATTTTGTACAAAAATTATTGAAGGCGTATGATGTAGAAAAATGTCTTCAATAAATTTTTCTTAAAAATTAGAGTGAATTATTGAAGGTATTTTTAGTAGAAAATCGCATTCATTGATATTCACCTGACAAAAATAGAGGAAATTATTAAAGGCGTATTATGCAAAAAAACGCTTTTAATAAATTCCTTCAAAAAATTAGAGAAAATAAGTAAAGGTATTTTTTTTGACAAAAATGCCTTCAATAATCCCCTTAAAATTTTACTACTAGATTAGTCAAGGCATTTTTACTAAAAGACGCCTTTAATAATCCCACAAAATTTTTTTAAAAAAATTATTAAAGGCATTTTTCTCAAAAAATGCCTTTAATAATTTTGTAAAAAATTTATTGAAGCCATGTAATGCCAAAAACGCCTTCAATAAATTCCTCTTAAAAATTGGAGTGAATTATTGAAGGCGTTTTTAGTAAAAAATCGCCTTCACTAATATTCCCCTGATAAAAATGGAAGAAATTATTGAAGGCATATTATGCAAAAAATGCATTCAATAAATTCCTTCAAAAAATTAGAAAAAATTAGTGAAGAAAAAAACACCTTCAATAATCCCCTTAAAATTTTACTATGAGATTATTGAAGGCATGTTTTACTAAAAGATACATTTAATAATCCTAAAAAAATTTTAAAAGAAATTTATTAAAGGTTTTTTTTTTTAAGAAAATACCTTCAATAATCCAGCCCATTTTTTTAATATCTTGTTTATTCGAGTCATTTTATGCTAAAAATGCCTTCAATAATCCTGTCTAAAAACATTACGAGGATTACTAAAAGCATTTTATAAAAAAATGCCTCAAATTATTTCTTTTAAAAATTTTGAAGATGAGATTATTGAAAGCATTTTTAGTCAAAAACGTCTTCAAAAATCTCCTGTTAAAATTTGAAGGGATTATTAAAGGCGTATTATGCAAAAAAATGCCTTCAATAAGTTCTTTTAAAAAATTAGAATGGATTATTGAAGGTATTTTTTGTAGAGAACTACCTTCACTGATATTCCTTAAATAAAAATGAAGGGGATTATTAAAGGCATATTATGCCAAAATTGCCTTTAATAAATTCCTTAAAAAAATTTTGGAAGAATTAGTGAAGGCATTTGTAGTCAAAAAATGGCTTCAATAATCCCTTTAAAAATTTACTAATAGATTATTGAAAGCATTTTGTATTATGCAAAAAAATGCCTTCAATAAGTTCTTTTAAAAAATTGGAATGGATTATTGAAGGTATTTTTGGTAGAGAACTACCTTCACTGATATTCCTTAAATAAAAATGAAGAGGATTATTGAAGGCATATTATGCCAAAATTGCCTTTAATAAATTCCTTAAAAAAATTTTGGAAGAATTAGTGAAGGCATTTGTAGTCAAAAAATGGCTTCAATAATCCCTTTAAAAATTTACTAATAGATTATTGAAAGCATTTTTTTACTAAAAGATGCCTTTAATAATCCCAAATAAATTTTAAAAGGAATTTATTGAAGGCATTTTCTAAAAAAAAACCTTCAATAATTCGATTCATTTTTTCAATACCTTGTTTATTAGAGGCATTTTATGCCAAAAACGCCTTCAATAATCTTACCCATAAACATTACGAGGGTTATTGAATGTAAGACGCCTTTAATAATCTCAAAACAATTTTGAGAGAAAATTATTAAAGGTGTTTTTCTTAGAAAACACCTTCAATAATCCGATCAAAAAATTTTACGAGATTATTGAAGGTGTTTGTTTGTTAAAAACACCTTTATTTGTCAAATATATGCACGTGTATTTTACAAACTCCAATAAAATTATCCCCAAACTTAGCACATCCAATCACCATCTTCATGCTTCATCTTCATTATTCTACTATTTCTCTTTCCATATCAACTATAATTTACTTTTATTTTCCTTTAGTTTTTAGTATTCAAGCTTTGTCTTTTAGAACCCTATTTTGACTATTCTTTAGTTATTTACTTTAGTTTTGACTTCATTCTACCATTCCTTTAGCTTTTGCAATTTGCAATATTCTTTTTGGTTTAAAAATTTTCTCCAAAACCCACCTTCATTAAATACCTATTTGGAACCCATCATCCACTTCCCTTTCCCTTTCATTTTCTTCTTTTTTTGGGTTTCCTTTGAACCAGTTTTACCTTATTTCAACCCTAACTAGAAATACTCTAGGGTAATGTTTAGGTTAGCAATAAAGTTTTAAATGCTTTATATCAAGTAGCTGAGAAAATACTTTACAATAAGGAGTTCTGTTCTTCTGTAAGTATTGGTCTTGTTATTATTTTTTGTTTAAAACATAGTAAACTTAAGTATTTTACATGTTTGTTTTCATATAAATTATTTATATAAATTTGGTCTGATAATGCAGTAAGTACTAAATGGATAAGAGTTAGATGCAAAAGTCAAGATTAAGTCAAGAGTAGAAAGATAGAGTGGAAAATTTTCTTAATTTTGCATTTGAGAATACAAGTGAAGATAATATGATGTTATGCCCATGTGTGAAGTGTGCTAATATCGATTGGCAAATACATGAAGTTATTTTTGAACATTTAATTTGTATTAGGTTTGTCTCGGGATATGTTAATTGGTATTTTCATGGAGAGTATGTATTGCCAAGGTCTTCCACTAGAGTTCTTTCAACTTCAAGGGCTCCCCAACACCAACATGATCTTTTTATAGCAGATGACATTAAAAGCATGTTGCGAGATGCTTTTAACATTCATAACCAATATTTTCATAATTCGTCTCCCTAAAATGATGGATTTAATCAGTCCAATGTTAAAATGAATGAATTTAGTGAATGTGGGATAGGTGTAGGTGACCAACAACCTAGAGAAGAAACATCAAAGTTTTATAGGTTGCTTGAGGATATGAATGAAGAACTTTATGAAGGATTAAAGCTTTCAAGGTTATCTTTTTGTGTTTCTCTTTTTCACTTGAAATGCTTATGTGGATGGATAGGAAACTCTCTGACTTTATTATTAGAGTTTATGAAAGAAATGTTTCTTTTTGCAAAAATCCTTGAATCTTGTAAGAAATCAAAGAAGACGATCAAGGATTTAGGTCTTAGATATGAGAAAATTCATAGTTGTCCTAATTATTGCATGTTGTATTGGGGTGATAGAAAAAATAAAAAATCTTGTCATTTGTGTGGCATTTCTCTTTGGGTGGACAAAAGTTCTGATGAAAGGTTAAATGAGAATAGTGATAAAGTCTATGTCAAAAAGAAACCTGTTAAGTTTTTACGTTATTTTTCATTAATACTAAGACTTTAACGACTCTTCATGTCTTCTAAAACTATAGATTCAATAAAGTGGCATCATGAAAAGCGGATAAATGATGGATCATTGAGGCATTCTATAGATTTTTTTGGCATAAAAATCATTTTATTTTAGGTTTTTAGACTTTGCATCTGATCCTCAAAATGTTATGCTTGGACTAGCATCTGATAGATTTAACCCATTCAAAATGATGAGTACTTCTTATATTACTTGGCTAGTTGTATTGATTTTGCACAATTTGCCACCATGGATTGCTATGAAGCAATAATCATTTATCTTGTCTATGATAATTTTTAGGGAAAAAGGTCTAGGTAACGATATAGACATCTACTTACAACTTCTTATTACAGAGTTAAAATAATTATAGGAAGGAGTGGAGACCTATGATGCATAAAAAAAAAAAGAGAACTTCAATAGACATACTACTTTATTATAAACTATCAATGATTTTTCTACTTATACAAATTTATTTGGTTAGAGTACAAAAGGTCATTATGCTTGCCTATGTAGTGTTGTGCAGACATGCTTGAAGTGGTTACCTAATGGTAGAAAGTTCTGTTGTATGGCACATCATCGATGGTTAGATTATAATCGTAGATTTAAATTCCAAAAACATCTCTTTGATGAAACTAAAAAGTTGGAGAAATCGTCTTTACCAATTAGTGCTCTAATATCTTGTCAAAGTTAAAAGATATCAATTTCACTTATGAAAAAATGAATCTATCAAGGAAAAGAGTGAGGGACATCTTTAAAGGTGTCTAGCCTCATATTACGCAAGTTGGTGATATTGATACTCAAGTTGGTGATCTTGATGTTCAAAGTGATGTTCAAAGTGATGTGGAGGATAATGAAGAAAATGACCCCAATGAGTCTGAGTTATGAAAAAAAAGGAAGTATATTTTTTGAGTTGCCTTATTGGGAATATAATTTATTATGTCATAACCTTGATTTGATGCACATAGAGAAGAATGTTTGCAAAAATTTTATCGGGATAATTCTCAATATGAATAAAAGATCAAAGGATGACCTAAAGAGTCGGCTTGACCTAGTTGATATAGAGATTCATCCTGACCTTCATTTGAAGTTGTTTCCTAATGGCAAATATTGATTGCCTCCTGCCTATTTTGAAATTTCTAAAGTTGAAAAAGATGTGCTTTACAAGGTTTTGAAAAATATCAAAATTCTGAATGGTTACGCATCAAATATATCAAGATGTGTGAATCTAAAAGTGTAAAAATTTTCTTCATTAAAGTCACATGATTATCACATTTGGATGCAAGACTTACTTTCCATTGCTTTACGTTCATCAATGTCAAAGCAAGTCACTTCTATAGTAATTAAATTGAGTAGCATATTTAAATATCTATATGAGAAATGTCTGAATATGGAAGAGCTTGACAAACTTGAAGATTGAGCCACGATTACTTATGCCATTTAGAGAAGATTTTTCTTTCAAACTTCTTCACTATTATGATGTATTTGGTTATCCACCTTCTATATGAAGCAAAAGTCAGTGAGTCGATTTATTATCGATGGATGTATAATTTCAAAAGGTATTATTTGTCAATAGATTGATTAGGTTGTTATTGTTGATCATGCCACTCTAGTTAAAAAGAAATATGATTAATGTTTTATGCAATAGGTTTTTGGGGAGGTTAAAGTCATATTGTCGCAACAAATGCTATCCAGAAGGTTTTATTGCTGATGTTGAAATGAGATTATAGACCATCGAGAAATGTTAGTATGCAGCATACTGACTTTGCCTACAATTATCTTTTTAAAAGTTTTGGACAACCAATAGGTAAAGCTGAAATGATGGAGTTAGATGATAAATATTAGGCACAAGCACATCAATATGTTCTTTTCCATCATGACTTAATTAAATCGTTTAGCACATAAGTTTTTTTGCAAGGAAATAATTCATTTCATTAAGCATAATTTATTGTATTTTTTGTTATTGTTAATCCTTTATCATGATGCTTTGTAGTGAGTATAGAAATAATTTAAGAGCTCGTGCACATTATCGATTATCAAACCCTCGAGAACTTGATAAGTTGTTCATTGAAAAACTTTCAAGAATGATTAGGATCAACTATAAGTAATGCCATACTTTCCATTATGAGAAATCTACATAGAATGCTTATGGTATAACTAACATTAATAACATATATATATTTATTCCACCTTGATAAGTTTGGAGTGGAAGGCTTGTTAGTGAAAAGGTAAAGTATCTTTTACAAGGTTCGAACAAGATTGTGAAACGATAGAAAGGTTTCATCATCAATGGATTTAGATTTCACACTCCATGAGAGATTTAGAAGTACACAAAATTCAGGAGTTGTTGTTATTTCATCAACTACTAGCTAGGCTAGTGCTAAGGACACAAATCCTTTAGAGGAAAATGTTGACTTTTATGGCATGATTAATGACATCATTGAGTTAGATTATTATGGCAAGTGAAAAGTTGTCTTATTTCGGTGTGATTAGGTTGATATGAATAGTGTATAAGGTATTAAAAAAGATCAATTTGGATTTACACTTGTGAATTTTTTTCAATTAATTCACACTGGACAACAGTTCATCAATGAACCTTATGTTTTTTCATCTCAAGTCAAACAAGTTTTTTATTCTAAAGATCCTAAAGAATTGGGTTGGTTTGTTGTTCTTTGAAACACACCTAAATACTTATTTGATATAGGGTTAGATACCAAAGATGATGTTGAACGTGGAACTGAATGTTATCCTTTTGCTGAACAAAACTTGTTAGAAAATATCTCCAGTACCTATGCTTAGTGGGTCTGCAAAGATGTAAATAAAGACATTTATGAACCGTGATCGATCATCTATATTTTGTAATTCGAGTGTTTAAGACATAATACAATAAATGCTTATATGTAATTAATGTCGCATTTGCTATTGTATATTTATTGTATTGTAAATCATACATTATCTTTTGATTTAATTAAATTGATATGTTCTTTATATATCATAGGTTATGATTTCTTTACTTCTCAATATCTTTATATATGTTCTAAACTAATATCTTTTATATATTTGCTTTTATGATGCAGGTAAGCTACAATGCGAAAGAGTAGCTTGAAAGAAATACATATCAGAGATATTAGTTCAGAACCGTCTGCAGCATCTATTAATATTGGCTATGGACTGAATCCTTTAAAGGGGAATGAAAGACTATCGTTCTAACTCAGTCACTTCTAACCCTTCAACTGCTATTGGATCTGGCAATATGGAAGGTCTAGGTTTAGATAGCATCCTGTCAATTGATTCTGCTTTAAATTTGAATGCAAGTATCATGTGCCTCATATTTAGAATTTGATTATAATGATTAAAGTATTGGCATTTTACAAATTGATTTTTTATTTTTTGTAGTTGATAATAATGGTAACGGAGGACCAGAGATCAGACAACTTTGAAGGAATTGTTTGCATTACCTTCAACCAAGTGTATTGTAGTGTCTGCAAAATCTGATAGGTAACCAATTGCTGAAGAAGCTCAACTGTTGGATTAATTTCTAGGCATGCTTGCTCGTAATGGAATGAAATTGCTTATTCATTATGAAACATGGTATAAAGTTCCAACAGAAGTTAAGGCCGATGCTTTAAACTTTATTGAGGTATTAGTATAATTAATTACATATAAAAATATAATTATTTTACATTTGGTTTACTTATTCAAACTTTTCTTATTGTATTATTACAATCAAGATTTGTACTTGAAATACCAACTTCATTTGTGCTTAAGTCATTGGAAAAGAAATGAAAAGACTATAAACATAATTTGAAGAACAAGTATTTCAATCCAAATACTACTGTAGAGGCCATAATGGAAAATCTACCCCGTAATGTGATTAGGTGGTAATATGAACAATTAGTTAGATTTTGATTCTCAAGAAAAAGAGATGTATTAATTTATAACTTTGTATAGTATAATGAAATAATAAAAGTGTTTTATGCTTTAAGTTGCTAATATTTTTATTTCTACCATATACGCAATTATTTTTATGACAGAAAAGAAAATGATTGGGATTGGTAGTAGAAAGCAACAGAAATATAGCCACACAAGTGGATCAAAAAGTTTTGCAAGAAAACGAAAAGAAATAGCAAGTTTTTTATTTTAAACTTATTCGAATGAATGAACTTTTTATGCCGTAAAAGGTAAAAATGCAAATTAACAGTTATTGTTTTATTTTAATAGTTTTGATAGTTTCAATACATGATATTAAACTTATCCAAAGTATTAAACTTAGTTGCCACGGTTGATATGTATGAAAAAGATATTGTTTACATCTATTTAGGTAAAAATACAAATTTCTTGTTATTGTTTTATTTTAATATTTTGGATAGCTTCAATACTTGATATTAAATTTGTCCGAATGATTGAATTTGGTTTCTACGATTGATATGTATGAAAAAGTTATCGTTTATGTCTATTTAGGACTATTTTTGCCTTTAAAAGGCAAAATTACAAATTAAACTTTTGGATGGCTTTTAATAGTTTGAATGGCTTCAATCTATGATAGTAAACTTGTCCAAATAATTAAATTTGGTTTCCATGATCGATATGTATGAAAGGCCAAGTGCTTTTATTGTTTACGTCTGTTTAAGACTATTGTGTTGTTAAGGGGTCAAAATATAATTTTACCATTATATTTATATTTTAACAATTTAGATAGATTAAATATATGATAGTAAACTTATTCAAAATTTTGAACTTGATTGATAGGCTTGATATGCATGAATAAGTTACAGTTGATATGTATTTAACAATAACATATGTTTTTGTATAGGAGATTGAGATGAGTGGTAAAATTGGACGTGTGAAACATTTTTGCTTAACACACACAAAAAAGACAAATCTTTTCTGAATGTCAAAACACAAAAAATTGTGGTAATTTGTAACATCTATCTTAACAGAAAGTAAATATTTACTCTTTTTAACATATTATGAATTAATCATTAAACTTGATAGTTTTATATGATTAATTTACAGGAGAAAGCAAAAGAGAAAATGACTGCTAATATTGAAATAGCATTGATGGTTCTGTCAACATACAAGAATAGGAAAATTGGATTTTCACAAAAGTTGCTGGAAAAAAAAGACACGGACAGGTCCGAGGCCTTAGATTGGGTCCAACACCATCTACCTCCTATGGACGTAGCTATCAGCAAGTCAATCTTCAATAGACATTTCCATATTGAGAGAGGAGTTGCAAACTATGCAACAATGTTTTCAGCAAATGGAAGCAGAAAGAGAACAAGAGCGTGCCAAAATTGAAGAAAAACATACTAGAATAGAGCAAGAGCGTGCAAAATTTTAGTAGTTGCATGATTGATTCGAACATCTTATGAATTTTGTGCAACAATTTCTAGGAACTAATATCGGTGGTTCATCAACTCAGGTATTATATTTAGTAAATATTTATATTTTTTAATATAAAAAAGCTTATTATTAAGTGTTAAAACTTGTATGATATTATTCAGTAGGTTTTTAAGCACACTAGTGACTAAGGTGAAAAAATTTCTTCATCAGATGGCAATCTTCCAAATCTATGCAGTCATTAATTTCATACATTTTACATTTTTTGGTTAATGTATTAAAAAAATTTGAATGTTATTATACTATTTATTAAACTTTGTGTTATTAGATGCATATTTGAACGTGAATTAAGTATTTATTAATTTAAGTTTTTGAATGTAAGTTCATTTTTATTTCTTTTAACATTTCTTGCGAATGAAAATAATAAATATTAATAGAAATTTTTTATAAAAAAAAAAGTAAATTTCTTAATTTTGCAGCATTTGTGTTCAAGAATGTTACTAAATGCTAAATTTAATAATGTTTGTATCATAAAAAGCCACTAAAAGTAGTGGCATTCTTATCATAAAAACACCGCTTAATTAGCTGCATTTTTTTTATACAAACATCGCTAATTTAACGGCATCTTATCATATAAATGTCACCATATTAATGGCATTTTTTTTATACAAATGCCATTAAATTAGCGATGTTTTGTGGATACAAACGCCGCTAATTTAATAGCATTTTATAAAAAAAGTCACTATTTTCTCTGACACGTATATAGCCGATACTCTTAGTGGTATTTTTTGCAAATGTTGTAAATCTTTTAGTGACGTTTATAAACGCCGCTAAACGTTGAAAAAGAACACCACTAAAAGCCTAAACCCCTATAGTGGGATATGTGAACTTTGATTTAAAAATGATTTTTTTTTGTTATACTTGATCCTTAAGGTACTTTTGAAAGAAACTCGTAAAGATCGATTTTTGGGCTCAATTCAAAACAATATCAACTATAAAAAAGGACAAGGAATAGAAAAATAGAACGCAACCCTAATCATATATATTATATGACAAGATACATAAATTCCTAATCAGATTTGTCACTTAAATGTTTATGTGAATAATTTCTTTAAATGCACATAAAATAATACTAATTATATATTATTAAAAATAATCAAATATAAAAAAACATTTAAATTAAATCATATTAAATATTAAAAATATACAAACATTGATTTGAATTTAAATTTATTTTTTATCCTGATATATCTAAATTCAACTATATGTTATTAAAAATAATAAAAAATTACAAATTTTCAAAAATAATTCATCCCAATTTTTTATTATAGATAAAGAAGTAAAAAATTTGAATTTAAAAATGTTCATCTTATTTGATTTAGATATCACTAATTATGTAGATATATATATTTTAGAGAAATTATCAAATATACTATCAATATAATTTTTTAACTCCACAAGTGAGGTTAACAAAGTGACACATGTCTGTTAGGGTATACTTAAAAACATTAAAAAAAATTTTAAAAATGTGACATGTGTTACCATGTTACTTTTACTCATGTAATTAAAAATTCCACTAATAATATATTAAATAATTTCCCATCTTTTTAAATTTTAAAAGCTTCTAAAGATATTTTTACATTCATAAAATTACTTATAACAAATTAATGTATAACATATTACTTATGGCATTCATATCAAACTTTTCCCTTTTAAACGAATTCATTTATTATTGATGGCGCCATTACAGTGATTCACATGCAAGAAAGCATAGTTCAAACTCTTATAGTGGAAAAGGTACTGTGATTTTTACATTGTCGGTTAAAAGAAATTCTTGATTGTTGCTTGTTTGTCTATATAATTGTTGTGTAATTAAAACCATTTTTTTTTTTAAGGTATGAATAACTAAGATAACTTATGTACTGTATTTTGTACCAATTGATCCAGGATTGATTATCGCAGCTGAAGTTGTGATAAGAGAAGAAATTAAGTAAGAAAATAAGCAATAGTGGAAAAGGCGTTGTGATTTTTATGCCATCGATTATGAGTAATTCTTGACTATTGCACTTTTGTTTCTATAGTTCTTTCTGTAACTAAGATTTTTTTTTTTAATGTATTAATAACTAAGTTAACTTATATGTAGATGTGCGCCATCGATGTAGGATTAAGTTATTTATTAACTTTATTACAACACTGAGATCTATCCAAGTCATGGACTCTATATTCTTTTATGCTAAATTTTGAAGTTATCATTCGCATACGTATAGATGAAAAGTTAGAACCATCTTTGTGTTATAATATATATTGTTTACTTACAATACATTTTATATGGGTGTAAACGAAAAAATAGTTGCTGAATCATTTGTGAACTTATTTAGTTTTTATTTATTTATATTTGTTTATTTAATGTAACAAATGATCCTAAATATTATTTTTATGTTCGTTTATTAAAAAAACCAAATACAAATAAAGATTTGTTTGGTTTATTTATATTCCCGAACAAGCTTATTTACGGTTCATTTAAAACTCATTTGCTTATGCTTTATTTATGTTTGTTTATTCTTAATTTTATAATTGTATGTTTATTTGTTTATATTTATTTGGTTATGATTTATTTATTGATTATGAATATACTTATTTATTATTTAGGAACATATTTATTTATATATGTTTGTGAATATATTTATTTAATGTTAACAAATGAGTTCATTCAACTTAAATGATTTGAACACAAACATCCTACCATTTAAACAAGCTGAGCTCGAACATAATAAAAAATTTTCTTATCAAACACGAACAATTCTAAAAATAAATGAATAAATGACAAATATATGTTTGTTTATTTATATTATATTCATTTACACCCTTACTCGTACTTATGTTATTTTTTACTCTTGATTAGTTTTATTGTTTTTTTTTGTCAAATTATATAGTGTATCGCTATACTTTAGTCAAATAGTAGAATTTGTCCCTCTATCTTAATATGTTTAAATTGGATCTCTATATTTCAATTAATTATCGAATTTAGTCAAATTATTAACAGGCTTTGCTTTATTATGTTCAAATTAGATCCCTATAGTTCAATTAATTATTAAATTTAGTCAAATTATTAATGGTTCAAACTTTTTTCGTTCGAATTCATATTAAATTTATTTACACCCTTACTCTTTATATTCTTTTATACTCTTGATTAGTTTTATTGTTTTTTTTTTTGGTCAAATTTATAATATATCCCTGTACTTTGGTCAAATGGTGGAATTAGTCCCTCTACCTTAATTTGTTCAAATTGAATTCCTATACTTCAATTAATTAACGAATTTAGTTAAATTGTTAACAGCTTTACCTTAAAATGTTCAAATTGGATTCTTATACTTCAATTAATTATCGAATTTAGTCAAATTATTAACTATTCAAATTGTTTTCATTTAAATTGATGATATGACATTTTGACTTTTTTGACATGGCATTTTTGTTCATGTATCCATTGACTTTGCTAATATGTTACATGTACATGGTTAAAAATATTGACATAGCAAAGTTTTTTACTAGGTAGTGTTTTTTCCACATCGACTTTTTTCAAAATTTACATCTTATTTTTATATTTTGGTCAAATGGAGAAATTATTCCCTTTATCTTAATATGTTCAAATTTGATCCCTATATAACAATTAATTATCAAATTTAGGATTTGACCTAAACTAAAACATAAAAAACATAAATTATTAATTCAATTGCAATTCTTTTTCCACATTTAGATAATTTTTTTTTTTATATTTGAATTATTGATTGGACTTTAGTTTGACAAATTGGGTTCATTTTACATTAGATTTTAAATCCAACATGAAATTGAATTATATCTTTTCTTTATCCTTCTTTTATTTATTTATTTATTTTTATTTCTTCTTTTTTGTTAATTTCTATTTTCAATATTTTAAAATCCAAAACAAAATAAATAAAAGAAAAAAATAACAAAACTAAAAAAAAATATGATAGAAACATAGAAGTTAGATCATGACATCTAGAATCAACAACTCAGATATACAATCAACAATACAAACAATTCACAAGAAAACATAAAAAAACAGAGACAACTAACAGAAACAATCAAAAATAATTTTGTTAGAAAAGTTATTTTTTAGAAGTTTCAGATTTAGAAAATTTTAAGGCTTTTTGTTCATTTTTGCTTTGGATGGTGATACATAATGATGATGTCATGGTCAATTTCTGGGTGTTGGTTATTTTAAGATAAATTTTTTTATGATGGTTGAATTTTTTGAGCATTGGTTTTTGGAAATCCCATTGAAATATGAGTTTGTTGAATGAGACTTGTAAAAAAAAAAGAATAGAGAAAACAAAGAAGAAAGAGATGAGGAAAAAGGAAAATAAAAAGGTGTTTTTTTGTTTTTACAATAGGTTGAAATGATTCTGTTTTGAAAGGCAGGTTTATTGCAACCCACGTGTTGACTCATACACTTTCTTGGTTACAACTTGATCTATTTGCATTGAAACTTTTTTTTTTATTTTAGTTATTTTAGGTCAAATTATAAATTCAATAATTAATTGATGTATAGGAATCAAATTTAAACATGTTAAAGTAGAGAGACTAATTTCATCATTTGGTCAAACTATGGAGATGAGACACACAATTTGAAATAAGTTGATACGGTATAAAATTGTCACATAATTATCATTTTTGATCATGTGAACTTGACACACCAACAAAATCAACAATCATGTAAACAAAAATATCACATCAAAAAAGTCAAAATGCAACATTATCAATTCAAATGATAAAAATTGAAACCGTTAATAATTTAATTAAATTCGATAATTAATTAAAATATAAAAATTTAATTTGAAAATATTGAAAGTAAAAAAGAATAATTTTACTATTTGATTAAAGTACATGGATGAACTATACAATATGATTTTTTTTTCTATTAGTAAAAGAATTAAACATTAAAAAAAATTATTTGGATACAATTATGCGAAGAATGTTAATTAGTTTTTATATATATAATATTTAATATAATAAAACTAATCCGTGTTTCAAATGAGTCCCAAACTAGCATATACTATATATATTGGCATAATAAAAATTCATGAATTGATAAAAAAAAAAAAAAAAAAAAAAAGGCAAACGTGATGTGATGAAAAGAATAGCAGATTTGAGTTAGACAAGAATCGATAAAGATACAGTGATTGGGTGTGAATTAATTTATTTTATATAATGAAAAAAAATTTTATGTGACATATTTTAAGTGTCAAAGTGTAGTTGTATAGACAATTATAAAATTTCCTGGCTTACGCTCGGGTCATAAAATTTTTTATTTTGATGAAATATAAATTATTAAAATTTTTACTAATAATTATAAATATTTCATTTAAAATTTAAATTCGGTCATTCTCAAATAAGATTATAATTAATTACTAAAATATTTAAATTATTTTATAAAATTTTAATTATTTAAAATTAATATTTTTAATACAAAAATAAAAATATAATCTAAATATGATTAACAACATGTCTGTATGTTGTTCATTCATTCTAAAATTTTATAATTACTTGAATTTAATTCTCAAGCAAATATATATATATATGTATATATTATTTCTCAAAATATTTTTCACATTTTTTGTCTCGTTAAATTATTCTGTACCTCAAGAAAATTTTTTTAGAAAGTCACAAAAAAATCTCCAATACTTTTCAATTATTAAGATATTTTAAAATAATATTTTTGTATTTATATAATTAAAATCATTAATCCTAAATTTAACATTAAAAATATACATATACACATATAACACAATATATATATGCGATAAATGTATATAACGTAATAAATGGTAAAAGAAATATACTATACAATTTACAAAAATTCCTTGTTAATTAAACTTGAATGTTATTCTTGAATTCTAGAACGGACCTTCTCCACATTTTGGACGGACTCAAAACTTTTGGGTTTAATTGGGCTAAGGACTTTTTTTCCAACCTTTCATTTCTCGTCTTTTTTTTTTCTTAATTTTTTTTATATAATGTTGCAAGTCATCCTAATTTAAAAGTAAAAAAACCCTAGCCACCTTAACTTTTCCTTTCCTATCTCAACCTTTTTGCAGCATTTGGTTCCATAGAATTTAAGATTTTTCTCCAAAATTTTGCTTGTAGAAATGTGACTCTCATATTTAGTTTAAGGATATTTGATTTTTGAAAGTAATCTTAAATTCTCAATAGTACCAAAATATCTTCAAATCATAAACTCACCTATCTTTATGACTTTTTAAGATTTCGGAAGGAAAGTTATTTTTATCCCACGTTTGACCTTAATAATAAATTTTTCGATCTACTTTATCTTTGAAAATCAATGTATTTTAAAAACTTTTAACTACTTTTTTAAGAATACAAAGACCATTTTTTTTAAATAAAAAATATAATCTTTGATAAAAAATAAAAAACACTTTTTTAAATAACAAAGATCACGTTTCTTATGTCAGAGACGTAGCCTTAAAGAATATAAAAACTGCATTTTTGACATAAAAAATGTCGTTTTTGTTAAATAACAAAAAACACTTTTTAAATAACTAAGACTACATTTTTTATGTAAAAACATACCCTTTAGGAATATAAAGACTGTGTTTCTGATATAAGAAATGTCGTCTTTGTTAAAAAGCATTTTTTTAAATAACTAAGATCACGTGTCTTATGTCAGAAACATAGTCTTTAAGAATAAAATGATCGCATTTCGAACATAGGAAATAGTCTTTGTTAAATAACAAAAACCACTTTTTTAAATAACAAAGACCATTTTCTCTTTTTAGACAACAACTAGAGCTCTAGTCAAAGCCTTCATTTCTATTTCGCCCAACATCAGCTTCAAGCTTCGTGATTTCATTTTCATTTTGTTCATTTTATCTTCTCTCAGTAAATGGTGAGTCTATTGTTTGTTTTGTACAATTTGTTATGTATTATATGTTTGATTCAAATGTTTTCTTATTTTATTTGTCTATATCTTGTTTAGATCTTGATTGAAAAGTTTTGATTTATCATATGTGTTCTTGATTTTTTTTATTCTTGATCCACAAATGTTTTATTGTTGATTTTTGCTTTTTGTTGGTGTGTCTTAGATTCAAACTACCAAATGCACGTATTTGCTTTTGACATATATTTTCAACATTAACAAAAATATTTTTTTCTAAACAGTTATAACTCGTTTATCAATAAAAAAGAAGATGCAATTAGTAACAATGCTTATTTTGCAATTGAACCAGATAGAGACTATGTTTCAACTGTTGCTTATTGTTGCTTTGACACTAATTGCAATAAAACTTAGAAAATGATGTAAATATTTTATGCTATGATACTAATGATAAACTTCAAATTGAGGAGTTAAACTTAAATAAAATAGTTTTTAAGAGTGATAGACAAGGTGTAGATAATTGTAGAATGGATAAGAGAGCTTTTACAAAATTATGTCAATTACTTCAAACACAAGGAGGATTAAAGGCATACAGACATATTTCAATAGAATAAATGGTTATTAGTTTCCTTCAAATCATTGCCTATCATACAAAAAATAGTTATGAAGCGTCAAATAACTAGATTTGAATAGACAATTATAGGCAATTTCATGCTGTGTTGAATTTTGTTTTGAGACTACATTCCCTGTTATTTAAAAAACCAAAATCAATAATGAAGACTTCAACAGATAATAAATGAAAATTGTTTAAGGGTTGTTTGAGTGCCATAAATGGAAAGTACATAAGTGTGAATGCAAACTCAGTTGACAGGCCTACATACAGGACTAGGAAAAATGAACTTATTACCAATGTTCTTAATGTTTACACACCAAACATACAATTCATATATGTTCTACCATATGGGAAGGTTTTACAATAGATAATAGAGTGCTCAGGGATGTCATTACATGCAGAAGTAGTTTAAAGATCCCACAAGGTATTAGCTTTAATATTTTGGTTTTAGTTTTGCATGGAACACATTTTAAAAACATATATTAATGTTGTGACATTTGATTAGATTTTTACTATTTGTGTGATGCTAGATACACAAATAGAGAAGGTTTTTTGGTACCTTATAGAGGTCAAAGATATTATTTAAATTATTGGAGGTTAAGATACTAACCTACGACATCCCAATAATACTTCAATATGAAACACTCTTAAGTAAGAAATTGTATCAAGAGATATTTTGGTATATTGAGAGCTAGATGGACAATTTTAAAGGAAAAGTCATTTTATCCAATAAAAACATAGTGTAGAATTATTTCTACATGCTGCCTTCTCCATAATTTTATTAGGTCTGAGATGATAATTGATCCTATTGAAGGTGATGTTGTTGAAGTGAGTAATAGCAAACTAGATGGATCTAAGCATAAAGATTTAATTAGGTACGTTGAACCAAATGATACTTGGATTAAGCTTAGAGACAACGTAGCACAAGAGATTTTATTGAATTGGTTGTAATCCTATGGTTAAAGATAGTGTTTTTTTTCCTATTTTATTAATGACATTGATGTTTATATGGTATTGTTTAGTGTACTATTTGTTTTCTACATTTGTTTTATATCTATTTTCCATTTTATTTTTTTATAAGTGTACGATGTAGTTGACTATTATTTGCAATAGCATTTGTTTTGTTTCCATGCTTATTGGTTTACTTCCTACACTAATTATTGGTTCATCTTCATTGGTTTTTGATTTGATATGCATTTTGTTACATGATGTCTAACTGTATGATTAGGATATCAAAATGTCTTCGTTTTATGCCAACGTAAAAACTACATTAAGAAAAAAAAAAAGAAAGCTCATCAGTAGGTAATCACACCTGCCTAAAGGATGAGGATGCAATACTTATTTAATGCCTACATGTATTGGCAGATGATCCTAGGTGAAAAGCTGATAATGGAATGTTCAGAATTGGCTATGTAGAAAATTTAAAAAGGATGTTGGAGTCAAGAATTCCCCAAGCTCAACTTAAAACAAACCTACACATTAAGTCAAAGGCAAAGCTACTCAATAGACAATATCATGCTATTTGTGATATGATTAAAAATGCAAGTGGATTTGGCTAGAACGATTAGGACAAATGTGTTATTGCTAAGAAGGATATTTTTTATCAATGGTGTTAGTCTTAAATTGATTCTTATTTTGAAATGACAAAATATTATGCTAAATAAGCTTGATCAAGATTTTGAAAAAGATTTATTTACTATAAGTTCTTAAGTTTTATTATTTTGGTATTAAATAAATAATATGATTTTCAAAGTTTAAACAAACCTTTCTTTATGTTTTCTTATTTCTCAAAGAAAAAGTATCTTTAAACTTTATTATTTGAGTTTAAATGAAAGTCCAATTGTTGTTTTTAAAGTGAACTTTATTCATTTTGGACTTAATGCAATTTTGATAATATTGGTTTTGAGAAATATATTAACTTAAGAAAGTTGTTTTACAAGAATAAAGTTTTCCAACATTGAACTTGTTTTATTTTTTTGTATTAATTCACAAAGTTTTAATATTTGAATTTTATATGGTTGGAAAGCTCTTTAAGTCTACTTTCTAATGATCAAACAAAATCAAAATACAAATTTTTCGAGAAAAAATTTTGAAATTTTACTAGACACTTTGCAGTTATCTAAAAACTACATAAAGGGTAGATTTGAAAATTCACTATAATTCATATACAATGAATTAGGTGATGAATTTTATACTGATAGAAAGCTTTAAATCTAGTTTTTAAATCTTCAAACGGTTTTTGATTTGGAATTGTATAACTCAAGATATGATCAAATTAGTGAGTAGAGTGCAAAATAAGAGACAACCATCCAGCTTGACCGGATTGATCCTTTGGCTAAACCAATTGATCCCCTTCTTGTTTGGATCGATTGGTTCAAGATAGGATCAATCATTTCATGAAGGGATCGATTAGTTTTTTACACAAATTGAAAACTTTGCTCTAAACTTTAGAAAGGGATTGATCACCCAGACTAGAGGATTGATCACCTAAAAAAGGGATCGATTGGTTATGCCTTTTCATGTAAAATTTTGTTTGAATTTTAACTAATATAATTGATCCCCCTATAAGAGGAGATCAATCCCTTATTCCTAGAAATGCTTTAACGACAAGTTTTTCAAGATTCAATGGGTATTTTTAACTCCAAACCATCCTCAAACTACTAGTTCCTCAATTCATCTATATATTAGGTAGTCCAACATACCAAAGAGGTTGATGAATCAAGAGAGCAAGATTAAACAAGTCATATATTCATTCTTTCAAAGAAATTAAAAGTTTTAGAGCTTCAAAGTCTATATCTTTGTATTTATTGTATCCAAATCATTGTTATTGTTCATTTATTAAATTTTTTTATACTTCATTAGGCAAACACTGAATCTTGAGAGGTATTTTAGTTTGCAAAAATCATTTAGGTTATCTTGTAAGCAAGAGGTGAGGTATCATCTTGATATTGTAAGGGTAGAGGTTGATATCTAAGCTTTAAGAAAAAGATAAGGATTTAGTATAAGATAGATTTGTATCTTGTAAGAGTTTTTCTTTAATTAGTGGATTGAAACCTTGGTGTGGACAACCAAAATGAGAGGACATAGGTGCCTTGTGGAAAAAAATTGAACCTCTATTAATCATTATGTTTGATTTCTCTATCCTTACCTTCTTACATTTATTATTGTTTATATTTGATTTTAGGTTCATTAATTGTTATTGATTGCATCATATTTTCATTAAAAGTGCTTATTGATTTAATTTTTCATTCAATTATCTTGAAATTATTGTTTGAGAAGAATTGAAAGAAATTTAATTCACCCTCTTTTTGGATCGTCATCTCACCTAAAAATCTAATAATTTGTATCAAAGCTTTGATCTTTGTTTATTGGTTCAACTACCTTGAGTAAAGATCATATGGCTCGATTTAGGTTTTAAGATGGTGAAAAAGTCCTTAAAGCTGTTATATTTGATAAATTTAAATTTTGTGAATGGAGAATAAGGATGAAGGTGTTCATAATAGCCCATTATTTTAAAGCTTGGAATGTGATAGAGAAAAGGCTTGGAATTCTTTCAAATAATTCAAACTATATAAGGCAAGTGATGAATTATGCTAGGGAAAAATGCTTACTCTACGGAGCTTTTGACCCCCATAACTTCAACTTGATCTCAAAATATTCAACCTCAAATGAGATATTGAGAAAGTTGAATGAGCTACATAAAAGACAAATTTCGACCAACATGCATCATATATCATAGCTATTGAAGAACCGAAGGTAACCTTTAACTCTTATTATTCAAATTCATATGCATTTGATAAATTACAAGATGCTTACAATAAGTTGCATGATGAATGTGAATCAATGATGAGGAATTACAAGAAAGTGATTTCAAAATTGAATGTTGAAAATGATTTCTTGATAAATACAAAGAATTATTTGGAAAAGGAAAATGATAAATTAAAAACAAATTTTAAAGCTTGTCAAAAGAGAAATGAAATGCTAGAAAAAGAGAATTGAGAATTGAAAAAGAAATTTGAAGTTTTGATGAATGAAAAATAAGAGCTTTTAAACAAGAGTTTAAGTACTAAAATGATTAAATACAATTTTTGTCATTTTCATGGTCATACTACACATACTTGTCTTGTAAAGAGAAAAGTTCCATTTAGAATTAGGCAAGTATGGGTTCCAAAAGGAATAAAAGACTTGGTTATTAACTTTTAAGGACCCAAAGTAATTTGGGTACCAAAAATCAAATGAAGAATATCTCTTATAGGTGTGCTAGAGTAAGGGGTTACAATGTGATTTTGAAGAATGAAACTCTAGACACATAATGGAGATGGGTAACCTCTAAGCTTTTAAGTGAATATGAAATTGGTTACCAATTTTTCTTGAACATTAAGTACTTTATGGATATTGGTATATGCTTTATTGATATATCTTGAATATACTAATTTTATTTGATATATGTAAGCTTGAATTGAATATACATTTTTTTCTTGAATGCATGATTTTAATATATTCCTTATGCTTGTTGATACTGTGTTTAATACTTACTTGCTTAAGATACATTTTTAGGAGAATTCATGAATACTCTAATGAATTTGTGGGATTACATGTGAATGCTTTTGCTATTGGGATTGCGTGAATCATCTTGGTATTTGGATATTATTTGTGAAATTGCTATTGGTGCTTGATGTGATTAATTTTGTGCTAAATTATTTTTATATTTATGCACAAACTTAGGGGGAGCACTAAAAGCTTAATGATTTGAAATTTTATGTATTGCTTTGACAGTGATTTTTGCTAGAGTCAAACCTTAAAACATGAAATTATGTTTTAGCAAGCTTTTAATTATAAAATGAATTTGAATATCATGAATTCGATGATTTAAACTTGCTCAAACAATGAAAACTTGATAACTTGCAATGGTTTTAATTTTTCATAAGTGCTACATGCAAGTTTCTAAAGATTTTAGAGCTTAAAATATCAAATCTTGTTTTTCAACATTTATGGGCATAAAAACTATTTGGACTTTTTTAAAATGTGATATAAAACTTTTCTAAATGGTTTGAAGAGCTTAAATATGAGTTTAAACATATTTGCCCATCTTAATAGTCTTTTTCAAGGAAATATAAAGATTAAGATTTGACTTTTTTATTTCCTTGCTTCTAAGGCCAAATCACTACCTAAACAACTTTGTTAATTGAAACTTGTTGGAATGGTTCAAGATGGTTAAAAATGAGCTTGACTAGTTTTGAGATTTATTAAGGTATTTTTCAAGCAAATATGAGTTTTAAAGTGCAAAAATCAAAATCCTAGACATATTAAGCTTTGAAGGGACTATCCTATTGTATTTTGCATAAATATATTTGTTTGAATGATTTTGGCATGATGAAAATGATTTTTGTGATTTTTATGCATATATATTTGTGATTGTTGAACAAGCCTATATAACCATGATGTTTGAAATTGCTCCACTTGTTGGTAATGCTTAGATCTTCTGAAATATTATTTAAACTTGATTATTTTATTCTTAGTTGTTTTAACTCCTGATTTTTTATTTTAAAAATTGATGATCATCTTATGCCTAAATCATATATATTGATGTTTGACTATTCATCTCTTGATTTCTTATGAAATAGTCTTGAAATATGCTTTAATTCTTTATCCTTATTAATTCAAGATTTATTTTTTTCTCTTGTGTTAACGAATTGATGAACTTTATGTGCTTAAAAGATATATATTAATTATTTATTCATATATGTTTTTGGTCAAGATATGTGCTCATATAATAATTGGTTCAACTTGACTTTAATACTTATGATTTGAAAGTGCTTAAATTGTTTATTTCTTAATTTGTGAAATACCTTTATGATATGCTTGCTCTTGTCCTTAAATGTTTTATCACTTGATTTGTATTTTTAAATTGATGAACTACTTGTTTTTTAAAATGATATGTGTTGTTGGGTCATCTATTATTCTTGTCAAGTGTGTGCTTATATAAATATGATTAAGCTTTGCTTGACATGATTACAATATGGCATAAGTGAGTGATTTTCTTATGATGCTTATTTTTAGCTTAAGTCATTGTTGATTATGGCCTATAATTTGTGTAAATATATTTATGCTTTTGTACTAAAATTTTCTTGAATATGTTTTTAATGATAAATTTATCTTCCTTGAGTTTTTAGTTTTTATATGACCTAAAATTTATTTTGACATATTCTTTGGAGATTTCTTGAATATACATGATTATTGAATATGTCATCTTTGTGTTCATAAATGATCTAGAAAGATTGATATTTTGCACATTACTTAAGAACTTTGGCTTTAGTGCCACAATTGTGCTATATGATGTTTATTATGATGAATGGTCTATAGCTTTAGTTAATATTGAATGATTTGCTAGCAAATTGACAATTTATGCTTAATGCGAAAAATTTTCTTTTGCTTATAACAACTTAGAATATGGAAATCATTTTCTAACAATTAGTATAATTTTTATCAATTGATATTCTTGATGTTAATGAACATTTCTTTGTCAAAAATATTTTTTAAGTCTATGCTAGCAGAACTTGAAATGAACATGAATGTGCCTATATTTTTGAAATTTCAAGTATAGCAAGCAAAGTATGTCATCCTCATTAATCAAACCTAGTTTTGCTCAAATGAAGAGGATTGGAGAATTCAAAGCCAAATGAGCACAACAACAAAACTTGAAATAGATGAAGGTAAATGTAACAACTTTATGATATGATGTATGAGTTTGAATACATATACATGATTGCTTTGATATGTGCAAATATATGATTTTCTGTTTGAATATACGAACACATCGCACAAATTAATCACCAAGTCACTTGGTAGATATTATGTCAATATTCTTGAAAGCTTGGATTGATTAATTCATTTTAATTAGTATTCATGCCTAGTTCCTAATTGCTTTGATGAGATTGATAGTTTTAATGCATGAATATTTATTCAATGCATGAATTCTTAAACATGGATATGAGTTAAATTGATTGATTTCTTTGAACATTTTCATTTATTAAAAGTATTGAAATAACATATACCATATTATGTCTAAATGTTTGTATCTTTATTGGTATATTGCTATATGTGATTTAAAATATTTTTGCACTTGCTTGTATAATTTTGATTGAAATATATATTTAGATACTTGCGTATGTTTAGATTAAGTTCATTACTATGCATTGAAGTAAATAGGAATATATTTGAATAATTATGCTTTCATTATTTCTTTGCCATAGCGTATGTGTTTATCATGCTTAAAAAATCATGCTTGTATAATTCTTTGCTATAACATGATGATTGAATTTTTTTTTTTTTTGTATAGGATATGCTTATGAAAGAATGCTATTATGCATGTATTGATTGAACTTTTCATTTGCTTAAAATATATTGTGATCCTTGAAAGTTTGTGAACAAAATAGTTAACAATTGGTATCAAAATTGCTAAAGAATTTTTTAACTTTCAGGGACACTTGTTTATATGCCTATCCATAATATAGCTTGTACCTTTTATGCAAAATTGTGTGTTCGTTAAATTGATTAATCCTTATTTTGAAAAGGAGAAGAAATCTTAGAATACAATTTTACTTGATTTGTTTTGTGATAACAATTGGTATGCTTTGTGATAACATATCTTTAACAATTGGTATCTTTACCATTGGTATAAGCTTGTATGTATATGCTTGAATTTATGCTTAATTGCAATTGATGTTTTAGGTTCTAAGCACATCTTATGCTAACATGATTTATGAGTAGGTTGCATATCATTCACTATCTTTTGCTCATAAATTTCATGTAGTAAATTTGATGACTTGTGCTAAAATGCTAAAATTGGATACATTAGAATACTTATATGCTTTTGTGTTTGAATACATGTATTTGAACTTAATTGTGAACATCACTTGATTACATGCATTCAAAAATACTATTGATATTATTGGTATCATGCATTTTATCTCATGTCTTGAATTGATATCTTTTTCTTTTGCTATAACAAAAAAGGGGTGAGTTTAGTCCTATTTCTTTTTGTATGCTTATAGCAATTGATAAAGGAGCTTAAACATTTGGTATAAAGAACTAAACAAAAAAAGAGAGAAACGTTTTATGTATATATTTGCTAATACCTTTTTATGTTTGTTTGTTTATACCTTTTTGCTATGACAAAAAAGGGCAAAAATATTTGGCGGACAAATTTGCTTGTGCTTGATATGCATAAGTTTATGTGTTTTTAATTGTTATATATGCTCTAACATATATTAGTTGAGTTGTGTTAGATTATGATGCATAAATTAAAGGGAAGTTTTGCCATGCAGGAGTTTTTCAAAATGTTTTTCAAAAGTCTTAATTGTCTTAAAGAAAGTTTTTCATCAAGCTAATTTATCTTTAAGTTTTATCCTATCAAAAAGGGGAAGATTGCTAGTCTTGAATTGATCTTTATTTTGAAATGACAAAATATTAAACTAAATAAGCTTGATTAAGATTTTTAAAAAATTTATTTAGTACAAGTTTTTAAGTTTTATTATTTTAGTATTAAAGAAATAATATGATTTTCAAAGTTTAAACAAAACTTTCTTTATGTTTTCTTATTTCTCAAATCAAAAGTATCTTTAAAGTTTATTTATTTCAGTTTACAAGAAAGTCCAGTTGTTGTTTTTAAAATAAACTTATTCATTTTAGACTCAATGCAATTTTGATAATATTGGTTTTGAGAAATAAATTAACTTAAGAAAATTGTTTTGCAAGAACAAAGTTTTCCAACATCGAACTTGTTTTTATTTTTTTGTATTAATTCACAAAGTTTTAATATTTGAATTTTATATGGTTAGAAAGCTCTTTGAGTCTACTTTTTAATGGATTAAACAAAATCAAAATCTAATTTCTTTTAGAAAAGATTTTGAATTTTTACTAGAAACTTTACAGTTGTCTACAAACTACATAAAGGATAGATTTGAAAATTCACTATAATTTGTATACAATGGATTAGGTGATGAATTTTATATGGATAAAAAGCCCTTTAAGTCTAGTTTCTAAATAAATGATTTTTGATTTGAAATTGTATAACTCAAAATATGATCAAATTAGTAAGTGGAGTACAAAATAAGAGACAACCACCCAGCTCGATCAAATTGATCCCCTAACTAAACCAATCGATCCCCTCCTTTTATGGATTGATTGGCTTAAGATAGGATCCATCAAAATTTTACACAGTATGAAACTTTACTCCAAACTTTGGGAAGGGATTGATCACATAAACTAGGGGATCAATCACCTAAAAAAAGGATTGATTGGTACCACTTATGGATCGATTGGTTGTGCCTTTTTACACAAAAAATTGTTTGCATTTTAACTAACCCAATCGATCCCCCCACAAGAGGGGATTGATCCCCTATGCCAATAAATTCTCCAATGGCTAGTTTTTTAAGCTTCAATGAGTATTTTCAACTCCAAACCATTCTTAAACTGCTAGTTCCTCATTTTCTCGATATATTGGGCATTCCAACACACCAAGGAGGTTGATGAATCAAGAGAGCAAGATTAAACAAGTCATATATTCATTCTCTTAAAGAAATCAAGAGTTTTAAAGCTACAAAGTCTATATCTTTGTATTTGTTGTGTCCAAATCATTCTTGTTGTTCTTTTATCAAATTTTTTTTGTACTTCATTAGGCAAACACTGAACCTTGAGAGGTTTTTTAGTTTACAAAAATCATTTGGATTTTCTTGTAAGCAAGAGGTGAGATATCATCTTGATAGTGTAAAGGTAGAGGTTGTATCTAAGTCTTAAGAAAAATATTGGGATTTAGTGCAAGATAGGTCTGTATCTTGTATGAGTTTTTCTTTAATTAGTGGATTGAAGCCTTGATGTGGACAATCAAGAAGATAGAATGTAGATGCCTTATGGAGAAGGATCTAATCTCTATAAATTATTGTGTTTGATTTCTCTATCCCTATCTTTTTACATTTATTATTGTTTATATTTGATTCTAGGTTCATAATTGTTATTGATTGCATCATATTTTCATCAAAAGTGTTTATTAATTTAATTCCTCATTATCTTGAAATCATTGTTTGAAAAGAATTTAGAGAAATCCAATTCACTCCCTCTTGGATCATCATCTCACCTAAAATCTAACAAATAGGTTTGGGTAAGTAGTTTAATACGAATGTAGAAGTTACTTTGATTGTTGATTTCTTATCAAAATATTTGATAAGTATTTAATTTAACTTTTGTGTAGACTCATCCCCATGCTAGAGGGTTAAGGAATAAACTTTTTCCTCACTTTGATGATTTTGTCAAGATATTTGGATCGAAGAAAGTAATTGGTCAAAAAGTTGAAACAACAACTGATGCAATTGAATCATTTAATACTGATGAAGATGTTAACTTTGGCTATCATTAGAATAAGCCCGACTCTAATCATGTGAAGGAAAGATTAAAGGATGAAGAAGTTAAAGGTTCAGCTTGTGTGACAACTCCAACCATAACTAGAACGTTGTCAGGTAAGAAGTGTTCTAGGGACAGTGACAGATTAACTGATTTGGTCAAGCAAATAGGCAATATCGATGCTACATATTGTGAGGTAGCACAAGCAATCAAGGGCATTTCATTTTTCTTCAAGAAAGAAGCCAAAAGCAATGATAAGCGAATGTTGTTTTTCATTGAAATTATCCAACTAGACAGGTTCTCTCAAGATGAAATACTATCTGTTGATCACTATATCTCGATGGATATTCGCAAAGTTAATTTCTTCTTTGCATTGCAACTTGAATTTAGAAAGAATTACATACGAAAGTACTTGCATTAATGTAATGCCAATTGACCATTATTTGACTTTCTTCCTTTAGAACAGACATAGCTGATTTGTATTCTTGACAACATTCATAATGTTTTGTATTTTTTAGTTAAATTTTTTCAATTATGGATATGGATGATAGTTTAAATATTAATTATAGATTATAATGGATCATATCAGTTTTGAAATTATAATTACATTGGCATTTTATAATTACATGTATAATGCTTTGTATTATAATTACATTGGCATTTTGTAATTAAACATACATAAATTAAACAAATCATGGTAGTCAATTTAATGTAAAATTCATAAAGTTACTCAATTTAAAATTCTTTACACAAACAAAGACTGCATTTTTAGGCAAAAGAAATTGTCTTTGTTGTCAAAGACTGTGTTTTTTTAATAACAAAACATCATCTATGTATATCAAACATAAATTGAATTTGGATATAAGTCACATATGAATGACAAAAGTTTATCTTATACAAATAAAAAATTTTGGATTTGTATAAATAGAACAAATTTGGACTTGTATAAATGATACAATTTAGACTAGTATATATGAACAAATTTTCACTTGTATAAATGAAACAATTTTGACTTGTATTAATGAAAAATATGGAATCATATGAAGTACAAACAATTTGGAGTTCTATACAAACTATATATTGAATTTACATTAATATACAAATTTTCATAAACCAAAATAGGGAAATGACTTCATGTCCTTAATCCTCACTATATAAATCTAGATATGTAATCACACCATTCATGATGAATTTCATCAATTTCCTTTTACGTGAATTGTTCCTTTAGAGCCCACTGCAAATATATATATTGAACAAATGTCCATCAATATGAATTTCATAATTATGGTATATAGAAATAGGTATCTATTCTTTAAAATTATGCTAACCTTATCTAGTGCACTTATAAGATCATTAATAACGATCTTTTTCATGAAATAGGGTATATAATACCTACATTTTATTGTTCCTGGTTGACGAGGAACTTACAAATCATTGTTGGGTGGTTAAAGTGCTTTTAAACTCTAAACATTGAAGAAAATAAAATAAATAAACTTATCAGAAATATAGCCCACTATAATTTTTTCTTTTTGTTATAGATAGCCAATCTCTTGAAACAACATAAAGGAACCCGTAAACATAAATTATACTCATAAATAAACCATAAACATAACGAAAATTATTTAACATAAGAAAGATGAATACCTTTTTATTATATTGGCTAGTTCTTGTGATGGCTTCAACTTTTCTTTTTTGAGTCAAAAAAGTAAACCATAAAGGTTACATACTTAATGATAAACAGCTGCCAATGACCCTTAAAATCATAATATCAATTCCAATTTTAGAATGTAATACTTGTAACAATTATCAAATCCATATATAAAACATAGTCAAGTAATTAACAAAGTGAAAAATGAACACACACATAGGATTATAAGGCACCAGAAAGTATTAGGACTTTTTTTTCATTGCACATGCCAAAGCATTTGCACGAGCAGGTACGAAACCCTTACCACTACATATACAATTTATGTTAACGAATCTATAAATACCAATCGTTTGTCTTTTTTTCAAATATATGTAAAGGAGGCTACATGATAAATACAAATCAATTATAATATCAATATACATAATATATGAATGAATAATCATTATAAATATTTGAATGAATATATAAACTAACATCATGTATGCCAATATTTCTATAACTAAAATCTTTATTATCAAACAAAATCTAAAAATCTCCTCATGACCAATCCATGTCATCAAGAGATAATCAAATAGTCCATCTTTAAGTTCGATGTTTATGACCAATCCACTTAGTAAAAACTAACGTGCATAATTGGATAATGCATGAATCCTAAATTTCATGAGTGGATTTAGGATCATCTTAGTTTTAAAACCTGTTACACATAAAATTCAACTATTTTCATATAAAATCAAATCACAAAAATCAAATAATTAAATGACAAGTTTATAACATGTATTACCGGATAAGAAGATTGCTCAAAAGCTTTATCCACAAATTCATTTCTTACATTGTAAGTAAATGACTGACTCATTATGTTAGTTTGCATTGATGCCTATTGTACCTTCAATTTAGCAATTCATTGATTTTGTTGAGCTATTATGGATAAATATTCAGCAGTTTTAGATGTGTGGGGTTTAGGTTGAGTTTTTAAATAATTTGTTGGACAAATAAAACCCCCAATCCCCTAACACGGCCAAGTTTATCTTTTGAACCAAAAGCTAAGGTAATCACAACTTTGCCATCACCAATTTTAATTTCATCGGATGTGAATCTCATAACTCGTTGTCCTAAAACATAGCATGTAAACGTAAATAAATATGATATATTAATATGCATAAATGTCGAAGTAGCAAATGAGATAGGAAATATGATATGAACTTATAATCTTCTTAGCCATTTCTTTAGTTGCTTTATTATAATACTCTCTAGTCTTTTATACATGTGCTTTTTTCCAAACAACCCATATTGATATTTCGTTGTTTGAGTAGGATGTTTCTTAAAAATATATAAAAATATAAGTTGGCAACTTCAAAGTAATTGAATTTCGTTGTTTGAGTAGGATGTTTCTTGAAAATATCTAAAAATATAAGTTGGCAACTTCAAAGTAAATGAATTTCAAATTCCTAAAACCATGCGTATAATAATTTGTTAAAAATATTTACAAGTTCATGCTTAACATTTGCATACCCTTTTTGTGATGCTCGTTGTTATACTTTCTTTAGGCCTTTATTTTCTATTAAGTTTCTTTTATTTTCTGTAAAAAAAAAAAAATTCAATAGCACATGAATAAACAATTTTAATAACACATGAAACAAACTTTTCAGCTTCAATAATATATTACAAAACAAAAAAAAAGATTGCTATGTAAACACTGAATCATCTAATAAAAGAGTTGAAACAAAATTCATCTATTTTATATCGCTGAGTATTTTGAATATGTGGCTGGGGGATAAGCCAACAGGTCAGTATTGTTAGCATTAAGTAAAATATATTTTTGTATCAATTTGCTTTTAAAGTCTTTGAAGCCTAGCAGATAACAACACAACCTTTTTATACTCAACTAGGATGTTAAAGTGTTTCTCTAAAGAATAAATTAAAACATTTGAACAACAAAGCATAATTGCCTTCCATAAACAATAGACATAAATGATCAATAAGTTTCAATTTGATTAATATAACTTACCACAACCGAATCTTACATATGGTCCTTTAAATTTGTTGGAACGTTCCTCTAATTATTGTAGTTAATGGATATTGTCTCTCAAATAGGACATCTACTATGGCTAGCCATTTTTTATGCATTACATAAGACCGGCTGCCCGTCGGCATTGAACTTAATATGTATTTTTTCTTGGTTACTTGAAGCAACTTATAACACCCCTAGCTTTTTTTTTTTAAACATGATTTGTCAACTAAATGTTCTTATTCATGTTTGGCTGAAGTAGACATGTGTTCTTCAAAAGCCATTGTATCATCTAATCTATACAAATAAATATGAAATGGGATAATTAGTCCATTTATCATGCATGAAAATATAAGAAGATCTATGAAAATATAATAATTTTTTAAAATGTAAATAGAAATTGTCTCTGAAAAATCAATGATGAAAAAAGGAAAATGAGTATGTCAAATAAACTAAACTATTAACATGAAAAAAAATAAAAAAACTGGTAAATTTTTTGGATAAGGTCAAGAGAATTATTGTATGAAAACATTATTTTCATAAGAGCATGATTTATATTATGTGACAAATTTGACAAGTAAGATAATTGAATAATGATTAACAAATTATTCACTATTAAAAAAACAAAGACTAAATCAAGAAACCTTCTAGATAATTGATTGATGAAGGGAACAGTTTTAACATTTTGTTTAACTGTTAAAACTAGTGAAAATTAGTTTAATTATGATGTGTGATAAAAACTTGATTAGTTGAATAATTGACTATGTAACAATTTCACCATTTACGATCACTTACCTCGAAACTACGTTCCTACAAACAAAGGTGTGTACCAAAGAAATTCCTTACTCCAAAGTGAAAAAGCAATAACAAGTATGAAAGAAGAAAGGCATAAAAAATACATTGTTAAAGGAGATGCATTTGTTACCTCAAATGACGGTGAGGCTAGCGACACAATGACGACTACAACGTGGCAAGAATCTTTGGCCTAGGGTTTTGGGGTTTAGGGTTTATCCTTTGTTGCCTTTAACATTGATTTTATGTTTCTGAATGGTTCTATGAAGTTTATAAACAAAGCATAAAGATGGCATTTCTAGGATTATAAAAGTAGTCTTTGAGAATTTTTTTTTTCCATTTCAAAGACAATGTTTTTCAAAGAGTAAATGTTGCTTTTATATCAAAGACTATGCTTATATATTTCTAAATATAGTCTTTGATTAAGCATTGCGTTTGTATATTTTCAACTCAAAGACTATGTTTCTAGGATTATAAAATAGTCTTTGTTAAATCTTTTGCATTTCAAAGACAACATTTTTCAATGAGAAAATGTCGTCTTTATATTAAAAACTATGTTTGTAAATTTATAATTGTAGTATTTAATTAAACATAGCACTTATATATTTTTAAGTCAAAGACTGCATTTTTGACATAAGAAATGTTGTTTTTAAGTAAATAATGTCATTTAGTTAAATGGAACTACTTCATTTACATGTATTAAACACTGCATTTAGGGCCATATAAATGTAGTGTTTAATATAAACACTATTTTTTTATATAAGAATAGCATAGTCTTTGATATATTTTACTTTTTTTTAGTGACAAAAATGTAGTCTTTAATTATATTTGACTTCGTATTATTTTGGTTAAAAATTGCTTTTTTATTTAACAAAAACATTGTCTTTGTTATGTAATGAAAGATATTATAATACAAATATTTTATTAAATAATCTAAGTTTCCCCTGGATCAAATACATGAATCTAACATTCCCATGCTAGGAAAAATCACCTTTTGCCATGAATCTACACTTTTTTGGGGATCACTTTCCTTCCCAGAATCGAAGTTTCCATGAACCAAGTGCCTCATTCATTTTTCTCCTTCCTTCTTTCTTTCTCACCATAATTACTTGACTCTTTCCTTATTTTTTTATTTGAAAACCTTTATTTTTAAATCTTTTAAATCTTTTCCTTCCTGTTATTTATTTTCTTAGTCTTTCTAATTGTTATAATGGTTTTAAGGACCGCTAAATAAAAATTTTAAAAACTTTCAAAATAGGGAGAGTCGCCACTAATTTTTTTGTTAGATATGATTAGCCACCTAAAAATTTATTTGTTTAATAAAACAACAAAACAAGTTTAAAATTTATAAAAAAGACAATTTTGGTCTATAAAAAACAAAGCTAGGTTTAGGAATTGGTTACGTATGAGAAAGGATTAGTATCCTTACAACGCCCATTTAATTAGCATCAATTGATCATACATTTTCCTTACTATTGATAAAAATGGTCTTAATTCTAATATTTAATAATGATTCCTTCAAATTTTATTTAATTTTTTTTTAAAAATCCCTTTTTCAAAACTTTTTATTTAGGAATGAGATTAAAACTTTTAGTATCAAGACATTTCTAATTCTTCAATATCTAGGCAGAACTTTGAAAAATATTTCTTTATTTGGGACTTTTATGCTAATTATTTAAAAAATTTCACATAATATTTCTTTATAAAAAGTAATTATCAAGAAACCTTTTGATATATAAGCAAGGTACTAAGAATTATTTTTATTTGGGAATATTATTTTTTTATTACTTAAAATAGTTTTCCAAAAACCACCATTTATTTAATTTTTTAAGTAATGAAATGCAAGTACACATCATATGAAGCAGATGTATAATGCAAATACAAATTAAAATGTTGACGATTGATTAAATTTATCTAACATCTATTTAAATTTAATTCATTTTATTTAGGAATGGAATGAGAACCTTAGTTTCAAAATATTTCCTAATTCTCCAATATCTAGGTTGAATTTTATAAAGTTTTTCTCCACTTTGAATTCTCATGATATTCTTTGAAATTTGGCACAACATTTCTCCATAAAAATTAATTATTGAAAAACTCTCCAATATCTAAGTAGGGTCTTAAAGATTATTTCTACACAGGAATATTAGATTTTTTATTTCTAAAGAATTTTTTTTTTTTTCAAAATCTTATTTTAACACTTCAATTTTATTATCAACAAATGCATCCATATGGTGCGATACATAATAAATGATAGCAATATAAAGAAAATCTCACAATGCAAACAATCAATTTTATTTTATCTATTTTAAATTTTTTATGTCTTTTTCATTATCCTTTTAATGAATTATTTAAAAATAAAAATGATTAATGATGAAACTTTTCTTTGTTTTTTTAATATTTAGGTAGAATTTAAGAAAACTAACCATTTATTATTATTTAAATAGAAAGAAAAAAATCTTATAGTAATTCTTTTGAATAAAACAATATTTCATAGTAAAATAATCTTTTATATCCCTTTCGATATTTAGGTAAGGTATTCAAAATAATATTTTCACATAAAAACATTATACTATTTTTATTTCTAAAACATGACTTTTTTGAAAAAATATTTTTAAATCACAAAATTATCATAATTTCTTTTTTCATTCAAAATTTTATTTTTTTTATCAATAACTGTCATTATCCACAAAATAATTCATTTGTTTAATATTAAATTGCGTGAAAAATAACTAAATGAATGACAAATAAATTGTTGAATAAATGGAAAGAAATGCACCCCAAAAGATTAGGCTAACCCTAATTTAAAACCCAATGTAAAAGTAAGAGATTGATTGGGCTAGAGTTGTAATGGGCTTATAGTGCAAGGTGAAAATGGGCTAGATCTTGGTGAAGCTGGGCTAAAGTGAACCCAAACCATATCCAGAGCGAGTCGTGGGTTGGAATAGGGTCGAGCTGGAAGGTCATGGGTTGGGTTGTTTACTACCTCTTTTTTTTTTATACTTTTCAAACTATTTTTTTATTTCTTTCTTCTTCTCCTTTATCATTCTCTTTCTTCTTCTTCTTCTCTTTTTTTTTTCTTTCCTCATTCTTTATTCTTCTCCTCGAATGGCTTCTTTTTGCTTTCTCCCAATCAATGCCAACTGTCTCTTTTTTTTCTTCTTTTTCCTTTTATTCTTCCCTTATTCTTTTCTCTTTCCCTTGCATTTCCTCTTGCTAAATCTCTCAGCTAATAGGTTTTTTCTTTTTCTTTTTCCTCTTTTCTTCTCTCATTTTTTTATTTTTGTCAAAGGTTGAAACTTTCTTTCTCTTTTTTTTTTCTTTTCTCCTCTTCCTCTTATTCCTTGTTAATTTCATCCTTGTTTCTTCTCTCTTTTGCCAAATGCCTAAATATTCATCGAAAAAAAATTTTGAAAATTTTCTATTAGGTTGTGGTGTGTTTTGTAATTTTTTTTATGGTTTTTTGAAGGGACGAAAAGTGGTATAAGGGATTTTTGTTTTGGATTTGGGATTATCTCAGGTATGGGTTTTGGTTTTTTTTTTTTTTTTGGTTGGCAAGTTAGGTCGAATAATGGTAATTGTGATTGAGGGTTTTTCTTGTAATCGTGCTAAGGTTGATATTGTTATCTTGCCAAATGCTTGATGCCATTTTTTTGTATTAGTTCCTAGCATTGCTATGTAACTACATTGATGATTGTGATGTTTGCTTTCTAGGTTTGGGTTTGGATTTTTAAGTGTCATTGATGATGATTAAAAAATATGAGATTTATCTTAGTTTTTAGTTATTTTTTTAATTTTAACATATATGAATTTTTAGTTCTAGATCATTATTTTTTAAATTTTAAATTTTACTTATTTGGTTTTTAGAGTATTTTTATTTTAATTAAAGGATAAAATGATATTTTTATAATTTCAATAGGTGTCAAAAAACTATTTCTTATGAGATAGTTTTATATCTATACATATATAGAAGAGCATGGGAGAAGGGGAGATCTTGATTTCGAATCAAAATTTCATGTCATCTTCTAAAGTTTTTTGGCCATTGGGCCAAGAGGTATATAGCCTAATAAAAAATTTTCTATAACAAATATTCTTGTTAATGAATAAAAACTACTTAGAAATGGCAACTAAAATTGTTTAAAAACTTTACATCCATAATCGATTTAAAATTGTTAAAGTAATATCGGTTAATTATAAAAAACTGTTTATTTGGTAGATATTCTATTAAAAACTCATATCTATATCTGGCTTTATTAAAAACTAAAGTAATACACTAATCAATGTTACAAATAAATAATCTATTTCTATATTAAAACAAAAAATTCTTTTTTTATACATTCATGGTAAAATATTTTAACTATACAAATGTGGTTAAGATATGATCTTATGCATCATTTTTTTATTTTTTTAATTCTTTTAATATACTTTAAGAAAGTACATGTTATTCTCTTAAGAGATAACAACCTAAAGAGTTCTTGAATTATTGTATTTTTTTAATGTGGCATTTAAACTAAAAAAATTTTAAATTGGTACCTAAGTTTTATTTCTATCTATTAAATTATGCAACTCCTAACATTATTAGAATAAATGTTGGTGTGGCCATCAATGCTAATGCGGATTGCTTGTGACTATTATGTAGTAGCAATATGGCTATCATGTGTTATATTTAAAAAACAAAAAAAAATCATTTTTGATAAATAATTTTACAATTTTAAAAATAATAAATCTAAGGAAAAAGTTTTTATTTTTTTAAAAATATTTTTTTCAAATATGACACGTGACAACCATTATTGTCACATAGTAGTCACATTAGAAAAAGTGTAATAGTTTAGGTATTGATTTAAAAAATTTTTTAATTTAAGTATTATATTAGAAAAAGTGTAATAGTTTAGGACTATCTAGGCTATTAACCCTTTTCATAATTTTACTCATAGAATTTAAAATTTCATTGATAATTGATAGAATAATATTTTTAGACTAATTGATTAAAGTGTAAAAAGAATGATTGCCTTGACAATTAGTTTAAATCTCTCCATTTGCAAAAAGGTTTTTTTTCTTTTAAGTTACAAAAATTTTAAATGGATTTCAAAACAAATATATGTACCAAAACTGTGTATCTATAAGGAGCTGTTTGGTTGGGGGAATCTGATATTTTTCTCTGGAATGTTGCTGTTGGGTATTTAAATTCCCATGTTTGGTTGGGGGTATCAGATTCTTGAGAGTAATATTAGATTCTCAATGATACCCAAAGTCTAGGAATTAAAAACCCATCTCTCTCTATAATTTTTTAAGATTCTAGAAGAAAATTTACTTTTGTCCCAAATTTGACTTGAATAAAAAATGTTTTGTATCTTTTTTACCATTTTGGAAATCAACGTATGATCAAAAAAAATTTTCAAATGTCATAAATTGTGTTTGTTGGAAACAATACAGTAATTGTGATTATCTTTTTTGAAATTTTTTAAAAATGAGTACTAATTTTTTCCCTAACTGAAATATTACGGTACTATATTTTTAGATGCAGTTAATTGTTATTATTTACTATGTTTATTTAAACATTAATGCAGTATTTGATTTGTACTTATTTAGTATTGTCGCAAAAAATAGTTTTTTTATAACATAATCAATTACTGCGTTAATTTAAACATTAATGCAATAATTGATTTGTACTTGTTATTTATTGTTGCATTATATTTTAACCCACTCAATTACTAAGTTAATTTAAACATTAACGTAGTATTGGATTTGTGTTAATTTTTTTTAAGATTTAAATAGTTTATTATAATGCATTTTATATTACTGCATTAATGTAAAAATTAACATAGTATTTGATTAATTGATTCAATTATAGCAACATTAATGCAGTATTTGCTTGTAATTGATTTTTATTGTCGAGTAGAAAAAGTTTTTATTAGACATTCAATTATTACATTAATTTAAACATTAATGTAGTATTTGATTTAGTCTTGTTTTTTATTGTCATGGTAAATATATTTTTATAACGCACTCAATTACTACGTTACATCGTATAATAACACAATAATCGATATTATTTACTGTGTTAATTTGAACAGTATTGTAATAATTGATAACTTGTGAAATGTTAGGTAATGTAGTATTTGTTATTAATTATTGCGTTTATATTGAAGTAAACGTAATAATTGTCCAGTCTTATATTTTTATTATTGTTCCATTATAAAAATGCGAAAGGATTATATAATGCAATAATTGATTTTATTTACTACATTTTTATTACAAATACAATAATTGAGAATTCCCTCTTGAAAATAGAGTTTTTGACATCACAAACAATCATATGTCTAATCAAATAAAAACGCAATTTTATTAAGAATCAATTACTAAATTATTGACATAAAAAATGCAATATCTGGAGTCATTGACTTTGTTGAATAACAAAGACCACCATTTTTTTTCAAACAACATAAAAAAATCTCTAGCATAGACTTTTCTATTTCAACCATCATCAGCTACAAATTTTGATTTCATCTTTGTCTTGTTCAATTTATCTTCTATTTATCAACAAATGGGGTGTGTACTTATCCTAACTACATCATGATCTGTTCTGCATTATTAGTTTGATTAAAATGTGTACTTATTTTATTTGTTTACATCTATTCATATCTTGATTGAAAATATGTAAATCTATCATATGTATTATTCATTTTGGTTTTGGTCCTTGATTCACATATGTTCTGATGTTACAAATTTTTTAATTTTTTAATCATTTTTTATTATTTTTTAGTTTTTATGTACGAATGGCACATATTTACTATCAATACATATTTTTAATATTAACTTTTACTAAATTGATCTACATATTTATGGCTCCTTTATCACTAAAATAGAATATGCAAATAGTAATAATGCTTATTTTGCGCATGAATTAGCTGGGGACTATGTTACACCTGTTAATTATTATTGTAGTGATATTACTTGCAATGAATCATAGAAAAAGGCATATAATATCTTATGTTGATAACTGTTATGATAGGCTACAAATTAAAGAGTTAAACTTAAATACAATAATTTTTAGAGCGATAGATAATATGTAGATAATTGTAAATTGGAAACGAGACCTTTTGCAAAATTATGCCATTTGTTTCAATCACATAGGGGTTACAAGCATCTGTAAATATGTCAATAGAAAAAATTGTTAGTAACTTCTTCCACATTATTACCCATCATACAAAAAATGGGGTCATGAAACGTTAAGTTGCGAGATCTAGAAAGATAATTAGTAGGCAATTTCATACTATGTTAAATTCTATTTTAAAACTTCATTCTTTGTTGTTTAAAAAATCCAAACCAACACTGGAGAATTTAACAAATAATAGATGAAAATGATTCAAATGTTATTTTAGTGTTGTAGATGGACATATATAAAGGTGAATATAAACTCAATTGATAGGCCTAGATAAAGGACAAGAAAAAATGAAATTGCTATCAATGTGCTTGGTGTTTACACACCAAAAATACAATTCATATATGTTCTATTTGGCTGAGAAGGTTTTGCAATAGATGGCAGGTGCTAAGGGATGTCATTATATGCAAAAATAGGTTAAAGATCCCACAAGATATTAGCTTGAATATAATTTTAATTAGTGTTGTGATGTTGGAATATGATATTACTATTTATGTGATGCCGGATACATAAATAAAGAAGATTTTTTTGCATCTTATAAAGATCAAAGATACCACCTGAATGATTAGAGGTTAGGACACCAACCGATGACACTCTAAGAATATTTCAATATGAATCACTCTCAAGTACGAATTGTATCAAGAAATGTTTTAGTATATTGAAAGCTAAATAGACAATTTTAAGGGACAAATCATGTTATTCAATAAAAACACAGTGTAAAATCATTTTTACTTGCTGTCTTCTTCATAATTTTATTAGACCTGAGATGGCAATCAACCCAATTGAAGTTGGTGTTGTTAAAAAAAGTAGTAGCCAACGAGATGGATATGAACATCAAGATTTAATTAGGAATTTTGAGTCAAGTAATGCTTAGACTTAGTTTAGAAATAATCTAGCAAATGAAATGTTCACTAATTGGTTGCAATCCCAGGGTTAAGGACATTATAGTTTTTGTTTCTTTATGTTGTGTTGGTTAAATTTATGTTTGTACCCTATAGTAAAGTCTACAATGTGTTTTTTATGTTTTCATAATATATATTTTCCTGAATTTTTTCTGGATTAGTGTATGATTTTTTTACTATTATTTGCAATAATATTTGTTTTGTTACTAGTGTCATTTGGTTTACTTCATGCACTAATTTTATTTTCATCTTCTTTGATTTATCAATTGATAGGCATTTTCTTGCATGAATGTCTAACCATATGATTAGATAACCAAATGTTTTCATCTGGTGCCACTTTTACACAACCTTAAAAAAATATTTCATGAAGAAGAACACATAGCTCATCAGAAGGTAACCATTTATGGACAAAAGAGGAGTATGCATATCTCATCCAATGTCTAACATAGTAATTAATACTTGTATTTATTTTAGAATATCAAATACTATATTGTTATGTTCTATAATGCAGTATTTGATTCAAAAAATCAATTATCGACCTGAATGTTGTATAACGTAGTAAGGTACATAGTATATTCATATAACAATGTATTTTATTTTTCTCATACATTGTATCTTATTTGATTCAAAAATCGTATAATGCATAATATGCTACAATTCATGATATATTTTATTTTATTCAAAAAATTATGATACAATTTGTCAATATACATTATATCTTATTTGCTTCAGAAAGGCTTATGTTGCGTAAGATACATTGTATTATGTATATCATTATGCAACATAAGATATTATAATTGTATACTTGTACATGTATATTTGAATAATAAATTTTTTTTTTAAAATAGAATTATTAATTATTGAGTTTAAAACCAATTCAACACAGTGATTTATATTTTTATTTTTCTTAGGACTTAATCAAAAACTACGTTGATACGTTTCATAACACAGTAATTGATACTTGTATTTATTTCAAAAAATCAATTACTGTGTTGCTATTTGTGTAACATAGTGTGAAAATAATTGTAATTGTTTTGAAAATTCTAAATTACGGCATTGATCATGAAAAATTGAGGATTTTTTTTTTAAACAATCAAATACTGTGTTGGATTATTTTTATAATGCAATAATTGATACTTATTTTGTTCACAAAACTAATAACTGCGTTGCTTTCTTTTTATAACCTAATAATTGATCATGAAAATTTGTTTTATAACAATCAAATATTGCATTGCGTAGTTGTATAATGCAATATTTGATAAAATTTTTGTTGTTATGAAACATTCAATTATTACATTGTATTAGTATATAATGCAGTAATTAATCATTATAATTATTGTTTAAAACAATCCAGTTATTGCATTGCTTTGTTTAATAGTGCAATAATTGATTATTGACACTAAATTATTTGCCTAATATTTTATTGAAAAATTATTGTATTTGTTATGTAGAGAAGGACATTATAGTAAAAACATAAGATTAAGTAATCTCAAATTTCCCCTAACCAAACACAAGAATCTAAAAATAGGATGCCATGAAAAATTACACTTTCTCTTAGATTCACACTTTCTATGGAATCACATTTTCCTCTGAAATCTAAGATTTTGTGAACCAAATGCCTTTTAAATGATTTTAGGGTAACGAGTATCCAAGTCCTTAAATTAGAAACTTACTCGAAATAGTGAGTAATTTTTTTTTATTTTGCAAAAATAGTGAGGAATGTTATTTTCATTATCCATAACCTGCCATATTTATTTATAATGATTAATATCATGAATGATTCTTGAATTATAGTGAAATATTTAATGTGGTATCCGAATTTTAAAAATCTTTAATGTTGTATTTGAACTATGAATTTGTTAATTAATATAATACTTGAATGACTGTTTGTTTATCACGTGTTATCATTTGGAGCTAATTATATTAGGATAAGTATTATAATTGAAAATCATAAAATAATCTTGTCAATCACTAAAAAATACCAAAAAATACAGTAAAAGAACATAAATAGAATCCTAGAATCCAAACTTACCATAGAAGGATAATTTTCTATTCAACCATCATGAAAGACTTTTCCATATTTGATTTTACACTATGTTTGGATAGATATTTATAAAGGAAAGGAAATGAAAGGAATTTTAACAACCATTGCTTGGATAAAATAGTGAAAAGAAAAAAATAATTCATTTTAATATTTTTTCAATTATAACTTTTTTTAATAAAGTAATATATAATATACAAATATATCTTTATACTACCTAACTTGTATAAATGAATTTTTTTGAATAAAATTGAATATGTTTCATATGATAAGATATATTAGCTAGTTACTGATTTACTCTTAATTTTATGTTTAATTCAACCTTTTAATTCATTCTGACAATAATTTAGCTTGTTATAATCAAATCTTATGTCATAATAAAAATATGAATATGCTAGTCTATTCATAAAAATAAAATTTTTTCAACTTTTCTTTCCTTAGCTTTTTCCTTAAATTATGGTATTAAAAAAGTGAGAATTACAAGGAAAACCAAAGGTTGTTTGGTTTCTACCTTTCATTTCCTTTAAACTAAAAGTTTATTCAAACAAAGAAAAGGGTTTTTTATTTCTATTACTTTTTTTTATTTTTCTTCCCTTTCCCTCAATCCAAACATAGTATTAAAATTTTATCATGAAAAACTTTCGTGACTAAAATCTGATTGCTTTATCTTTTATAAAGAAGAAAATATTGATCGTGAGAAGAAATCATATATATATATATATATTTGATAATTATTTAATTTTAAATATGTTAAATTTTTAAAAATATAGTTTATCCAAGTTTAAATTTAAATCAAGATAAAAAAACATTAGTATAGTTTTAAATTTAGATGTGTGAGTAATTTTAAATTAAGATATCTTTCTGTTTTATTTTAAACTATAGGAAAATAAAGGCAAAAAAATTGGTGATTCGATCACAAACTTTATTCATTTAAATTTATGTGAATATTGATTTAGATGGTATATGATTTTTATAATTCCTAAGATTTAAGGATTTATCCTTTAAAAATTATTTGAATTTTATATTTTATATATATAGATAAGAGTGAAAAATAAGATATGTTTTTTTTATTTAAATTAAGATAAAACTTATATACTTTAAAAGATTTGGATAAATATAATTTTTTGAAACTTTAAAATTTTTAAAAATTAAATAATTAATTGAATAAAATTATTTAAAATTATCTTAAGTATCAATAATATATATTGTTCTATGTAAAATAACATGTAAGCAGATCTTATCAGGTAATTATGCATCTTGTATAATATATATATATATATATGGATTTATATTTGATATATTATCAATTTATAAATTTTATGCACTATTAGTGAATAAGATGATACCATTTTATGTCACTTCATTAATGAATAAATTTTTTAAAAAATATTAATTTTTATATATTTATTTTAAAAATTGATATTTATTTATTAATGAGATTATATCATTTAATTTATTAATAATATATAAAATTTATACATTAACAATATATTAAATATAAAATATATATTTATTTATATGATTAAATGGAAGCTCACACGGCATCAACTCGACATTCATATTTTAAACGCCGCACCCAATACATCATCCGGTCCAAACGCGCAGTTTATCAGTTGCTCAACCGCACCGCCAAGAAGTGTCCCTCGAATCTCTTGCTGCAGCCTTCATCCTCGAAAAGAATACAAGCAACCTTTCTCTCCATTCCTCTACAAAAATCAGAAAGTAAAAAAAAAAAAAAAGAAAAGTTCTCTCTTTTCATCGATCGCCAAAAGCAACTTAAAACTCTGTCGGTCCTAGGAGAGGGAATCGGGAAATATGGAGAAGAAAAGGAAGTCAATAGCGACGAGCCTTGATGAGGTGGATCGAACTATGTACGCGTCGTTTTGCAGCGCTGCTAACTCCTTGTCTCAGCTTTATACTCAGGCTATGAACCAGCAGAAGCTATCTTTCCAAGCTGGAAAACGCCATAGCCTTGTACTCTCTCTCTCTCTCTCTCTCTCTCTCTCTCTATATATATATATATATATATATATATTCTCCTTGGTTTTTGGTTGTTATTTGTGTGCAATTATAGCTTTATGGATTTTTATATCTGTTCTTGCATCTGGGTTTTGTGTTTTATTACGTATATATGTTTGAGTAGCTCAAAGTTATGATTTTGATAAATCAAGCCTGCTTTTTATTTATTTTTTTTATACTTTAATTGTGGTAAAAATATTTTTTTTTTATGCGAATATGCTTAGGGATTTAGTGGTTTTGGACTAATTTGATTATCTTATTTTATGAATGTGTTTCTGGATATATTGCATTTGTGTGTGTGTGTGTGTGTGTTAACTTGAAGATAGTGTGGTGCATTTTGATTTTGTTGAGAAACCTAAATGATAATTATATATATATATATATATATATATTTAAATTGCGTCGTTGATGTTTTGTACATTGAGCAAAGAGTGGAACTGATTGCTAGAAGATGTTTAAACTCGTTGTGAGTTTGAATAGAGATAATTTTTTATAGGAATTGATACATTTCAACAAAATCTTTTCAAATCAACAAAAAAAAATCCCTTTTCCTTTTTAGGATCAATACTTGCTTATTGCAGTGCCTTAGTTGTGAAATGAAGGAGTGTGGAAATTGAAGTGCTCGATGTTTACTTTCTTGATTTAGGATAAGGTTACAGTCTTCACTTTCATGGGCATGACGCTAATGAAACCATTGATATTGCTTCCGTAAGTGTATGCCATTTAAAGCTTGAAACTTGTTAGCCACTGAGTCATGAAACCAGCGTATTTAGAACCCTTATGGCCTTACCAGAATTTTTTATGATGACTCTTTTAGTGTTAATGAATTGTGATTAAAAATTAGAGGGGTGTATTGGCAGTTTGAAGTAGCTTATAAAATCATTGGTAAAGTCAACTCACTTGAACGTGCTCAGACATGCTTTAGAATCATTATATTCCACCTGGAAGTTTATCTTCTAAAGAGGACATTCAATTTATTGTAAATTCTGCTTGTTTCCTCTGTTAGAAGCAAAGGTCTATGCCTAGTTCACACAGCACTGAGTGTAAAATCTATGAAGTTATAAATTTTCAGCTATTGCATTATTTATTTTGTCTCAATTTGGCTTCTAGCCTTCATTTGTACACTTTCTCATCTAGTCATCTGTGAAGTGCTTCTAGTTGTAGGTAAGTGAGTTAGAAGTTCTGCTAATATGGTAATTTCAACTTGTTTTCAGGAAAAACTTTATCAGTGGATTTGGAGACAACAAGAGGGAGGATCAAGAGTAACAACAATGGATATCCTCGGTTACCTTCAGGTATGTTTTTCTTCTTTGATTATTTTATCATCTGCCATTCACTCTTTGAATGTGTTTGTGCTGTAGTTCTGTTATATGGATACCATAATATATGTGGCTGCATAAAAATAAGCTTTATGCCATTTTAGTTTTAATGTAGCTTATGAAAAGTTCATCTAGGCTTCTATTAAGGTTGAATCATGAATGACCCTATTAAGGGTGAATCATGAATGACATATCCCTTTTCCTTGGTTGTCTTTTTGACATGGAATGACATCACTTCCTCTTTTCTCTATCTATTAGATTCCTTACTGTATTTACCATTTGCAAACCTTTGATCTGTTAAAGCCATATCTGGCTATTATTCTATCTTGGGCTTGTATCAAAAGATAAGCAAGGAAGTTTTGAATCTATTCATGTGTGGTTTCTTTTTGTTTCTAAATGATTCTGCAAATAGTTTTGACCAATAGGACACATAATGGAAATTTGGAAATAAACGTTGTGCATTTTGCTTTCAGTTTAGACATTTAAATTGTTTAGAAGTGATGAGATGCAGTGTATAATGAGAAATATAACAAGAAGAGATTGTTTCCTTGTTTTTCAGTTTTAGTTCGACGAAAATTATAAGCAAGGAAGGAAGTTATATAGAATTAACAGTCTAGAATCTTGTTGTTCCCAATATTGAGAGGAGGTAATTTAATCTAGTTTCATATAAGTTAGTCAATGCTGAGAGTATGCAAGTCTTCCTTGTTGCAACAGAGGTTTCTACTAACATGGGGCAGTATAGCTGTGTGATAACCTTGGAACCAATTTTGCATGTTTTTATAACTAATGATATGAGTTTCAGATTTATTTAATTGATTTGTGAATATTCCTGAATGTGATTAAAATAAAACAAAAGATCATTGTACCTTCATAATAAGCTTTGGTTGATTTCCTGACCCTTCACTATTTGGTGAATTTATTATTTTCTCTGATGGTGGCTCTAAACACATCAATATAAAGTCATTATACCTCTTTATTTTAGTAACACAACCAAACCAGTCATTCAAATGTTTGTTAATGAGAGGTCTGAACAGGCTTGCAGATCTATGTAATGAAGAACTGCCGAAACCCTTAACTGCCAAGCACTTGTCTTATGATATCAACTTAACTGTTATAGAGTGACGTTAGTTATAGGATATGCTACAAGCAGCATGCTGATTTTCGGATTTTTACTTTGGATGATACTTTATTCATATGTTACAAACCCACAAATTGTTTCAGTACTAATTATGCCCCTTATTTCAAATCTGTCTTATTTAGTTCTCATATTTTGCATCAGAAAGACTTATGAGAGTAGTTATTGTGCTGTTCTTCCGTAGTTGAGTCTGCACACTAATCAGCTGGATGTTAACTATCAGACAACTTCAGTGCCATCATTACCATAATGGTGAAAAGTTTTGTTTGCTCTTGGAATCGGAAAATTATTAGTTAGTTTTGATAATATTCTACTTTTCTCCTCTAGTGTGCAAGCAGTAGTGTGTTTATTGCAAAGATGGCAATGATAGGTTCTCCCGTCTGAGATATGGGATCCTTATGATTCTTTTGGCATATCTTACGCTAGTGTATTTCTGATCCTTCCTATTTGTGATAACTGATAGTTATCTTTATTATATTCTGAAAATCTGAACAATTTATGATCTCCTTGCAGAATGAACTAGATTATTGTGGTGAGGAGCCCCCAATGTCACCTAGAGCACCAAGCCTAGAGCAGCATTCGCAGCCTACAATGCAGTTCATGAATACCAGTTTCATGGTCTCTTCAGGTTCATCTGGCCAAACTGCTGGGCTGGGAACTCGCCCCGACCATTGTGATCAGCAGCCCAAGAATTTAGTTTTCTCAAATGCTTTATCGAGTGCTGTTTGTCAGAGTCTTCAGCATTATCACATTGCTCAGGAAGGCTACTGTCCTGATGGTGGTCTGCCTTCAGGAAATGGAGCCAGGAATAATGAATCTAACTTTCTTCAACACCAGACTAGGGATTCTAATCCTCTCAGCTCCAATGATTCCTCAATGGACATGCATGCAGATAGCCCATCTCATGAAACTACTTGTTAAGCATGTGAAGGTAGCTCCCTTTTGAATGCCCAACTATGAAAAGATCCAGAAAGGCTTTTGTGATTGCATCACCCTTTTGTTTGTTGCTGTTACCGAAGTAAAGAAAATACAACATAAAGATGGTTATTTCATACAAAAATAAACACATGGCACCGGGGAATTGTTGAAAGCGTTTGAAGAAGAATAGTCCCATGTGTTGTGTTTGCATAGCGCAGAATGGTATGAATTTATCAGTTTGTGTTTTGTCTCTATTTGCTTGGTTGGAGGTCTTAAATTTCATATGTGAAGCATTTTGTTCAATCAATACAGCTACTTTAAAAAATATAAAACTATTTTTAAAATTTTTCTCCGTTCTTCTACCTTTGAAGATTTCTTTGTGATTGCTTATTGGGATTTATTAGTTCTGAATAATTGCTCTATAGAGCATCTATACAGATTCTTGTTATTGAAACTGCATGTGATTCACGATGTTATTGCAAACTAATAGGATTGTCTAGCATTTAACTCACCATGTATGTAATCAAAGGTTTTAGAATAAAATATCTTTCCTGGATTAACGAGGAGCAGAACCTTGAAAATGGCCTCAGCAGATTGAGGTGAAAATTCAATACTTTTGGATCTCAGCCTTAAAGCTCAAAGTCATAGTTGAGTTGAGGTTGAGATAAAGCTTCAGCAAAACGAAATTGAATCTGGGGTTCTGGTGCTTCTTTGGCTTAGACAGTTATATTCAGCTTTTCTCAGGGAGTCGCCTGAGATTAAGGCAAGAGAAAAGTATTATCAGCTCATAAAATTTTCTCCAGATTCCATCATTCTCACCTGTAGAACACATCAATCTTATTACTTTCTTCAGATTTTCCTCTTCAATGGAAAGGGATTCCTAAATTAAGTTGCCTAGCAAAAAAGAGGGAGATTTTTTAGTTCTTGGATCATTTGCCTTATGAAATGAAATTCACTGATGGACATTTCATTGAATTTGTATGTCAAAAGTTTCAATATATAGAGCTTTTCCTTTCTTTTCCCTTTTTTTTTTTTTTTATAAGTTTTTTTCCGCCCTAAGGGATTGAGGATAAGATCTCATAGTTAAATTTGACTACTCGTATATATGTATTTGTTTATTTCGTATTTATCACGTATAAAATATAAAATTATCATATTGCGATTCCTTATCTGTTTTGACAAAGGGATTTGTTGCATTTGCGTGTGACCCCACGAACTAGACTTCTTTTGCTCAATTACCCCGTATGCAGGTCACTCAATAAAATTCAATCTACTCAAAAATGTAAAAACATTAACCAAAACAACAAAAAAAATAAGGAACCGTAACTTTTTTGATTGCAGCATTGAACCAACGAGGCTAACTTTAAGATATTACTTGAAGCAACCATGCTTTTGTGTCATAAGCCCATACTTAAGTTGAGGGTTATTTTAGTAAAAAGAAATTATTTCTTTTACTCTTAAAAAAGTTTAAAAGATTAAATAAAATAAATAAAATATTTGTTAATCTCTTAATTTCGTTTATAAATTAAAAACTATAGTGACAGTCTATAAATGTCAAGTCATTATTAATTAATGGGTGAAATTAGCAGGCTCAGTTCTAAACTTCGAACTGGTTGTAGAATTTAGGCACCAATCAAAAAAGTGAAAATTAGATATATGATGTTGAGCACACGTACGTTTGTCGGTTACTGTTTTATGTGTTTCATCGTTACCGCAATCTTTACCAAATAAATGGTAGTTAGATCATCCCTCCGAATGAAAACCTTGATACTAACACTAGCAGATTTTTGCTAATATAATTTTATTTGAGACATTCTTTTTATCGGAACAATATTTTTGCTACGCAAGCTAATTAGATTAACTTAACCAATGAGAGGTGAACTCGCGATTCATTAATTTCCTATACATCTTATAAATAATCGTGTTGACGCTAGCTTTTAATGCATAACTTTTATGGAATAAAACAAATATTTCTCTAACTTCAATGCCAAATAATTTATTTATCTTTAAATTTTTAGTACAAAATAAATTATAATTTAAGATTAAAAAAATTATAAGTATTTGAAATTTAATTTTAAATTTACTGAATATTATCTATTAAAAATAATTACATAAATAAATTGAATTAAATTTTAAATTTATTTTTCAACTATATACAAAGAAATACACTACACAGTTCATTTCATTGGAACCAATAAATCCAAATTGGCAAAAAAAAAAAAAAAAATGTTAAGAGTGGAACATATGATTGAGTGCAATGAATCATGATATTTAGAGGGAACACATCTAAACAAGGAGATGGAAAAATCAAATCAAATTGTATGGCCTACCAGGATCGATTTTCCCACTCCGTTTTGAAACCATCAATCCAACACGAATTGTATATATTCCTTACACTTTAGTAACATTGAGACAATTATTTTTTAAATATAAAAAATGTCATACATTCTGACTTTGTCTTTGCTCACTTACCATATATAGCTTTTAAAAATGAAAATGAAAATGAGCCCTATTTTAAACAAGAAATTGTTTTTATATGGTTTTTTTTTGTCATGCCGCATTAATTCTATGTTCGATCATTTTATCAATAATTCTCTTTATTATATTTTTACAATTAATTAAACAATCATGAAAAAAAATATGTAAAGTTTATCATTTAAAAATATGAGTTTTACATAATTTTTTTAAAAAAATTTTATACAATGTTGAATTTTAATTGATTAATTACAATGCAATAATTATAGATAATATGATTCCGTTCACAATATTGATCGGCATGAGATGACTAATCAAAAGGGAGTACAAATAAACTACAAATTTATAATTATTTGATCTAAAAACACTCAAATCTTCTCATAAAATATAATTTGTTCCAGCTCTTGGTTTAGTGATAATGAAGATATTTTTGAATTCTAAAATTGTTGGTTCAAAACTAATTGAGTGTGAATTTGATTCAATTTTATGTTGAATTTATTTAGTTATACTTTAATTTATTAATCGTTTTTGACTTGTAATTAATTTTTTAAAAAATAATGAATCTCATGGATAATCCACTTCTAAGCCTCACGTACCCATTATTATTTGAAGGTTTCTCATATAACACTTGTTTTTTTCTTTTGTTTTTTTGTTCCAGATAGTCGGTTTTGATAGAGTTATGTTTCGACAATTAGTACATCATTAAAATTTTCATAACAAAATTATGAAAATATTCTTAAAATGTGAACAAAAAATTAACTTTTTGAATCAAAGGTATTTTATAGTTTTACCAATAAAAAAAATTAACGATATAAGCCTGCTAGAACAAAATTTTATCACAATGGACGATCTATAAAAAGGCACAATAATACAATGTAAGAAATTCCCAAACCATAAAAACGTACAGTGGAGTTTGCATAAATTTTATATGGAGCTTGCACTTCACATAAGAATATATATATATATATATATATTTATATATATTGATTGGTACATACTCTACTTTTTTATTCCCTTGCAATTTACTTGTTTTTCTTTCTTTTTTTTGGGATGGTTTGGGTTAATTGAAAAAAAAAAAAAACTCAGAACCCATTACATAAAAGATTTTAATTATTTGACAAAAGAAAGCAAAAATAAAAAGATCACTCAAGAAAAAGAGAAAAGAATAATTCTCAACAATCCTCAACGAGCAAATTGAATTTTAGGTTCTCGGTAGGAAAAGCCAATTTTGCAGTGTGAACTGTTTTCAAAAGGTGTACCATATTGAAATAGCATTAGCCGTGGATGCAAAGTTTTTGCTCAATGTCACGTATATATTCGAATTATAATAAAATATTTAATATAATATTTAAATTAAAAAAATATTTAGAATAGATTACTTTTACTGTTCCTAAAATTTAAGTTGAGTATTTTTTTTTTACTTCTAAATTTTAAAAGTAATATATTGGTCTCTATATTTTGATGGTTATAACGAAACAGTTCTTTCATTAATAAAATCATTACATGTTAAAATTATAAAAAAAAAAATGATAAAACTTAGTACTTAATACTAGCAATTTTGATAGTTATATAAAAATAAAATTACTTTTTTATCCTTAACTTTTTTAGTACATATTTTTTGGATTCAATTTTAGGATAAAAAAGAAGTTTGTATCTTGAAATTGAAAATTACATATTTTTTTAAATTTATTTATTGTTTGTTTAAAACATGCAATTAAATTATAAATCATCGTGTATTTGTCATTTATTTTATGATAATTCCATCGTTTTAAAATGTTTTTTCAAAAATCAAGTTTTTTAGTTATAAAATATTAATATACAATTTTTAATAAAATATTATAAATTTCACATTATCACTTTTTAATAGAAAATATCAAATTTAATTATTTGAATCACAACTAAAAAATTTCATGAATCGAATAACACTGTCAAAGTTTCAGTTAAGGCTCAGTTTGACTCATCCATTAAAAATCCAAGGAGGCCCATTTTACTATTGGAAATTAAAATATTAACAAAATGTTTATATTAATATTTTAATATTTTTAAATATATTTTAAAATATAAATTGAATAATAATATTTTATTATAAAATAATAATTTAATTGGGTCAAGCTTAGATTTTAAAAATCATATTCAAAACTTGATTCAAGTCGAATTTAACTTGTAAATCATGTTGACAACTTAATTTATGGATAAATTTAATTGCAACTTAACAAATTTTTTCTTGAAAAAATAAAAAATATTAATTAATTTAAAAATTAGCATCATAAAAATAACAATAAAAATATATAAGAATTAATATCAAAAAAATAAAATTTATCAAACTTTTATTTCCTTTATAATTATTTTACCTTTTAACTCTAAACTTATAATATTATCAATCTATTATTTTACTTTGTAATTTTCCTTTTATCTTTTCTTTTGGTGGTTCAACCAACGGTTTGACTCATGGAAGGATGGGACCAGTATATTAGTTTTTAAAGTTTAAGAACCGATACGATACTCACTTTAAATTTTAGAGATCGTGGAAGTAATATATCCAAAATTTTAATATAGTACAAGAATTATGAATCTATATATTAGCTAATGTAGTATTTTGAAGATTGTTTGTTCTTTACATATCACATTTAAAGCTAATTATATTAGAAGTTAATACAATATTAATTAACAGATTTATAATTCAATAATCACATTAAAAATTTTTAAAATTCAAATAACACATTAAAAATTTTATTATAATTTAAAAGTTATTTGTAACATTAGCTCGAAAGTTTTTTTTTATATATAATTAAAGTTATTAAGATTTGAACTCTAATAATTAAAACTAAAATACAGTACTTTAACGACAAATCACATGACTATTATTTGGATGTCAACTTTTTGCTTTATTTTTAAGGGAAAGAATTTAAAAGAGAATATATATATATATATATATATAAATATATGTATAAAGTTTCAATTATATAAAGAAATAATGGACATATGGCGTTCCTTTTATAATTTTATTGCTCCATATTGTAGTAACATGTAGATCCGAAAATCCGGCCACATGACATAAAATTTTGTAAATTAAAAAAAAAAGTCGTTACAAATTTTTTTTGTTAGATGTGATTAGCCACTTAAAAAAATTTATAATTTTAATAAAATAAAAAAATGAGTTTAAGATTTATCAAAAAGATATTTTGATTTTCGAAATTAGAATTGGATTTGAGAGTTTGATTACGTGTGAGAAAGAATTAACATCCTATAATGCCTGTTTAAAAATGATACTAATTAATCATGTGTTATCTTTATAGACACCCATTTTGTTCAGGAATTTTTTAAAATTTATTGGGCTTCTAATTTTGATTTTGATTATGCAATTGAGTCGTAATTAGAAAAGTGAATTTTGAGCCCAAAGATTAAGCCCTAAATTTTATTTGTATTTTAATATTTTAGTTTAATTTTTTGTTTAATTTTTGTTTTTTTAGTCAAAAGAGTCAAAGTCAATTGATAAAAAATATATATATAAAAAAAAAAGGAAAATGTGGGATTTTTTATGAAAAATCTTGAATTCAATGTAACTCTTAGATTTTATCTAAAATTTTAACTCTAATGGTCTAATAATTTTGGAAAGATTTGGAGCTCAATCTATTGAAAAAAGGAAAGATTACAAAGAGAATAAAATTTTGAGAGAAATCCTAGATTTGGTTGAATTAATTTCTTCCAATCAAAGGGGATTCAATGCCTATATAAGGACCTTGAATCTATGACCAAAAGGGAGGCCACACAGTAATTAATTCGCTTCATGATCAAACAAAGGTCATTGAAAAGAGGAAAAGTTTGGGCAAAATTTTGAATCAACAAAGAAGAAACAATCAAGCAAAAAAAAAAAAAAGTGAGAAGATTCAATTGGAGTTTTTGGAAAGGTAGGATTTGTAGTAGGAAACATCAATTTTTGAAAGGTAAAAAATTGTTGGAACCAATGATCCATTAAGGTAATGTTTGCTTTCTTTTTTTTTTTGTGATTTTTGCATAACTTTTATAATATTTAATTGCTTATTCTTATTTTTATATTTATTACATAATATTTATTTTTTGCATGAATTTGCATGACTAATATTATATTTGCATGATTTATATATTATTATTTGCATGATTATATATTTAATTGCATGATTTATATATATTATTTGCATAATTATATATTTAATTGCATATTTAATTGCATGATTTATGTATTATTATTTGCATGATTATATATTTAATTGCATATTTATTTGCATGTTTATATATTTTTATTTGCATGATTATATACTAAACTGCATGTTTATTACATGTTTATACATTTAATTGCATGTCTATTTGCATGATTATTAATTTATTTTTTGGTGTGATTGTATGATTATTAATATATTTATTTGCATGGTTATTTATTTATTTATTATTGCATGATTTTATATTTATTGCATGATATATGTTATTGCATGAGTAATACTATATTTGAATGATATTTGATTGCATGTTTCTATATTTATTGTGTTCATAATAGCATGATTATATTTGTCTGCTTATATTGGATTTTATGATTATCTATTTGCATGAATGGTTATTAATATATTATATTTGCATGATATAATATATTTACATGATTGTTATTATATTATGATAATTAATATATTTGCATGACATTCTTGCATGAATATTTTAGCATGATTTAGGCATGATATTATTACATGATATTTGATATGATTTATGGTATTATATTTGTATGATAATTTTTGCATGGTATGATTTGATATTTATTGCATGATTGCTTGATATTTTGATAGAATTTTTGTACCACCATGTTTTGTAAATAAATAAAAAGATTGGAATTGATTTATTTGCATGATAAAACTATCTTCGATAATGCTTAGGTAAGATAACACATAATTAATTTGATACTAATTTTGGGCGTAAAAGGGTGTTAATACCTTCTCTGCACGTAATTGACTCGCGAACCTTAATTCTATTAATATAGACTAGAACCTATTCTTTTTAGGGACCCTTAGCTTATGTTTAGGATAACCTTAAAAAAGATAAATTCATATAGGTGACCAATCACACCTAGTTAAAAAAGATTGGTGATGACTGCATGATTTTTGTGTCTAATGGATAGGTTCTCCTAACCTAAATGTTATGATAGTTTGGCAACTTCGCTGGGAACATTAGAGAGGCAAGCCATTAGTTGGTTATGTGTTATATTAAGCTTTACTTTGATAGTTTTATTATGTAATTATTTGTGAATTTCATATTACTAACCTATTTGTTTTTGTTTTCTTGTTTTGCAGATTTTAATTTTTTATGTGCATTAATTTATTTGATTATTTGGCATGTCCCTTTACACACACCACTCTTGTATTCATGCATAACTCTAGACCTAAGCTTTGTTCTTTATTTGGAGGGAGCAAGTACCTACACTTTCGTGAAGTGATAACTTCCGTGTAAATTAGTGAAAACTCTTACTCAAATTAAATCTTTTTTGTTTGAGCTTATAATGATAGGTGAGTATTGGAGTGCCTTATTAGTATATAATGGATGATGATGTAGGAAACAATTTTGGGAACCTTTAGATTATCAAACCTTTAAACCTAGCATGTAAATAAACCTTAAAGATCTAAATCTAAGTTAGAGCCATATCTTGCACTTCGTTAGAAAATCTTAAATAAGACACATGATAGGATAATTATTCTACTTGTAAATTTATCCTTGTATATATTATGCGTTTAATAACCCTTTACATTATTTCTTATATATATATATATATATCATGTTTACTAACCCTTTTCTTTTACTATATATACATGCATTTACATCCTTTAATCTTTTTTATTGCATTCATGCATACATGCATTCAATTCATGCATTATTCCATTTCACTTTTTCATATATTAAAAGATGTGAATGCTTAATTGTAAATTAAAAAGTATTTTTTAAAGTTTTTTACATAGTTGTGAATATGAATTTATGTTTTTACTATGTATTGAATACTTGTAAATATTTTTGTATATGCATTATTTCATTTGCCTTTTCAATTTTGTACATAGTTATGGATAAAAATTCTTGTTTTTCACTATGTATTGCATATATGTATTTGCATATACATTTTTATCCATGTAAATATTTTTATATGTACATTAATTCATTTGTTTGGAAAATTCTTTGCCTTTTCAATTTTATAAATAGTTTTGGATATGAATTCTTGTTTTTCACTATGTATTGCATACATGTACTTGCATATACATTAACTCATTTGTTTGGAAAATTCTTTGCCTTTGCAATTTTGTAAATAGTTTTGAATATTAATTCTTATTTTTCACTATGTATTACATACATGTATTTGCATATAAATTTTTATCCATTTTTGTATGTACATTATTTTATTAGATTGTGAGAATCTTTGCATTTTCAATTTTGTACATAGTTGTGAATATGAATTCTTCTTGTTATTATGCATTATATACTTGTATATACATTTTTGTCCATGTAAACATTTTGGTATGTATATTATATTTTTTGTTTGGAGAAATCTTTGCCTTTTTAATTTTGTAAATAGTTGTGAAAATGGATGCATTGCATATATGTATTTGCATACATATTTTTATCCATGTAAACATTTTTGTATGTACATTATTTCATTTGTTTAGAGCAATCTTTGATACATAAATATAAATTCTTGTTTTTCATTATGATTTGCATAGAGGTATTTGTATATATTTTTTAATTTAAGATCATTTGACAATAAAAGCACACATGATTTCTTTCTATGATTGAAAAATATTCTTTTTAAAGAAAAATTTTATGGAAACAATTTTAAAAGAATTGTTAATTACTATCAAGAATGAACATACTCCGTTGTTTCACTTACCATTTCATACTCCAATTCAATTAAACACCACACCATTATAAAGCCTGACTTCTCAAGTCCCATGATTCTAATTTTTACATGACAAATGAGGATTTTCAAGTCAATGATCTTTATTAAGGCTATGAGCAATGAAGTTTGAAAAATCTGATTTGAAAAATTCTTTGTAAGCCAAATACATAAGGCTCTCTCTTCAAGATTCTAGATTTTGGCAATTTGATAAGTATCAAGACTATTCGAAACACATCATTATCCATGTTTCTTCACAAGGCCTAAACTTCTCCAATTTTTTCCTTAGGGTAAAATTATTGAAAAGATCATATCCTCTCAATATCATTGTTTGACACCTTGACTTATGCAACATTCTTTTTCTCTTTCGTTCATTGCCTAAAAATTTTTCTTTACCCACTTTTTGGGGCAAATTATCAAAAAGTCAAATTATCCAATTTTTCAGTATCTTTTCCTCTGGATGGCATTGATTTTTATCTCTTGGTGTGAGTTATGAAAATGAAGATTGTTACATTGAGATTTCATTTGATGTAGTAAGATGATATACTTTGAGCTTAAGTTGCCAAAAAAAAAGAAAAAAAGAGAGTTAAAGAAAAATAGAAAAAAAAACATCATGCATATAAGAAATTCAAAGGATTCCAAAATTAAAGAAAAAATCTACTCTTGAGAATTGCTTTTCAATAAAGGTATTCATATTTGATATGATAAATGGTCATATTTCATATTCCCTTCACCAAAAAGAAAATATCTATTTGCTACCCTTGTTGAACCTATCGAATTTTCTTTGAAAAAAACTTTAACCAAATATCACCCTCACATTAGAGGATAAAGTTTGAAAAGTTTGTTTACAAAAAAAGAAGGTGAAGTTTTTTAATGATTTCAGGGGCAAATACCTTTTCATGCTTAGATCTTTTTTGAAAAATGTTGAAAAGTGCTAAAAAAAGAAAAAAAATAGAGAAAAAAAATTAAAAAATGAAAAATGAAAAAATAAAAAATGTGGAAAGAAGAATGTCATTGAAAAAAGAAATGATCTTTTGTTTGATTACCTCTAAACACATGTTGGGCCTATTTATCCTTTCTTTTAAAACCTTAAATTCTAGCTTGCGTACATCTTTTGAAAAGTCCATTTTGATCAAGTGTGCATATCTAAATTAAAGAATTTTTCTTTAAAAAAGCACCATAACTTTTTTATTTTGGATGAATTTTGAGTTTTCAAATGCATGATGTCATGGTCAAAAAGAAAAAAAAAGATTGAATAAAACTCTAGGGTGAAAACCCGAAAGGGGGCAATCTAAAGCAAGATTGAAAGCAACTCATGTAATAGAGGAAGTGATTTTGAAGAAACCAATGAATAATGAAGACTTTTGAGAAATCTAAGAAGAAAAACCTCAATTTGAAGATATTTTTTAAAATTTGAACCTTTCTTTCCCAGAAATTTTGAGCCATTCTTCCTATTCTAAAAATTTTGAACCTATCATAATTACTCTTGACATTTGTTAAAATGTCTCATGTCAAAAACCTAAAGGAGTGCCAAAATGAATTATGCTTTAAAAAAATTACTTTTCAAATTTGAACTTTTATTTGTTAGCCTAGATGAAGAAACATTGATTATTGTTTTCTTATTCAGTAACAAAGTCTTCTTTAATAACTAAAATCCTAATATGCCAAATCATTTCATCTTTTTGGAAAGACTAAGAAGTGAATTCATCTAATTCATTTTGGGTAGTAATCATCAATTGTCAAGAAATTTAAATGTCACATGCTTTAAAAGGATAGATATATTTTGGTCATGGAAAATTGTTATGTGGGTTAATTTGTGTTGTCATTCTTTTGAGAGTTTTTGAAAATTTTCAAATTTGGACTGTTGTATATGTGAATTTGGATGGATATGAGAAAGATGATTTCCAAGATCAATGTGACAAGAGTGACTTGTCTGGGGAAACAAAAATGTTTTGTTTCAATAATTGTTTTTGAATCATTTTGTAAATGTACAAATCTTTGTTTGGACCATGCATTTGTATAATCATTTATACCATGCATTTATGTCATTTGGTGAGTATATAAATCATTGTTTGAATATTACATTTGCATCACACTTAGAATCATGTATTTGCACCATTTGGTGAGCATTTAAATTTTTGGCATTTCTAATATGTTAAGTGATGAAAATGGACATTTGCATCTAATTTATTGGGGTAGGTATTTGTATTTGCAATTTTTATGGAAAGCATTTGCATCTTGGTAAGATACATTGGCATTGACTTTTGTGAAACTTTAAGGTGGAGAAAGAAACAAAGAGATTTGATCAGCTGGCACTAGTTGAATCTTAAACTCATGGCACCAATTGAGAATTTAAATCCAACTATGTTAGCACATTAAAAAAAAAATGTTGAAGTTTCACCATAAGAGGATAGAATCCTTAAGACATTAAATTTTAGATTTGAACTTTTCAAATGTGAATCTCTAAATTTTGGATGAGAACCTCTAAAATTTTTGAATCTTTGGACTTTTTGAATGTGATCTTGGATATGAATCTTTAAGATTTTTTTAATGTGAATCTTGAATATAAATCTCTAAGATATTTGAATGTGAACATTAAATATTAGCTTATAAGAGTTTTGAATGTGAATCTTAATGGTGAACTTCTAACATTTTTAAATGTAAACTTTGGATGTGAATCTCGAAAAGTTTTTGAATGAAAAGTTTCACTTGTGGATTTTTAGAATTATTTGAGACTTTTACAAATTTTGGAACCTTTGCGAATCTTGGGACCTTTACGAATTTTGAAACTTTGGCAAATCTTGCAATCTTTGAAATTCTACGAATCTTGAATCTTCTGCAAATCTTGAACTTTTTGCATTGCATTCACTAATTTCATTGCATTGCATTCACTAATTTCATTGCACTGCATTTACAACATCCATTGCATTCACTACATGTTATGTATGTCAGAAAAAAAAAAGAAAGGTTAAAGTTTGAGTTGTGAAATTGAGCTTAGAAATTTTTATGTTTTTTTATTCATTGCATATGTTTAGAAAGTATGAAGAAGAAAGTAGATGTTGGGAGAATTTGAAGAAAAGACATTGGAAGATAATCAATGATGGTCCAGTTGAGATGAAAGAAATCACTTTAAAGTATGAATTTTTAAAGTTTCAATGCCTTTGTTAAACATGAGCTTTTTCAAAGATAAGAATGATCTATAAGACCTTTGGGTATAATCTCTAATACCTCTAGGCATGATTTGTAAGATCTTCGAATATGATTTGTAAGACTTTCAAGAATAATCTCTAAGACCTCCAAGCATGATTTGTAAGACCTTCGGGTGTAATTGTAAAGACCTCTGAGCATGATTTGTAAACCCTCCGGGAGTAATCTTCAAGTCTTTTGGCCATAATCTAAGGAAAGGCTAAAGTTTGAATTTTGAGTTTGAATTTGGAGTTTTATGGCATTAATGCATTTAATTTTGAATTTTAAACTAAAATTCTAAGAGTTTGCATAAAAATTTTGGACTTGACATTTCTTGATTAAAAATGTTAAAGATGTTTTACAAGATTAGTGGCACATAGTGAGATTTAAGTCCAAGTAGGTTGGTACATGAAAATAAAAACTGTTAATTTTTTTTTAAGTTTCAATGCCTCTATTATGGAAGAGCTTTCTTAAAGATAAGAATGATCTCAAAGACCTCTGAGCATAATCTCAAATACCTTCGAGTATAATCTCAAATACCTTCGAGCATAATTTGTAAGATCTCTGGACATAATCTTCAAGACTTCTAAGCATGTTCCTTATAGCATGATCTTTAAAACCTTAGGGTATATTTTTATTTTTTCAAAGTTCCAAAGCCTTAGTTGTGGGAGAGCATTTTATTTTTTAAAGTTTCAAAGCCTCAGTTGTAAGGCAGCATTTTATTTTTTAAAAGTTGTAAAGCCTCAATTGTGAGGGAGTATTTTATTTTCAAAAGTTTCAAAGCCTCAGTTGTGGGGGAGCATTTTATTTTTTTGAAAGTTTCAAACCTCTGTCAATGAGAAGGCTTTGTAATTTTCCTTTTTGACTTTTTTTGACCTGAACAAAATGGATGTCTTTTGTCTTTATATAATTCCTATTTCACAGAAAATGCAAAAAGAAAGGTAACTGTAGACACCACATTTTGTCCAAGGATTTTTCAAAATTCATTGTATTTCAAATTTTGATTTTGATTGCGTAATTGGGTTTTAATTGCAAAAGTGAATTTTTGGCCCAAAGATTAAGCTGTAAATTTTATTTGTATTTTAATATTTTAGTTTAATTTTTGGTTTAGTTTTTATTTTTTTAGTCAAAAGAGTTAAAGTCAATTGGTAAAAAAAATTAAAAAAAAAAAGAAAAATGTAGGATTTTGTATGAAAAATCTTGGATTCAATTCAACTCTTAGATTCTATTTTAGATTTTAACTTTTATAGTCTAATAATTTTGAAAAGACTTGGGACTCAATCTATTGAAAAAAAAAAAAGATTACACAGAGAATAAAATTTAGAGAGAAATCTTAAATTTGGTTGAATTAATTCTTTTTAAATCAAAAAGGATTTAATCCCTATATAAGGACCTTGAATTTATGATAAAAAAGGGGAGCCTTATAGCAATTCACTTCATGATCAAACAAAAGCCATTGAAAAGAGAGGAAATTTGGGCAAAATTTTGAATCAACAAGTTAGAAGTAATCAAGTAAAAAAAAATTTGCAAGAAGATCTAGTTGGAGTTTTTGGAAGGAAGGCTAAGATTTATAATAGAAAACATTAGTTTTTGAAAGGTGAAAATTGTTGGAACTCGTGATCCATTGTTGTGGTGTTTGCTTTCTTTTTTTTTATGATTTTTGCATAACTTTTATAATATTTAATTTCTTATTCTTATTCATATAGTTATATTTATTACATGATATTTATTTTTTGCATGATTTGTATATAATTATTTGCATAATTATATATTTAATTGCATGCTTATTTGCATGATTTATATATTATTATTTGAATGATTATATATTTAATTGTATGTTATTTGCATGGTTTATATATTTTTATTTACATGATATATATTAAATTGCATGTTTATTACATGTTTATATAATTAATTGCATGTCTATTTGCATAATTATTAATTTGTTTATTGGTGTGATTGTATGATTATTAATATATTTATTTGCATGGTTATTTATTTATTTATTTATTACTATTGCATGATTTTATATGTATTGCATGATATATGTTATTGCATGATTAATATTATATTTGAATGATATTTGATTGCATGTTTCTATATTTATTGTGTTCATAATTGCATGATTATATTTGTGTGCTTATATTTGATTTCATGATTATAATTTTGCATGAATAGTTATTAATATATTTGTATGGTATTTTATATTTGCATGATATAATATATTTACATGATTGTTATTATTGGATGATAATTAATATATTTGCATGACGTTCTTACATGAATATTTTAGCATGATTTAAGCATGATATTATTACATGATATTTGGTATGATTTACAGCATTATATTTGCATGAAAATTTTTGCATGGTATGATTTAATATTTATTGCATAATTGCTTGATATTTTGATAGAATTTTTGTACCACTATGTTTTGTAAATAAATAAAAGGATTGGAATTGATTTATTTGCATGATAAAACTATCTTTGATAAGGTTTAGGTAAAATAACACATAATTAATTTGGTACCAATTTTGGGCATAAAGGGGTGCTAATACCTTTCCTGCACGTAACCGACTTCTAAATTTTAGTTCTGTTAATATAGACTAGACCCTATTCTTTTTAGGGATCCTTAACTTAAGTTTAATATAACCTTAAAAATTATAGATTTACATATGTGACCAATCACACTTAGTTAAAAAAGATTGGTGGTGACTATGATTTTTGTGTCAATAGATAGGTTCTCCCAACCTAGATGTTATGACATTCTTTTTTATATTGGATAAAAATGGTTTTAGTTTGAAAGTTGATAATGATTTCTTTCACTTTTTTTTTGGAAAAAATTAATTTTATTTGATAAAAAGAAAACCTTATTGAATAATATTATGAAAATCTTTAGGTTAAAAAATTATCTTAAAATTTTTCAATATCTAGGCAGAATTTAAAAATAACTCTTTCCTTTTAAGATTCATCACAATATTCCTTTAAAATGAAAATAACATTCTTTTTAGATGATAATTGCTAGTGACTCTTCAACCTTTAGACAGATTACCAAGATATAAAAAGACCACTTGGATTCCCTAACTTTTAGGTATAGTTTAGATACGACTATTTATATTGAAGATCCCGATTTTATTTCTTTTCTTTTGTTTGATTTTATTATCATTTTTGGTTAAGGAATCATATGAAAAGCTTAATAAAATAAAATTTTCTAAATATCTCATCTTTTAAATGGCATTTAGGAATAGATTATTTCATATGAGATTTTCAGACAAATCTTTTGAATTTTGGGATGACTTTGAGTGTTAAAATGAGTTCAAATTTTGGAATTTGACTTATTTCAAGATTTGGATAGTTTAAGGTTTTGAGTAGGATTTAAAGCTTAGATCAGAGCTAGGGTTAGAGGCTACATTTAGGGTTTAGGTTTTCGTTAGGATTAAAGTTTAGTGAGGTTTAAGATTTACGATAAGTTTAGGGTTTTGACTAGGGTTAGGGATAAGTTTTAGGTTTTTTAGTTTTAAGGTTTCAGTTTTAGAATTTAGGGTTTATGTTAGGTTTAGAGTTTTTGTTAGATTTAGGGTTTGGAATAATTTTAAGTTTTCAGTTAGAGTTAGAGTTTAAGATTTAACTTGGTGTTTAGGGTTAAGGCTAGGATTTAGGATTTGACCTTAGGGTTTAGAGTTTAACCTAGAGTTTAAGTATTTTAAAGGTTCAATGATTTTTATGAACTTCTTAAAAATTCTCCTACCTCTAAATGAACTTTCAAAGTAAGTAAAAAAAACCATGGTTTTCAACCAAATGACTTGGTTCTATTATCCAAAAAATGATTTGATTTTGACTGAATTCAACTAAGTTTGGCAAGTTTGACTAAGTTGGCTTTTAGGTTGAATTTTTACTTTTTCTTTGATTTTTGCTACTTTTTTTTTATATTAACCTAAGAATCAATTTATTTAAAAATCATGAAATTCCCGTAAAGCTTAAAAAATCTTAGAAAAGATTCAAGTATTAATTTTTAAAGTATTATAATTGATTATATTATACTCAAATAAAATTATGTATCTACACATATAGCAATAAAAACGAATATAACAAAGAATTATCGCCCCAATAGTTTTGTATTCCTTTGAATAGGAATAAATAGGATTAAAGGGGAAAACATCACTTAAAAAAAAAATCTAAGAAAGGACCAAGTTTGTTTTAAGTTAATTACCATTTGTACAATTCTATCCAAATATATATATATATATATATTAGTAAAAATCTATTTATGTTAGTATAATTTATATATATATTTGTTTATTTTTGGATAATTTTTGTCAAATTTAAAATATATTAATTACAAATTCTTTTTTAAAATATCAGCTTAATCATTATTACTAAGTCATAATTAACATTTTTCTAAAAGAATGATAATCTTATTTAATTTTCACAATTAATGATTTCAATTTTAACTATTCAAATCAACAAGGAAATTAAAAGCAATAAAGAACAAGTAAAAGCCAAAAAGATTAATGTGGGAAAATAAGCAACCGAAAAACGAGCTTGAAAAGGCAAGGTGGAGCATGAACGATTGACTAAAACTTTTACAGTCCTCAAATTTTAGAATGAGATGAACATTTTACTGACTTTTCCTTTGCTTTTTAGCTGTCACTCACTTACATTTCCCTTTCCTTGGAATTTACAAAGCCAACAATCTCCTAAAAAGTTTTTGGTGGGCCTTGGGACCTTCTCAATGGATGAGCATTCAACCGACTTTTCTTTCCTTTTTCCCTTTTTTCTTTTAATCCAAATTTTGTTTGCTTTAGTATTTCATTAATTTATATATCAATAACAGTCCATTTTTGAGAGGTTGATTTTGTTAGTTAAATTCGTTCCTTCTCCATAGATATATGATATGGAAAGTGATGTCAAACTCAAACGTTATAACACAATAATTTATTATTCGTGCTAATTTTGAATGCAAAATGCAATTTTTTTTTTTTTTGGAATTGATGTTTACCTTGAATTTTATTTTTTTCAAATTGAATATTTATTAAAATTACTTTTAATTATAATTCAAAAAAATATTTGAAAAATTTAATTTAATAATGAATTGCATGTACTGATTATATTGCGAATAAAATTCAAAATTCTCTTTTTCCAATAAAATATAAATCAAAAAAAAAAAAAGAGGAAAAGTAACAAAATATCTAATGTTAGATTTATGTAAATCAAGTGGATTTATTTGTTGACAGATTAGAGTTTCCGAGAAGGCTTGCAAGATACTTGTCATATATCTTATCATTGCTTCAATGGAATCGCTTATAATCTATCCAAGCTTTCGAGCAAATGCTTAAATATTATAATTTCTCTTTTATTATTTGTTTCTATGAAAATATTAATTACAAAATTTTCTTCTTTTTTTTTTTTTTTTTTCCACATTGTTAGACATTTCTATCTCATTTAATAGGATTTGAGTTGTCTTTCCTTTTCGGTAACTGTATTAACTGCCCAAAATTGTTGCTGCTTGAAAATTTTCAGACGAGGAATTGATAATTAGTTACAAGGCATTTCGGAAAATTAAAAAAGTCACTTTTTTTTTTAAGTTTGGGTTTGTATTTTTAACTACCAAAAAAAAAAAAGGTTAAACTAAAAGTCCTTCGCAAATGTAAGTGTCAAGCAATTAGTTAAAATCTCTGTTTAACAAATGCTAATCATTTAACTACCGCAAACAAATTGCATTGTTTATTGAAAAGTTCTCAACCAAAATTTTTTATTGGACTAACATGCCACTAACTGGTTTAAATTCATTAACATTGCTAATTTTTTTGTCAAAATTTTAAAAATGATATATTTAAATTATGATAAATAAATATTAAATAATAATAAATTTTTTTAATATATAATAAATGAAAAATATAAAGAAAGCATAACTAATAATACACTTGGACTTTATCATAATTGCAAAAGAGTTTTTTACTTGTCAAGAATTTTTTCTTTTTTTTTTTAATTTCAATGTTAGTAAGCGTTAATGACATGAATTAATGTGATATTTAAAAAATTTTAAAATTAATGCATTATTTTCTTTTAAATTTGATTAAAATGATACATTAAATGTAAACGTTTTTCAAATAATTTTGTAATTATTCTAAATCAGTGCTTATATACACTTGACGTATAAAAAATTTATAATTAAAGCATCGTTTGCATTTTGAATTTGATAAAAACAATTCATTAAATAAAAAATATTTCCTAAAAAAAATTTTTTATGTGACTATAGGTAACTAATCTCAACATGTGACTTTTCATTAATGCACTACTTTCACTGAAATAAAAGAAACTAGCATTTTTTTTTCGTTGTAAAGAGGGGGAAAAAAAAAAGAAGAAAGAAACATCCTAGGTTGTCCCTTTTCTTGGGCTTTCGTCCTCTTACTTAAGGATAAGACTGCATAAACTCTAATCAAATTTCAACAAGTGTACAAAGTTGCAGTTGGTACATGGGCCTAAAACCAAGAAATACTTTCATTAGAATGAGTTTTTAACTCACAGTTTTAGCTTCCATTTAAATTTCTTAATTAAGTGAAATATGTAAATATTTTACAATTAAAAATGGTTAAACAAAATGAAAAAAAAAATTTAATTCAATTATTTATTTAATTTCATTGGTTTCTTATATGAAATTTAATATTTTATTCTGATTGTAATTTTTTTTTTTTTGAGAGAAACATGAACTTTATTTATAATCTGGAAATTGCCTTAGCAGACACAATATTATAGATAAAGTCTAGATAATCCTCTACCCAATATAACCCCTCCTGAGCCTGTAACCCAAATCTTGCAAGCTTATGAGCCGTTCATTCCTATTTCTTCTTATTTATTCTACAGAAACCGAAATGTTTTGCAAGTGATCTAGCTTCTTCAATGAGTATACCTGTTGATGAATTATCCTGCATTGTCGTGTTTAGCCTGTTCACCACTGTCAAGTTGTCTCCTTCCAAGATCACTTCTTTAAAGCTCATTTCCTTTGCCACCTCTATTGCACGTAGAGCAGCAAGTTTTTCTATAATGCGAGGGTCTGTTATCCATGGCCATTTAAAAGCATGTGCACCCATAACCAGCCCATTTGAGTCTCTAATAATCAAACCCATTCCCCCTATCTTCTCTTCCTCATTTACAACTCCATCAACATTCACTTTGTATTTTCCACTAGGTGGAGGTTTCCAACCCTGGTGATTTAGTTCTTGAACCCTCCTTGTTCGCTCAAGGGCATTGATGATTTCCTGCTGGTAATTCTTTCCCCACAGTGCAGATATGGCTGGATTCCTTCTCGGCTCACCATGCAACTCGTTGTTCCTGACGTTCTAGGTGGTCCACGCTCCTATCGCCAATAATTGTACTTGCTTTTTAGTCAAACATTCCATCTTCTTTTGCAACCATTCTTTCATGTTTGCTTGTACCTCGTCCTCTTCTTCCCAGGAAAAACCTGAAAGGACCATACCTCCTTGGCTCAAGTGCAATTCTTAACTGTATGAGAGACTGTCTCATTAATGCGCCTGCACCTGTGGCACTTTCCACTGTCAATAATGTTCCTGCGAAACAAATTTTGTTTAACCGGGAGAATTTCGTGACCCATTCTCCACAAGAAAATCTTGATCTTGGTTGGAACCTGGAGTGCCCAGATATTTTTCCATATTGCACGTTACTGCCTTGCCTGGTGAATTCGTTATTTGTTGGCTTCATTCTCATACAGAGAACTACAAAGCATTCTGTAAGCGCTCCTGATAGTTTAATCGCCTGAGTGATCAAAATGCCATATTATTCTATCAGGTATCCATGTTTTACTTAGAGGCATTGCGCATACTGCCTCTGATGTTTTACTTAGATGCATTGCGCATATTGCCTCTGTTTCTTTCATAGAAAATCTGTCTGTTAGAGCTGTCTAGTTCCATCATTTAGTTTGTTCATCCACTAAGACTGCCACTGTCTGGTTCTCGTCCCAATCTCTCCTCGGTGAGGTCGGCTTGAAGGTTTCCGTGAAAAGTACCCATTTGTCTCTTCATATACGTACCATCTTACCATCCCCTATTCTCCACCTCATTCCCCTTTGAATGACGTCTTTGACAGACCAAATGCTTTTCCACGTTAGGGAAGGAGAGTTGCCCGACATGGTTTCTATGAAAGTTACCCCAAGAATATATTTTGCCTTCAAAATTCTATGTAGCAGGGTATCAGTTTTGTCATTATTCTCCATCCTTGTTTCACCAAAAGTGCTTTGTTAAAAATGGCGATATCTCTAAAGCCCATTCCCCTTTTACGTTTCGGTAGACAAATCTTGGACCATTTGATCCAATGGATTCCTCTTTTATCCCTTTCATGCCTCCACTAGTAGTATGAGATCAAGCTGCGTTGTTTATCACATACAGAACATGGTAAAAGGAAACAGCACATTGCATAGGTGGGGATCGCTTGAAGCATTGCTTTAATGAAGACTTCTTTTCCTCCTTGTGAGTGTTCTTTGGCTTCATGCCTTCAACTTTGCATTGATTCTGTCCTTCAAATCTCTGAAAGCCCATTTCTGGTTTTGACCAACCTTAGAAGGAAGTCCCAAGTATCTCTCCATATTTGTGGTTGAATATATTCGAAAAAAAGTTCTTTATCAAAGCTTGTTATGCCTCTTCAGTGTTTGTACTAAAAAACAAGGCTGATTTCCCAAGTATCTCTCCATGGCTGTGTATCACGTTCTTCACCCTCTCGCTTTCACTTCTATTTGCCATTTTATGTAGCAGGCTATCATCGGCATAGAAAAGGCGATTAACACTCAGGCCAGATCGACTTGCTTTTACTCCATGAAGACCACCCTGTTTCTGCTGTAATATTTATTTGTAAATAAATAAAACTTCGTCAAGATATATATATATATATATATATATATAAAAGAAGAAATTATACACATACAAAAGCACAAGTCGTCTTTATCTACATTTGGCTTTCCAATTATGATTCTGACTGCAAATTACTTAAGTAGATTGAAAGATGGCATCCCCCAATATTACTTAAGATAGAAAAACTATTCCCTTGTCTTCTTTTTATCTATCAACTTAGAAATTATATATATATATACATATATATACATTTTTTACAACGGTCATAGTTTGTGCATAAAAAAAAAAAAGATTGAAAGTGTTAAAATTCAAAAATCAAACTTAATGCAATAATTTAAGAATAACTGTATAAATCAATTAAATTATAGTTAACTTCAAAAATATACCTTGTAGTTAAGGTTGAAATGAAAGTGTCTCATAAGGTTTAAAACGTTACACTTAGCTCTCTTGTGTCACAATTTCGTTATCACCTATTAAATAGCATTAGAAATATAATTAGAGGTAGTCTCCATTTTTTGTTCCTTCCACGATTGCTGTTCATTTCTTCTTTTTTTTTTTTTTTTTCTCTTCCCACCTTCTTTATCTCCATTTTCATTTCCTCCATTTTTTTCTCTTCCTACCACATTATTTTGAGAAAGAGGAGGCTCACCCACTTGCATAGATTCTCAACAATCTACAAAATGTAAAGGATCGAATGGTGCCAAATTATGTTATTATGGTGTAGAATCACCAATAAGAACTTTTGGAACAAATGGTAACTGTGGGTGAAAATTTTATGGATTTGGAAAATTTAAGGTAAGATTTCATTAATTGTTGTATAGGTTTTAGGTAGAAAAATTATTTACTCTTTGGGTTTTTACATTTACAAGGAGTACAAAAATGTGAATTTTTTCAGTGCATTGATGAGATACCATGTAAAAGTTGTAGGAAAGAGATACTGAAATGAAAAAAAACAACGATAAAAATGACAAATGAGATTTTGAGATCAAATGCAATGAAACAAGAATTAGTTGAAGCATTATCAATATGCTCAGCAAGAGATTTACATTTGCAACAATAATTATTCGAATCAGAAAATATGAAGCTGAAATTAAATGAAGAACTTATTAAAGCTCAAAATAAAGAGCAAAAATTTTGGAATGAATTAGCTGAATCTCATGTAAAAGAGTTATAGTTGACACATCAACTAATTCAGATTCGACGCAAGAAAAGGTAATTGCTTTAGTTTGTGGCATTGTTATGATGTTGTTAATTTTGATTTTGTTTGATTTTTTAGGTAGAAGAAGCTTAAAACCTGATTTCTTAAGTTGATGAATTGATGTTAGTGGGTTATTCTGAATTTGTTGTAGGTAAGATGTAGGGTATGGTTTAGTTGTATGCAAGATTGTAATGTGTATAAATTGTAGTGTAGCAATACAAAATGTTTGATGAAATATTAATGTGAACTCATTATTTAACAATTAAATGAATGTTTGCCTTTTGTTAAATGTGCTGTGTAATGGCTTTTGTTGCTAAATTTCTTATCATACAAATTAGCATCATTTTACTTTCAACAAAGTAAGTAAGTTTTTAAAGTAGTTCAAAAATAGAATTGTAAAAATTACCAATATCTATTTATAGAATCATAATCCAAACTACAACCTACAGAAAGCTAGCATTCCTATTGCAAAAACAAAGGCCATTATATTGAAGAAAATAAGGCCATATTCTACTACTGCATTCCTATTGAACAAAATAGGCCATCTGCTAGTACCACATTCCTATTGAACAAAAACAAGCCATCATCATTCCTATTGAAAAATAAAAGGTAGCCAATTTATAAGACCAGCATAAAATGCACAATAAAATGCTCATACATCACACAAACCTATGCATCAAAATAAAAGGTCTATGCATCAAATCAGTTTATAACACAAACAAGTCAAGCAGCATACATTCAATGCTTTAATCTAGAATAGCATATATGAGCCTCTTTCAGATTGCACCCAAACACCTTGGCTACTAGTTGCTTAGTTGTCAAATGCTCAGTTACTAGTTGTTTGGCTACTAACATTTGGATTGCTAGATGTTTGAGAATTAGCAACTTGACCACCATAATAGATTGAGGTACTACTATTACTCCATCCTCTAATTGGAGTAACTTTGGCCCTAACATGACCTCTTCCTCTACCAACATTTTCAACATGACCTTTTTTTGAGCCAACATTTCTAACATCACTTCTTCCTTTACCAATATTTCTAAAATCTATATGTCCAATATTTCTAGTAAATTGACAACTAATACTAGATGCTCTTCCTTTTAAACTTTTGTCAGCACCAATACCTGTAGCAGTACTTGAATATAACTCAATTTCAGCAACAACGTTAGTGATAAGTCTTTCTCTAGATTTGCCTCTAGTTGTAGGTGTATTTGTTTTTTAAGAAAATGCATCATTTCCTTTGAGAAATCTTTAAAATACATCTCATTCATGTTAAATTTGATATATAAAGATCAATTGAATTTAAAGAAACTAATTACTTAAGGATTGGTAGATTGAAGAAGAACTTTGTTTAATCCCTTCAACCTCATCCTTTTTTATCATGGGGTTGTCGTACCGATTTTGAGTTCCACTAGACGAATTTGAAAACAAAAATGAGTCGTCGCCAATATTTTTTAGTTATGTGCGATTAGCCACATATTAAAATTTATCATTTTAACAAAATCTTAAAATTAATTAAAATTTATTAAAAAGATAATTTTTGATTCTGTAAAAACAGTTTGGATTTGTGAATCGGTTATGCATAAGGAATTATTAGTATCCTCACAACATCCGTTTAAAATAGTACTAATAATTATGTATTATCCTTTAATTTTGACTAAAATATCTTAATTTTAATATTTAAAATTAATCTTCTTAATTTTCTTTATTATAATAATTTTAATTTTTTTAATTATTTTAATTTATTCAAGAAAAATACTAAAACCTTGCTATTAAAAAAAATCTTAAAATATCTCAATAAATTGACAACATTAAAAAAATTTTTTTCACATAAGAAATTATCAAAAATCATTATTTGAACATCCTAAATATCTCATTATCTTATGTTCATATTTATCTTCAAAACTAATATTTTAAATGCATACAACAAAATACTTATAATTTAATCCAAGTATTTTTTTAGGCTACAAAATCTTTTTTTTTTTTTTTTTTTTTTTTTTTTTTACTTCTTCATTTTCCCTTGGCTCTAAAAAAATATTCATTCTTCAAAAAACCCAATAACTCTCTTTACAAACTTCTAGATCCTGGTGGCCTCGCCAATGGCGCTATTGCTACCAGTCGTTGGCATACAGCTCAGCTTCTTCCTCTTTTTATTCTTTCTTCTTCTTTTTTTATCCAACCATGCCTAGTACCGCCTATCTGCCGCTTCAAATGGTTACGATTTCCAACCGTCTGACAGCCAACCGCCACCGACCTTACCCTTCATGCCAGTACTAAAGTTCCTCTCCTTATGGAGGATTGTGTGTTTTTTTATTATAATTTTTTTATTTCTTTGGTTGGACAGGTTTAGGGTTGTTTTTTTTTTTAATTTTTTAGTGGATGCTCACGGGGGGTATTGGTGGCGAAATGGGATGGCTGTGGTTTGGGATTGTTTCTGGTGACTTTTTAGGTGTTTTTTCTGGGCAGTTCTATTGTTTGATGGGGCGGTGTATGGGGGTTATGCAGGGCTTGTGGGTAGTGTTGGTACAATTGATTGTCGATCGGCGGAAGGTGCAACTAGAAGGCTAAATAAAGGGTAGGCGAAGGTTCTTCTTAGTAGGGTGTTCGGGCTGGTGCGTGCAGGGAATATTAGTGCATGCTGGAGGTTTTGGAACTGGTGTGTGTAGTGGATCAGCCGGTGTTTGGTTGTGATAGCAAGGCCTTGGTGATGGTCGAATAAGGACTTAGAGGGTCTTCAATGGGTGCGCTGGAGTTGTTGGGTTCTGGGAATGGAGAGCCTGTGCTGGTGCTTGGCCGATTGGTCAAAGGCTACGGGCAAGGTGTTAGGTCGGGTGATTTAGGGCGTAGGCAAGAGTTCTTTTCAGTGGGGTGTTAGGGTATGCGCTTGGGGCGTAGGTCGGGGCTCTGGTGGTGGTGTAGAGGGCTAGTGATGGATGTGGGATAAGGGGCGACGGGTACAGGCCTTTGGTGATAGAGGCGTAGGCCAAAGCTCTAAAATGGAGGGACTTTGGTTGGTGGCTGATGGGTTCTGATTGTGGAGGGTTAGTGGCTAGGTAAGGACTTGGGCGATTTGGGGATAGGCTGGGGACTCCTCGGGTAGGCTGATGGAGGGGCTTGGAGCTTGCTGAATGGGGCTTTGTGATTGGTGAGGGGAAAATGGATGCTGATGCTAGCCTTGGGGTTGTTGGGTTCTGGTTGAATGGAGCGGGCAAGGCTAGATGCTTGGGGCGGCATTGGGAATGGAGCGGGCAAGGTTACAGGCCACGGCTAGTGTCTGTGCTTGGAGGGTTTGGCAAGTGGTTGACGAGGGAAAAATGGATGCAGGGCTTCTGGGACTTTCTGGTCGAGAGCTCTTGTTGGTGCGTGGAAGGGTGCAGGAACCTCCCCCAAAAAATTGTTGCCTTCTTCAGTTTTTATTTGTGTATTCTCAAAATGGACAAAATTTTGTAGGGTGGTGGCTAGGCACTGTGCAAGTAGTGGTTGCTAGCAAAGCCAGAAGCTGTCTTGTAGTGCATTTTTGTTATTTTGTGATTTTTTACTTTTTAATTAAATTTTTTTCTAGTTTTTTGATTAATTTAATTAATTTTAAATGATAAAAAAAAATAACAATAAAATTAAATTAAAAATAACCAATTCGAAACAAACTCAAACAAATCAAATTCAATTTAATGCTTAAATTAGCTCATATAAGAACATATAAATTAAGCATAAAAATCGAACAAGTTCGAATTGATATGATCAAAAATAGATATATATAGTTGATTTTTTTTATATTATTAAGAATCAAGAATAAGATAAAGAAATAGACAATAAATTTGTTTAAGATTAGTGGTTCAAAGTTTTTCAAAAGTTTTTATTGTTTTTCTTGATTTATTTATTTTTTCTTATTTTTTATTGATTTTATCTTTTAAAAAAAATTAATAAATTTGATCATTTGAAAACAAATTTGAAAACTCTTTAAATAAGAACTTAACAACTTTTGAAAATTGAACAAGAAATCGTACTTGGAGGTTTTATAAATCTCAAAACTAAAAACAGATTCAACACGAAAGACTTACGAATCTTGCTTAGAGGACTTAGAGATTACCTTCGGAGGTTTCAGAGATTATGCCCCAAGGTATTTGAGATTATACTTAGAGGTCTTAGAGATTATGCCCGAAGGTTTTATACATCTTGACATGTATGAAAACTCTTTTAGTTAGAGGTATGAAAACTTTGAAAATTTAAAATGTTTTGCTTGAAGGTCTTAAAAATTATGTCCGAAGGTCTTAGAGATTATACCCAAAAGTCTTGGAGATTATGCCTAGAGCTCTTAAAAATTATACTTTGAAGTCTTATAAATTTTGACATATATGAAAAGTTTTCTGATCATAGGCTTGAAAACTTTGAAAATTTAAAATATTTTGCCCGGATGTCTTGAAAATTATGCTTAGAGATCTTAAAAATTATACCCCGAAAGTCTTGGAGATTATCTTGGATGCTAGTTAATCTAGGCTTAATTTGATCTGGGTGCTAACTTGACTGGGCTTATTTTTATCTAGGTGTCAGCTTGACTAGGCTTAGTTTGATCTGAGTGCCAGCCTGTTGGACTTAGTTTGATCTGGGTGCCAAATTACTTGGCTTAAATCTTATCTTGTATCGTATCTCATCTTTTTCATTTATTTTTTTTTACAACCTATCCATTTTTTGTAGATAATTTTTCTTTCAACTCTTCAAACTTTTTTGATATTTTGATCTCTTGTCAAACTATATTTTTTCTTTTTCTTATTTTTTTCTCATAAATTTCATAATAGACTTCATTCTCTCTTTTCGTTATTTTTTTTGCTATTTTTCTTTCTTTTTCTTGTTTTTTTTTTGTTTTCTCTCTTTTGTTTTTTTTTATTTTTTTCTCTCTTTTGTTTTTTTTTTATTTTTTTTGCAAACTCTTTCCTTTATTCTTTTTTAGTAGACTTTCCTTTTCTTATATTTCGAATTAGGAGAATTTTTCTTCTTTTTTTAAAAAAAAAAAAAACCTCTTTTTCAAAAACTTCCTACTTTTTCTTCTTTCTTTTTTTTTCCTTTTTTTATTACTTAAAATGTTTTCATTTCATTTCATTTCATTTTTTCTAATATTTACACAGTTAACAAACATAATCATGATACAAATATCTATTTCTATCAAATGATGTGAATGTAAATGTCTATACGAATGTAAGAATGCGAATGCTTGATGCAAATACAAGTTATTTTTTCCCTAATACAAATGCCAATGTTCATTTCACGTAAATGCTGATACAAATACTTTTTTTTATGATGTAGATGCAATGATGCAAATGCAAATGTCTTTTTTATGATGCAAATACAAATGCCTTGGTTATGATGCAAATGATGTAAATGCAAATGTCTTTCTCATGATATAGTACAAGTGATGCAAATGCAAATGTTTTTTTTTTTGTTTATAGTATACAGATCAAATATCCTTTTCATGATACATATGTAAGTGTAAATACAAGTGATGCAAATGTGAATGTCTTTTTTTTTTTGACATGCAAATCAAATGTTTTTCTGATGATGCACATGTAATTGATGCAAATGCGATTTTTTATTTTTTTCTACAGCATGTAGGTCAAATATCTTTATCATGATGTAAATGTGAATATGAATGCAAGTGATGCAAATGTGAATACTCTTTTTGTTTCTTTTTTTTCAAAAGATCTTTGTTCAAATTTTCAATATTTATTCTTCAAAAAAATGATCTTAGTGTTATGCACAAAATGTTCAAATAATCTCTAAACTTTTCAAAAGTGATAACAAAATTACCCACATAAAGTATCTTCATAATCAATAAGAAAAGTTAAAAACTCATGACTTTCGAATCTCTTGAAAATTGATGATTACTATTTAGAATACTTGTGGATAGGGGTAATCGACAATTCAATTCTTTTCATTGGTGGACATATCTCAAGGAAAGCTTGACAATGGTTGTAATGATTTCTCTTGGGCTCATAAAAGAGATAATTTTTTTAAAACACTTTTTTTTTTATTGAAAACACAATACTAAATGTGCACAAAACTAACCATTATTTTTTGAAAAAAATTTGGGAAGAGAAAATGGATGGTTTTTTATTTTCACTATGTGGTGCAATGTAAAGTCTTTAAAAAGTTTTGCATCATGACTTTTTATTCTAGATAGTACCTTGGAACTCTAAAATTCTTTTAGGGTCTCAAAAGTGGCTCTTACTCTAAACTATTTTTTTGGGTTTTTACCTTAAAGCTATATTTTCTAACAATGAAGAACTTGTTAAAATCTTGCCAATTAATAATAGGTATAGCTCTTTAATTCAAGTGTTCACATTTGATCAAAATAGACTTTTCAAGATATGTAATGTAGGCCAAGATTTAAGGTTCTAAAAGAATGGATAAATAGGCTCAATATATGTTATTTGGGGTAATTAGGTCAAGGATCTTATGGAGCATTCTCTGGATGAAAAGTTATGTGTCTTTCTTTTTTTGATTTTTTTTTGAAACACTTAAATTCAACGTTAGCATTTTATTTTCTTAAATTTTATCTTTTTTTTCTTAGGATTCTAACTAAAGTTTTATTCACTTTTTGCCTTGGATCCTTATCTTCGAGGTGCATGACTTTTTTTTCTTTGCTCTTTATTTTTTGGAAACATTTGACTTCAATTTTAGCATTTTACTTTCTTGAATTCTATCTTCTTTTTTAATCAGGATTCTAACTAAAGCTTTATTCACTTTTTGTCTCGAATTCTCATATCCAAGGTATATGTTTTTCTTTCTTTGCTCTTTCTTTTTTAGAAACTTTTAACTTCAACTTCAACATTCTACTTTCTAGAATTCTTAGGATTTTAATTTAAGCCTCATTCACTTTTTACCTCAGATTCTCATCTCTAAGGTGTATGTCTTTCTTTCTTTGTTTTTTTTTCTTCGCTCTTTTTTTTAAACATTTAACTTCATATTTAACAAACTACCTTTTTGAATTCTTTGAATTCTAACTGAAGTTTTATTCACTTTTTACCTCAGACTCTCTCATCATTGAAGTGCATCTTAGACGTTCTCAATATCAAATACTTTCATTGAAGTTGGTTTCTTGAAGATATCTTGTTTTGCCCTCTAGTGTAAAAAATGATCTTTGACCAGGATTCATTTTGGAATAAGAAATTTAATAGGTTTAAATAGGTAGCAAATGGATAATTTTTCTATATGTGAAGGATAGAGAAGATAGTCATTCATCATTTCAAATACGATCATTTAGTTAGATGAGTAAATTATTTGAAGAAAGAGATAAAATGCTTCTTTTTGTTTTTATTTTTTTTCTTTATTTTTGTGTTATAACTATCAATCATTTTTGTGTAACTGATGCCTCATCTTGTTTTCCCCTTAATGTTCTTATGATGGTGAAAATCAAGTTGTATGGGATGTCCCAAATTTGATCACATAGTTCACAAAAAAGCTCATTTTGGTTCCAATTGTCTAGCATTTTTGGTAAAATGAAAGGAAAAATGTATTAATGCGTGAAAAAATTATCTTAAGTGACAAGGAATTTTGGTTCTTTTAGTCAATGTGTCTTAAGATGTGAAACAAGAGCTATTTGAGAAAGAAAGTTCAAGCATTTTTCGTGTTTACGGTCATTAAAAAAATTTGGATGGTTCAATCATATTGGCAAAATTTGACACACATTGAATTACCAAATAAAAATTTTAAAAATTATCTTGGTTTTCAAAATTCAAAATGAATTTTCAAAATTGGCCTTTTTTGTTCATTGCCTAAAAAAAAATTTATTATCTCAATATATCAAATGATGACAAGATTCACAAGTTGAAATTCATGCCTCTTAAAAGATTATGACTGATAAGTGAAGTTATTCAAAAAGATTGAAACATATAAACGGTCAAAGGAAAGGTGTGAAGGTATTGGATGAGTTTATTTTTTAATAGTAATCACCAATTACTTCAAGACTCTTTTTATCTTTAATTACAAAAGAAAACTTTTTTTTCTCTTTATTTTTTTTCCCTATCTTTTTTTTTCCCTATCTTTATTTTTTTATTTATTTTTTGTTTTGTAAAACACTTTTCATTTTATGTTTTTGAAAATTAATTATGTGGGACTTTTATTCAAATAGATGCATAAAGATAAAATTTCATAGAAAAATCAAAAGCATTCATTTCTTTCAACATAAATTCTAACAAGATTAATTTAAATACCTCATAGAAACATCATACACATGTCATACACAAAAGATCAAAAGTTTAAAAGAAAATCATCCTATCTTGATCTTTCAAAACTCAAGACCTCTTTCCACATTTTAACTTTTCACATTTCATAATTAGATAGAATCAGCTTTCATTATTCCATTAGTTCTAGAGTCAAAATACCACCCTTGATGAGATTCTAAATCTTTTCCTTCAACTGTTTGCATTTTTCAGCTGAATGGCCAATGATCCCAAAATGATAATGACACTTGCTATTAGGATCATAACTCTTTACCGATGAATTTGGTGTTATTTTTGAAGGCACATGAGTGAGATATCAACCTTCTATTAGCAAAGGCAAAAGGTGATAAATAGGGATTAAAAGTTTCTCTCGATTATTTTTTAGTCTTTTTTGGTTCTTTGTTGGTCAGATGATAGGCTCAAGTGTAGGAACAAGATCATGAATGGTCATCTAAGGATAAGGATTTGTCAAAAAGCTCAAATATTGGCTTGGTTGATAAAGATATTGGCTTTGAGAGATACTGCCTATAACAGGGAAGTGGGGTTAATGAAAAGGACAAGGATTGCATGGAATGAAGTTCTTGGGTAAATGCCTTTCAAGTGTGATTGCTTGAACCTCTCATTCATTCTTTTTCGATGTTTTTCCTTGTTTAACATCAGTTGTATCTTTTAGCTCAATTCTGCCATTCTTGATTTCTTTTTCTATCATTTCCTAACAATCACCATGTTAATAAAGTTTTTGAAGATATTCTCAATCATTCTTTTGTAATAGGAAGTATTCAAGAAATTAACAAACAAAATAGTGATTTCTTTCTCTGTCAGTGGTGATTATACTTGAGCTATCATGTCTCTTCATTTGTGTGCATATTCTTTAAAAGTTTCAGTTGACCTTTTCTTCATGTTCTGTAAAGATAACCTATTTGGGGCCATATCTTTAACATGTTTGTACTATGTTAGAAAGGCTTTAGCTAAATCATTCTAAGATCAAATTTTACTTTGGCCTAGCTGGACATACCATCTTGCTACAAACTCAATGAGAGTATCTTGAAAGTAATGGATCAACAACTTATCATCATGAGTGTAGCCTATTATCTTTTGAAAGTACATGGTGATGTGTGTTGAGAGACATTTCATTCTATCATACTTCTCAAAGTCAAGAATCTTAAAGTTTGTAGGAATAACCAAGTCAATAACTAGGCTAAGCTCATTGGCATCAATATTCCCGAAGACATCTTTTTCTTCCACTTCTCTAAGTCTATCTTCTACCAACTTATACTTGTCTTTTACGTTGTTTTCTTAACTAGCTCTAGTATCCATTTCAACTTCTTCCGTTCTTTAGGATCACCTAGGTTTAGTATTACAATGGGATCATAATGGGTAGGCTTAAGATTGACATTTATCTAAATTGAGGATAACTTAGCAGAAGTGTCAGTATAAGGTTGATGGGTTGCTAGGGTGCTTATGACATATGAGGCTCTTGAACATATGGATATGTGAACCAAAATGGACACGATAGTTCTTTAACAGCTATTTCTTCCCTTACCCTGTGTGTTTCAAAATTTTTTTTTTATGTCAAACTTGCTAATATATATTTTAATTTTGCTAATTGTTTGTCCATATTTTATTGCATTCTTGTAATTTTTTTCATGATCTCTCCTTGGGCCCTTTCCATTCTATCCATTCGACTTACATTTTCATTTTTCATGATTCTGGTATAGGCTCGAGTATTATAAGTGCGCAAATTTAATTGATATTGTTTCTTAGGATGCATTATCATTAAACCTTTTATTAATTACCCAAAAGTTAGCATTGTATGGCATGAATTTTATTTTAAAACTTTCAAAAATATCTTTTTGTTTAAAAGATTTAATGAAAGTATATTCACAATCACCATTCCTTGTCCGTAGCTGGTATGAAAAATAATGAATTTAAACAAATGATGCATGATATGCAAGTTAAATTTAATTATTATTGAGAATAAGATTAAATTACATCCTATATTCATGCTGAGTTATTTAAAGACATCCGTTCTACCTCAAAAGTTTAGTGAAAGTATATTTACAACCATCATTCTTATTCATGGACTCCTTTAGGGATACCATTATTAAAAAAATTAAATGTAAATAAGGATATCTTTTTATAGAAAATTCAAGTCGAGAAGTTTTTGTTCATTCTTAAAAGTTTCAAGTTTACACATCATAAACCATCTTAAGACTAGGGCCAAAAAGTGCTAGACCCGCTCTTACACCTTTTTGTATTGCTTAAAAAATCTAAAAGAAGTTAACTATGATTGCTGGTAAAGACAACCTTTTGATTTAAGGCTTCTACTTTTTATTTATTTTTTTAGGCAACTTTACTATTGCCTACAGCACTACTTACTATCTCAACATGGATCGATAAAAGATTCTTATAAATAATGGGCTTCATTTCAACATCAAAATATAAATATCTAGTTTTCATCAATCTTTATACCTTATATTTAAAAAATGTGCAGTCTTTTAGAGAATGTCCCATAACGCCAAAATGATATTCATATTGAGCATTAAGGTCATACCATTTGAGATAAGGTGGTTTGAGGGGTTTAGTAGGGATAAGGGCAATGAGATAGTTTTTCAAGAGCAGTGGGTATAAATCTATGTAGGATATAGGTATTGGGTCAATATGGCTTTTCTTTGAGTGTCAGTGGTGCGAAAGTATTTTTGTACTATAGTTAGGTTGTTTTGGTAGAAAATGGTGGTATAGTTGGTGTTGAAGTGAATTGAAAAACTTTTGGTTAGTAACTGGGTTAAAAAAGTGATGATGGGATAGCATGCTGAACAAAAGTTTGTAAATGTGAGATGGTGGACATGAATTCAGGTGTGAAATTCTCAGAAGTTGCATGAAGTTTGAGGGCCTAATCCTAGGCATTTGGAAAAGAGGTTAAAAATAGTAATAAGAAAGATTTAAGTATGGGTTTAGACTCAGGATAATTGGTGAGAATTATTTGAAACCAGGTGACTCCATCTTAGAAATCAGACTTTTGAGTTCAATCATTTGTATGGCCAATTCAAACACTCCTTTGTTGAGCTCACTCAAACTTTGGTTATTGTTTGAATCATCAAATGCCTTAGTATGCTTGAAAAAAGTGTTGGAACCAATGAGAGACAGTTGGTCTTGATTTGATGGAATCAGAAGTGATAACAGCCCTTGAGGAGCAACAAACTTAACCATACCACTACTTTTAATCATTTTTATTAATTGAACAATCTGTTGTTTTATCTTTCAAAGCTTGTGCCCAAATTCCTGTTGATTCAACTCCAACACATTGATATTTGTTTTCAATTGATCTCTCATTTTCGCTATTTAGATTCCCACCAAGATAAACATTTTATTTTAAGACTTAGACAAAAAATTCTATATTATTACCCTTATTGAATGAATGCTAAAAAAACAATTTCTAACTTATGTAACACACAACATGTTTATGAATATGATGATGATGCCTAAAGGATACCATGAAACACGAAAATACCTAAAACAATGGATTTTCACATACACGAGACCCCAAATGATAAAATTTTCATCACCCATGAATGTCTATATAAGCAATGTAATGTTCTATTGCAGAGATGGTGGGGTATGTTCATGTGAAATGCAACACATGTTTCATAAAATCTTATTATTCACATATCCACATGTATGGAATGCAATGACATATTTACATGAGTGATGAGATGTACACCTATGACTAATGCAACATACTTGCATGGAATGCATTGACATATCATGTGCATAAGATATGTTTACATGGAATGCAATGTATATGTTATGCTGGCCTAATGAGGTTGACACTGCCTTAAGATATGTAATGAGATGGAGTGCATGCACTACTTATTAAGATGTGCATGGGATGCATATATCATTTATCAACACATGCATGAAATGGAATGCATGTACATCTATTGATGCAGATGAAATGAAATGTGTGTGTTATTTTATTATGATGTGCGTGAGATAGAGTACATGTATTATCTTATTATTTTCATCATTTTTCTTTTTTTTTTTCTAAATGATAAGAATGTATACAAAAAAAATCAAATGAAAATGTGAAAGATGAAACAACATTCAAACTTAAAATTCTCCATTTTTTTCTTTTTTTTTTGTTAGAAAAAGGGAAAAAATTCAAGAATGCACATTTTTATCACACAGAATCACTAAGATTCAAAGATTTTTTTAATTAATTTATATTTGGCCAATAAAACAAAGAATTTAAGAAAAACCTTTATTTTTTAAAAAAATTTTGTTTTTTTTTTTTATGTTTGTTGGATAATGCCAAAAAAATTCTTCATTTTATTTTAAAATGTTTTCTAAAGATGCAAAATTTGGATAACCACAAAATGAATAAACTATACATCAAAAGAAAATTTTTTTTCAAGATAATGCTTTTCTTTTATTATTTATTTCTTCTTTTTCAAAATTTTAATGCATATTTGGGTTATTTCTACAAAAAGGTTGGCAATGCTCTATTGAAGGCTAGTTCTTAAAGTTCACTATATGCTTAATGAAGATTTATACATCTAAAGGTTCTCAAATTATTTCTCATTGGCAACCATACAAGACTAGTAAGGCATGCTAATCTTTACCTATTATAGGCTACGAACGAAAAGGGTTCAAATTGAGTAGGAGTATTTTGCTTGCCATTACAGAGCTTATCACCTCATAAGAGCATAAGTACTTTACTCATTCCTAAAAAGGACAGAGCTTGGGTATAAAACTCATGCATGATATGAAATGTGTCATCGTATGTATAAGAGAAAATAATATGGCAATCTCTATCCTACATGCCCATAATTTATTGAGAATAACATATACATAAAATAAATAATGAACAAATGACATAATTAAAATGAAATGCATGTAAATTTCTTATTGTTATTGTTATTTAAGCAAAATCAAAATCAAGAAAATTAAAGTTAAATACCAATTAAAACTATTAAATCAAAAATAAGGATAGCAAATAATTAATTTCTTTGGCTTGACTTTCTAAAAAAAATGACGTACCTAGTGGAGTTGCCAAGTTATCTAATAGTTTTTAGAGTTTGCTAGACGAATTTGAAAATAAAAAGGAGTCACCACCAATCTTTTTTGGCTAGGTGCAATTGGCCACATATTAAAACTTATCATTTTAATAAAATCTTAAAATGAATTAAAATTTATTTAAAAGATAATTTTTTGGTTTACGAAAATAATTTGGATTCGGGAGTTGGTTACGCGTGGGGAATGATTAACACCCCACAGCACCCATTTAAAATAGTACTAATTAATTATGTATTATCCTTTAATTTTGACTAAAATGGTCTTAATTTTGGTATTTAAAATTAATCTTCTTAATTTTCTTTATTATAGCAATTTTAGTTTTTTTTTAGTTTTTTTAAATTATTCTATTTTATTTGAGAAAAATACTAGAACCTTCTTATTGAAAGAAATCTTAAAATGTCCTAATATGTTAATAACATTGAAAGAAATTTTCTCACCAAGGTAATTTTCGGGGATTACTACTCGGACTTCCCAAATATCCCATGCTCGACGATTCATATTTATCTTTAAAGCCAATTTTTTAAATATATACAACAAAATACTTATAATTTAATCCAAGTAATGTTTTTTTCATAAAATTTATTTCTTATTTCTTTATTAAAGGTAATGAAGATACTTATATTAAAAATTGCTCTAAATGCCCCATTACTTTGGTAGCGTTTTTAGAAGAATTTTCTCACCTAGAGATTTTTTTAGAATCTCTATTCAAATTTCTTTAGAATCACAACATCGGATGAAAAATTTTTTTTCATTCATTTTTAATTATTTTGTTATTATTATTATCTTTTTATGTATGCACATAATGCAAGAATGATGATAAAAATAAATTTACAACTTCTAAAATTTTCCAAACATTTGAATTTTGGTATCATATTTCTTTTTATTTTCGTCATTTAATCATAGTGACACTACTTATCTTAAAATATATACCGATTTGGTTGTTTAAGATTTAATATAAATATGCATGCAATTAAAAGAATATAAAAAAAACTAAGAGATTTACCAAAGTATTAGGTTTGAGCCTTTGAAGAAGAAGGCCTAATATTGTCCAAGCTAAATCTAAAATGGGCTAGTTGGTTTGATAAATCCAACTCAAATGGGTCATGGGCTTAATCTAGTCATGGATTGAATCAAGTCGGGGCAAATTGGTTTTTTTGTTGGGTCGGGTTAACCTGCTTGGATTTTTTTTAGGCTACAAAATCTCTTTTTCTTTTTTTTTTTTTTAAATTCTTCATTTTGTTCGGCTCTAAACAAAAAACCTAATAGCCCTTTCTACAAAATTTCAGATCCTAATGGCCTCATCGCCCATGCTACCACTGTTACTACCAATCGTCGACATACAGCTCATTTTTTTCCTCTTTTTTTTTCCCTTCTCCTTCTTTTCTCTTTTCCTAACCGTGCCTCGTACCACCTGTCCATTAGTCCAAATGGTTGTTGTTTTCAACTGTTTAATAGCCAACCATCACTAGCCGCATTCTTCACGCTAACGTGAGGTTCTTCCCTTCGATAGGACTATGTGTTTTTTTACTATTTTTATTTCTTTAGTTTGAGACATGTTTGGGTTATTTTTTTTATTTTTCTAGTGGATGCTCGTGGTGGGTACTAGTGGTGAAATGGGATGGCTATGGTTTCGAGTTTTTTCTAGTGAGTTTTTTTAGTGTTTTTTCTAGGTAGTTCTATTGGTTGATGGGGTAATGTATGAAGGCAATGCAAGGCTTAGGGGTGATATTGGTACGAGCAACGATTAGTTAGTGGAAGGTATGGCCAGAAGGTTGAATAAAGTGTAAGTGAAGGTTTTTTTTAGTGGGATGTTAGGCCTAATACATGTAGGGAATGTTGGTACATACTGAGGGTTCTGAGATTGGTACATGTAATGGGTTAACCAGTGTTTGGTTATGATAATGAGGCTTTAGTGATGGTCAAATAGGGGCTTGGATGGTCTTGAATGGGTGTTTTAGAGTTGTTGGGTTTTAGGAATAGAAAGGCTATGTTGGTGTTTAGGTCAATAGGTCAAGGGCTGTGGGCAATGTGCCAGGCTGGATAATTGGGGGGTAGGTTAGGGTTTTTCTCAATTGGGTGTTAAGGCATGCACTTGGGTGTAGGTTGACGCTTTTATAGTGATGTAGAGGGCTGGTGATAGAGGTAGGATAAGTGGCGATGGGTATAGGCCTTTGGTGATAGAGGCATAGACCAGGGTTTTAGGATGGAAGGACTTTGGTTGGTGGCTGATGGGTTCTGTATTATGGAACGTTAGTGGCTAGGTAAGGACTTGGATGATTTAAGGATAAGTTGGGGACTCCTCAGGTAGGTTGATGGAGGGGCTTGGAGCTTGCTGAATGGAGCATGGTGACTGGGCGAAGAAAATAGATGTTAATGTTAGCCTTAGGGTTGCTAGGTTTTGGTTGAATAGAATGGGCAAGGCTAGGTGCTTAAGGTAGTGCTGGGAATAGAGCGAGCAAGGATGCAAGCCACAACTAGTGCCTATGCTTGGGTGGTTTAACAAGTGGCTAATGAGGGAAAAATGGATACAAGGTTACTAAACTTTCTAGTTAAGAGACCTTGTTGGTGTGGGGAAAGGTGCAGGAGCCTTCTTAAAAAATTGTTGCCTTTTTAGTTTTTATATGTGTATTCCCATAGTGGACAAAATTTGTAGAGTGGTGTAAGGTGGTGGTTGGGCAATGTGTAGGGTGGTTGCTAGCAGAGCTAAAAGTTATCTTGTAGTGCATTTTTATTAGTTTGTGATTTTTCATTTTTTAATTAATTTTTTTTTTGTAATTTTTTAATTAATTTAATTAATTATAAATGATAAAAAAGTAATAACAATAAAATTAAATTAAAAATAACTACTCTGAAACAAGCTCGAATAAATTTAATTCAATTTAGTGCTTAAACTAGCTCAAATAAGAGATGTAAATTAAGCATAAAAACCAAATAAATTTGAATTGTCCAAGATAAATTTGTATGTCTACAGGGGTCTTTCTAACCACTGATACCTTGCAATATCTACAATTGCATCCAACCTAACATTTTGTAATAATTTGGATAATGACCACATATAATTGGCTTGTTCTTTCATGAAATTGTGTAATAATTTTATGGTTCCTCAGGTGCTCTTTTTCTTAACTTTCTTGGTCTACCTAGTGGTCTATATATGACTAAAAGGGCAAAAATAGAGTTACTACCTATAGTTCTTTCATGTTGTCATAGAATAAGATTAATAATGATATCATATTTAGTCATGTATATCTCCTTAGAATAGTAAGAATGGACATAGATTCTAGTTTCTCCCTATTATTGTAAATAGAAGAAATAACATGTTTACAAGGGATTTTAGTCAAATCCCAAACCTTGTAAGTATAACTCTATTGAGCCAAATTCATAATATGAGAGGTTGTATCACATTCAACTTCCTATATAGACCTACCAACAAGAATTGAAAAGTAAGTAGAAGAGTATTTTTAATCTACTTAAGCTTGTTTTGAATATCTGGACATGAAAGACCACTATAAGACTCCATATCAACCCTTTTAGAATGGAATCTTTTCATCAATCTTTTCCTTATCCATTCTAACATGCTAAGGATAGGCAAATCCCTAGCTTTCAATATATAAGCATTGAAAAATTCACTAAGATTATTCACCATTAAACTAGTTATTATTTTGGAGCTAAACTGAGACCTTGCCCAAGTTTTTAGATTTAATCTACTCACCTAAGCATGTGCTGCCCTTGTTCTGTCAAGCTTTTTTAGCACCAACGTAGCTTTCTCCCATTCTTTCACTGAACCTATACTTGCTACCTTCTAAGAAGCTTTTTTATACACTTTTCCCCTAAAGTAAAGTTTGAAATTCATATACAAATGCTTCAAACAAAACCTATGCTCAACTTAAAGGTACACTTCTTCAAATGTTTGGTTTAAACCCTATAAAAAAATAGATTAATACCTTTTATTGGTCAGATATAAACTCTAATCCTAGTTTATTGAAACTCTCAAGTTCTTGATGTAGCAAATTCAAGAACCAAGACTAAGTTTCTTTATTTTCTTATTCAACAACTACATAACATAGAGAAAAAATATTGTTATTCCCATCTATAGCAATAACATTTAGTAATTACCCTTCAAAATGATCTTTTAAGTGACAACCATCAAATCTTATAAATGTTCTACATCTAGCCATGAATCTTTTTTTTTTTGTGCATCAAACATAATGAATATCCTTTCAAACCTAGGGATCAAAGATCTGGGAACACTAATGGCTGCATCAAAATACTAACTTTTTATTTTCATCAATGTAGAGTTGCCAGGATTGATCTTTCAGATCATGTCACAATAATCAAACAACTTTGAATATTGTAACTTGTTATCACCTTCTATCATTTCTGTAGGTTTTCTCTTAGCTTTATATACTTAAGGGAAACTAACTTCAACTTTTAATTTTTTGGAAAAATTTCTCATTATCTTTGTAATTTCCCAATTTGGGTTATCCTTTTAAATCATCAAAAAACTTCTTAGCTAAATAAGTTGCAGTGACTTGGTGAATTTTAAACTCTTTTGAGCAATTATGTTGTAGTTGAAAAGTCTTTATTTGAAAGGCATAATCTTCTTTCAACCTAGATCCATATATTCTCCATCCATAGTCTTTAACACAAATAGTAGTAATTTTATCTTCATCATTCCTTCTAAACTTATAGTCATAACTTCTACGAACACAGTAGTCCTTCAATGCCTTTTTATAAACAGTGCCATTAATAAACTTAAATCCAACCTTGAACTATAGATTCTTCATATCAACCTCTTCATTGAACATTGTGTAATGATCTACTTCTTCATCAAATCCATGAACATTATGTAGATCACCATTGTCCATCACTACATCTTTTTTTAAAATAATGTTTCAGTTGACCTCTCTGGAGTACGTTGTCTAGTACTAGGTCTTTCTGTTTTCTTAAGATCACCGGTTTCATTATCCTCAAACATATCATTAGTCTATTTTATTTCAACAAAGTAGTTAGGATCACTACTAGAATAGCCATCATAGTTTTATTCATTGCTTACATGATAGTCATTATCATCTTCATCACTGTTTTCACCATTTTTCTCTTCATTTTTTCAACATCTTCACCAGTATTTTGAGCATCACTTTTAGCCTCATTTGCACCATTATCTTCTGCCAAATTAGTAGTACCATCTTTGACCTCATTTGCATAATTGTTTTTTACCTCATTACAAGTACCATCATCAACCTCATTAGCACCAATATTTTCTGCCAAATAGCAATATCATTTCCACCATTGCTTTTTGCCAAATTATCAATATCATTTCCATAATTATTTTTTATAGTATTTTATTTAGCTATAAGTTCTTAAGTAGACCTCCTAGATTGTTCCTCATTTTCATTCTCAGATGGTGTACATGGATATATAACAAAAAAATGAGGCTTACATGTTACAACATATATTATAATAGTTTTTTTCTTTTGATGACATAGAACCATTTGTTCAACATGTATATCTGAACGAATACAGTTCAACCTTTTATCAAATGATAGCCCAAGAATACAATAAAACATGTCACTAATACTCTCATACCCTAATTTAATAACCCAATCTTGCAACTGAAAAAATGACAACCTATCTAAAGGATAATCATCCACCCATGCTATATCACTTCTTACCCAAACTTCATTAGGAATATGCATAAATGACCCACTATGATAAAACTCAATAGTTTTCTTGGCATTCCACATCTGTAGCAAAAAAAAATTAATTTTTTTAATGAAATTACGATTGATTTTGATATGAAGTTAACATAACAAATTGATTCTGATATGAAGTTAATAACATTTCAAAATTTCAAAAACTCTCAATTGATTATGATATGAAGTTTAGTATAAAAAATTCTCAAATGTTTTTAATAAAATTTGCTAACCCTAACATTAATCTAAAACCAATTGCATTGAAATTAAAGAGAGAATTGTACATACCTTATTTGATTGTGTGAATCCAATGAAACACCTCCAAATTGTGCCTAAAATTCACTTCTTCCAAACCTAAAACCAATTTCATCTCCAAACCTAAATTTTGATCTCAATCACCAGCCCAAACACCTTTCTCTACCAATAATCAAATGATTTTGAGGATTGATTGTTGAATGAAAAAATTTTTCTATGAAGATCAAATTGATTGAAGGAAGTCTTGTTCAATTTTTTGTTTACTATTCAATTGCTCATATTTCTTGTTCGTGGCTTGTGTTATAAGCATGATAATTTGGTCATTTTACTTCTAATGATATTAAGTAGGTGAAAACGGAATAGAGGCACATGGTGATTAAGTATTATATTTTAAACCTCAAGAGTCACTTTCATTTTGACCTTAACCATAAGATATATTTTAAAAGTTTACTCATTAAATTAAGCTTTAAGTTTGAATTAATATTTGATACTTTTTTTTTGGTATCATTGTTTCTTTTTTTCAATGGGATAAATGGTTAATAGTAACAAAATTAATATTTGACACTTTTTTATGGACCTAAGTATTAGACTTATTAACAAGAGCATATATTCTTTTATTAAAGTAGCTGAGTTTAAATTTTTTAAAATAAATAAAAAATAAAAATTTAATAGTGTCAAAAGCCATTTAATCTTTTTTTTTTTAATCTTAAGAGAGTTTGAGATTCTTAAATTTAGTTCTATTGGGAATATTGACTCAAATCTCATAAGAGATTTGTTTGAGATTTGTTAGAGATTTGTTTGAGATTTGTCAGATATTACTTGATGGACAAGAAGACTTGCAAAAGAAAAATTCTAAGAGAAAAATGATTCTTAATAGGTAAGTTTGACTTGCAATAGAAGAATTCTAAAAGGAAAGAGATTCTTAATAGGCAAGTTTGACTTACAGGAGAAGAATTCTAAGAGGAGAGGGATTCTTAATGGGCAAGTTTGTATGGTTATAAATAGGTGAAGTCTCTACAAGGTTAGGTATGAGAAAAAGATGTAAGAGAGTTATAGGGTTTTGTGGGATAGACACCCTATAAGAGTATTGAGGCTCTACATCTTATGGGTGTGTATGTTTGTTTGTGATTGGACTAGAAGAGACTGAGAGGGTCCACGTAGATATGATGTATGAGAACATATGGGTATGTGTTTGATTGTGTTGAAAGGGTGCACAAGGGTTTGGGCTTATGTTTGTTTGGGTTGAGAATACTCCATAGGACTAGAAGAGATTGAGAGTGTCTTATGAGTATTGATTGTTGAGTGAGATTGATGATTTGATGTATGTTTGTAATTCTCTACAACTAGTAGATCTTATTTCTCATTCATGGATGTAGCCCAACAAATGGTATCAAAGCTATGGTGTTCTCCAACAAATGGTATCAAAGCTGTGGTGTTCCCTAACAAATGGTATCAGAGCTGTGGTGTTTTCCAATAAATGGTATCAGAGCTGTGGTGTTTCCCAACAAGTGATATCAGAGTTGAAGGATCGAAACATAAGAAGAGTTAAAGATTCAAGATGTGGGAAGAACCGATGGTTCGAGACGTGGGAAGAGTTGACAGTTCGAGATATGAAAAGAGCTTGGTTTGAGACAATGGAAAAAGTAAGCTTAGAGGAGCTCGATTCAAGAGAAGAGTTCGAGTTTAAGATTGAAGATTAGTTTGTATGAAGTGTGAAGACATAAGAGAAGATGATTGTGAGATTTTCATTGCAGGTGGAGCCAAGCATGTCTAGCATGAAGACAGATGATTAATGGAATTTGAGTCAAGGTAGAGATTGTTGGGAATATTGACTCAAATCCCATAAGAGATTTGTTTGGGATTTGTTTGAGATTTGTCAGATATTACTTGATGGACAAGAACACTTGCAAAAGAAGAGTTCTAAGAGAAAGATGATTCTTAATAGGTAAGTTTGACTTACAAGAGAAGAATTCTAAAAGGAAATGGATTCTTAATAGGTAAGTTTGACTTACAGGAGAAGAATTCTAAGAGGAGAGGGATTCTTAATGGGCAAGTTTGTATGGTTATAAATAGGTGAAGTCTCTACAGGGTTAGGTATGAGAAAAAAATGTAAGAGAGTTGTAGGGTTTTATGGGATAGACACCCTATAAGAGTATTGGGGCTCTACGTCTTATGGATGTGTATGTTTGTTTGTGAGTGGACTAGAGGAGACTGAGAGGGTCCACATATGTATGATGTATGAGAGCATATGGGTATGTGTTTGATTATGTTGAAAGAGTGCACAAGGGTTTGTGTTTGTTTGGATTGAAAATACTCCATAAGACTATAGGAGATTGAGAGTGTCTTATGAGTATTGATTATTAAGTGAGGTTGATGATTTGATGTATGTTTGTAATTCTCTACAACTAGTGAATCTTGTTTCTCATCCGTGGATGTAGGTCAGTTGGATCGAATCACGTTAAATTTTTATCTTTTATGTGTTTGATTTCGCTTCCGCTGGTGTGATTGGATTGGAAGCTTTTAGCCCAACAAGTTCAAATAACAAATAGAATATTAAAAAAAAAAAGAAAACTAGATGCCTTTCCTTGTGAAATCTAACATATGAATAAATGATGTTTTAAGGGTTGTAAATTTTGAAAGCTATAAGCTAATTCCTTTCAATAGTTGTTCCTCACAATTTATTTACTTCAAACAAAATGTCTGTAAATGTTCTATTATCATTTTTTAGAAGTAAAGAAAGAAATAAAATCATAATAACTATTACAACTAGACACAAAATATGGAAGTATATCAATTATAATTTTTTATTATAATGTTATAATTATAAAATCATAATAAAAAAATCATATGAACGTTAATTATTTATAAAAATTAATTTTATAAAATATTTTGATAAATTTTACATAATTTTAAAATTTAATTATTTAATTATAATAAATTTAGTATATGAGGTATTATCCCTAAAATGACATACATTATGTAATTTTTTGTTTTCTCGTTTGTCAATGTAGGTGTCATTATATTTTAACACTTGTATTTATTGAAAGAGTTGAAACAAAGTACAATCGTGAAACAATTCAAACTACATTTTAACTTATTACGTTAAATTTATTTATATGTTTTTACACTTCTAATAAAAAGAGTAAATAAAAAATTTATCGTAAATTAAATTTAATTATTTTTGAAAGATAATATTTAATAATATTTGTAGTTCATATTTTAATTTAAATTATGATTTTTAATAAAAGTAACCATAAATATGTAAATAAATATCAATATTTTAATTATTAAGATTCAAAGCAAAGCCAAAAGCAGTCAAACAGATCAGGCTGTCCTCTCTGTGTAATATGGTTACCTTCCCAACACACACAAATTCACAACGCATTTTTTTTTTAATAAAAAGTTAAAAAAAAACCAAAATCCACAAAAACAAAAAAAGGGGCCCATACTATCGCTATCATTCGCCACGTATATCACTATCCCTATCTTTCCCTTTAAATAATTCCAACCAGATGTAAACTCATTCAATTTATTTTCCCCCATCCCCCAATCTATTTTTTTCCCTTTTTTTTTTTTTTGTAATTTCCCTATTATTTCCCCTCTACATTTCCCAATTCCTCGCCGATTAATTCGTACGTTAATCGCGCTTGAACATGCCGGCGCCGCTTATTTAGTTCTTAAGGTTTCCCTACTCTCGAGATCTGTTTATTCGCCATCAGGTAAATCTCACACGCCTTTTTTTGATTTAATTTCCTGTTTGTTTCCTGAGAAAATAAAAGGAAAAAACAAATTTTTTTTCACTTTGAATTGTTCACCGTCGACTTTTTTCTGCTCCATTTTTAATGCTTTCATTTCAATCAAACAGAGAATTGCTTTGAGCTCGTCCCTGTTACGTTAAAAATAAACAGATCTTAAATCACTCTTAAATTAATTAATTTTTTTATTACTGGAGTTGATGTTCTTAAGAATTCTGTATATATATTGGATAATGTTGCTATCGATTCTCGATTTTTTTTTTCTTTTCATTTTGAGTTTTAAAATAAAAAAGAATTAATGTTATTGAATTTTATTTATTTATTTAATAAATTTATAGATCTTAATTATGTGTGGTAGTAAAATTTTAATGAGGAGGTGACCATGTTGACAATTATTACAGTTTTTGGGGAACACAATAGTTATTATGTCTGCAAAAACTTTTTGCTTAGGATTGCACTCCATTAGTAACTACAACTGGAATCTAAGCGCTTTCATTGATTGTTAAATTTGATTATTTGGGATGTTCTGTTAACTTCACTGATTGTGAGATATGGGTGGATGAAGGAGTTGCGGGTAGTTGATGTGACTGGAGGGAGTTTAAAAGAAAAAAAAAAGTGTTGTACGGGTGTCCCAGATGAGAAGAACTGATGTTATTGACAGTAGAAGGAGGAGGGTTCTTCTCTTCTTCAGCTTCTGGGTATAGCAAGGGCTTGGCCCTTCTTCTCTTGGGTAAGAAGCACGAGGACAATCTCATGAGAGTTTTGCCGTGGCACCATTACCAGTTGGTGGACCTAGAACCTGATCCTGACCTCCAGCTGGCTTCCATCAAGAACCGGCTTTCCTGCGGGTGCGCCTCTTTTGTCTGCTTTGGTCGCACTTCCGCAGGGCTTGATACCCCATCGCCTTTAAAAGTTGGCCCTTTTCAACAGCAGGATGTCTTGCCAGGGCCTCTTGTTTCTGATAAGAATAATGATCATGCTACTCAACTTGATGATGGCAATTGTAATGCAAGAAAGATTGCTCTTAAAAGTAGTTTGAAGAAGCGATCCAATAGTACTTCAGTTCCTCTTCAGGATGTTAATGACCTTGAGGCGTCAAAGGAAAAGGATGCTGGTATCCCTAGTTATGCAGAACGAAGAAAGGTGCAGTGGACAGATGCTTGTGGTATTGAGCTTGTTGAAATCAGAGAATTTGAGCCCAGGTGTGAGAAATTTCTGCTTTAAGTTAAAATCTCATGAGAATTGTTGTAAATTTTCAATCCCATGATAAGTTTGTTTATGTGCTATTGTGCTCTGCTGTTTGTGCTTTTGTTTGTGTATCAACTTAAGTAATGTACATGTCTAGTGAGTACCACTATGCTTGTTATGTTATTCTTGTTTTCCTAAAGATTAGTTATGTAAATGGAATTGTTTAATAGTATCCTTTGGGAATCTGTGTCGACTCATGCCCCATAGCCTAGGTTTTAGAGGCATTCTGATTATTCCAGTAATGTGTTTCCTTGCTTGGGAAAATACAATGTTTTCTGTAAGTTCTGCTGATCCTATTTAAAACAAGTTGGTGCAGTCTTATTCTGATTCATCTTTTTCCTCAATGAACGGTAAACATAGGACATTTTGTAGTATTTACTGCTTAGAACTGTAAAAGTACATGCAGTAAGGGCTGAAACTGTAGTCTGAATGATTTTATAACATGCTGCATGTTATATATGAACTAAACGTTTCAATTGATGCCAAATTTTGTGAGACCTTCAGCTGCTTTATAAGAAACCCTTGCTACTGTTTGCTTGGTTTTGATTCATGCTTGGATAGTTCCTGGTTTATATAGTAATTTAAGCTAGTCTAGTTCAGAAACTTACTGTCTTTGCTAATTATTGGAGCTTATGTGATAGGGCACCTCTCCACGCACTTGGCATATAGCCCACATATTTTTTGGATTTGTCTTTTATAGTCTATAGAGTTGTCAAGACGTAGATGCTACTCGAACACATGCATAGATATGATCTTGGAACAATGGTTCTCAAGATTTCAAACATGAGATGTGTCTGCATATGTGATCTATTTGACGTAATGTACGAAGTTGGGATGTGAATGTGTCAGCATTTTAGGATATATCTGTGCTTGGAAAGTTTTGAGAACTTTCTCTGACAATAATTCAAACTGGCTGCCATTATTATATAGTAAGTCTTTATCAGAGATGTACTATATTATGAAAAGAGAATCTAAGTGATAATTTGACAATTTATCAGGTTCAACTCACTCTACTGCTTTTTTAGCTGAATTACATATAGTAGGTATACAAGTCATGTAGTTGTGGTTGATACAGCAGTCTTGTGTCTACAAACTTTCTGATCGGTGATTGCCATGATTTCTGGACTCTTGTTGGCTAATAGTAGGACATAGATGATAGTGGCTTGTATGCTTGTAGAAGTTATGAATATGATAGTCATTGATATTTGGTTCACCCATCAAGGGAGTATGCTAATTCACTGAGGAATTATATATTAATTCTTTATCTGATTGGAAGCTTCATTCTCTATTAAAATCCTGCTAATAATAATCAAAACAGGGCCAATATTTTGTGACCTCAGTTTTTATTTTTAGTTATAATATAAGGAAATAAATTCCTTGAGATTTAAAACTAATTAATTTAATTAGACAACAAAATCAAACTGATTTGTGATTGAATATGCCCCATCATCCTCTTCAAATTACTACATGAACAATTGAGTAGAAGACATCAATATTTTGTAGTGGCTTGTGTAATGGTATGAGTTATGACTAATTATTTTGCAAAATTACATGTGTGGAATTAAAGTACATTGGAACAATGAAATTTCAAGCTAGGATATAATTCGGAAATGCTAAAATAACTGGGATCTCTGAGATAGAGTGGTGGTAGTTCTATAAGGCAAAAGAATTCTTGAATGTAATTATTTCGCATGGTTTATGTCAGCTCCATTGAGAAGCCTCATTTAATTTGTACCTTGAAATGTCTGCTGGAAATTTCAAAGTTTATGCCCTTTTTTCCCAGTTTAGGTTGTTTTGGATTTAAAAATTGGTAATTTTCATGTTAATTTTTACTTTGATCTTCACAAGCCAACACATTAGAAAACAACTAAATGGGAAAATAGTTGATTATCCTTATTTTTCAACAATAGTAGGGGCATTGCATTGGTGGAGATTGAACTCTAGTTACAGTTTGGAACTCTTTGTTTGCTGTTCAATTTGTTCTGGTATATGCATGGTGGATCAAGCTTGCTTCTCATTAGATTGATCATTGATGGGTAAAATTTGTTGTATGCATCATATAACTGAAATAAGGGAGCTACCATTTTGAATAAGGACCCTTAACAACATAGATGCAAACAACAGCAATCTTGGTGCAAAACATGCCGTGTTCTTTGCAGGAACTTTCGTCATTGATTTCACTGTTGTTTTGATGTTAGCTAGAATGATTTGATACTTCACTGTTGATGAATTTCTTGTCCCTTTGTAATCATTTTTTTTCAAACTAAACAAGTTTATTTAAATGTCCTCGGTTAACGCAAGTGTTGCAATTTATGACTTTTGTTATTTAGTTATATAGATAAATTTATCTGTTAAAAGGTTGAAACAATAATCTAAGTTCTTTCAAATAATTTCTGAGGTATTTTATTTTTACCTCAATTAGCATTTATTCTCATTGTGTAACTTATGTAAATTATTACCGAACACAAATATACTTTTCGTCACCCTCTTCCTTGCCAATATCAAGGGGTAATTCCTTTTTTTTTTTTTTTTTTTCTCTTTTCTATTTTGTTTCAATATTTTATTGCTTTGTCCCCACCCCCCCCCCCCCCACCCCCCTTTTGGAGTTGCTGTGAAAATCATGCCTTGGTTTGCATTATGTATGATACCTTGTTCTCTGTGCAGTCGGCATGGACTATCAAACTAGTGATCTATCAGTTCATTTTAAATTTGTTTTCTTACTCGAAAACTGTTAAATATAGTATGGTTTGTATCCATTTGTTTGACTTGCAATGACACCTGTAGCATGAGCATCTGTTTAAGATGGTGGAAGATTTTTACTTGCCTGTTAATACATTCTCGTTGCTTGTGTAGTCATCAAATGTTTCTTTGGTTTCTTATTTAGCTTGTACATTTTTTTAGTTGTCTTCTGTTTTTGATAGTGTACCTTTATCTAATGTCAGTGAAACAGGTGGATCAGATGATGAATTCGATAATGGAAGTGAAAGAAGTTGTTCATGTACAATTATGTAGTTTGGCCATTATGTTGAGTTTCAATGGTGCATCAGGTAAATAATTGCTAACAGAGCTGGTCTTATGTTGGAGATGCTTAATGATTTGTGGGCAAAGAAGACTTTTTCTTTTATTCTACATGGAAATGGAATGCAAAAAATAGAAGTTTTTTTTGAGCATATCACCTATAATTATTATAATATAATTAATCAATCACAATTCAAAATTGTGTAAGATCTATCAAAATTTTATATAAACTCGCATAAGTGGTGCATTTTTACATAATTTTTTATTGTGATTGCATAATTGTAAAATTATAATAAAAAAAAATTGTAAGTGAAATACTCCCACTTTCTTTCCGGATCACCTTAGTTGGACTGATTATTTTGTGTGTATATTTAATATTTAATCTGAGATATAAATTGTCATCCTGCCTGGGCTGTTGTTGCATGACTCTGTTGTCCATTATTTCATGGTAATTAATGTGTTATGCTTTGTTTTTTTTAGTTAAAAAGTATTTTCATGTCGTGCTTGTTCTCTTTTCCTGGTTAGAAATAATCATATTGTAGTGTACGGGCGTTGTGACAGCAGAGTAGCAAAATTTTTATTCAAAAACATGAGAATCTTGTTGATTCAAGGCTTGATTTTTGAATCTTCGTTTCACAAGCTTAAGTAAACATGTATAATTTTATTTAAACAATGGGGGTTTGAATTTTCATTTTATTGAACCTAAATTATGAATTGTAAAATATAAATATAATGTACTTTTATTTGGTCGAATGAACTTTAAAATTATTTTTAGCATTATTATTTTTTATATAATGGATGGAGTTTTTAGATTCTGTGTGAAATAAAAATATTATCATACTTTATTTATTTATTATTATATTAATTACTTTAAAGATATTTTAATAAAATATGTTATAACGGTCAAATTTCTTTAGTTAACTGTGAAATTTAAAAATTTTATTGGCACGTATGGTATAATTTATTATTTTTATAATTAAAAGTAAAAGTAATAAAATAATCACAGAAGCGAGAAGGAGTACAAAAATAACGAAATGAGGTGGGAATTGATTTCCGTCGAGTCAAATATCTACACGACTCACGGTCGCGAATTGTTTGTTACCATTTTCATTTCACTCAAAGGAAGCACGTGGGATCGTAATACCAAGTTGGGAATGACATGCGTTTCTCATTCGCTTAAGAACCCAGTGGCGCCAATCAGCCAACCAACCATCGAGACCAACTATATTTTGGGCCATCTGTCTGTGGAAACTTGGCCACGCCTTATCCACACAGCCCAACTTTTAACACAATTTTAAAACTTGCAAGAACGTTAAAAACACCAAAAAAATAAATAAAGAAATAAAAAAACCAACACTGAATCTAGAAACAAATACAAAGAGAAAAAAAATAAATGTCTGACATCCTCAATCTCATGTATCAAAATCCCAAACCTTTCTTCTCCATGTTCATATTCTTCTTCTTCATCATCTTCGACTAGTTGTAGGTTGTCTACAATACCTAAGCCTTATATTGTGACTATAAGGAGTTCTCAAATTGAAGGTCCTTTGATCTCCACCACCTCCTTTGAAACTTGTTCTTCCTTCCCTTTCTTTTTCATCACCATCACCAACACCTTCTCCTTCTCCTTTTTCTTCACCTCCACCACCGTCGCTTCCTTTGAAGCCAGCTTCTATGGCAGCTATGGGAGACCAAAATGTGATCAGCACGTTGGAGTGTTAGAGGCAGAAGGCAAAAGAGTTGCAAGACTACTTTAAGTAGAAAAAGCTTGAGGAGTCAAATCAAGGGCCTTTTTTTGGGTTCATTGGGAAGAATGAGATTGCTAATGGAAGGTAAATGGAATATGCCCTCCCTTTTCTGTTAGAAAATATAATAAAACATAAATAATAAGAAAAAAAATATAGTTTTGAGGCGTGAAGAACACTATCTTAAAGATAATTATCCCTACAGGATATAACAAAGCCTTAAAAACTCTCTAAATCAGAAGTAGTAAAATTAATTAGGCAAACAGATCTATTTATAATAAATGAACAGTAACTAATCAAGTCAATTCAAAAAGTCATAACATTCTGTATAGTCATATTTTCTTGTTTAAATAAACTTTATTTACACAGTCATATTTTCTTGTTCAGATATGTTTATTCATACCATTATGTTTTTCTCTATTCAAATATATTTATTTAGAATCAGTAGTATTTCAAAATAAATAAAAAAAAAGATTTAAAAATTAAATCTTTTTGCCAAACAAGCCTAAGTGCCCCATGTGCCTATCTTTGACTTTTATAATTATTTGACCCACTAGGAAAACTCCTAGCAAGCCCAAATGACTTGACCCACTCCAACACTTAGCTCAATTACTTAAATAACATAAGTAATTTTTTTTAAACCACATATAAATGATCTTTCTACTAAATGTGAGATATATTATATTATAAACTACCAATAATCCCTTACTAGTTTGGAATGTTGGTGCTTAATCTTAACCTTTCACACAAATAAATATTATGAATACAAGAAGGTATCTTTCGATTTAAAACTTTAATTAGCGTATATACATTAGAATTCTAATAAAGTTGATGGTATTCGCAGATTAAACCTTAACTCTTAGTATTAAAATTGAAGATATAATACACATAATATTTATTTAATATTCTGTTAGAGGTTTATAATTGCTTTAGCACTATTATGACCATGTGCTTATCCTTATTCATAAACATTTACAAGAAAGTTTTCAATTTTTTTTTATTGAAGCAACACTACTTCTATGTTTATATAGGTGGTGCTTTTTATTTATGTCTCTATTGCTATAGACATTTAACTATAAACTCCATTAAGAGTTTAATCTCACCCTCCATTTACGTAATGGCTTACACTAGTATTCTAAATATTTAGAATGGATTGACTAGTGTTTACAGACACATAACAATAACTTGTTGTTACCTATTAAACTTTGCAATTAGAAGTTACTAATTAAAAGTTAGGTTCCCATTATTGGTGTTTAAGAGGAATTTTAAACCCATTCCACTTGTGGTGCTTCTTACCAAATTTCTAGGTAGCACCTTGGTAAGAGGATTTACTAAGTTGTTAGTAGATTTAACATATATTATGGTAATCGCTCCATTTTTTATCAATTCTCTGATATAATCATGTCTTAGACTAATATGTCTAGATTTTTCATTACAAATTTCACTATAAGCTCTATACATAGTAGCTTCACTGTCATTGGTTGTGGCCATAACTCTATATCCATTAATAAATTTCTTAGCCATTCAGCTTCCTTGCTTGCTGCAACTAAAACTATAAATTCAGATTCCATAGTTGAATGTGAAATGCAAGTTTGTTTCTTGGATGCCCAACTAATTACACCACCTCAAAGGGTAAACATCCATCTTGAAGTGGATTTATTGTCACTTATACTAGTGATCCAACTTGCATATGAATATCCTTTCAAAACAACTAGATCTCCAAAATAAAATAAGCCAAAATCTTTAGTTCTTTTAAGCTTTCTAATGACTTATACTAGGCTTACTTGTATATCTTGATAACTTGCAAACATCAAAAGCTATATGTGGCCTAATACAATGCATAGCATACATAATACTTCCAATAGCACTAGCATATTCAAGTTGTGTAATTACATAACCTTGATATTTTGTTAATTTTTTATTTGTATCATGTTGAGTATTAGCTTCTTTTTTATTAAGAAACTTAAACTTATTAAGCAGTTTCTTAATATAATGACTTTAATTAAGTACAAAACCCATGTTATATCTCTTAACTTTAATTCTCAAAATGGTATCAATTTTATTTAAATATTTCATTTTGAAATTAAAAATCAGATACCTTTGGGTTTCATTTATGCCAATCATATTAGTATTAAAAATTAGCATATCATCCACATAGAGACATAATATAACTCCTTATTTTTTAGTAAATTATGAGTAAATGCACTTATCTACTCCATTATTTTTAAAACCATTGGTTATTATAGTTGAATCAAACTTTTCATGCCATTGTTTAGGAGCTTGCTTTAGCCCATAAAGTGACTTAATTAATTTACAAACTTTATTCTCATTACCTAGAAGAACAAAACCTTTGGTTGTTCCATGTATACTTCTTCCTTTAAGTCACCATTTAAAAAGGTTGTCTTAACATCCATTTGATGCACATATAATTTATAAATGGAAGCCAAAGCTATAAGAACTCTAATGGATGTTAGTCTAGCTACTGGAGCATATGTATCAAAATAATCTATGCCTTCATTTTGTTTAAAACCTTTTGCAACTAATCTTGCTTTAAAGGTTTGTACAGAACCATTTGTATTATATTTCTTTCTAAACACCCATTTACATCCTATAGGTTTAGAACCTAGAAGTAAATCTACCAAGACCTATGTATTATTATACATGATTGAGTCCATTTTATTATTAATACCTTCTTTCTAAAAAGCAACATCTCTTGAAGTCATAGCTTCAGTAAATGTTTTAGGGTCTTCATCTACATTTAGTAGAATTGGTGTTTTATTAAGCACTTTGGTTCTATTTCCTTACACTAAGAATACTATAGAATCTGGAGAAACAAAATCAGAAGGCAAAAGATTCTCTTTTCTAGTTCTTTTGCTCCTTTTAAGTTTAACAGAATCATTACTTTCTTTTATTTTATTTTCAGTCATAGGAATCATTTCAATTTGTTTCTCCATATCAATTTTAGTATCACATATAAACTTATGTTTAAAAAATTCTACATGAATAGATTCGACAATAACATTAGTATTTAAATCAAGAAGTCTATATGCTTTTGCATTCTGTGCATAACCAACAAAAATACTTTTAATACCTCTAGGTCCTAATTTTGATTTATGAGGATGAGGTATTTTATAAAAGGCAATGCTCCCCTATATTTTAAAATAATCCAAATTTTATTTTTTGTCATGATTTCAAAGTTCATATGGTATCTTTAAGAATTTCTTTGAAAGAATTCTATTATGCATATGGCATGCTATTAAAAGTGCTTCTCCCTAAAGATTTAGAGGTAATTTAACATTTAACAACATATTGTTTACCATATCAACCAAGGTTCTATTTTTCTTTTCGGTTAAACCATTTTGTTGAGGTGCATAAGGGGCTATCTTTTGATGAATAATTCCATTATCTTCACAAAAAAGAGAAAATTAATTTGAAAAATATTTGCCACCCCTATCAGTTCGAAGAATTTTGATTTTCTTTTCCTTTTGATTTTCAACAATTGATTTATATTCTTTGAATTTATCAAAAGCTTCATTTTTTGTTCTCATTAGATACACAAAAGTATAATGAGAACTATCATCTATAAATGTTATAAAATACCTTTTTCCTCCTTTTGTTAATAAACCATTTAACTTACAATTTTGTATTTCTTTCAGCTTTAGAAAAAGGTTTCCTAGTCATTTTTGCTTTGACACATTTCACATTTAATGTCATGATTTTTCTGGTATGTTATATAACCATGCTTAGTCATATGATTCATATATTGATAATTTAAATGTCCTAATCTAGCATACCATAAAGAAGAAGAATGCTCAATAATATAAGTAGAAACATGATTTATTTTGTCAATACTTAGTTTAAACATGCCATCATTGGAATATTCTTTTCCAATGAATACACCATGTTTGGACACTATAACGTTTTTAGACTCTAGTACAATCTTAAAGCCTTTCTTACATTATAGATTTGCATATACAAGGTTCTTTCTAATTTTAGGAACATGAAAAATATTAAATAAAGTTAGTTTATGTCTTAAGGTGAATTTCAATTCAACCATTCCTTTTCCAATCACTTTGGCATGAACATGATTTTTGATAAGGATGTTTTTTGGTCTCTTGCGTTTTTCATAAGTCTTAAACTGCTCTTTGTTGTTGCAAACATAAATTGTTGCATCAAAATCTAGCCTCTAATCAGATGACTTATTTGCAGTAGACATATAAACTTCGATGATCATTCCAATTTGCATGTCAGTCACCATTGCAACAAGTTTATTAATTGCTTGCTCAACCAAATTTTCCTTGCTTTCAAAACTAGAATTAATTTTAATTCCAACATTTTTAAATCTTCAATCTTTAATCAAATGTCCTTTCTTTCCATAATGGAAACACATTTTATTCTTGTTAAATCTGGATTTCTTAAATCTATTCTTCTTGACTTTAAAATTGTTTTGAAATTTCCCAGAAGACTTGTAAGCTTTTCTAGAATTTTGTCCACTTACATAATTCACATTGGAACCTCTAAGAAAGAGTGCATCTCTTACACGATTTTCCACTTCAATTTGTATGTGACTATAAAATTCTTCAATAATGAAAGTATTTGTTGAATGCAAAACTTTCTTCCTATATCCATTCCAAGAAGAAGAAAGTTTTTACAAAATAGCTCCAACTTGAAGTGAATCAGGAACCTTAATTTCTAGCTAACTTAACTTCGAAACCAGAATTTGCAACTCGAGCACTTGGTCCATGATTGGTTTGTCATCAGTTATTGAAAATTCAAAGTATTTCAAAGCCAAAAACTTATCTATACCTTTCTTTTCATTCATGTATTTGTGTTCAAGAGTAGTCCATATCTCTTTTGGTGTTTTCATATTTTTGTATAGGTCATATAGACGATCAGATAATAAATTCAAAATATAACCTCAACATACTAGTTCATCTTCTTCACATTTACTTCTTGTTGCCGTAATAGCATCAGAATCTTCAAGAGTTGGTTTCGGAATTGGTTCCAAATTTGGATCAAGTACATAAAATATATTCAATGCAGTCAGTAGAAAAACCATTTTGTCCTTCCACCTAGTGTAGTTTGATCCATTAAAATGATCAAGTTTGACTATATCTTGATTTTGAAAATGAACCTTTAAGCTTGATTCCAAATCCATAACAGTACTAGGGACAATAGTAGATGTAGTATCCATAATTGCCTTTAAATTGTTAGAAATATAAGAAAATAGAAATAATAAGAAAAAAGAAAATATGGCTTTGAGGCATGAAGAACATTATTTTAAAGGCATTTATGCCTATATGATACAATAAAGTCTTATAAACTCTCTAAAGAAAAAGTAGTGAATCTATTTATAATAAATAAACAGTCACCAATCAAGCCAATTCAAAAAGTCATGACATTTTATATAGTCATTTTTTCTTGTTTAAATAAACTTTATTTAAACAACATATTTTCCTGTTCATATACGTTTATTCATACTATCATATTTTTCTCTGCTTAAACATGTTTATTCAGAATAAGTAATATTTCAAAATAAATATAAAATAAAAAAAGATTTAAAAATTACATATTTTTGCCAAACAAGCCCAAGTGCCCCATGTGCCCAAATGCCTATATTTGACTTTTAAAATTATTTGACCCATTAGGAAAACTCCTAGCAAGCCCAAATGACTTGGCCCACTCCAACACTTAGCTCAATTATTTAAATAATATAAATAATTTCTTTTAAATCATATATAAATGATTGTTCTACTAAATGTGAGATACACCACATTCTAAACTACCAACATTTTCTATTTTCATTTTGTCATAAGTTTGGTTATATAGGTTGGATTATGGTGTTTTGAGGAATCATGTTAAATGAAACTACTGTCTTGTCTTAATTAATAAGAATTGAGTGAAGAATTGCTATTGATGGATATGATACTAAATTTGAAAGCTTTTGATAATAAGATTCTAAGGACTCCAAGGTAAAGTCAGTTGAAAAACCAATCAAGAAAAGAATAAAATGAGTTATGATTCTTGGTGGAGAATTCATAGGGATAAAAATTTTGTTGGGTAATTAAATTAGCCTCCAATGATCACTATATATTTACAGTTTTGGTGGTTGAAGACAATGTTAGGATTTCATATGTACATGTTCCATAGCCTACCTTAATCAATGAAATGCTATAAAACATTGAAAAAGTTTGAACAACTTCATAGAAAACCCCAAAAGAAAATAAGAGTTCTATTTTTTTCTTTTTAGTGTATGCGTTGGGATTCTAGTTTTGGCTTGGAGGAATTACGATCAGAATAATTATAACAATCCAACAAAGCTATATGTTCATACCTTATTTGTTTGAAAATGTTCATAAAAATGATTGACTACTCATATTCCTCTTTTTGTTGTCCTGGTGAATACTTGTATTCAGGACATCAATCATATTCTTTTTACCAAATTTTTAATAGTTGGCAAATTTGCATGAAGCCCTTAAACATGGTTTGGTATAAATAGCCAGCCTAAGCTCTAAAACTATTTGGAAGTATTAAAAAGGACCTTTGATAAATGGTTGATGTTTCATAATTCTTTTTCCAAATAATTTTGCTCAACCATAAAATTTGAGCTCAAAACCTTATCAAGTCCAATAATAACTTTAGTAGAACAGCAATAGCATATAAGCACCTTACTTGATGTTGGGAGAATTTTCATACCAATGTCCATGGGCTTTATGTCCTGAAAATCTTCATATATAAGTTTTAAGATTCATTAGTTTATATGTATACTGTAAAAGATTTGAAATATGATGCACCTCTCTATATAAACCATAAGTTTGACCTAAATCTATACTGAAAAGTACTTCTTACCTGTATTTCCTATGATAGATGAATTCATCAAATCTTGGCATGGCTAACAACAAACCTTTATTTCTTTTTTTTTTCCTTTACATTGATATTGTTTAACTTCATGTCAATTGATGCCCATGAAAGAGCTACCTCGCCAAATATATATAGGCACATACACACACTCTTAAAACTCAAAGGCTTCTTTCTTTTAACTAGGTTAAGCCTAATTCAATGTTACACTTGTTTGTTTGTCTCATTAAGATTGCAATTGTTAGTTTTTTATTGGTGTTAAACTTTTACCTAAAGTGTATTTTTGTAAATGTAGAAAAGAAAGACAATTAAAGGTAAAGGTAGGGTTGTTCCTTACGTTTGCACTCCAATGCATAAATCAGTAAAGATCAAGTCGAGAAAAAAGTAAGAAAGTAAAAAAGAGAGAGAAAGAGAGATGAATGAGAAGAACTTGACTTTAAGGTGCTTGAGTTTTCTTATTTATAAGTAAGCTGTGGGGGACAAAAAAGAGATAATTAAGACTAGGCCGAGCTGAGGTGGCATTGACTATGTCAGATTGACTTAACATGTCAGTTTAGCATAAATAACCAAGGTGCCCTTGGTTATCTGCTAAAGGCTTTGAAAAAAAAAGACTACTATACCTTTTTGACCATTATATGCCCCTAACACTCTATTTCCTCATCAAATGGTTTGAGTATTAGATCATCAAATTTATTACCAACATCTTTGACGTGGGGCAGATTGGCTGCATATTTTGTCAAAGGTCGACATTGCAATGGGAGGTCGATTTTGGACGACGACTAACTTTAAGCCATAATTTGACCTCCCAATTATTCAATCTCATGCATGTGTTTCGAAATAAATGCATAATCGATTTAAAAGTTATCAAGGTGATAATTGTCTAGGGTGATTTGAGACTATTGTTAGAGTTTGTTTGGCCATGATAAGACATGTATTTTTTTTCTAAAATTTGGACTTGAGCCTCTATTTTGAACCCCGAAAGTGAACTAGGCTCTCGGTTTACACTTGACAATTGTCTGTTCGACATGTATAATTTGGGGTTCATTCAGTTTGGTCAGTCTAACAACATTACATAAAGACAGAAGTGGTTTAAGCTAGAAGATTTAAAGCAAAAAGATGAAAAGACATTTACTTACCTGTGCTCTGACATATGGCATTGATCGTGCCATCCCTTTGGCCTATAGTGCATTTATATAAAAGGGCTGGTGGGACTTCAGCTTTCCATTTTTCATTTTTTTCACTCTTAATCTGACCAAAATTTTTTTATCTCAATAGCTTTCTTGCCTTTAAAGTTTTTTCTACACTTGCTTCAGTACGTATTTTTGACCATGTTTTCTAGTATGAGTTCTGGAAGGGTTGAGAGCTATAGGTTAGAGCCAAGGGGAAGTTAGTAAGAGCAATAGGATGATAACATGATCTTTCTTGTTATTGAAGCCACAACTATACAAAGATGACCTATTGATTTAATCTGATGTCTGCGGAAAGGCAGTAGCACAATGAAGAGAATGCTTGAGCAAGAGGCAAGCGAGTTTTAAGCACCGAAGAGCTGTTTATTTAGATCGACTTTAAACTTCAAAATCCACCTAATTTCTTTGTCTTTTAGGTTGGTCAATCTTTTATGGTTGACCTTTTTTCCTCTTCAGTTGTTCCCTTTTCTGAAGTTTAATCTTCTCTACCTCCTGTTACTTTTACTCTCCTCCCTCGAACTGCTTTCTTTCATTATTTTTTCTCAAGATCCATCTTCCACCTAAGAGTCAAATTCTTTTAACGATAGGGGTTTCGATGAGGAATAAGAAGAAAGGAGCACCTCAATTGAAAAAAAATGATAACAAGAGGGAGAGTCTTGTAGAGCAAGATGAACTCATTGAGGTTCTTGTATATACTTTATGTGACCTCAATGTGATCCTTAAGGATGTGATGAGTGAGCTAAAGGACAAAACAAATCTAGAAGACTATCGTAACATATGTTTGACTCATCACGTTCAAGGTCTAAGCACCATTTTCCTTTTTTTCTAGAAAGGGTTATAGTATAATAACATTGAAGTCCTTAGACTGGGTCACTGATAGACTAGAACCATATTGGCTATACGTATATTAGGATTCATTCATGGTTGACCTAATGTTTCCACTTCATCTTTTATTCATTTCAATTTTTAATTCTTACAATTTAACCATTACTTAGCTTACCCTAAATTCTATTGGTAAATAGTCGCTTTTATTATTCTTTGTCGACAGTGGAGTATTCTTCCTTCTCTCCCTCTATTCAGGGTGTTCTTCTCTCTTAAAAAATATCTTAGTGATAATAGGTGATTTTACATCACAGCTTGGCTAAATAAAAAACTTTTCATTGATTGTCCTAGCTCAATAAAGAATTGAAAGCTACTCTTCCTATGCATTGAGAAACAAAAGGCTAATAAAGGTAATGAGCTCGAGGTTGAGGCTTGGGAAATAAAGAGTACACCCAGCTCCTTTGTGAATGCGTCGGTGGCCCTCTCCATGCCTGATCTATTAGATCAGGATAAAATTTTTGGATTTTACATGTATGGGGAAGCTTATTATCGATGTTTACAGGTTGACCTTTTTGAAAGTAATAAATAGGATAAAATATTAGCGTAGGTTTAAGGTAACCTCGTAGGATTTTGTTTTAAATGAATTTTTATCTAACTGTTAACTCGATTTTGTAGATATGGTTGAAGTTGAGAAGGACTTTGACATCTCATTGTATAAACATGTCCTGAGGCCCAAAAGAGAGAAAAAAAAGATCTAGCTCAGGGTCTCATCGCGTGAGGGAGATAAAGTGATCAGTACAGCTATACTTTGAACTCTTTTAGGTCAAAAGTAAAAAGTTAGGATAGGTTAGGACCTATCCTCTGTATCGGTGCCAATACCACCTCTTCAGCCAAAAGACCATGTGTGGAGATCTTGTCCTTTATTTGTGATAACCATGAAGTTAAGGTGCTGAGGCCTAGCTCAGAGAAAAGTTTCATAAGGTTGGAGTTTGCTCCAACGGATGACCCCGTCTCCAACCTCGACGTTGCCAAGAGGTTTTATAAGGTCATGGTTCTTCTTGGTGAGTATCTCTTAACCTCAGGCCAGTTTCTTGTTACTATTTTTTGTTTGCATTTTTCTAAGTCTAAGATTTTTTTGTGTAGTCCAAAAAAAGTTCTCACTTCAGCCCATGGAGAATAGTAGTCAGGCCCTCTATCATACCTATCTTGCCATGGGACATATGTTAAAGGTTAAGAAAGATATTACTGCCCTTGTCAAAGAGCATAAAAAGAGCTTAGAGGTATTAGGCAACATTAGATCAAGCCTTAACATGTCCCACAAGAAAGAGGCTGCATTAAGGAAAAAGGTAGACGAGTTGACAACGAAGTTGAAGGTCATCTTGGTGGACAAGGCCTCAGTCGAATCCTTGAAAGAATAGGCTAAGCTGAAACTTAATGATGCTCAAGTCAAAATTATGAGGTTGAAGTCTAAGCAGGAGGCTTAGGACAAAAAAGAAGTAGAGCTACAGATGAAGGTTATGGAAGAGTATAAGGCCTCTGATGAGTATCTTCAAGTAAAGATAGAATTCTCAAGGAAAAATGTACTTGGTGCCTTTCAATTGGCCAAAAATAAGGTACAATTCAAATTCTCTTCTCTCAACATTGGCCTCTCTGATATTGATATTAACAATATCATATCAAGGTTTTGTTTGAATTAGCTTGAGAAAGATAAGAAAAAAGAATAGAAAGATAAAAATGAGGCTTTAGGGGATGGGCTAGAGGCTACCATAAAGACAGAAGAGAAAGATGTGAAGATTGTCAAAGCTGAGGTTATCCCTCATGCTCCTGTTGATGAGAGTACTCCTCCCATCGCTGTTGCTGGTGATGAATGAATTTTGTAATTTTTTATTTTTGACTTTGTAAATTTTTTGACTTTGAGGTCTATTTTTTGTAAAGAACTCCCACACTTCAGCCATTGTATTTTGTTATAATGAAATAGTAAGAAAAGTTTCTAAAGTTTTAACTTAGTTTTACCATTATTTCTTTCTTACTTGCATAAGTTTGAAAAAAGTTATCTAATCTAAAGGTGGATAATTGGACTGAAGACTTACATAATTACTTAGATCAGATGAACATATAGGTCAAATTTTTTTAAATCACTTAAAAACAAGCTTACCAAAGATAGTTTAATTCATGTTTTCACGTATAAAATAATATAAGTGTAAGCTAGATTTGTACCAATCTGCTAGTCATAGACTTGATTTGTATTTCATATACTTAGGATGGCAGTTTCATTCATAAAATAGTATAAGAGTGAGCTCGGTTTATATCGAGTTACTGATAATAAATCTTTAGGTTGTCTATGTTCCACATCATTGGGATGATGTTGCCATTTAGATTTTGTAATTTGTAGGTTGCATCGTGAACAAAATCCTTAACAATATATGGTCTTTCCCATGTCGAGACCAATTTGCCACCTCAATCATCTACCCCTGAAGTTTCAACTTTTCTAAGTACCAGTTCACCCTTCTTGATGTGTTCACATTGGACTCTCTTATTATAATAGTTGGCTACCCTTACTGGTAGGCTATGATCCATGTTAGGACTATGTTTCTTTATTCTTCGATGAGGTTAAGGTTGGCCCTAAGTGCCTTTTCATTTATTTCTTTTAACCTAATTCAACTCTTAAGCTCAACATCTTAATCTTAACTTGCACTACGACTTTTGTTCCAAATGCCAAGTAAAAAGAGGTTTCACCAGTCGGCACTTTTGTGGTTATCCTTATGGCCCATAAAACTCATGGTAGCTCATCAACCCACTTTCTTTTTGCTGCATCGAGCCTTTTTTTCAAAGATTCTAATATTATCTTATTTGTAGCTTTGCTATGCTTGTTAGACTGAGGGTGGGCAATCGATGTGAACCTAAAGTCATGTGAAGATTTGAGCACTATTTCTTGAACCTTGAATTTTTAAATTGTTTGCCATTGTCCGTTATTATATAGCAAGGTAAACTAAATCTACAGATTATGTTTTTTCACATAAGTTTCTCAATTTGTGCTTCATCATTGTGGCTAGGAGCTTCAACTTTTAACCACTTTATGGAGTAATTTACTGTCACTAAGATAAATCTCTTCTGACCTATGGCCGAGGGAGTGGTCTGAGGACATCCATTCCTCACTTCATGAATAGCCATGGGCTGATGATAGGAATAAGCTCGATTGAGGGGAGATATTGTATGTGGGCAAATCTCAAACATTTGTTGCATTTCTTCACTAGTTTGGTTGTATCTTCATTTATGGTGGGCCAGTATTAGCCATGCCTTAGCACTTTATAAGCCAAAGGTTGAAGTTCGAAGTGACTTCTACATATTCCTTTGTGGATTTCTCATAGAACGTACTTTACTTTTTCTTTGTCAACATATTTTAAGTAGGGTATGTTAAAAGATCTTTTGTATAGTTTTTCTTCGATCATTGTGTACTAGGGGCTTTTTTTCATCAATGCCTTAGCTCAAACTTTTCATTGAGTAACACTCTCATGGTTAAGTACTCTTTAACTGGTATCATCCAAGTTTTTTCTCTGTAACCTATCCCACAAGCTTATTCTTAGTGCTTTTATGTGCTAATTCTTCTATTAGAACTTGGTCTAGACTTCTCATTGATACTTCTAAAGCCAAATTAGATAGGGAGTCTGCTATTAAATATTTTGACCTTGGTATCTTTTCTCCCTCGACTTTCTTAAAGCTAACTTCCAAGGCTAATGCTTTGTCGAGATACTTTCAAATTTCATCTTCTTGAGCTTCAAACTCCCTATTTATCTAACCGACACTAGTTGGGGGTTGCTATAAGTGATTATGTATTGAACATTCAGCTCGATTGCCAACATTAGATCGACTATCAATGCCTCATATTCCATTTCATTGTTAGATGCCCTAAACTTGAATGTTAAGGTATATAGGTACTAGAGCACTTTTGAACTAATCAGAATGAGGTCAGCTTCTCCATCATGGCTTGTAGTAGATCCATCTACATAAAGTTTTGAATCATTTTTATCTGAGATTTTTTTTCTCAGATTGTCTTTTAGCATTTGTGATTTTAATGTCGATATGGGTAAAAAGTGCAAATCAAATTCATTGAGTTCTACTGTCTTTTTGACATTTTTGGCTTTTGTAAGCTTGCCTCAATGGCTCATGAATCATGATATGGATCATGTTGGTTTAGAAGTATGGCTTCAGTTTTTTGACTGAGGTGATAATGGCATAAAAATAGATCGATCATTGTTTCTCTTCTTCTTCTTAGACTAAGATCGAGCTGATAGCTTGATCTGTGTTGGCTAGGTATAAGTATAATGTTTCACCAATCCTCGGTTTAGATAAGACAAGTGGGAAGGATAAGAACTTTTTGAGTTCATCAAAAGATTTTTGACATTGAGGAGTCCATCTGAAGTCAGAGACATTCTTGGAAATTTTGAAGAATGGTAAATATTATTTTATCGACCTAGACATGAACTGGCTAAGTCAAGCTATTTCTCAATTTGTGCTTCATCATTGTGGCTAGGAGCTTCAACTTTTACCCACTTTATAAAGTAATTTACTGCCACTAAGATAAATCTCTTCTGACCTGTGGCTGAGGTGAGTGGTCTGAGGACATCCATTCCTCACTACATGAATAGCCATGGGCTGATGATAGGAATAAGCTCGATTGAGGGGAGATATTGTATATGGGAAAATCTCAAACATTTGTTGCATTTCTTCACTAGTTTGGTTGTATCGCCATTGATGGTGGGCCAGTATTAGCCATGCCTTAGCACTTTATAAGCCAAAGGTTGAAGTTCGAAGTGACTTCTACATATTCCTTTGTGGATTTCTCATAGAACGTACTTTACTTCTTCTTCGTCAACATATTTCAAGTAGGGTATCTTAAAAGATCTTTTGTATAATTTTTCTTCGATCATTGTGTACTAAGGGCTTTTTTTCATCAATGCCTTAGCTCAAACTTTTCATTGAGTAACACTTTCATGGTTAAATACTCTTTAACTGGTATCATCCAAGTTTTTTTCTCTGTAACCTATCCCACGAGCTTATTCTTAGTGCTTTTATGTGCTAATTCTTCTATTAAAACTTGGTCTAGACTTCCTATTGCTACTTCTAAAGCCAAATTAGATAGGGAGTCTGCTATTAAATATTTTGACCTTGGTATCTTTTTTCCCTTGACTTTCTTAAAGCTAACTTCCAAGGCTAATGCTTTGTCGAGATACTTTCAAATTTCATCTTCTTGAGCTTCAAACTCCCTATTTATCTAACCGACACTAGTTGAGGGTTGCTATAAGTGATTATGTATTGAACATTCAGCTCGATTGCCAACCTTAGACCGACTATCAATGCCTCATATTCCATTTCATTGTTAGATGCCCTAAACTTGAATGTTAAGGTATATAGGTACTAGAGCACTTTTGAACTAATCAGAATGAGGTCAGCTTCTCCATCATGGCTTGTAGTAGATCCATCTACATAAAGTTTTGAATCATTTTTATCCAAGATTTTTTTTCTCAGATTGTCTTTTAGCATCTGTGATTTTAATGTCGATATGGGTAAAAAGTGCAAATCAAATTCATTGAGTTCTACTGTCTTTTTGACATTTTTGGCTTTTGTAAGCTTGCCTCAATGGCTCATCAATCATGATATGGATCATGTGAGCTTAGAAGTATGGCTTCAATTTTTTGACTGAGGTGACAATGGCATAAAAATAGATCGATCATTGTTTCTCTTCTTCTTCTTAGACTAAGATCGAGCTGATAGCTTGATCTGTGTTGGCTAGGTATAAGTATAATGTTTCACCAATCCTCAGTTTAGACAAGACAAGTGGGAAGGATAAGAACTTTTTAAGTTCATCAAAAGATTTTTGACATTGAGGAGTCCATCTGAAGTCAGAGACATTCTTGGAAATTTTGAAGAATGGTAAATATTATTTTATCGACCTAAACATGAATCAGCTAAGTGAAGCTATTTTACTTGTTAACCTTTGTACTTTCTTTATCAAGGTCAGTGCCTTTATTTCTAAAATCGCTTGAACTTTTTTCAGACTCACCTTTATCCCCTTTTAGTTGAAAATGTAACTGAAGAACGTGTTTGATGTAACTCCAAAAGCACCTTTGCTTAGGTTAAGTTTCATATTATACTTTCTCAAAATATTAAAGGTTTCTTTGAGGTTCTCCAGATGCTCGATCAAACTTTTGCTATTGACTATCATGTCGTCTATATATACTTCCATATTACGATCGATCTAGTCTTTGAACATCTTGTTCACCAATCTTTGGTAGGTTGTCCCTACATTTTTCAATTCAAAAAGCATGGCCTTGTAGCAATAAAGGCCTTTCTCAATAATAAAGGCTATTTTATCCTCATTCTCTTTTAACATTTTGATATGATTATAGCTAGAATAGGCATCCATAAAGCTAAGGAGGCCATGCTGGACACTGTCATCTACTAGCGGATTTATGCTAAGAAGGGGGAAGGTATCTTTCGAATAAGCCTTATTCAGGTCGATAAAGTCCATGCATATATATATATTTACTATAATTTTTGACCATGACCACATTGGCTATCTACTTAGGGTAGTAGACCTCCTTGATAAAGTGAACTTGTAATAATTTGTCGATTTCTTCTTCAATGACCTATTATCTTTCGGGAACAAAAGGTTTTTTTTTTATCGAATTGGTTTGACCTTAAGATTAGTGTGTAGTCTATAGACCATCACTTCGATATCATTTTTGGGCATATCGGACAATGTCCAGGCAAATAGGTCAGCATTATCTTTTATGAGTTGAATCAGTTAATCTTTATGTTGAAGTTTGGCTTTGATTTGCCTGTATTTTTATGGAATGTTGTTTTAGAATGAATTGTCATGAGGTCCTCGGTTGACTCGGGTCAGTTTGCATCTGAGTCTAGTCTTTGATTGATTATCTCTTTTTGTCCCATTAGGGCGGGATCATTTTTTACAAAAATAGATCTCGACGTGATGATTAGTATATTGAACAACATGTCGAATATATTAGTAGAAGTGAAGTATATTCTTCATTTAATGTTGTGTGTTAGCTGACGTCTTAGCTCGGTCCAAATAACATCAAATTTTTTGCACCAGTTTAGGAATTCGATCATTTCTACTGTTACCTTAAAACATTCAAAAGCTAGAACAAAATTAAACTTTTTCATAACTTAATAGCTTAGAGGGGCTTAAGAGTGTGCTTCTCTCAGATCGATCTTACGTTTTGTGCTTTTATCGGTGGTTTCTTAATTTTTGTCAATTTTTTATGTCAATTTCTTTTCACTTTCCACATTGGTATTGGTCAAGCTACCTGTCTGCTTCCCTATCCTACCTTTCATTATTGCGACATAACATTATTGTGCTATGAACTGGTTGTCCAAACTTCTCTAACCCCTACAAGTGTTGGGAATTTCACTTTCAAATGAGGAGTTGAGCCTATAAACCGTATAACAGATTGGCTAGGTCGACCTAATAATATATTATAGAAAGATGGGACATCCACTATTATGAACTTTATGATCAAGGTAGTCATCTTCAGCTCTATCCCTAAGGAGATCGAGAACTTGATAGTTTCTGATATAGGCATTTATTTAGTTCTAAACCCCATTAATGTGGTAGTGATCAATTTCAACTGATCTTTGCCAATCCCTATTTTCTTGAAACAGCCATAGTACATAACGTCGATCGAATTTCCATTGTTAAATAGGATTCTTTTGACCACATAGTTGTACACTAAGGCTATGATCACTATGGCATCATTGTGTAGGTGTTGGATCCCTTTCAAATTGTCAAGTTGAATGGGATTGACTCATCTCTTTAGTCTTTTTCTTTTTTGGTAGAGGTGCCTACTGTCATTATGGGGTTAAACTTCCATTTTGTCGAGGTGAAGCTATGTCTTATAATCACGTTAATCACATCGATGATTGGCCTACTATTGTTAGCTTGATCCTCTTCTTGATTCAACTTTTCTCCTCAAGCATTCATTCTTCCCTGATATGCTATTCCTTTTTTACCTCAGGTGGGCGCTTTATGGTCATGTTTGTAGTCCCTTCTAAATTGGTCTTATCTTTTCTATCCCATAAATCTTTTCAAATGATCTTGCCTTATTAGAGTTTCATCTCATTTTTCAAGTTGATATAGTTTTTGGTACTATGACTGATGTCCTAATGAAAGGCATATTTTTTTGTCGGATCCCACCTTATGTTCTCTCTCAGTGGCTTAGGCCAATGGAGGTTAAGATTTCTTTCAATTTGCATCAAAATCCTCTTACAAGAGGTATTCAGTGTAGTACAATTTCTTTCTTTGTTGGGGATTGTAACCCTATGTTGTCTCTCTCTTAGGAGAGGATTGTAGAATCTCTTACCTTTTCTACGACCAAAGAGGGGGGATGAACCTATCTCACCTCATTCACTAAAGAGTGGGATGAGCCTCTCTCATATTGGTTTTATTTCATTATAGCTTCAACATTGATGTATTTCTCTACTATTAGTAAGACGTCGGCTAGAGTTTTGGGTAGTTTTAGCAATAATGTCAACTTTTAGTGGTACTCCTTATCGTTGAGTCCATTAGTCAGTGCAACAATAGCGACCATCTATTCCAAATCTTTAACCTATAGAGCTTTCGTATTAAAATATGTGACATAGCTTTTCAAAGTTTCATTTTGCCCTTGGTGAATTGATATCAAGCTCAGGATCATTTTCTTAGCTCTTCGGCTACTTACAAATCTAAACAGGAATGAGTGACTAAGCTCTTTGAATGTAATGATCGACCTTAGCTCTAGACTGCTATACCAAACCAAGCTATGCCTTGCAATGTAGTGGCTAGACCTTTGCACATTAAAGCCTCGTATGTCCTTTGTGTCATCATGTTAGTTTTATAAAATTTCAAATGATCAAAAGGGTCATAAATACTATCATAGGTCTCTAAGATGGGCATTTTAAATCTGTTGGGAGGCATTGCTTTGTCAATCTCTTCAATAGAGAGTGAGGTCTCTCGAAACTTGAGCTTATCCTTAAATGCCACTCCTTTTGTTTTAGCTCCTTCTTTATGGCTTGCATCTGAGATTTCAAATCTTTTTTCAATTGAAATTCATGATTTGTTTGTTTGAATTTTTAGGTTGTGGCATGTGTAAAATTGTAGCTGGGGTGGTGATGAGTTGGGTTGGTGTGTTCTTCTTCTCTGGTGGCCGAGGAAGCTTTCGCCTCTTTGTAGCTAGGTTGCCTAACAATGGCCTCTCAGCCAGGTGTAACTGAGTTGTATTTGTTTTGTTAGCACTTGAAATTGTTCCATAGTCGGTCCCACCTGCGTTTGAGCTGGATAGGCTTTGGTGAGTTTTTGTTCCAATCAAGGCGGCTGCCTCTTCTTCCTTTTGGGTTCTTTTTCTTGGTGGCATTATTTGTATTTGACTAATATGAAATGTGTCCTTTACCTAGCACGCCAAATGTTGGTACCGAGCTTTAACCTGAGGGTATTCCAATAAATGTAGAAAAGAAAGGCGGTTAAAGGTAAAAGAAAGACGCGTAAGTAAATGAAGATCAGGTTGGAAAAAAGTAAAAAAGTAAGAAGGAGAGAGAGAGATGAATGGGATGAACTTGGTTTAATGGTGCCTGAGTCTTCATATTTATAGGTAAGCTAAGAGGGACAAAAAAGGGACAATTAGGATAGGGTCGACTAAGGTGGCACTGACCATGTTAGACCGACCTGACATGTCATGTTGGCATAAATGACCAAAATACCCTTGGTTGTTTGCTAAAGGCTTTTAAAGGGGAAAAGACTTCTATACCCTTTTGAACATTATATGCCCCTAACATTTTCCATGAGATTTAACTTGTTAAACTTCTTATCCCGGCTAGCTAGTTGGTTTTGTGCACATGAATAATCATGGAAATGCTTAATACATGATGATTGATGACTGATTTTGGGGATGTTGGTGTTGTAGATGGGCAATGTTTGGTTTTGCTGTTGGGATGCTAACAGAATACGCAACAGGCTCGAACTTTGTTGATCAAGTAAAGATCATGCTCTCAAATTTCGGGACAGTAGATTTGGAATGACTCTTTTTCTAATACCTCAATGCTATTTACACTTTTTGATTTATCCAATGTTTTGTTTGCAATTTCTCGGGCAAGTTGTTCACTATTCTTGTTGCTTGATCAATCAATTATAACGAGCCGTATCAGAACAGTTTGCTTGGTTTTCAAGTATACAAGTTCTTCATTTTGATCATTTATATAGACCAGTGCTGTTTTTCTGCAGATATTAGTCTGCATGCATTGTTTGCTTGTAATTTTACTGATAAATGTGAGTCGAATCAGCACAGTCATCCTTTTTAAACAAGCTTCAACCAATGGTGAGATTAATTTGTTTATGTAGCAATCAAAGTTTCAACGATTGCACTTCAGTCTGCAAAGTTCTAATACATTTTGAATAGCTTTTCATGTTCAAATGTATAAGAAATTGCGTTTTTAAGTAGACATAAATTACATAAATTACCATAGTTAATAATTATAAAGTTAATTGATAATAGACATAAATAACATATAAACATGAATTTAAATAATAAATGATTTAATAGAGAAGAAAAAGAATGGATAGGCCAAATATACTCTTTTTTGCACAAAAAAGTCATCTAATAAAACATTATATATATATATATATATATGACCGATCCGATGAAAAAGCTATGTCAGACGAAATATAAAAAATCTTTTTCCGCTCAACCAAATAAATTTCATAACTTTTGTGCTGAAATTTCATAACATGCCAAAAAAATGCCACGTGGAAAAAATAAACAATTGCTTAAATAGCTGTTTTTTATTATTATTTTTTGAACTAAATAGCTGTTCTTACATAAAACATTTCGTAAGATAGAAAAATGGATAAAAAAAAATGCAGCATCGTATATAATGGTCTTCCATAAAGACCAACAAAACACGGGCGTGACAATCATCAGAAGACAGACCAAGAATAGCTATATTTATGCAACAAGTTGACAATATATAAGCAGTTAGTTTTCCACTTGGTAGATTCCGATAAAATTCCATAGTAAAAAAATTGCATCAGATGGCAAGTTATGCCAACATCTAAGTAGAGGACTAAAACGCTACAGCTGCAATAGTTTACCATCCTTGACATTCATTTCCATATGCATATGCAAGCGTAACCAAAAACAGCACAGATATAATCCGCAGTGCCCTTTGCTGATAAAACATCCTTGCTTTGAGTCCATCCAGTCGAGCCTCTAGCATTGCTATTCTGGTTTCCCACGAATGCCACCCAGTTACTGCAGTGTTTGTGCCATTTCTGGTGCTTCGTGCATGATCTTCGGTGCAAGGTGAATCTATTAGAAAATTTAAGAAAACAGAAATAATAAGAAAGAAGAAAATATGGCTTTGAGACGTGAAAAACACTATGTTACATGCAGTTATGTCTATAGAATACAAAAAAGCCTTAAAAACTCTCTAAATTAGAAGTAGTAAAATTGGTCAAGCAGAAAGATCTATTTATAACAAATAAACAGTCACTAATCAAACAAATTCAAAAAGTCATGATATTTTGTATAGTCATGTTTTATTGTTTAAATAAACTTTATTTGATGAGTCATATTTTCTTGTTTAGATATGTTTATTCGGATTATTATATTTTTTTTCTATTCAAAAATTAATAGATTTAAAAAGTAAATCTATTTGCCAAATAAGCCCAATTGTCTAAGTGCCTATCTTTGACTTTTAAAATTATTTGACCCACTAGAAAATTTTTTAGCAAGCCCAAATGACTTGGCCCACTCCAACACTTGGCTCAATTATTTAAATAACATAGGTAATCTTTTTTAAACCTCATACAAATGATCTTTCTACTCAATGTGGGATACACCAGATTCTAAACTACCAACAATCCCCCACTAGTTTTGAATGTTGGTGCTTAATCTTTAACCTTTCACACAAATAAATATTATGAATACAAGAATGTATCTTTCGATTTAAACCTTTAGTTAGCATATATACCTTAAAATTCTAACAAAGTTGATGGTGTCTATAAATTAAACCTCAATCCTAGTGTTAAAATTGAAAATATAACACACATAATACTTATTTAATATTTTGTGAGAGGTTTATAACTGCTTTAGCACTATTATGGCCATGTGCTTATCTTTATTCATAAAAATATGCAAGAAAGTTTCCAATTTTCTTGTTGAAGCGGCACTACTTCTATGTTTATATAGGTGGAGTTTCTTGTTTATGTCTTTATTGCTATAGGCATTTAATTATAAACTCCATGAAGAGTTCAAACTCATCCTCGCTTTATGCATTGGCTTACACTAGTTTTTCAAATATTTAGAATGGATTGACTAGTGTTTCAAACACATAACAATAACTTCTTGTTACCTATTGAACTTTGTAATAACATGTTACTAATTCAAAGTTAGGTTCTCATTACTAGTGTCTAAAAGAAATTTTAAACCCATTCCACTTGTGGTGCTTCTTACCAAATTTCTAGGCAGCGCTTTGATAAGAGGATCTACTAAGTTGTTAGCAGATTTAACATATATTATGGTAATCACCCTATTTTTTATCAATTCTTTGATATAATCATGTCTTAAACTAATATGTCTAGATTTTCTATTATAAATTTCACTATTAGCTCTAGACATAGTAGCTTCACTATCACAGTACAAGGAAATGGTTATCATTGGTTGTGGCCACAACTCTACATCCATTAATAAATTTCTTAGCCATTCAGCTTCCTTGCCTACTATAGCTAAAGCTATAAATTCAAATTCCAGAGTTGAATGTGACATGCAAGTTTGTTTCTTGGATGCCCAACTAATTGCACCACCTTTAAGGGTAAACATCCATCATGAAGTGGATTTGTTATCACTTATACTAGTGATCCAACTTGCATCTAAATATCCTTTCAAAACATCTAGATATCCGAAATAAAATAAGCCAAAATCTTTAGTTCTTTTAAGATAACCTAGAACTCTTCCTATGGCTTTTCAATGACTTATACTAGGCTTACTTCTATATCTTGATAACTTGCAAATAGCAAAAGCTATATCTAACCTGTACAATGCATAGCATACACAACACTTCCAATAGCACTAGCATATTCAAGTTGTGCAATTACATAACCTTGATTTTTTGTTAATTTTATACTTTTACCATATAAAGTATTGGCTTCTTTTATATTAAGATACTTTTATCATATAGAGTATTGGTTTCTCAATATAATAACTTTGATTAAGTATGAAATCCTTGTTATATCTCTTATCTTAATTCCCAAAATGGTATCAACTTCATTCAAATCTTTCATTTTGAAATTAAAAATTAGATACCTTTTGGTTTCATTTATGTCAATCGTATTAGTACTAAAAATTAGCATATCATCCACATAGAGACGTATTATAACTCTATATTCTTTAGTAAATTTTGAGTAAATGCACTTATCCACTGCATTATATTTAAAATCATTAGCTACTATAGTTGAATCAAACTTTTCATGCCAGTGTTTAGGAGCTTGCTTTAGCCCATGAAGTGACTTAATTAATTTACAAACTTCATTTTCTTTACTTGGAAAAATAAAACTTTTCAATTATTCCATGTCTTTTTCTTTCTTTAATTCACCATTTAAAAAGGTTGTCTTAACATCCATTTGATGCACACGTAATTTATAAATGGAAGCCAAAACTATAAGAACTCTAATGGATGTTATCCTAGCTATTAGAGTATATGTATCAAAATAATCTATGCCTTTCTTATGTTTAAAACCTTTTGCAACTAATCTGCTTTAAAGGTTTGTACAACACTATTTGTGTTATATTTCTTTTTAAACACCCATTTACATCCCATAAGTTTAGAACCTTGAGGTAAATCTACCAAGACCCTTGTATTATTGGACATGATTGAGTCCATTTCATCATTAATAGCCTCTTTTCAAAAAGCAACTTCTATTAAAGTCATAGCTTCATTAAATGTTTTAAGGTCTTCATCTACATTTAATAGAATTAGTGTTTTATTAAGCACTTTGGATCTATTTCCTTCTATCAGGAATACTATAGAATCTGGAGAAACAAAATCAGACAGTAAAAAATTCTCTCTCCTAGTTTTTTTGCTCCTTCTAAGTTTGACAGAATGTTACTTTCTTTTTTTTTTATATCCAATCATAGGAATCACTTCAATTTGTTTCTTCGTATCAATTTCATTATCACGTATAAACTTATTTTCAAAAAATTCTATATAAATAGATTCATCAATAACATTAATATTTAACAAAAAGTCTATATGCTTTTGAATTCTATGTATAACCAACAAAAATTCTTTTAATACCTCTAGGTCCTAATTTTGATTTATGAAGATTAGGTATTTTATAAAAGGCAATGCATCCCCACACTTTAAAATAATCTAAATTTGGTTTGCTGCCATGATTCCAAAGTTCATATGGTGTCTTTGAAAATTTCTTTGAAATAATTCTATTATGTATATGGCATGCTATTAAAAGTGCTTTTCCCCAAATATTTAAAAGGTAATTTAGCATTTAACAACATACTAATTACCATATCAACTAAGGTTCTATTTTTCCTTTCAGCTAAACTATTTTGTTGAGGAGCATAAGGAGCTATCTTTTGATGAATGATTCCATTATCTTCACAAAAAAAGAGAAAATGAATCTAGAAAATATTCACCACCCCTATCAATTTGAAAAATTTTAATTTTCTTCTCCTTTTGATTTTCAATAATTGATTTATATTCTTTGAATTTATCAAAAGCTTTATCTTTTATTCTCATTAGATACATAAAAGTATAACGAGAACTACCATTTATGAATGTTATAAAATACCTTTTTCCTTTTTTCCTTAATAAACCATTTAACTTACAAATATCATACTGTATGAGTTTTAACATTTCTGTATTTCTTTCAGCTTTAGGAAAAGGTTTCTTAGTCATTTTTGCTTTGACATAGATTTCACATTTAATATCATGATTTTTTTGGCATGTTATATAACCATGCTTAGTCTTATGATTCATATATTGGTAATTTAAATGTCCTAATCTAGTATGCCACAAAGAAAAAGCATATTCAACAATATAAGTAGAAATATTATTTATTTCATTAATACTTAGTTTAAACATACCATCATTGGAATATCCTTTTCCAATGAATACACCATTTTTGGACACTATAACTTTATCAAACTCTAGTACAACCTTAAAGCCTTTCTTAAATAATAGATTTACATATACAATGTTTTTTCTAATTTTAAGAACATGAAAAATATTAAGTAAAGTTAGTTTTCTGTCCAAAGGTGAATTTCAATTACCAATTTCAATTACCATTCCTTTTCCAATCACTTTGGTAGAAACATGATTTCCCCCAAGGATGTTTTTTGGATTCTTGCATTCTTCATAAGTCTTGAATTGCTTTTTGTTGCTGCAAACAAGAATTATTGCACCAAAATCTAACCACTAATTAGATGACTTATTTGTAGTAACCATATGAACTTTGATGATCATTTCAATTTGCATGTCAGTCACCATTGTAACAAGTTCATTAATTTCTTGCTCAACTGGATTTGTCTTGTTTTCAAAACTAGAATCAATTTTAACTCCAGCATTTTTAAATCTGCAATCTTTAATCAAATGTCCTTTCTTTCCATAATGGAAACACATTTTATTCTTGTTAAATTTGGATTTCTTAAATCCATTCTTCTTGACCTTAAAATTATTTTAAAATTTACTAGAAGACTTGTGAGTTTTTTAAGAATTTTGTCTGCTCACATAATTCACTTTGGCATCTCTAAGAAAGAGTGCATCTCTTACACAATTTTTTGCTTTAATCTATATATGAGTCTAAAATTCTTTATTAGTAAAACTATTTGTTGAATGTAGAACTTTCTTCCTATATCCATTCCAAGAAAGAAAAAAGTTTTGGCAAAATAGCTTCAACTTGAAGTGAATTAGGAACCTTAAATTCTAGCTCACTTAACTTAGAAACCAAAATTTGCAACTCGTGCACTTGGTCTATGATTGGTTTGTCATCAATTATTGAAAATTCAAAGTAATTCAAAGCCAGAAACTTATTGATACCTTTCTTTTCATTCATGTATTTGTGTTCAAGAGTAGTCCATATCTCTTTTGGTATTTTCATATTTCTGTATAGGTCATATAGATGATCATATAATGAATTCAAAAAATAACATTGACAAACTAGTTCATCTTTTTCACATTTGCTTCTTAGTGCTTTAACAGCATTAGAATCTTCAAGTGTAGTTTTTGGAATTGGTTCCAAATTTGGATCAAGTACATAAAACATCTTCAATGCAATCAATAGGAAAACCACTTTGTCCTTCCTCCTAGTGTAGTATGATCCATTAAAATGAACAAGACTAATTACATCTTGATTTTGAAAATGAACCTTCATGCTTGATTTCAAATCCATAGCAGCAGTAGGGATAACAGTAGATGTAGTATCCATAATTGCCTTTAAATTGTTAGAAAATTTAAGAAAACAAAAATAATAAGAAAGAAGAAAATATGGCTTTGAGGCATGAAAAACACTATCTTAAAGGCAGTTATGTCTATAAGATACAAAAAAGCCTTAAAAACTCTTTAAATCATAAGTAGTGAAATTGGTCAAGTAGAAAGATCTATTTATAACAAATGAACAGTCACCAATCAAGCCAATTCAAAAAGTCATGACATTCTGTATAGTCATATTTTATTGTTTAAATAAACTTTATTTGAACAATCATATTTTCCTTTTCAGATATGTTTATTTGGACCATCGTGTTTTTTTTTTTTGTTCAAACGTGTTTAGCTAGAATTAGTAATGTTTCAAATAAAAAAAAATTAATAGATATAAAAATTAAATGTATTTTCCAAATAAGCTCAAGTGCCCTAAGTGTCCAAGTGCCTATCTTTGACTTTTAAAATTATTTGACCCACTAGGAAAACTCCTAGTAAACCTAAATGACTTGGCCTATTCCAACACTTACCTCAATTACTTAAATAACATAAGTAATCTCTTTTAAACCACATATAAATGATCTTTTTACTCAATGCGGGATACACCATATTCTAAACTACTGATAATCTCCCACTTGTTTGGAATGTTGGTGCTTAATTTTTAACTTTTCACATAAATAAATATTATGAATACAAAATGGTATATTTCAATTTAAACCTTTAATTAGCGTATATACCTTAGAATTCTAACAAAGTTGATGGTGTTTGCAGATTAAACCTCAACTCTTATTGTTAAAATTGAAGATATAACACACATAATACTTATGTAATATTCTGTTAGAGGTTTATACCCATTCAGCTTCCTTGCCTACTACAGTTAAAGCTATGAATTCATATTCCATAGTTGAATCTAAAATGCAATTTTGTTTCTTGGATGCCCAACTAATTGCACCACCTCCAAGGGTAAACATCCATCCTAAAGCAGATTTATTGTTACTTAAACTAGAGATCCATCTTGCATTTGAATTTTCTTCCAAAACATCTGGATATACGAAATAAAATAAGCCAAAATCTTTAGTTCTTTTAAGATAACCTAGAACTCTTCCTATAGCTTTTCAATGACTTATACTAGGCTTACTGGTATATCTTGATAACTTGTAAACAACCAAAGCTATATCTGGCCTAGTACAATGCATAGTATACATAACACTTCCAACAAAGCTAGCATATCAAGCTGTGCAATTACATAACCTTATTTTTTGTTAATTATATACTTTTATCATATGGAGTATTGGCTTCTTTTATGTTAAGATACTTAAACTTATTAAGTAGTTTCTCAATATAATGACTTTGATTAAGTATGAAACCCTTGTTATATCTCTTAACTTTAATTCCCAAAATGGTATCAACTTCATTCAAATCTTTCATTTTGAAATTAGAAATTAGATACCTTTGGGTTTCATTTATGTCAATCACATTAATACTAAAAATTAGCATATCATCTATATGAAGACATCTTATAACTCCATATTCTTAAGTAAATTATGAGTAAAAATGTTTATCTGCTCTATTATATTTAAACATTAGTTACTATAGTTGAATCAAACTTTTCATGCCAGTGTTTAAGAGCTTGTTTTAGCCCATGAAGTGGCTTAATTAACTTACAAACTTTATTCTCATTACCCGGAAGAATAAAACGATCTGGTTATTCCATGTGTACTTCTTCCTTTAAGTCACCATTTAAAAAGGCTATCTTAACATCCATTTGATGCAAATGTAATTTATAAATGGAAGCCAAAGTTATAAGAACTCTAATGGATGTTATTCTAGCTACTAGGGCATATGTATAAAAATAATCTATGCCTTCCTTTTGTTTAAAACCTTTTGCAACTAATCTTGCTTTTAAGGTTTGTATAGAACCATCTGTATTATAGGTTTTAAACACCCATTTACATCCTATAGGTTTAGAACCTTGAGGTAAATCTACCAAGACCTATGTATTATTGAACATGATTGAGTCCATTTTATCATTAATAGCCTCTTTCCAAAATGTAACATCTCTTGAAGTCATGGCTTCATTAAATGTTTTAAGGTCTTCATCTACATTTTGTAGAATTAGTGTTTTATTCAACACTTTGGTTCTATTTCCTTCTTTTAGGAATACTATAGAATCTGGAGAAACAAAATCAAAAGGTAAAATATTATCTTTTCTAGTTCTTTTGCTCCTTTTAAGTTCGACAAAATCATTACTTTCTTTTCTTTTATTTTCAGTCATAGGAATCATTTCAATTTGTTTCTCCATATCAATTTCAGTATCACATATAAACTTATTTTTAAAAAATTATGCATGAATAGATTCAATAATAACATTAATATTTAAATCAAGAAGTCTATATGCTTCTGGATTCTATGCATAATTAACAAAAATAATTTTAATACCTCTAGGTCCTAATTTTGATTTATGAGAGTTAGGTATTTAATAAAAGGCAATGCACCCTCACACTTTAAAATAATCCAAATTTGGTTTTCTGCCATGATTCCAAAGTTTATATGGTGTTTTTAAGAATTTCTTGGAAAGAATTCTATTATGTATATGGCATACTATTAAAAGTGCTTCTCCCCAAAGATTTAAAGGTAATCTAGCATTTAACATCATACTATTTAACATATCAACTAAGGTTCTATTTTTTCTTTCGGCTAAACCATTTTGTTGAGGTGCATAAGGGGTTGTCTTTTGATGAATAATTTCATTATGTTCACAAAAAAGAGAAAATGAATATGGAAAAGATTTGCCACCACTATCAGTTTGACAAATTTTGATTTTCTTCTCTTTTTAATTTTCAATAATTGATTTATATTTTTTAAATTTATCAAAAGCTTCATATTTTGCTCTTATTAGATACACAAAAGTATAATGATAACTATCTTTTATGAATGTTATCAATACCTTTTTCCTCTCCTTGTTAATAAACCATTTAACTCACAAATATCAGAATGTATGAGTTCTAACAATTCTATATTTCTTTCAACTTTAGGAAAAGGTTTTTTAGTCATTTTTGCTTTGACATAGATTTCACATTTAATATCATAGTTTTTCTAGTATGTTATATAACCATGCTTAGTCATATGATTCATATACTGATAATTTAAATGTCCTAATCTAGCATGCCATAAAGAAGAAAAATGTTCAATAATATAAGGAGAAACATTATTTATTTCATGAATACTTAGTTTAAACATACCATCATTGGAATATCCCTTTTCAATGAATACACCATTTTTGGACACTATAACTTTATCAAACTCTAGTACAATCTTAAAGCCTTTCTTACATAATAGATTTACAGATATAAGGTTTTTTCTAATTTTAGGAACATGAAAATCATTAAGTAAAGTTAGTTTTTATCCTGAGGTGAATTTCAATTCAACCATTCCTTTTCCAATCACTTTGGCAGGAACATGATTTCCCACAAGGATGTGTTCTGGTCTCTTGCATTCTTCATAAATCTTAAACTGCTTTTTGTTGTTGCAAACAAGAATTGTTGAACTAGAATCTAGCCACTAATTAGATGACTTATTTATAGTAGTTATATGAACTTCGATTAACATTCCAATTTGCATGTCAGTCACCATTGTAACAAGTTCATTAATTTTTTGCTCAACCGAATTTGCCTTGTTTTCAAAACTAGAACCAATCTTAATTTCAGCATTTTTAAGTCTGTAGTCTTTAATCAAATGTCCTTTCTTTCCATGGTGGAAACACATTTTATTCCTTTTAAATTTGGATTTCTTAAATCTATTTTTCTTGACTTTAAAATTATTTTGAAATTTACTAGAAGACTTGTGAGTTTTTCTAGTATTTTTTCCACTCATATAATTCACATTGGAACCTCTAAGAAAGAGTGCATCTCTTGTACGATTTTTTGCTTCAATTTGTATGTAAATATAAAATTCTTCAATAGTGAAAGTATTTGTTGAATGTAGAACTTTCTTCCTATAGCCATTCCAAGAAAGAAGAAGTTTTGACAAAATAGGTCCAACTTGAAATGAATCAAGAACCTTAATTTCTAGCCCACTTAAATTAGAAACCAGAATATGCAACTCGAGCACTTGGTCTGTGACTAGTTTGTCATCAGTTATTGAAAATTCAAAGTATTTTAAAGCTAGAAACTTGTTAATACCTTTTTTTTTATTCATGTATTTGTGTTTAAGAGCAATCTATATCTCTTTTGGTGTTTTCATAATTCTGTATAGGTCATATAGATGATCAGATAATCAATTCAAAATATAATCTCGATAGACTAATTCATCTTCTTCACATTTACTTCTTATTGCCTTAACAGCATCAGAATCTTCAAGAATTGGTTTTGGAATTGGTTCCAAATTTGGATCAAGTACATAAAATATCTTCAATGCAGTCAATAGAAAAACCATTTTGTCCTTCCACCTAGTGTAGTATGATCTATTTAAATAATCAAGTCTGATTACATCTTGATTATGAAAATAATCCTTCATGCTTGATTCCAAATCGATAGCAGCAGTAGGGATAATATCCATAATTGCCTTTAAATTATTAGAAAATTTAAGAAAATAAAAATAATAAGAAAAAAGATAATATGGTTTTAAGGCGTGAAGAATACTACGTTAAAGGCAATTATGCCTATAGGAGTGAAATTGGTCAGGCAGAAAGATCTATTTATAACAAATGAACAGTCACCAATTAAGCCAAGTCAAAAAGTCATGACATTCTGTGTAGTAATGTTTTATTGTTTAAATAAACTTTATTTGAACAGTCATATTTTTTTGTTCAGATATGTTTATTCGAACCATCATGCTTTTCTCTGTTCAAACATATTTATTTAGAATTAGTAATATTTTGAAATAAAAAATTAACAGATTTAAAAATAAAATCTATTTGCCAAATAAGTCCAAGTGCCTCAAGTGCCTAAATGCCTATATTTGACTTTTAAAATTATCTAACCTACTAGAAAAACTCCTAGGAAGCCCAAATGACTTGGCCCACTCCAACACTTAGCTCAATTACTTAAATAACATAAGTAATCTATTTTAAACCACATAGAAATGATCTTTCTACTAGTGTGGGATACACCACATTCTAAACTACCAACAATCCCTCACTAGTTTGGAATGTTTGTGCTTAATCTTTAACCTTTCACACAAATAAATATTATGAATACAAGAAGGTATCATTCGATTTAAACCTTTAATTAGCATATATACCTTATAATTCTACAAAGTTGATGATGTCTATAAATTAAACCTTAACTCCTAGTGTTAAAATTGAATATATAACACACATAATATTTATTTAATATTCTGTCAAAGGTTTATATTTGCTTTAGTACTATTATTGCTGTGTGCTTATCCTTATTAGCAAACATTTATAAGAAAGTTTCCTATTTTCTTGTTAAGTGGCACTACTTGTATGTTTATATAGGTGGAGTTTCTTGTTTATATCTCCATTGCTATAGACATTTAATTATAAACTCCATTAAGAGTTCAAACTCATCCTCCATTTACGCAATGGCTTACACTAGTTTTCCAAATATTTAGAATAGGATGACTAGTGTTTATAGACACATAATAATAACTTGTTGTTACTTGTAGAGACCTCATTTTGTTCGAGGTTTAAAATTTATTTTATTTTATTTATTGTATATTTTTTCAATAAAAAAAATGGTAGAGACTTAGTTGAAAAATGATTTTTTGGTTGGATAAAAGTTTTTTAAAAAAATGAATTTCAATCCTATTCCAACTATCAGATAGACTCTATCAAGAGTTTAATATGAGTTGAAGCATTATTTGGACTAGAATTCTCACCTATAAATAGACTTGTTAATCATCAACAAAATGACACACAAGAAATCAGCAGTGAAATAGAGAAAACACTCAGCCAAAATGCAAGAAAAAAATTGTCACAACTTGTGTTTAGAGCGGTGACATGCAGCAGACCATTGTGTAGAGTCACCAGGGGAAGAAGCAAAAAGTGCCTTGACTAAAAGCCTACGAAAGAGAGAAGCAATCGAGAAAGGGAAATGAGCAAACAAGAAAAGTGAAAGGATTTGATAAAGCCAACAAATTGATTTTTGAGAAATTTTAGTTAAAAAGCCCACGTGTTCACAAGCTCCAATTCCCACTTTTGGTACTTATTTGTTTTTTCCTATTTATTATGTGATTCTACTATTTCCTGGTTAGTGACTTTATTTTGATGCATAGTTTTAAGAAAGTTTTTTATATTAGATATGGGTAAAGTATATAATATTAAATAAAAAGGTTTAAATAATTTTTCTTTTAAATTATAAAAACTTTATTATTATTATTCTTTTAGGGATGATAATGAAATTTTAAAAAATCATGAATAAGTGATTTCTTTTAGAAATTTTTAGATGAGAAATTTTTCTAAATTTAACCAAAATGGAGGAAAAATTTAGATAAAATTTGAACATCAATAATTAATATTTATTGTTTTAAAAAAATAAAAAAATACAAATTTAATAAAATTTTGGAATTAAAATGTTAATTACCCAATGATGAGATTCTTAGAAATTTTAAATGACAAATTTTCTAAGAAATCTCTTGGTAAGAAATTTCTTTTAAATTTGTCCCAATTAATGGAATAATTTAGATGAATTTTCAATAAAAGTAATTGTATTCTTTTCCAATTAAAAAAAATTTGGTTGAAAATATTTGATAATTATCCAAGTATGAGAATCTTAGAAATTTCAAATGATAAATTTCTTAAGAAATCTCTAGTTGAGAAATTTCTTTAAATTTGTCTCAAATGGTGGAAGAATTTAAATAAAGCTTCAAAAAATAATTATCATATTATTTTCTTTCCAAAGATATAAAAAAAACAAAAAAAAATTTAAATAGACCCAAATGGTGAAAAATTTAGAAATAAAATTTTTTTCTAAATTGGCCTAAATGGTAGAAAATTTAGAAATGAAACTTGTAACATAAAAAATAAATTCTGAGGATGAAATTCTTAGTAATCGAAAATGGTTGTGTATCTAAGAAATTTCTAAGTGAGAAGATATTTCTAATTTGGCCCAAATGGTGGTATAATTATATATATTTTCAAAAAAGATCAAAATAAAAATGACTAAACCTTTTTTTGACGATGAAGCTCTTTTTCTTGAATACTCTTAATATGAGGAAGTATTTTTAAGAATTCTACTAGATTTTTTCAATATTCAACATTAAAATAAAAACCATTAGAACCAAGATAATTGTTAGGATAATTTAAAATTAAGTGGTGTCATCTTAGGATGGGCGTTGTAGGGTGCTATAACTTTCCCCACATGTAATTGAACTCCCGAACTTAGTTCTATTCAAAAGGTTAGAACTTATTCTTTAGGGACCCTTAGTCAAACTTAAGAGCTCCTTAAAAGGATAGATTCATTAGGTGGCCAATCACAGTTAGTTAAAAAAGATTGGTGGTAACTCTATTTGTTAAGTCGAGCTATAGATTTTTAGATTTATATGTTATGACAGTTTGACGACTCCATTGGGGATTGCTAGAGAGTCAGGCCACAAATTTTGAATTTATCCTATCCTTTGGTCTAATGGTTTTAAAGTGTAATGATTTGTTTGTTTACTAACATTTTTTCGCTTTTGTCTCTTATTTGATTTATTAGGGTTAACAATTATATATTCCTTCACACACACTGTCATATGCATTTGCATTACATGAGCTTTATACTTGGGATCCATCCCTTTTAGAGGGAGTAAAGTACCTAGCTCTCATGAGATGATAATCTCCGCAATGGCTAGCGAAATACTCCCACTTAAATTGAATCCTTTCTATTGGTAACCTGTGACGAGTGAGGATTGGAATGCCTTACTAGTATATAATGGACAATAATGTAAGGAATAATTTAGGAACCTTTAGTCGTTAAAATCACTTTATCTTGCATATATAATCTACACTTAAAAGGCAAGCCTTAAGATAGAGCCATTCATACCCATTTATATATGTACCCTAAAATTAGGACATAAGAAGGAACAATTTGTGATCTAACCATCTTATTTGTTTGACTTTGTGCATTTGCATTATCATGCATCATTTTCATTGTCATATTTCACATTATGCATGTGCATCATTTTCATATAAGAAATATCTGCCACATATTAGATCTCATCTATGGAAATGTACATTCCATTCATGCATTAAAACACCGAACATAAAGCATGTCATTTCTAATAATAATGTAAGTGTGGTACAAGGTTTAAAGATAGCTCCACCGTCTAAGAACCTAGTTCAACCCATTCATCATCAGTACAACACTAGAGCTCGAGCCAGGCAAATGGAATAAGAAAATGCAAATCATTTGGAAAAAATAGAAAAAGCCTAAGAAAAGCTTCAAAGGGAGTTGAGTAAGATTCTAGAATCCATAAATAAATTGAATAAGAGAAAGAATGTAGAAAAAAAACTAGGTCGCAAGACCATCTCTTACAAGATGTTGTTGATCCTTTTTATCCTCCTAGTTATGGGTCGTATCAAGCCTAGTCCACATAGGATGCACCACCACAGCAGACATATACCTTGTAAGGTATACATACCTTGAAATGCCATCGGTTTCAAATCCAGGGCATTACCAGAGTTATGTAAATCTTGTCATTACTAAAAAGGCACTATAACCAATACCAATTCTCAACTTAGATGATCCAGAAGAGAAAGAGACACTAACATCTAAAGAGAATGAGACTTTAGAAAGCTTAAAAGCTAAACAGAAGATGAACTCATTAGAGGAAAGGTTGCAAACAATGGAAGGAATTGGTTTCTATGGTTCCATGGATGCTACTAGGCTCTATTTAATCCCAGATGTCATTATTTCTCCAAAATTCAAGGTGCCAAAGCTTAAGAAATATGATGGTGTAAAGTGCCTAAAGACCCACATCACCATATATTGTCGAAAGATAGCTGCCCATGCTAGTAATGAGAATCTATTAATGCATGTATTTTAATATAACCTTGCTAGCTCTGTTACTAGGTAGTATGTCCAGCTAGACAGGACTCATATTCAATTCTGAATTGATATGACCCGTGACTTCATTAGTTAGTATTAGCATATCATAGATTTAGCTCTTAATCATTTATCTTTGCAGAATATGGAGAAAAAGGTAACTAAATCATTTAAAGAGTATGCCTAGAGGTGAAAAGACATAGCTACTCAAGTTTAGCCACCTTTGACTGAGAAAGAGACCAGAGTGCTATTTGTAAGCACTTTAAAATCTCTTTACAATGAAAAGATGATAGGAAATGCAACAAAAAACTTGCTTATATGGTGATTTCAGAAGAAATTATTGAAAATACCATCAAGAGTGGCAAGCTTCAAGAAAGAAAAACCACTAAGAAAGGAGAGTTGCCTAAAAATAAAAAAACTAAAGCCCAAGCCATGAATTTAGACAGGTAACAATTTAAAAGCTGTGCTCTATATCTGTCACTTGTTCATCCTATTTACTATCCAATAGTTAATGGTATTGTGCAGGTCCTTTACCAACCATATTTACAACCAACTTACCCACTAACCTATCAATCAGCCTTTCAAGTACCTGCATATGGGTCTAGTCATATCACTATATCAGTGTCAACGCCTAACAACCAAATGAGTGGTTTAAGGAGATCTTAGAATAATTAAGGAAAGGCCTACATTGATCTTATCCCATGACTTACACTAAGTTATTCCCAGAACTAGTTAAGAATGACTTGGTATCTCTAATTATTCTAGAACCATTAAAACCACCATATCCAAAATGGTATGATGCTAATGCCATATGCAATTATCATAATGGGAATGTGGGTTATTCTATTGAAACTTGTCTTGTTTTCAAACATAAGGTGCAAAGTTTGATATGAAAAGGCTTAGTGAGCTTCAACAAATCAGGGGGTAAGATGTCAATAAAAATTCTTCACCTGATCACATAGGGGCATAATATTGAGAAGAATGTTAAGGCTGGTTGGAAGTTGCTTGTCATTTTGAGATTTCTTTCAGAGTAATGCTAAGAATTCTTTGATGCAATAAGATTTCATTTGTTATCATTTTAATAAAAAGCAAGTTAATGCATTTCATTACATTTTCTCTTTCTTCCCAACCATTATTCCATGCTTTGTTATTTGTCACATATTTTTATTCCCATTCTCAAATTCCAAATAATGAATATTTAAACAATGATAATAATAATTTTGGGATTTATTTTGAAAACTCATTCACATTGATAAAGTTTAATTTGTGGAGACTATTTGAGCAAAAGAAGCAAGCTATTGACAGATGTGAAATAAATATGTAGTAATTTATAAAGATCCATGAGTTTGTTTTTGTTCAATAGATGATTTTCAAGGAAAGCATTCACATCTGTCATAAAACCTTTCTTTTATCATTCATAAAACCATTCATTGCTACCCCTTTTGAGCATATTATAATTTTTTTTAAAGAACCCCAACCAAGGATCACCATTCACACTAGGGGGTAAATTTTAAAAAGAACATACCTAAAAAAAGAAAGAGGCAAAAGATCACCAAAGGTCTCAAAGATAGAGTGTCAAAACAAAGGAAAAGAAAAAACTTTTTACAAAAAAAAATGCAACAAATGAGTTGGGGCAAAGTAATGAGACCTTTTTTGTGAGGAATAAGATGAGTGAAAAAGAAAAAAAATTGTGAAATGATGTGGAATAGGGTAAAATGCCAAATAGCATAAGATGATAGGAAATGATCCTTTAGTTTAAACCCTTTAAACATGTGTTTGGAGCTTATTTTATCCATTTCTTTCATGACCCCTCACCATAGCCTACATTATAACCTTTAAGAGTCTATTTTAATCAAGTGTGAATGCTCAAATTAAATGATCATATGTTCAGCTAAGGCATGCTTGTGAAAGAACAATGGAATCATGCTATTTTGGAGATTGATGTGTAAGATATATTAATAATGGATAAAAAATTAAAAAAAAAAAGAAAAAGGAAAAAAATGGAAACTAGTAAAAAAATTGAAAAAATAAAAAAATAAAAAAATAAAATAAAAAATAATAAAAAAGAGAAAATGAAAACTCAAATTGAAAACCTAAAAGGGTGATTTGGGTAAAAAAAACCTCTAAGCTGAGAGGTGGATAGACAGTTCAAATATATGAAAAATCAAAGGCATCTGAAGATCCCTTAGAACTAAAGCAAAGTTCAATGAGCTAAAAATGATTTCGAAAGTCAATGGAATGAGTTTTTGAACTAGAATTCTATATTTATGTTAAGAATTGTCTAAGTATTCATTGTTTCGGACATCGGTACCATTCAATCCCATCCTTAGTAATTACTTTGAACTTGTTTCTTTGCCCATTTATTTTTTTTACTAGACTCATTCTTATATTGATTACCTTTATTCCAATTCACCTTATACTCTTTTATTTTTACACCCTTGGAATAAATCGAGAAAATATATGATTGCATTATATTTGTCAAGAATTGAAATGATAATGAATGAATGATAATGTTCATAAAAGATTCCTGTATTTCTTTGAAAAATATCCAAGATGATAGTGGCAAAAAAATGAAAAGGTAGAAGAAGCTTGAAAAGATGATTGGAAAGGACACATGGTATGACCAAGTGATGAATATGATAATTGATTGGTCAACATAACCTATGAGTTATGATCAAATGATAGAAATAATGTAGATCAGCGGATGAAGTTTGTTCTGAAATTGCTAGTGTTGATAAGCCTGTGAGTTGTGATCAAATGATGGAAATAATGTGGATCAGTGGACAAAATTTTTTCTGAAGTTGCTAGTGTTGTGAAGCCTATGAGTTATGATCAAATGATGAAAATAATGTTCATCAATGGATGGAATTTGTTCTGAAATGGTTTGTGCTAAAAAGCTAAAAATGGATAAGACGAGATGGTGGAGTCTTGAGAACCATATTACCACAATTATTTAGAATTTCATGACCTTAACATTACATGCATTATGTTTACATTGTTGTTTAAACAATTCATGTATATAATTTGGCAAATATTTGAATCTTAGCTGGCCATGCATTTGAATTATGGTTTAGAATATGACATTTGCATTATCGTGAGAATCTAGATTATTGCATTTGCATCATGATCATGACATCTTTTTTTTATTTTGATGAAAGATGGAGAATTTTCATGACAAGAAATTTTAAACTTTTGAGGAAAGCTTTTTAAGATAAGGTTAGGAATCCTCAAATGGAAAAATGTTTTATAAGGAAAACATTTAGAATTCTAAATTTGTGGAGCTTTCTAAAAGAGCATTTTTAAAGTTAAAAATAATGAGAATTCTAAATTTGTGGAGCTTTTTAAAGGAGCATTTTTAAACTTAAAAATAATGAGAATCTTTATAAAATTTTTTGAATGAGAACCTTCGAAACTTTAAAATCTATCAAATGTGAATTTTCAAACTCGAATGTGAAGCTTTGAACTCTTGGATGTGAACCCCAAATTTTTTGAATAAGAACCTTTGAATTTAGATGTGAAACTCTAAAATCTATCGAATGTGAATCTTTGAACTCAAATGAGAAGCTTTGAACTTTTGGATGTGAACCCTAAAATTTTTAAATAAAAAACTTTGAATTTAGATGTGAAACCCTAAAATTTATTGAATGTGAATCTTTGAACTCAAATGAGAAGCTTTGAACTTCTATGTGTGAATCTCCAAAATTCGAATGTGAATCTTTAAATGTTAGATGTGAGCTTTGCAATTTTGATGCAAATCCTTGAGTTAAACTTTGAATGTGAATATCTCAAATATGAATCTAAAAAATCTTGTGAATATAAGTTCTTATGAATCTAAATTCTTATGAATCTAAGTTCTTGATAATCAAATTGTTGTGAACCCAAAAAATCTTATGAATTTGAGTTCTTATAACTCTAAGTTCTTACAAATCTTAAAACCTTGAGAATCAAAATCTTGTGACGCTAAAAAATCTTGTGAATCTAAAATCTTGCAAATTTTTAATCCTTATGAAACTGAAATTTTGAGAATCAAATTTTGCAAATCTTTATTCTTACGAATCTAAAAATTCTTACGAATCTTTGAATTACGAACCTTTGAACTCAAATTGTGAATCTTTGAGTTTCAATTGCAAATGTTGAATTGCAAAGTTCTTGAATATTTCAAATTGTGATCCTTTGGAGTTTCGAGATTTTGTAATTGTTGCTAAACCACACCTGGACGTGATGGAAGTCTATATCTTTGCACAATTCCTCTTTTATAGAAAATGCACAAAGAGGGGAAGCTATAAACAACCTATTTTGTTCGAGATTTAAAATTTATTTAATTTAATTTATTGTTTATTTTTCAGTAAAAAAAATAAAATGGCAGAGACTTAGTTGAAAAAAAGATTGTTTGGTTGGATAAAAGTTTTTTTAAAAAAATGAAATTTAATACTAATCCAACTATCAGATAGACTCTATCAAGAGTTTAATATGAGTTGAAGCACTATTTAGATTGGAATTCTCACCTATAAATAGACTTGTTAATCATCAGGAAAAAGACACACAAGAAATCAGTAGTGAAATAGAAAAAACACTCAACCAAAACCCAGGGAAGAAATTGGCACAGCTTGTGTTTAGAGTAGTGACATGTAGTAGACCATCATGTAAAGTCAACATAGGAAGAGGCAAGGAAAAATGTGCCTTAACTAAAAGTCTAAGAAAGAGAGAAGCAAACAAGAAAAGTAAAAGGATTTGATAAAGTCAACAAATTGATTTTTGAGAGATTTTAGTTCAGAAGCCCATGTGCTCACAAGCTCCCATTCCCACTTTTGGTACTTATTTGTCTTTTCCTATTTATTATGTGATTCTATTATTTCCTGGTTAGTGACTTTATTTTGATGCATAGTTTTAGGAAAGTAATTTTATATTTGATATGGATAAGTATATAATATTAAATAAAAAGGTTTAAATAAGTTTTCTTTTAAATTATAAGAACTTTATTATTATTCTTTTAGGAATGAAAGCTTAAAATTCAAGAATATTGATTTGATAATGAATTTCTAAAAAATCACAAATGAATGATTTCCTTTAGAAATTTTTAGATGAGAGATTTTTCTAAATTTAACCCAAATGGAGGAAAAATTTAGATAAAATTTCAACATCAATAATTAATATTTATTCTTTTAAAAAAAACAAAAAAAAAAAACACAAATTTAATAAAATTTTGGAATTAAAATGCTAACTACCCAATGATGAGATTCTTAGAAATTTCAAATGACAAATTTTCTAAAAAATCTCTAGGTGAGAAATTTCTCTTAAATTTGTCTCAAATGGTGGAATAATTTAGATGAAATTTCAACAAAAGTAATTGTATTTTTTTCCAAATAAAAAAAATTTGGTTGAAAATATTTGACAATTAACCAAGGATGAGAATTTTAGAAATTTCAATTGATAAATTTCTTAATAAATCTTTAGGTGAGAAATTTCTTTAAATTTGTCCCAAATGATGGAAGAATTTAAATGATGCTTCAAAAAATAATTGTCATTTTATATTTTCTTTCCAAAGATATAAAAAAATAAAAAAAAATTTTTAAATAGACCCAAATGCTGAAAAATTTTAAAATAAAAAAATTGCTAAATTGGCCCAAATGGTGAAAAATTTAGAAAAAAATTTATAAAATAAAAAATAAATTTTGAGGATGAAATTTTTAGTAATCGCAAATTGTTGATTATTTAACAAATTTCTAAGTGAGAAGATATTTCTAATTTGGCCCAAATGGTGGAATAATTAAATATATTTTTAAAAAATAATAAAATAAAAATGATTAAACATTTTCCTATCGACGGAGCTATTCAAGAAAACGAATGGGATTCTTGAATACTCTTGAGATGTGGAAGTATTTTTAAAAATTTTACCAGATTGATGAAGAAATCTTAAAAAATTATTTTTCAAAATTCAACATTAAAATAAAAAGCATTAAAACCAAGATAATTGTTAGGATAATTTAAAATTAAATAGTACCATCTTAGGATGGGCGTTGTGGGAGTGCTATAACCTCCCCACATGTAATCGAATTCTCGAATCTAATTCTATTCAAAAGGTCAAAACCTATTCTTTAGAGACCATTAGTCAAGTTTAGGAGCTCTTTAAAAAGATAGATTCATTAGGTGGCCAATCTACCTAGTTGAAAAAGATTGGTGGCGACTCCATTTATTAAGTCTAATTATAGATTTTGAATCTATATGTTATGACATTTCCTATTAAACTTTGCAATTAGAGGTTACTAATTGAAAGTTAGGTTCCCATTACTAGAGTCTAAAAGGAATTTTAAACCCATTCCACTTGTGGTGCTTCTTACCAAATTTCTAAATAGCACCTTAGTAAGAGGATCTGCTAAGTTGTTAGTAGATTTAATATATATTATGGTAATCACCCAATTTTTTATCAATTCTCTAATATAATCATGTCTTAGACTAATATGTCTAGATTTTTCATTATAAATTTCACTGTCAGTTCTAGACATAGTAGCTTTACTATCGCAGTACAAAAAAATGGCTATAATTCATTATGGCCACAACTTTATATCCATTAATAAAGTTCTTAGCCATTCAGCTTCCTGGCCTACTTCAGCTAAAGTTATAAATTCAGATTCCATAGTTAAATGTGAAATGCAAGTTTGTTTCTTGGGTGCCCAACTAATTGCACCATCTCTAAGTGTAAACATCTATCCTGAAGTGGATTTATTGTCACTTATACTAGTGATTCAACTTGTATCTGAATATCCTTCCAAAACATCTAGATAACTAGAACAAAATAAGCAAAAATCTTTAGTTCTTTTAAGATAACCTAAAACTCTTTCTATGCTTTTTCAATGACTTATACTAGGTTTACTTGTATATCTTGATAACTTGCAAACAACAAAAGCTATATCTAGCCTAGTACAATGCATAGCATACAAAACGTTTCAAATAGCACTAGCATTATTAAGTTATGCAATTACATAACCTTGATTTTTTGTTAATTTTATACTTGTATCATATGAAGTATTTGCTTCTTTTATATTAAGATACATATTAAGTAGTTTCTTAATATAATGACATTGATTAAGTATGAAACCCTTGTTATATCTCTTAACTTTATTCCCAAAATAGTATCAACTTTATTCAAATCTTTCATTTTTAAATTAGAAATCAAATACCCTTTGGTTTCATTTCTATCAATCATATTAGTACTAAAAATTAGCATGTCATCCGCATAGAGACATATTATAGCTTTATATTCTTTAGTAAATTTTGAGTAAATGCACTTATCCGCTCCAATATATTTAAACCATTAGCTACTATAGTTGAATCAAACTTTTTTACCATTGTTTAGGAGCTTGCTTTAACCTATGAAGTGACTTCATTAATTTACAAACTTTATTCTCATTACCTGGAAGAATAAAACCTTCTAGTTGTTCCATGTATACTTTTTTCTTTAAGTCACCTTTCAAAAAAGCTATCTCAACATCCATTTGATGCACATGAAATTTATAAATGGAAGCCAAAGCTATAAGAACCTTAAGGGATTATACTAGCTACTGGAGCATATGTATCAAAATAATCTATGCCTTTTTTTTTGTTTAAAACCTTTTGCAACTAATCTTGCTTTAAAGGTTTGTATAGAACCATATGTATTATATTTCTTTCTAAACACCCACTTACATCCTATAGGATTAGAACTTGGAGGTAAATCTACCAAGATCCATTTATTATTGGACATGATTAAGTCCATTTTATCATTAATAGCCTCTTTCCAAAAAGCAACATCTCTTGAAGTTATAGCTTCATTAAATGTTTTAAGGTCTTCATCTACATTTAGTAGATTGGTGTTTATTAAGCACTTTGGTTCTATTTCTTTCTATTAGGAATACAATAAAATCTGGATAAACAAAATTAGAAGGTAAAAGATTCTTTTTTCTAGTTCTTTTGCTCTTTCTAAGTTGAACAAAATGATTACTTTCTTTTCTTTTATTTCCAGTCATAAGAATCATTTTAATTTGTTTCTCCATATCAATTTTAGTATCACATATAAACTTATTTTCAAAAAATTTTGCATGAATAGATTCAACAATAACATTAATATTTAAATCAAGAAGTCCATATGCTTTTGAATTCTATGTATAACTAACAAAAATACTTTTAATACCTCTAGGTCCTAATTTTGATTTATGAGGATTAGGTATTTTACAAAAGGCAATGCACTCCCACCCTTTAAAATAATCCAAATTTGGTTTTCTGTCATGATTCCAAAGTTTATATGGTGTCTGCAAGAATTTATTTGAAAGAATTCTATTATGTATATGGCATACTGTTAAAAGTGCTTCTCCCTAAAGATTTAAGGTAATTTAGCATTTAACATCTATTTAACATGTCAACTAAGGTTCTATTTTTCCTTTTCATGAAACCATTTTGTTGAGGTGCATAAGGGGTTGTCTTTTGATGAATAATTCCATTATCTTCACAAAAAAGAAAAAACAAATCTGGAAAATATTTGCCACCCTATCAATTCAAAAAAAATTGATTTTTTTCTCATTTTGATTTTTAATAATTGATTTATATTCTTTGAATTTATTAAAAGCTTCATCTTTTGTTCTTATTAGATAAAGTATAACGAGAACTATCATTTATGAATGTTATAAAATACCTTTTTCCTCTTTTTGTTAATAAACCATTAACTCACAAATATCAGAATGTATGAGTTCTAACAATTCTGTATTTTTTTCAGATTTAGGAAAAGGTTTTTTAGTCATTTTTGCTTTGACATAGATTTCATATTTAATATCATGATTTTTCTGGTAGTTATAATACCATGCTTAGTCATATGATTCATACATCGATAATTTAAATGTCCTAATCTAGCATGCCATAAAGAAGAAAAATGTTCAACAATATAAGTAGAAACATTATTTATTTCATCAATACTTATTTAAACATCCCATCATTGGAATATTCTTTCCAATTAATACATCATTTTTGGACATTATAACTTTATCAAACTCTCGTACAATCTTAAAGCCTTTCTTACATAATAGATTTGCAGATATAAGGTTCTTTTTAATTTTAGGAACATGAAAAACATTAAGTAAAGTTAGTTTTTGTCTTGAGGTGAATTTCAATTCAACCGTTCCTTTTCCAATCACTTTGGCAAGAACATGATTTCCGACAAGGATGTTTCTTGGTCTTTTCCATTCTTCATAAGTCTTGAATAGCTCTTTGTTGCTACAAACATGAATTGTTGCACCAAAATCTAGCCACCAATTAGATGACTTATTTGCAGTAGCCATATGAACTTCGATGATCATTCCAATTTGCATGTCAGTCACTATTGCAACAATTCATTAATTTTTTGCTCAATCGAATTTGCTTTGTTTTCAGAACTAGAACCAATCTTAATTTTAGCATTTTAAAATCTGCAATCTTTAATCAAATGTCCTTTTTTTCCATAACGGAAACACATTTTATGCTTGTTAAAATTGGATTTCTTAAATCCATTCTTCTTGACTTTAAAATTGTTTTGAAATTTACTAGAAGACTTGTGAGTTTTTCTAGAATTTTGTCCACTCATATAATTCACATTGGAACCTCCAAGAAAGAGTACATCTCTTGCATGATTTTTTACTTCAATCTGTATTTGAATCTAAAATTTTTCCATAGTTAAAGTGTCTATTAAATGTAACTTTCTTCCTATATCCATTCTAAGAAATAGGAAGTTTTGACAAAATAGCTCTAACTTGAAGTGAATCAGGAACCTTTATTTCTAGCTCACTTAACTTAGAAACTAGAATTTTCAATTGGTCCATGATTGGTTTGTAATCAGTTTTTGAAAATTCAAAGTATTTCAAAGCTAGAAACTTATCAGTACCTTTCTTTTTTTTTATGTATTTGTGTTCAAAAGCAGTCCATATCTCTTTTGGTGTTTTTATATTTCTGTATAAGTCATATAGACGATTAGATAATAAATTCAAAATAAAACTTCGACAGACTAGTTCATTTTCTTTACATTTTTTTCTTATTACCTTAACAGCATCAGAATCTTCAGGAGTTGGTTTTGGAATTCGTTCCAAATTTGGATCAAGTACATAAAGCATCTTCAATGCAATTAATAGAAAAACCATTTTGTCCTTCCACTTAATGTAGTATGATCCATTAAAATGATCAAGTCTGATTATATTTCGATTTTGAAAATGAACCTTCATGCTTGATTCCAAATTCATGGCAGTAGTAGGGATAACATAAAATGTAGTATCCATAATTGCCTTTAAATTGTTAGAAAATTTAAGAAAACATAAATAATGAGAAAGAAGAAAATATGGCTTTGAGGAGTGAAGAACACTATCTTAATGGCAATTATTCCTATAGGATATAAAAAAGCCTTAAAAACTTTCTAAATCAGAAGTAGTAAAATTGGTCAGGTAAAAAGATCTATTTATAACAAATGAACAGTCATCAATAAAGCCAATTTAAAAAGTCATGACATCTTGTATAGTCATGTTTTATTGTTTAAATAAACTTTATTTGAACAGTTTTATTTTTTTGTTCAGATATGTTTATTCGGAACATCATATTTTTCTTTGTTTAAACATGTTTATTTAGAATTAGTAATATTTTAAAATTAAAAAAATTAATAGATTTAAAAATTAATTCTATTTGCCAAACAAGCCATATTCCCTAAGTGCCTAAGTGCCTATATTTGATTTTTAAAATTGTCTAACCCACTAGGAAAACTCCTTGCAAGCCCAAATGACTTTGCCCACTCCAACATTTAGCTCAATTACTTAAATAACATAAGTAATCTCTTTTAAACCATATATAAATGATCTTTCTACTCAGTGTAGGATACATCATATTCTAAACTATCAACAATCCCCCACTAGTTTGGAATGTTAATGCTTAAACTTTGACCTTTCACACAAATAAATATTATGAATACAAGAATGTATCTTTTGATTTAAACCTTTAGTTAGTGTATATATCTTAGAATTTTAACAAAGTTGATGGTGTTTGTAGATTAAACCTCAATCCTAGTGTTAAAATTGAAAATATAACACACATAATACTTATTTAATATTCTGTTAGAGGTTTATAATCGCTTTAGCACTAATATTCTGTCAGAGGTTTACAACCGCTTTAGCACTATTATAAACATTTGGAAGAAAGTTTCCAATTTTCTTGTTGAAACGGTACTACTTCTATGTTTATATAAGAGGAGTTTTTTGTTTATGTCTCCATTTCTATAGACATTTAATTATAAACTCCATTAAGAGTTCAAATGCATCCTCTATTTATGCAATGGCTTACACTAGTTTTTCAAATATTTAAAATGGGTTTACTAGTGTTTACAGGCACATAATAATAACTTGTCATTACCTATTAAACTCTATAATTAGAGGTTACTAATTCAAAGTTAGGTTCCCATTATTGGTGTCTAAAATGAATTTTAAACCTATTCCACTTGTGGTCCTTCTTACCAAATTTCTAGGTAGTGCCTTGGTAAAGAGGATCTGCTAAATTGTTAGCAGATTTAACATATATTATGGTAGTCACTCCATTTTTTATCAATTCTCTAATATAATCATGTCTTAGACTAATATATCTAGATTTTTCATTATAAATTTCACTGTCAGCTCTAGACATAGTAGCTTCACTATCACAGAACAAGTAAATAGCTATCATTGGTTATGGCCACAACTCTATATCCATTAATAAATTTCTTAGCCATTCAGCTTCCTTGCCTGCTACAGCTAAAGCTATAAATTCAGATTTCATAGTTGAATGTGAAATGCAAGTTTGTTTCTTGGATGCCCAACTAATTCCACTACCTTCAAGGGTAAACATCCATTTTGAAGTGGATTTATTATCACTTATACTAGTGATCCATCTTCCATCTAAATATCCTTCCAAAGCATCTGGATATCCAAAATAAAATAAGCCAAGAACTCTTCCTAGGCTTTCCAATGACTTATATTAGGCTTACTTGTATATCTTGATAACTTACAAATAGCAAAGCTATATCTGGCCTAGTACAATGCATAGCAAGCATAACACTTCCAATAGCACAGACATATTCAAGTTGTGTAATTACATAACCTTGATTTTTTGTTAATTTTATACTTGTATCATATGGAGTATTAGTTTCTTTTATGTTAAGATACTTAAACTTATTAAGCAGTTTCTCAATATAATGACTTTGATTAAATATGAAACCTTTGTATATCTCTTAACTTTAATTCCCAAAATGGCATCAACTTCATTCAAATATTTCATTTTGAAATTAGAAATCAGATACCTTTTGGTTTTATTTATGCCAATCATATTAGTACTAAAAATTAACATATCATCCACATAGAGATATATTATAACTCCATATTCTTTAGTAAATTCTAAGTAAATGCACTTGTCCTCTTCATTATGTTTAAAACCACTAGCTACTATAGTTGAATCAAACTTTTCACCCCATTGTTTAGGAGCTTGCTTTAGCCCGTGAAATGACTTAAATAATTTACAAACTTTATTCTCTTACCTGAAAAAATAAAACCTTTTGGTTGTTCCATGTATATTTCTTCCTTTAAGTCACCATTTAAAAAGGCTATCTTAATATCCATTTGATGCACATTTAATTTATAAATGGAAGCCAAAGCTACAAGAAATCTAATGGATGTTATTCTAGCTACTAGAGCATATGTATCAAAATAATCTATGCCTTCCTTTAGTCTAAAACCTTTTGCAACTAAAGGTTTGTATAGAACCATATGCATTATATTTCTTTCTAAACACCCATTTACATACTAGAGGTTTAGAACCTGTAGGTAAATCTACCAAGATCCATGTATTATTAGACATGATTGAGTCTATTTCATCATTAATAGCCTTTTTCCAAAATGCAACATCTCTTGAAGTCATAGCTTCGTTAAATGTTTTAAGGTCTTCATCAACATTTAGTAGAATTGGTGTTTTATTAAGCACATTGGTTCTATTTCCTTCTATTAGGAATACTATAGAATCTGGAGAAACAAAATCAGAAGGCAAAAGATTTTCTTTTCCAGTTCTTTTGCTTTTTCTAATTTCAATAAAATCATTACTTTCTTTTCTTTTATTTCTAGTCATAGGAATTATTTCAATTTGTTTTTCTATATCAATTTTAGTATCACATATAAACTTATTTTCAAAAAATTTTGCATGAATAGTTCGACAATAACATTAGTATTTAAATCAAGAATCAATAAGCTTTTGAATTCTATGCATAACCAACAAAAATACTTTTAATACCTCTAGGTTCTAATTTTTATTTATGAGGATTAGGTATTTTATAAAAGGTAATGCACCCACACACTTTAAAATAATCCAAATTTGATTTTTTGACATGATTCCAATGTTTAAATAGTTTCTTTAAGAATTTCTTTGAAAGAATTGTATAATGTATATGGCATGTATTTAAAAATGCTTCTCCCCAAAGATTTAAAGGTAATTTAGCATTTAACAACATACTATGTACCATATCAACTAAGGGTTATTTTTCCTTTTGGATAAACCATTTTGTTGAGGTGCATAAGGGGCTATCTTTTGATGAATAATTCCATTATATTCACAAAAAGGAAAATGAATCTGAAAAATATTTGCCACCCCTATCAATTTGAAGAATTTTGATTTTCAACAATTGATTTATATTCTTTGAATTTATCAAAAGTTTCATCTTTTATTCTCATTAGATACACAAAATTATAATGAGAACTATCATCTATAAATGTTATAAAATACCTTTTTGCTCCCTTTGTTAGTAAGCATTTAACTCACAAATATCAAAATGTACGAGTTCTAACAATTTTGTATTTCTTTTAGCTTTAGAAAAAGGTTTCTTAGTTATTTTTGCTTTGACACAAATTTCACATTTAATGTCATGATTTTTCTGGTATGTCATATAACCATGCTTATTCATATGATTCATATATTGATAATTTAAATGTCCTAATCTAGCATGCCACAAAGAAGAAGAATGCTCAATAATATAAGCAGAAACATGATTATTTCGTCACCACTTAGTTTAAACATGCCATCATTGGAATATTCTTTTCCAATGAATACACCCATTTTTAACACAATAACTTTATTTGACTCTAGTAAAGACTTTCTTACATAATAGATTTATAGATACAAGGTGCTTTCTAATTTCAGGAACATGAGAAACTTTAAGTTAGTTTCTGTCCTAAGGTGAATTTCAATTCAACTGTTCCTTTTCTAATCACTTGGGTAGGAACATGATTTCCCACAAGGATGTTTCTGGTCTCTTGCATTCTTCATAAGTCTTGAACTACTCTTTGTTGTTGCAAACATGAATTGTTGCATCAAAATCTAGCCACCAATCAGATGATGTATTTGCAGTAGCCATATAAACTTCGATGATCATTCCAATTTGCATGTTAATCACCATTGCAACAAGTTCATTAATTTCTTGCTCAGCCGGATTGCCTTGTTTTTAGAACTGGAACCAATCTTAATTTCAACATTTTTAAGTCTGTAATATTTAATCAAATGTCCTTTTCTTTTCACAATGGAAACACATTTTATTCTTGTTAAATTTGGATTTCTTAAATCCATTCTTCTTTACTTTAAAATTTTTTGAAATTTACCAAAAGATTTATGAGTTTTTTCAGAATTTTATCCACTCACATAATTCACATTCCAAGAAAGAGTGTATCTCTTGCACGATTTTCCTTTCAATTTTGTATGAGTCTAAAATTCTTCAATAGTGAAAGTATCTATTAAATGCAAAATTTCTTCCTATATTTTCAAAAAATGAGAAAGTTTTGACAAAATAGCTCTAACTTGAAATGATCAGGAACCTTAATTTCTAGCTCACGTAACTTAGAAACCAGAATTTGCAACTCATGCACTTGGTCATGATTGGTTTGTCATCAGTTATTGAAAATTCAAAGTATTTTAAAGCTAGAAACTTATCAGTACCTTTCTTTCGTTCATGTATTTGTGTTCAAGAGCAGTCCCTATCTTTTTTGGTGTTTTCATATTTTTGTATAGGTCATATAGACGATCAGATAATGAATTCAAAATATAACCTCAATAGACTAATTCATCTTCTTCACGTTTGCTTTTTATTACCTTAACAAATCAGAATCTTCAGGAGTTAGTTTTGGAATTGGTTGCAAATTTGGATCAAGTACATAAAACATCTTCAATGCAATCAATAGAAAAACCATTTTGTCCTTCCACCTAGTTTAGTTTGATCCATTAAAACATTCAAGTCTGATTACATCTTGATTTTGAAAATGAACCTTCATACTTGATTCCAAATCCATAGCAGTAGTAAGGACAACAGTAGATGTAGTATCCATAATTGCCTTTAAATTGTTAGAAAATTTATGAAAACAAAAACAATAAGAAAGAAGAAAATATGGCTTTGAAGTGTGAAAAAAACTATCTTAAATGCAATTATGCTTATAGGATACAATAAAGCCTTAAAAACTCACTAAATCATAAGTAGTGAAATTGATCAAGCAGAAAGATCTATTTATAATAAATGAATAGTCACCAATCAAGCCAATTCAAAAAGTCATGACATTTTATATAGTCATGTTTAATTGTTTAAATAAACTTTATTTGAACAGTCATATTTTTCTGTTCAGATTTATTTATTCGGACTATCATATTTTTTTCTATTCAAACATGTTTATTCAAAATTAGTAATATTTTGAAATAAAAAATTAATAGATTTAAAAATTAAATTTATTTGCTAAACAAGTTTTAACTTTTAAAATTGTCTCACCTACTAAGAAAACACCTAACAAGCCCAAATGAATTGATCCACTTCAACACTTAGCTCAATTTTTTAAATAACATAAGTAATCTCTTTTAAACCACTTATAAATTATCTTTCTACTCAATGTGGCATACACCACATTCTAAGCTATCAATAGAATCATCTTCCTATGGTTGATATTAATGACACACCTTAACTAATTGAGTTTAAGCAAAATTTTATACGGTTGTATAGCTATTTCAAAGTTTACCAAATTTCTTCAATGGCTCAATATTCCGTAGTTCAGGTTGTAGAATGTAGGAGATTATAAGATAAAGATCTAGGGTTGAATACTTGTCTATCAAATAAGCTAGTGCCAGGTTGAGGTTAAGTTACTATTACTCAGACTCCTCTTTGCCTGTCCTAATTAAATTAACAATTGTGAATTTCAGACATGGATCCTTATAATTTCAGTCACAAAGATCATATTACCCTCCTAACTCTTAAAAGTTAATCCTATTGAGATACCTTATTTCAGAAAAAATAGAACGTATGGGAAAACATGATTGCACAGATACAAGCATGCATATAACAACTGAGAACACCACATTCATATCCTGCTTGTTACAAATTAGTTTTGACGAGGGATCGAAGAATAGTAAAAGAAAGACCTTCACTATGCTAGCATATAATTCCCAAAAGATCATCTACATGATAACAGACCATGCCATGTATGAGAATGGTTTGTGGTAACTGATAGTGATAGCAGCTTCTTCAACTGGTTTCCAAGAAATGCATTAACCATTACAAGCTAATAACATTCAAGCAAGGATTCAAACAGCGATCGGATAGCGGTGTCGCGACCGCTATTTCACGGTCGCGCCACTATCCGCCACCGCTATTGGAGAAAAAATGGGGGAGAATTTGAATCTCTTCTGTAGTGGATGAATTGCGACCGTGAATTGCGGTATAACAGTGAATAACGGCAATAGCGGTCCGCTATTACCCACTATTACCGCTATTGCCGCTATTCCTATTTTCATTCAAAAATTCAAAAAGAAAATTCATTTGATTTTGTTTAAAAATTTAAAATAAAAACAACAAGAAAAAAAATAAACATCAATTTACAAATTCAGAAAAAAAAACCCACAAAACTTAAACTTTCAAAAAAATCAATTCTCTCAAGTTCAACTTCAATCAAAATCAAGTATATGCAATTTAAAGTAAACAATTAATTCAACACTCAAATTATCTTTTTTTTTTAATTTCCAAATTTGCCATGATTTTATATGTTTGGGATTAGATTGGGCTATGTTACATTGATAGAAGGAGGCAAGAGTTGCTGGGACTTAAAATAAGAGATAAGAGATGAGAATGAAACTTGAGGTTTACAGAAGCAAGCAGATAGCACACACCCAATAAAAAGAGAACTGAGAGATGGGGATGAGGATGAAAGTTTGGAGAAAAAAAATTATTGAATGCAAGGTGAAGGGATAAGAAGTTGTGTAGGTCTGTGCAATTTAGTCAAAAGACAAGAAAAGTAGACTTGAGGTTATTATTGTTGAAAATCGACCATAACATAGAGGCTATCAAGTTTGATTTACTGTAAGTTCATAAAAAACAATTCTTTTGACTCATAAATAATAATGCTCTTACTTAATTTATGAATACCTAATCACTTATTATTTGATTTATGCATAATATAGTTCGGTAATAATTTGATGAGTACGGTAATTAAATAATTAAATATATTATTCGTTATGATTATTTATTTTTCACATATTTATTTATCTCTTTTTATTTTTTAATTATCATATAAATAATTTTTTAAATATGAATATTTTACTATAAATATTTTTTCTTAAATAAATAAAACACATGATATGATATAAATTACTTTAAAAATCATAAAATAAGAGGTTTTATGATTAATAATTAAAATTATTATATTTTATAGCAAGTTGAGCAAAATTTAAAAAAATTCACGACCGCAATAGCCGCAATGACCGCGAATGTCTCCGTTATATCCGCAACCGTGACAAACGCGATGCGACCGAAAACGTGACCGTTACCGCAATTTAAATCCCTGCATTCAAGTTCTAGAATCTGACTCTAGTGGACTCCAAGATGGGGTGAAACACAAAGCAACGTAATTGTAACATATATTCGAAATTGGTTTAACATAGAAGGCCTTTCAAATAAGGTACGTTTCGTAAATCAGATATGTACTCGTCCTTCACGTTACAGCAAATCACATGCATTTCCATAATTACTTACCCTCTGCATCTATTAGGTCATGAAGGAACATTTTAAGTAATAATCATGGTGTTACAGCATACTAAAGCTTCACAAGAGTGCATCATTTAAACAGCAAGTCTAGCACCCGACACCCACTACTCCGCCATGGTGCGATTCTCAAAATTCCAGAAAGAAATCAATGGACATTTAACAAAATCAGCTGTGTTTTAAATCCATTTAAAACGTAAAAGTCAATGAGATTATTAATCAGCAGACAAATCCAAATGCTGAACTTTTGGCCAATAAACAAAAGAAAGTGCTTAAAACCCAAAATCATAAAAAGAGAGAGGGAAAAAGACAACACCTAAAAGAACGAGAACTTGTTCTCGTTCCTGTTCTTCTCCTAGAAGCCAAAGCCTGAATGTCTCAAGCAATGTTTAAGGTCAAGAATACAAGCTTCAAGAACTGGAGGAAGAGGGTAAGATAAAGCACAAAGCAAGTTTTTTTTTTCTGGCTTTGGACATTAAAAGACAAGCTCAGAGTGGCAGCAGCAGTCTGGCAGGTGAGGAATCAGGTCAGGATCCTCCCTTCCTAACAGCTGTAGCAGCTCTCGGTAGACAAGTAAGCCAAATCAGATGGCGGATACCCCTTCTGTGGGCCCGAATCATGACATGGCAAGATCCTATTGGATTGTTTTTCTAGATTCTATGAGCTAACTCCTCTAAGTTCAATTTGTTACGTGACCTTGCAGCTTCTAAAGTGGCAAAGTGCCAATGTTTCACACATTCCACAATTAACTCTTCAGTTTTTACCATGTAGTTTAGTCACGAATGTAGGGTATTGCCCTTTCAAGTTTCAACTATTTGTCTCCCGCCGGAAACAGTTATGACAACCATAATTCAACGAATGGGGTTTCAAGTTTCACTTTTTTCTATCTTAATGAGAGGAAAAGCAAGACAAAAAGAACACCAAATATATATGCATATATATATATATATCACAAATAGCCATCAATTTTAGAGGTTTTTTTTAAAATGATTACTTCAATATTAAATTTTTTAATTTAATCACTTAAATTTAAATAAATATATTTTTGTCACTTAACCATTAATAACTCAAGGTGTGTTTATGTGACACTCCATGTCATCTGACAAGCCATATATCATTATAAAATTTTAATTCCACATGACACTATCACATCATGACAAGTCATGTGATATTGTTGACGTAAAATTTAAAAATAAATAAATAAATTTTAATTATTTAATTTTTTAAGAATTTATATTATGGTCGCTGAACTTTAAAATTTTACAATTTGATCAACTTTAAAATTTTACGATTTGATCACTAACATATATGTCCTCAAATTTTATGTAAAAAATAGAAATAAATATTGATATTTTTATCGCAAAGAATTAAATTCATTTTTTATTTTATAATAATTATGATATTTAAAATTTGAAAATAAAAGAATATTATCCATTTGTAAAAATCAGTAAAATAATATCATTTCAAATCTTTGTTATTCAGCTCATGCAAATAAATTCAACTAAGTATTTCATATTTTATAATATCAAGATTTAGTTTTAATTTCATGTAATAAAATATTAAAAAATATAGATAACAAAATAAAATAAAATAATTTATTATATTAAATTTCACAAACTGTTAGCGATTAAATTGTTATAAAGTTATATTGAGGGTGACATACAAATATTAATAATTTCACAACATTGGTGACTAAAATGTAAAAATTTAAAATAGTTACTTGAATTTATTTGGATTAACTGAATGAAAAATATTTGAAATAATACTATTTTAGTAACTTTGGCAATTGATTAATATTCTTCTATTTTTCAAATCTAAATGGTATAATTATAATAAAATAAAAGTTCATAGTTTAATTTCATACAATAAAAAAAATTGAATGTTTATTTCTATTTTTGTATAAAAATCAATGTTTTATTTGAGTATTATCCCAATATATTTCAATAGGTAACATAAATAATAAAATAATTTATTGCACTGAATTTCATAAATATTGGTGATCAACTCATTATAAATTTACGGTGATAATGAGTCATTAACAATGAAGACCAAAATATTATTAAATTTTGTATTTCATAATGTTAAGGTTTCAATTACAATAAATTTTTGTTATCTATATTTTTTTAATATTTTATTGCCTGAAATTAAAATTATGAATTTTATTGTAATTAGAATCTTGATATTATGATATATGAAATATTTACTTAAATTTATTTAGATGGACTGAATTACAAAGATTTGAAGTATCATAATCTTAATAATTTTGGCAATTAAATAATATTCATTAAATTTTCAAATTTAAATGATATAATTAAAATAAAATAAAATAAATTTATAATTTAATTTTATGCAATAAAAATATTAATGCTTATTTTTATTTTTTATAAAAATTGAGAAATTATTTGTTAGTGATCAAATTGTAAATTTTCAAAGTTGAGTGACCAAAATAAAAAAATTTTAAAAAGTTAAAAGATCAAATTTTATTTTATTTTTTAAAATATATAATATCATGTCAATAATGTCACGAGACTTGTTAGATAACATAATAGTACCATATGGCACTTGACTACTGATGTGGCATTGCCACGTCAACATGGAACATTCTATTAATTACTAACAATTTAGTAAAAAAATATTTACTCAAACTTAAATGATTAAATTGATAAAATTAATACTTAGATGACCATTTTAAAAAGAATCCAAAATTGAATGACTTTATATATTTTACCAAAAAAAAATCTTATTATTTACCATAAGGAAGAATAGGCCCATTGGTAATTCAAATGAAGAAATGGCATGTGTTCAAAGCCCAAATTTTGCTATCATCATATATTTGACATTGGATCCCTACAGCATTGTGTGGGTTCTATTCTAGTAAAACATGAAAAGTCAAAATGATCAAAATAAAGTTAAGGAATCTCTTTTTGTATAATTGGAAGGCCAAAAGTGCCTTTTTATGGCCCTCTTTAGCTTAGGGCTCACCATTATTTAGATAGTCACCATATTTTGAACTAGGGCTGGAAATGAATCGAGCAAAGTCAAGTATTAGCTTGTTCAAATTTAGCTATGCTAAATCTAGATGAACACAAACGGGTATCTAACCTAAACCAAAATAAAGAAACATTCTTCAAACTTAATTTAATTATATAATCGAGCTTTTAGTCAAACTCAAATGAGTTTTTTGAATAAGTCATTAAACATAACTTGAAATTCTAATTATCTAGAAAACATTAAATGTTGTTAGCCTAAAATTGACAAGCAAACAATGAAGGGCCCATTTGGCATTGATATTTATTGTTGAGTGATAATGGGGAGTGGCATTTTTATAAAATCAACTTGCCCTTTTGCTTTGATTTCCTACTTATGCAGGATTACTTAAAGAGACTTTATGAAGAAAAGTTTCTTTTCATTTTTTTCTTTAAAACTGATCATAACTTTAATTTTAAGTATATAAAAGATTATTACAAATAGAGGACTTTTAATCTACGTTATGCATAATTTAAAATGATATAAATCTTAGATCATGATTTGAATTATATTGAAAGATATTAAAGTTAAAATGAACTTACTTAACAAGAGCAAAATATACCATTATCAGGTTTTTATTAAGTTTTAATCAAATTTGTTCACGTACAACTTAACAAACTTGTTCACAAACATAAATAAGTCGAACATACTAATGTTTGAGCTCTGTTCGTTTATTAAATGAATTTTAAAATCTTGTTCAAGTTCATTTGTTTAACTTAATGAATGAATATAAATGAGTCATAATTAAACTTGTTTACAAATAGTTTAATGAACATTTTGTTCGTTTATACCTGTATTTTTAACTATAGGAATTACTTTTTATTCAAATAGTTCGTTAGGTTAGAAGAATTTTGAATTATAGAAGAATTTCTCATGAAGAGAAGATATATACATGGTGAAAGTGTTACTATCGATTAAATTATATTTCCATCAAAAAATATATGTACATTGTAGACATCTAACTTTGTCTGGACAAATGAACTTGAATATGAATTACATCAATTCAAGCATCTCAATTGATTTAGTTTTGTTTGACTTTTTCGGCTAGATTGCATAAACCGAAGTTTAATTTTTCCAATCCAATGTCACTTGGGCCAGAGTTCAATTTCAGTCCACTAACTGTTAAATGGATCATTTGTGCTTGTCAATTAGGCTTATCATAATGGTTTTGAAGACTGCTAGATGAATTTTAAAATCAAAATCAAAATAGGGAGTTGCCACAAATCTTTTTAGCTAGGTGTGATTAACCACCTAAAACACTTATTATTTTAATAAAATTATAAAATTAATTAAAACATATTAAAAAGATAATATTTTGGGTCTAAGAAAATAAAGTTGGATTCGAAGTATGGTTCTGTGTGGAAAAGGATTAGCATCCCACAGTGCCCATTTTAAAAAAGGTACCAATTACATGTGTTATCCTTTAACCTTGAGAAAAGCGGTCTTACTTTTGATATTTAAAAATAATTTTCTTAATGTTTCTTATTGGAACAAAAAACAGCCCTTTTTAATCTTTTGCTTGAAAAATAAATAAGTACTTTGTGTATTGAAAATTTTTCAAAAATATTCCAATACTTTGACAATAATAAGATGAACTTTCTCACCTAAGGATCTCTTAAGAATTACTATTTGAATTTTTGAAGAATCATATCCTCGACGGTTCATTTTTATTTTTAAAATCAATATTTACAATGCATATAATAAAATTTATTCATAATTTCAACTAAAATAATATTTTTTTTATAAAAATTCATTTCTTATCTTTTTATTAAATAAAAGGTAAATGAAAAATCTTTATTAAAAATTATTCTAAATGCCCCAATACTTTGGTGATGTCTTAAAAAAAATTTCTCACTATAAACTCCTAAAGAATCACTACTTGGACTTATTTAGAATCTTATTCTTGGAAATTTTCATTTATTTTCGAAATTAGCTTGTATGCATAAAATATAATGTTCATGAATCAATTTGTAATATTATTGTATTGTATAAAAATTCATGTTTTAGTAAAGAAAAGTAATTGAGAATGTTTTATATTGAAAATTATTCTAAATATTCTAATACTTTGACAATATTTATAAAAATTCTCACTTAGGGATCTATTGAGAATTACTATTCGAACTTTTCAAGAATCTCATCCTTGAAAATTCATGTTATTCTCAAGGTTACTGTGTGTATGAAATGCTGAAAATGAAATGTGATATACATGCAAAAGTTTTTTATAATTTTACTTATTTTTTTTATATTATATGTTATTTGGCTTAATTTCTTTTTGTTTGTTATTTATTTTATTTTTCTATCTTTGTTTTAATTATCTAATTTTTTTATTTTTTTTCTTTTTAAAAATAAAAACAAAGAAATCATTTTTATTGAAAAATTTTCTACACTCTAATACTTTGACGACATTTTAGAAGAATTTTCTCACTTAAATATTTTTTAAGAATTACTACTCAGACTTTCTTAAAATCCCATCCTTGAAGATTTTAATTTTTTTCTTTATATCTAAAAAAATAATAAGCAAATAATATTCAGACATTATATATAATTTTATTAGTGAAAAGGACTCAATTTTCCTTTCATTATTTTTATTTTTTTATTATTAGTATTTTATTTATTATTTTTTTGAGAAATAAATAAAAGAAAATCTTTTGCGTTCAATATTTTTCTAAATACTCTAATACTTTGGTAATGTTTTAGACAAATATCTTCACCTAGAGATTTTAAAGAATCACTACTCGGACTTCCTTAATATCTTATTTTTAAAAAAGTTTTCATTTTTCATTTTTTTTATATTTTTCATTTTTTTTAATTTGCTAATTTTTTTAACACCAAATTTTCTATTTAAAAAAAAACATTATTCTAGGGATTTAAAAGATAAACATGCATTGATAAATAAATAAATAATTTGAAAATTAAAAATGAAAAAATAAAAAAAATTACCCAAAAGGAGTCCATCAATGATCAAAGGGGTGGTTCAGCTGGTTTGTCATGGTTTAGAGAGCTTTTCATAGTTTGGAGCGATTTTGAGGTAGTTTAAATCGGGTTAGGACAATTCAATGGTTTTTGGTTTAGACCAACTTGCTTTTATATTGTTATGGGTTTTAAGTCATAGTGCACAGATCATTGAGTCAAGTTGGGTGAATGAACCATTGACATTAAAAAATTCCCTGAAAAATGACAAAAAATCCCTCTTATTCTACTCTTTCAATCGAATAGTTTAAATTTCTCTAAAAGCTTCTAGAGTTTCCTAGATCTTAAGCCCAAGCCCATAACTTCTCATCCTCTTTTTGTCATACTCCATTGTCGAAACAACTTGGCTTCCACTATGTCTCTTCTTTTCCCTCAACCTCCTTATTCACTTAACTTCAAAACCCAAGTCTTACTTAAACCCTTAAATTGAAACTTTAACTTTCTTTTTTTTTTTTGTGCCATTTTTGTTATTTGTGTGGCTTGATGATATTATTGTTTTAGAGAAATTATGGCTACGTTTTTTTTTTTATTGATGCCAAATATTTAGGATTTTTTTGGTTTTTTTATGTTTTTTAGGTGTTTGATTATGAGTTGATTTGGCTGGGTTGGTGAATGAATGGTGCTGATATTTTTTTTTGGCTATGAAAGAGAATTATAGTATTAGCAGTAAGGGTGGATTTGGTAGTTAGGGGAGGCTATCATGATGGTTTAAAGGGGTAAAGAGGCTCAAAATTTGGTTTTAGCTACAGCTTGGTATGGCTTAGGTGGGTGATCATAATCGAATTATAGGAAGGAATATAAGGCTTGCAAATGCAAATAAATCTCTTCTAATTTTTTGGTTTGTGTTAAAAAAAATCATCCTCTTATTGTGAATTATGTTAGGATTTTATTAGGGATTGCAAACCTAATCGTTCTCATGCCTCTTTTTGGGAATTAAAATTTTTTTAAATGGATAATTGAGGTTTTTAGATTGTTCTTACAGTAATGGTTTGTTGCATTTGAAATGCTACTTTTTGGAGAAAAAAAGAGTTAAAGATTTGAGAATGAGAAGATTGATATTGGGATGTTGTTCTTTTATCAATTGGTGTTGTAGGTGAAATAGGTAAAAAGAGAAAAGAAAAATCTAAAAGTTGAAAGTGGTGAGACAAATTAGAGAAAGTGAAAGTAGAGTCTAAGAGGAAGGAAAAGTAAACGAAGGCTACTGCCATGACAGCTGACCTTCTACTACTTTTTTTATAATTTTTTATTGTTTATTTTCATTTATTTTTATATTTTTATTTTTGTCTACAATTAATTAAAACTAAATTTGGGCTTCAAATTGAATTTGGGCGTCCAAATCTAAATGATTTAATTCAGAATTAACTAAATAAGGAAATCAGATTAAACTTGAGTCCTGTAAAATAATCTAGGACATTTACTTTAAAACAAGATCAAAATGAAACCAACCTTAACAACATACTTGAATAAGTCCAAATTGATATGCTTGAATTAATAATAAAAATCGATTACGATCAAATTGTCTTAAACAAAATTAAGTATCTACAGCTATTTCTCTTTGTACATTACAGAGAATCAAGAATAGAGCAAATACTAAGACAATAATTTTGTCCGAGAATAGCGACTTGAAGCTTTTTTGAAAGTTTTTTTTTTATTTTTCGATGGTTTTTTTATATTTTTTACTATTTTTTATATATTTTTTTCTTTTTTAGGATTTGTTGGAATTTTTTTGGCAACTTTATCATGATAAACTTAATAATTGATTCGAAAGCACCTATCACCAGAAGCTCCACAACTTTTGAAAATAAATTGAAAAGAAAACTTCTTTCAACAAAGGCTCCACGAGTTTAAAAACCTTATCTTGGGAAAAGCTCCTTTAAACAAAGTCTTAACTTTAAAAAATCTCATCTTGATAACTTTAAACAAAAGCTATGTAATTTTAGAAATCTCATATTGGAAAAGCTTGTTTAAACAAAGGCTATGCAACTTTAAGGATCTTATCCTAGAAAAAAAAAAACTTCTTTAAACAAAGGCTAGGTAACTTTAAAAAATCTCATCTAGAAAAAAGCTCTTTTAAACAAAAACTTGACAACTTTAAAAAAATCTTATTTGTAAAAAAACTCATTTAAACAAAGGCTATGCCACTTTAAAAATCTCTTATCTGAATATGGCTTCAGATGAACAGAAGCTTTGAAACTTTAAAAATCTTATTTGAAAGTGCTTTAGGACATTATGCCCTGAATGTCTTACTGGTCATCACTATTTTGAAATCGTTTCCAATTCTTAACCTATTTCTTGAAGGGTTCAATCTTAAAATCCAAAGTTTAGAGTCATGGTTTTTTTTTTGTCTACATAATGCATTAATGAATGCGATAAATGACATGCATGCAATGCAAGTGTTATTAGAAACCAATATTATGCATCCAAATTATGGTATACAGGTTTTCTAAGGCAATCTTTCTTATTTTTTTATTTTTTATCTTTTCAACTTAAAAACAATCAATCTTGAACTGGTTTGCAAATTCTATGAACTGATTTTTTATGAATTACAATGATCATTTGCCAATATTGTTATCCAATACCACTTCCAATAAATTTTATTTTCATTTGAAATTTTTGAATATGAGCATTTTTCCCAAGCTCTTTTTTGTTTCTTTTGCCCTTGTCCTTTTTTATTTTCCCAAAAGTAGTACAAGATTTTTTATGAATGCTATCAATCATTTATCGTAATTCCAATTTTCATAACTAATGTGATGAACTAACATTTCCTTTATTTATGAGGATGTAAAATATGAAAAATAAAGATAAATTAGAGAAAAATGAGTATTCATTATAAAAAGGTACATAAACATGTCAGGTGAAGAAATTGAACAAGTAAACATCTTAAAAAAGTTCCTGATATAATATTTAAATTGGGGAATCATATTTAGATGGTGAATATTCAAACAATCATGAACGACATTTCAAAATTCTTTCTTTTGAGACCTATTCCACTGATGTACTTGATCATTTTGAGTTCAACATACTACTGGCCATTACCGTTGCATTATAAGGTCTTTGAAATTGATAACCCCTTGCATCTAAGCCGTCTTCCTAGGTTTTTTACTTAGATCATTTTTTTGACCCAAATTACCGTATTTGGGTTTTCAATCTAAGTCCTTCATTTTTTTTCTCTTTTTGTTTATTTGTTTGTTTTGTTTTGTTTTGTTTAGTTTTTTCACTACTTTTCATTCACCTTTCTTTGCTTTTCAAGCAAAATATATTTTCACAACATCTGAATTTATTAGATGTAACAATTCATCTCTATCTATTTCTATCAGGATCAACATTTTACCCTAAAAGGCTTTTTTTACTACATATGGACCCTTCCAATTTGGTATTAATTTTCCTCGATCATCATATTGATTTGGAAGAGTCTTCTTTAAAACCACTTCTCCCTTATGATAACGCCTGGGTTGAACTTTTTTGTTATGTGCTTGTATTTTTTTTCTAGTACAACTAACCCTGGTAAAATGTTGTAAGCCTTTTCTCTTTAATGAGGTTCAATTGTTCATAGTGATTTTGAACCCAATCAACTTCCTCTAAATCCACCTTCATCAAGACTCTCAAAGAGGGAATTTTCACCTTAATTGGCAACATGACCTCCATGTCATATACAATCAAAAAAGGGGTTGCTTCGATAGATATATGTACTAATATTTTATAAGCATGTTAAGCAAAATGTAGTTTTTCATGCCAATTTTTATAGGTATCAGTCATTTTTTCTATTATCATCTTGATGTTTTTATTAGCAGCTTTTACTGCCTAATTCACTTTGAGCAATATGGGGCTGAGTTATGGTGTTTGACCTTAAACTAAGCACAAACCTCAACTAACAACTTGTTATTCAAATTATGAACGTTATCAAAGATGATCCTTCTTGAAAGCCCATAACGACATATTATCTTTATATATATATATATATATTTACACACTATTGCCCTTATCACACTAGCATAAGAAACTACTTCTACCTATTTTGTGAAGTAATCAATCATTACAAAGATAAAATCGATGACAATTTGAAGCTTTTGGAGTGATATGTTAGATCATATCCGTGCCTCACATTGAGAATGGCCATAGGGTGCTAAAACATGCAAAAGGATGGGAGAGACGTGAATCTTATTTGTATAAATTTGGCATTTATGACATTTTCTAACATAGTTAATATAGTCACTCTCCATTGTCAACCAAAACTAACCTGCTCTTGTGATCTGTCTAACCATCATGTGATTGTTTGCATGTGGTCCACAACTTCCCTTATGCATTTCTTCAAGTATTTTTTTTACTTTAGCAGCATTCACTCATCTCAACAACATTTGACTCGACTCTTCTTGTATAAAATTTTTTCATCAAGAAAAATCCCATAGCCAGTCTTCTAATAATTTGTTTGTCATTTTATGATTCGTGTTCTAGGTATTGCTGGTGCTTGACATGTTGTATGATATTGTAGTGCCAAGGTAGACCATTGACCTCTACTTCAACAATTAAGCTGTATGTCAGTGATCCTTGTACGTCTAACCAAATAGATTAAATCTTTACTTTGGTATTCACTTTGAACATTGTAGCCAATATAGCTAAAGCATCAGGTATTTGATTATCTTCTCAATTTACATGCCAAAATTGGACCCTTTTAAATTGTTTAATCAAGTTTACTACATACCTTTGGTATTACACCAACTTTGAATTTTTTGTTTCTCATTCATCTCGTAGCTGATAAATTACCAAGGTGAGTCCCCATATACTTCTAACACTCTAATCCTTTTTTCAATTGTCATTTGTAAGCCCGTTATGCATGGCTCATATTTTGCTACATTATTGGTACAATTAAAATCCAATACCATAGTGCTTGGATAGTAATTGCCGTTGAGGATATGAAAACTACTCCAATTCCATGCCTCGAAGCATTTGAAACTCCATTAAAAAACATTTTTCATGATTTTCCTATTAATTCACCTTATTCAATTTGGGAGATAGTCATCAAATTTTCATAAGGAAAGTCAAACTTAGTAGGCTCATATTCATTAGTTGCACATTTTGCAAGAAATTTAATTATCACACCTTCTTTAATTGCCTTTTGTATGACATATACAATATCATATTCAGAGAGCATGATTTGTCATCTCGCTAACCACCCCGATAATGATAGTTTCTCAAAGATGAGCTTGAGAGGGTCTAGTTTTACTATCAGCTAAGTTGTGTGATATAGCATGTATTACCTGAGTCTGTGGGCTATTTATGCCAATGTGCAATATATATATATATTTTTCAATTGAGAATATTTAGACTCGTATTTAATGAATTTCTTACTTAAATAATAAATGACTTGCTTTTTCTTTAGTGTTTCATCTTATTGCCCCAACATGCATCCCATAGAACATTCGTGCATTATCAAATTCAAAATCAACGATTTTCCTATGATGGGCAGTACTAACATTGACAAATTTGATAAGTATTCTTTAATCTTTTCAAAGGCACACAGGCATTCTTCATTTCATTTGTTGGGATCATTTTTTTGAAGCAACTTGAAAATTAGGTCACATTTGGAAATGAGTGGAGATATAAAGTGGGAGATTAATTCAACCTTCCTAGAGAACCCATTGCTTCTTTTTGCATGCATAGGGTAGATTAGGTTTGAATGGTGAGTATTTTATCTCGATCAACTTTGATGCCCCTCTCACTAACCATGAACCCCAAGAATTTTCTTAACTTAGTGCCAAATGTGCATTTAGCTAGATTTAGAATGAATTGGTACTTTTATAATTTTTCAAATAACTTTTTAAGATTGGTAATGTGATCTTCTCCCTCATAGGATTTTACAATCTTATCATTATTGTACACCTCTATTTGTTTGTGCATCATCTCATGGAAAAGGGTTACCATTACTCTTTGATATATAGCTCCCATATTTTTTAATTTAAAAAGCATAACTTTGTAGCAAAGTGTGCCCTAGATGGTAACAAACGTGATTTTTTCCACATCGATAGAGGTCATTCTAATTTGGTTATAATCTAAAAAAAATTTCATGAATGAGAATATGGAACATCAAGTGGCGTTATCCATGAGAGTGTTAATATGAGGTAATGGAAAATTATCTTTTGAACTAGCCCTATTTAGATCTCTATAGTCCACGTACATCCAAACTTTTTTTATTTTTTTTAGGAACTAGAACTATGTTAGCTACCTATTATGGGTATTTGGTTACTTTCAAAAAGCTTGCATTAAATTATTCTTTCACTTCTTTTTTTATTCTTAATAGCATTTTCAATTTCATGTCTCAACTTTTGTTGATTGGCTTGTATTCTTGCTGTAATGGCAATTAGCGCTCTATAACATTTGAACTGTGTCTTGGCATATCTTGGTATGACCCTGTAAACACATCAACAAACTCATGAAATAATTTCTCTAACTCTTACCATTTTATGGGTGAAAGTGACATGCCCACATTGACTTTTTTCTTATTTTCCTTATTGCCCAAATTGACTATGTCTGTAGCTTTCTCATAAGGTTCAATTTGTTTATTCTCTTGTTTTACTAGTTTCAATAAATCAAGGGACAAGTATAATCATTTGAATCCTCTTCATTATCAAGTTCATCAACATGAATAGGTTTTTCGAAGTCAAATCCTAGATTATCGTGATGATTATCTTCATATTCATTATTTGGAAACTTAAAAACAAGTGAAATTGAAAAGATATAGGCATGTGTCTAAGAAAAAAAATTGTAACTTTGAATAAATGAAATGAAAAAGGAAATGAACATGCAAAGCATTAATCATTTTATTGAGATAATAAAGGAAATATAAGCATGTACACAAAAGTCTTTCAAATGCTCTTGGGCAAAAGCATTAGGAAAATTAATTCATTATATTACTTTTTGAATGATTTAAGGATAATTAACAACTTCATTGTCTTCAAATTGTTCAGCTCTTTATTCAGGGGACATCAATACACGAGTGCCATCTTTCCTTGAGTCATTGTCATTTCATCACCAACCATATGGATATGGAGTTCGGAGAAAGCCTTCTTCACATTCCACGTAGATTTCTTTTTTGTGACCTTTAATGAATCAGGGTAAATACATCTGCTTGAACGAAATTTGTCATAGAGGTAAAGGATAACCATCATCTTGCACTCTGGCTCATATCCTTTAAGACTAGCTAATCTCATCTCTTTTTTCTTACCCATAGCTTTCTTTCTCTCTATCATAGTGACCTTATACCTTAGTTTGAACCTTTTCTTATTTTCGAATACTCCTAGTAGCTTCTTAGTTCCTTGCAAATTTTTTTTAAGGCAATACCTGAGGTGTTATCCTTTCCTAACCATTTGTTTGATGGCCATTCCTATAGTTTTTGTTAAGTATGAAGTGGGTATCTTTGATCCCTATCCCATGTAAGTTGGATTGATGAATTCAAAAGACTTAAAAATCTAATGCCTTCTTTATAGCTTCAATGAATAAAGTAGACATGGGCTTGGTTATTAGTAAATCTTTTTATTTAGAAATGCAAATATGTTGATCTTCAATTATAAACTTGATTTTTTGATGTAGAAATGATGGGATAGTGCCTACCATATAAATCCATGGTCGTGCCAATAGACAGCTATAAAATAATGAAATGTCAATTACTTGAAATTTTATAGTGAAAGTACATGGCCTTATTTGCATTGGTATTTTAATATCTCTTAGCACCACCCTTCAAAATTTATTAAAAGCCCTCACTATCATAGGAATGGTCTTCATGTATGAATATTTACGAGTAACATTATCAATGTGATCATGGGCATGACATTGATTAAAGAATCATTATTAATAACAACCTTAGCTTGATGTGGCCTTTGCATTTAGTAGTGATATGAAGGGCCTTGGTGTTGCCTCGACCTTCTAGTAGAATTTTACCTTTACTAAAAGTTATAAAATTTGGTGCCATAATATTTCTCATAATATGGTTGACATTCTCGACAAATATATTATGGTTCATATGTGCTTAATTCAACACTTTCAATAAGGCATTCTAATATAGTTCAAAGTTCAATAGTAATGACAACAAGGAGATACAAGTAGGCATTTTGTTCAACTGTTGCACCGCACTATACTTATTATGTTTAATTAATTTCAAAAACTCACAAGCTTGCTTATCAGTGATAGGTTCTATATAATGTGCATCTTAGACCATTAGAAGATGAATTTTTTCTCTTTCTTCTAATACGTCTTTTCTTTTTTGAGCTTTTTCTAGCAACTTCGAAGTATAACATTGCTCACTCTGAGTCATTCTGCCCACTCTGATTATGTTTGCAGTGTGGTGGTATCTAGGCTACTTGAAGCTCGACATTCATTTAATCCCTAAACCAAGACATTATAGTTATATTCCCATGGAACTACCTTGTCTATTTTGTAAGGAAACAAGCTAGGGATACGTTATAAGCAACCCGAGAAAAGAAATAGACTTATCTTTCATCAAACTTAGTTTTTCATCATAGAAAATTATCATCGACTTAGGCACAAACTTGGAAAACATGCTCCTTAAAAACTATTTTTTTGTTGGATTCATTAAATTTTGGTAATATTTTTCATAGAATTGTACCAAGGATATGTCCATCATTGCTTACAATACTTGGTGAAACATGCTACAATTTTGGATGGAATGCCCTATCACATCCATGTGATATATCCAAGTTTGAATTGAATTGTAATCTTCACGATAGATCCCTTTGTCCAAAGAAACTAGATAAAACATGTTGACTTTAAGCAAGCTCTCAAACACTTAACACATTAGGGTTTTAACTTCATCCTTGCTTCTTTTAACATACCTATTTTCCCATTACCTATTGCATTGATTATTGCCCTCGGCATGACTTTCTAAAGAATTTTCATTGACATTTGATTTTTTTATCAAAATTTACTAAGCTGACTTTGACCAGGTTTTGTAATTTGTACTTAAAAGTTGTGTAATTTTCTATGGAATGGCCTACATTCTTGTAGTGATAATCGCACAAAGCATTTGCATCATACCACTTCGGGTATAGAGGTAAGGACAGCAAATCAACCCAAAACCATTGGGTTTCGACCTGACTCGATCATCTAGGGTTGATTTCTTTTTGGAAAAATTGGTTTCAGGTTAGGTCCGATCGATTTTATATTTTTGAATGGTAGATATGGGTCAGGGTCATGTTTATATGAAACCAGACCCGACTCGACCTGAGATCTTTATCAAAATACCCTTGATGTTTATCTTGTGTCATTTTAAATTTTAATTATTAACTTATACTTATTTCATGTTTGAATTTTAGTTTACTAAGTTTTATATATTTCATAATTCCATCATCTATGGTGAGAATTTGTGAGTTTTAATTTACTAATAAGGCATTTGGTTCAGGGGAATCCATACATTTTCCCTCAAAATCTTACTTTTGGGTATTTAATTCCAATGTTTGGTTCAAGATAATCTAATTTTGGAGAAAATTGATAGATTTCCAATAGTACCCAAAGTCCCGAAATAAAAAATCCACCTCTCCCTATGGTATTCTAGGATTCTGGGGGGAGAAAGTAGCATTATTTCCAAATTTGACCTAACTAAAAAATTGTAAAATAACCTTTATCATTTTGAAAATCATATTTGAAAATGAATACAAGTCAGTTATAGGTTTCGACTGGTAAAAAATTTGGTTTATATATGGTGTTCAGCATGCAAAATGCTTTTAATAATCTTTTACAAAAAATTAAATGGGGTTATTCAAGGCATTTTTGGCCAAAAACGTATTGAATAATCCCTAAAAATTTTTATAAGGGGATTATTGAAGCCATTTTTTGGAAAAAATGCCTTGAATAACCTCTATTAGATTTTTTGTAAGGGATTATTCAAAGGGTTTATGGCCAAAAACACCTTCAATGATCCCTTATATATATATTTTTTGAGATTATTGAAGGCATTTTTTACTAGAAATGCCTTGAATAATCCCTTACAAAAATTTTAATAGAGTTATTCTAGGCATTTATGGCCAAAATGCCTTGAATAATCCTTTACAAAAAATTTAATAAAGGTTATTGAAGACGTTTCTACCAAAAAAACATCTTGAATAATCCTTAATAAAAAATTAAAGGGGATTATTCAAGGCATTTTTGGCTAGAAACACCTTAAATAATCTCATTCAATTTTTTGTAAGGGATTATTAAAGGCGTTTTTTGAGCAAAAACTCCTTGAATGTCCCCTAAATTTTTATAAGTTTATGGTTTAAGGTTTTAGGGCTTAAGAATTATTGAAGGCATTTTTGACCAAAAACACCTTCAATAACCTCATTCAATTTTTTTGTAAGGGATTATTCAAGGGTTTTCTAGGCAAAACTGCATTGAATAATCCCTTTAAATTTTTACAAGTTTAGCATTTATGGTTTATGAATTATTCAAGGCATTTTTTGACCACAAATGTCTTTAATAATCCCCTTATAAAAATTAAAAGGGATTATTCAAAGCATTTTTGGCTATAAATGCCTTGAACAACCCCATTTAATTTGTTAATTTTGGCCAAAAATGCCTTAAATAATCCCCTTTAATTAAAAACTGGTTAAATTTATTAATGCTTGTAATATATTTAGGCTATGATTTGTTAAGTTTTCAATAAATTTAAATTGGTAATAGATTGAATTTAGGTTTGGTTGGGTTGGATTCAGGGAAATAATATTTTTAATGGGTTAGGGTCAGGTTTTTCAACTAAAACCTCTAAGTGGGGATGGGTCGGGTATTGGGTAAAATTATCAAAGCTTCGGATTGAAGTGGGAAAAGTAAAAATTTGACTCGCCTTACCTCGTTGCTAACTTTATATGGAGGTTTCAACCGCTTAAGGTAGATAAGTGTAATGAGATGATTTTTACCAGTTGAAGATATAAATTGATGTAAGACATAAGAATGGGGTCAATGTGAATTTTCTTATGAATGGCTTATGGCTTTTTAGGATTGCTTGTTGAATTGTTTGGCTGAGTGAAAGGTCAGGCTACAGGTGTAGGGGCATTCGTAGGCATGTAAGGGTGAAAACTCAATTGGAGTGTTGGTTGTGTATCGGTTGATATGGTTATGGATTTTGGGAAATGTTATTTGTGGTAGGGTAATAAGGTGGGTAGGTTGGATAGAAGTGATAAGGGAAAAAATTTCCAGGTGGTTGATTCCTATAGGTCACAACATGTGTCTCTTGATTGCACTGGAACTTTAACTTTTTCATGATGAATTTTAGTGCAATGTTACTCATATTTTGGCTTGCTCTTTACGATTTTAGGCAAAATTGCTCCTAAATACACATTAATCTCTTATGTAGGTACAAATAATAAGGGACATTTTTTATTCAATTTGGAGGATTTTTAGTGTAATTTGTACAAATGGTCTAAACTAGTGTCAATAAGATACATTGACATTGAGGGAGTTTTTGTTCAATTTTCTTGCATGAATTTTGAATATTGTCTTTATAGTTTTTTTTAATAAAATGTATGATAGATATATTCATAAAATGTTTAAATTTTTATGAAAAAATAAAAAATGCAAGAAACATTGCTGTATGGACATGCATAGGAGATTGAGTGATCATGAAATTGGGTGTCACAAGTTGGGATCAAGAGCACCAAAGGGAAGAGATGAGTTGACACTTTATAGAGCTATGATGGCCATTAATTTGACTTCTTGGATCAACAATTACACATGAAAGAAAAAAGTGCATTCTGTTAAAGAAGCTGCCAGGCAACCAATATGCAACCCAACCATGAATGCAAGAATGAAGAAAGCTCTAGAAGCCTAGCCAACTGAATATATTTTTTTGAGACTTTAGGATCTGAAGCTCTTCCCTTCTACTTATAAATAAGGGGAGAGGGCCTGCCATTTAGAGCACTTTCGCTTAGCTTTAGATTTTTTTTTGTTTTCTTACATTTTCATTTTCTACTTTTTAAATTTTCTTAGCATCCAAACAATTTCTTTTTCTAGATTTTTACATTGAATCTTATTGCCAATTTACATTTTCTAGTGTATTTTTAAATGTTTTTTAAGAATCTTACAATAAAATTTATTTTTTCAATTGTTTTCTAGCTCAATCCACTTGATTTTTCGTTGATGTTCAAACTGTTTTTGAATTTATTTTTTACTAACCTAGCTCCATTGTTTGGATCAAAATTCATTCAGATCTTGTTCATTTTAGTTTAAGGTTTTTTTTCATAGATTCCTCATTCATATGACTACAACATAGTTCAAAAACCAGCTTCAAATTCATAGCACATCAATCCAAATCAAAGTTGGAAGTCACAGCTAGATGTAAGTGACAATGTAGGCCATACATGAACAATTAACTCTGGCATGGAACTTATTTTACCTTGGAGATCTATTTGCCTTCTTTTCACTTTAGATCTTTACTTTTACTTGTTATCTTGCTTATTTTCATTTTGTGCAATTTATTTCATGTTTTTAATTGTTGTTTGGATAATTTTCTTTGATAATGTTATGCTTTTCCAAATTCTATACTTGTTTTGAATTTGAGTTCGTTGAGCTAAATTTTTGGTTGATTCATACAATTTTCTTGTTAATTTAGATATTAACCCATAGATTTTGTTGTTCTAGCTCAGTTTAAGTCTATTCCTTCTATAAAGCTCTAGATCTAAGGTTTAAATTCATAATCGGTAGTCATTAGATTTTGAATTTAGTTTTGGTTTTCATGTTTTTAGCTTAGATTTTGTGACTTTTTGTAATAGCGTGCACTTTAATGTTGTTTCTATCTGAGTTCACTCATTGACCTTCTAATTTACAATTCAAACTCATCAAATTTGAAGCACATTAGTTTTGCAATTCTTGTTGAAGTTACAATTTTACTAGATTGCATTAACAGTTTGATTTTTTTTTTTTACTTAGATTTTTTATTTAAGTTGTTTCCATTTCATTGCAATTCTATTTTGAACTTCAATTTACTTAATGTTTTTGTAAATTTTCAATTTGCTTGATTCATTTATTGAATAAGTTTCTAGCAAGTGGAAGTTAGTAGTTAGTTGAAGTTAGTTACATTTGGTTATAGGTAGTTATTTTGATTACTTATTTTAGTTACTATTTTTTTGTGTTGATTTTTCTTCTTGTTATTTTTTATTATTAAATTAGAGTACATTTTAACTTATGTTAAATTTTGTTCAATTCATTTTAGTCATTGATTTTGTTGAATTTTCTAAATTGCTTATTTTACATGTTATTAGTTTTCTTATCGTTAAAAATGTACTTTGTGCTTTGTTTGATTTCATTTTCCTAGTTGGCTTCATTTTCATGCTTATTCTTTGATAGAACAAACTTTAGTAAAAGTAAGGTAATAACCGGTACTTAGCGTAGGAGTTTCTTCCTAATCTCTATGGTATCGACATTTCGATCAAAAGGTCACTTTTACAACTTGGTTAACCTATATACTTATAGTTCACCCTTATCATCTCTCCATCATTCTTCTTAAGTGGCATCCTTTTTTGCAACTAGAGCTATCACCCATTTTGATCTTGCTACTCTTGATAGCACTTTCTATCATTTTATTAGAGATCATTATATTAACATAATTCTTTGTGGCATTTGAACGAGCTTGTCGTAGTAAAATGCTAGAAGAGTACTATTGAATAGTACTATTATGTTCATTTTAGTCAAAGGTGGTTGTACCTAAATGATAAAATCCCTCCATCTATAGACAGATTTCTTAAAACTTTCATTGGCTCTCTTTTTTATGTTTTGCAATGATAACCTATTAGCAGCCATATCCAATATATGTATTAAGCTATGAAAGCTTTCATAAGGTTTTTCTAAAAATGTATATGACTCTTATCCAATTGTACATACTATCTAGCTGTAGACCTAGTGAGGTTGTCTTGTAAACAATGAACCAAAAGCTTATCATTGTACCTGAGGCTTGGCATTTTGTGATAAAACATCATGATATGGGTCGATGGACACTCAATTCCGTTTATATTTCTCAAAATCAAGAGTCTTAAACTTTAACAAAATTACTAGATCAAGGACTAAATTGAGTTCATTTGTACTGATACTGCCAAAAGTATCCCTTCCTTCCATATCTTTAGCCTCTCTTTTGGTAAGTCGTATTTATGTTGGATATCTTCTTTCATTTGACTCTATTATGCTTTTTAACTTCTCTTGCTATTTGGGGTCATTTATGTTCAAAATAAAGATTGGATTGACAAGGCTGCACCTTGGATTTTGCCCAAATTGTGCATGATTTTGTTGTTAATTAGTTGGTACATTCATATTAATAAAAGTATAAGGCTGTTCGCCCATAGACGGTGGATACACTCCTTGAAAAGCTCAAGCATGAGGTGGTGTAAATATGGGTGGGTAGAGTGGTTCTTTTCTGACATTATTATTTTCTTAACGACAATTCTCTTCTTTTATAATAAAAGTTTTAGCAATACCTTTTCCCTTGGCCATGCCCCTCATTAACTTTTCCAAATCCACCATTTGCCTTCTCATCTCTTTTTATATTTTAGCTACCCATTCTCATATATCTTTTTAAGCTTTTTTCATTCTCTTTATTCTGGCTGCTTGCTAATTTTTCCTAGTACTAATTTATGAATGTGTATTGTACAAGTGACTAGCAGATTGATCTTGAACCTTTAATGGTTGAGCCATCCTTAAATTTTTATTACCACAATTTGCAAAATTAAAATGCCATATTATTTTGTGAAAGAAATTTTTTTCGTTTTAATTAAAAAGTCACTACTTTAGTGAGATAAGTGTTAAATAGGACAATGATATGTGTGATGTAAGTATGAATGCATTAGGGGGTATTCACTCTATGACAAATTTCAAACGCTATAACTTTTCATTGATTCTGAACAACTTTTCATTGCACGAAGCCTATCATTCTAGAATTGTAACCATAAAAACATTTAACTTGCTTATAATAATTATTAGCTTCGACCAAAAAATCCAACAAATGTTGCCCTAGCCCAAGTTGGGTTGATTTCTTGCATCAAGGCCTTTACCCTTTTTACCAATTCCCTTGCTTTTCACACTACCTTGAAAATTTAACTGGCTATATGCTCTAAATATTGTTGTTTTTCTAAGCTTTTTGCCTTTAACTTCATTCAGGCATCTACTTCTAGATCACAAATGCAACTCCAACCTTTTTCCCTTTTTTGCCATTCTTTCATAATTGTAAAGAAATGGTCCTTATTGTCTTGTAATTGCTATTCCAACTCCTAAATTATTTGGCAAAGGGAATCTTTCTCCTTTTGCATTTCACAATGCTTTTTTTTATCTTTTATCTTGGCCTTTATTCTCATGTTTTCTTGTTGGCACTTTACTAACCTTGTTGAAGCTGTCAAATATCAACCCTTTCAGTTTTGTTGTTCTTAAGAAATCTTGACAGCTTTTTATTTGATTTTTTTAGCTTTGTCTTTCCAATGCTTCATCTATTCTTAGAGCTCAATCATTTCCCTATGTTGCCTACCATAACTTTTGACACCCTTTCCTTTTTTAGTTAAACTCGCATCTTCTTGTTTACCTAATGGAAAATTTTAGATCACTTTTGGTTGTATCTCGCTCTTACATTGCCTTTTTAAGTTTACTCTTTTAGGCTTTTGCTTCGTACCTTAGCTATCCCAACTCCGATGTTGTCTCAAATTTTTATTTTTCATTCTCTTTTTCCTTTTCAAGTTCTAGCTTAATAGGCTCGACCTTTGCAATGATTCTTTTGCCCAAGGATTGACTTGCAAAATAAGAAATCATTTAGAGGAAGCACAATATCTTTGGAACATTTTGCTTTCCAAATTGAGTAATTGGGCGTTTTCAAGAAGGGCTTCCAATCTTAGCCTTTAAGTCTTTTTTCATACTTGAACTGACTATTTTATTTTTCTTTGCGAACTTGATTCTTTGTAAGCAAATTTTACTTGGACAAGTCCATATAATGTAGAGACAAACTTTTTTCTACCAATTTGCCTTAGCACTACTAGTGTAGCATAACTTACAACCCTCACAGTCCCAAAAATAGTATCAATGGTTCATCTCCACCTCAATATAGCATAAGCACACGAGGCAACTATGGTGCCATCCATTTTATTTGATCACAGGTAAGTATTCAAAAGAATACTATCTATTCTTCCTTAGATTTTAGCGCAAGCTACTAACTCTTGGATTGGGGCTTTATTTTGAAGATAAGGTTTGGCAAAAACACTTTTGGCATCTAAAATGGCTTTTTATTCATACAAATAGCAATTGTGCACACCTTATGAAACATCTTCTGTTTTGGTGACAAAAATTGAATGATTGTCTTGGCTAGGATTGTTGGTATAGGATTACTCGTCTAACTTTCAATTTTCTCAAACAAATCAACCACTGCTAGTTTGATGTAGCCTAGAGTTTTCAAAATATCACTATGCCATAAATTGTCAAGATGAGCACTGCCATGATATGATCATTTTCCAAATGTCCTATAATAAATCTTGTAGGAAATGTCGAGGTATACTAGCACCTTTACCTTTATCCTTTGTTAAAGTGTCCATAACCTCCATTTTCATCCCCATCAATTTAGCTATCTTCTTATAGTATCCTGATTTTGGTTTTCTAGCATACATCTTATCGGGGTGCTAAAGTTCCAATCCCACCAAAATTGAATATTTTTTTATAACGGTGTTAAGTCCTTTTCATTAAATGTGAAACATCTGTATGATGTGTCCTAAAATTGGACAACCACCCTAATCAATTGCTCCATAATCCCTAATGGAATAAGAAATGCAATTTACCCATACTTTTCATAAAACTTCTTTTTTCTTGTTTAGTTTATTTGATTCCATATGATAGCCAAATCTTTTAAATTATTCTGTGTAAGATTCAAATGTATTTTCCTAAGCAACCCTAACACATAACCAATAGGTAGGCAATCCCCTTCCTTTTGTTAGGTTTTCTTAGACCATTCATACACCTCATTGTATGTCTTACATGGAGCACTTAGAGAAAACAAACATATCTGTAGTACTGTGGGATCCATGAGAAGAAACTTCATTTGAAAGATGCCTTGGTGTAAATACCTCATTATGTTACTGTAGTATGCCAATGTAATTTATGCAAAAGAAACACAAAAAAAAAAAAAAATGATGACAAGCTATTATATGAAGTTATGGTATGAAATTTGAAAAAAATTAAAAGTTAAAAAAGGAAATATTAAATGGTAAGCAAAACACCTTTGGTGATAATGAAATAAGAAAAGCTTAGGAAATATAAAAGAAAAAAAAAAGAAAACTTTTTTAAAAGGAAAGGAGATGATATAAAGATTTTGTGTTCCTTTTTGAGAAATTAAGATGAATATGCTTACATTTTGTGATTTTCCATAGAAAAAGCATTGCAATACAAGTGTTCCCATGTTTGCCTTAATTTTAGGGATGGTTTACAAAGGGCAGGCATGGCTCTATCTATGGTCAGCCCTTATGGCTTACTATATGCTTGATTTGGATTTATCATTGTCTAAGAGGTTCCCAAATTGTTCCTCACTGGCATCCACATAGGACTAATAAGGCACCTCGGTACTCACCCATTGTAAGTTACAAACAAAAAGGGTTCAATTTGAGTGGGAGTATTTTACTTTCCAATGCGAAAGTTATCACCTCATAAAAGCATAAGTATTTTACTCCCTCATAAGAAGGTTCAAGCTTGGGTGTAAAGTTCATGCATGTATGAATATGCCATTATGTGTATGAGTATGTGTATAAGGGAATATAGTATTACAACCTTATCCTAGTACTTCACAATTTAAAGTATAATATATATGAAGTATAAAATAAATGAGCAAATAATGAATATATGACATTATTAAAATGAAATACAAGTTTTCTTTTTTTTTATTTTTGTTTTTGTTATTATTGTTATTATTTTTTTAAAAAATAGAATCAAAATTAAGGAAATTAAAGTTAAATACCAATTAAGACCATTAAATCAAAATTAAAGAAAACATGTAATTAAATTTTGGTTTGACTCTAAAAAAGAAACCTCAATAGAGTCACCAAGGTATCACAATAGTTTTGGGAACCACTAAATGAATTTTAAAATCAAAATAGGGAGTCACTACCAATCTTTTTGGCTAGGTGTGATTGGCCACCTAAAAAACTTATCTATTTAATAAATTTTAAAATTAATTAAAACTTATTTAAAAGATAATTTTTGAGTTTACAAAAATAAAGTTGGGTTCTAAAGTATGGTTCCACGAGGAGAAGAATCAACACCTCTATAGCGCTCATTTTAAAAACACTACTAATTAATCATGTTTTATCCTTTAACTTTGATAAAAGTGATCTTACTTTGATAAAAGTGATCTTACTTTTGATATTTAAAAATAATTTTCTTAATGTTTTTTATTGTGGCAGGAAATATCCCTTTTTAATCTTCTGCTTGAAAAATAAATGAAAACCTTACATGTCACAAATTTTCCAAAAATATTCTAATATTTTAGTAATATTAAGGAGAACTTTCTTAATTAAGGTTCTCTTTAGAATCATTACTCAAATTTCTCAAGAATCCCATCCTCGTGGTTCATATTTATTTTTGAAGTCAATATTTATGATGCATGTAATGATACTCATAATTTAACCCAAATAATATTTTCCTTTTATAAAAATTCTTTCTTATCTTTTTATTAAATAAAAGGTAAATATGAAATCTTTATTGAAAATTATTCTAAATGCTCCTATATTTTGACAGTGTTTTAGAAAAATCTTCTCACTTAGAGACTTTTAAATAATCACTACTTGGATTTCTTTAAAATCTCATCCTCTAAGATTTCCATTTAATTTCGAAATTAGCATGTTTTCATAAATTTTGATATACTTGAATCAATTTATACTATTATTATATTGTATAAAAATTCATTTTTTAGTAAAGAAAAGTAAATGAGAATTTTTTATGTTGAAAACTATTCTAAATGCTCCAATACTTTATCAATATTTAAAAAAAAATTTCACCAAGAGATCTTTTGAAAATCACTACTCAAATTTTTTAAATATCCCATCCCCGAAAATTCACATTATTCTCAAGGTGACTATACATACATGCAAAGTAGATAACAAAATGTGATATCTATGCAAATTTTTTTTATAGTCTTACTTATTTTCCTTATATTGTATGTTATTTGGCTTAATTTCTTTTTGTTTTTTATTTGTTTTATTTTTTGTCGTTGTTTTAATTATCTAATTGTTTTATTTTTATTTTATTTTTAAAAAGAAAAGCAAAGAAAATCTTTTTTATTGAAAAATTTTCTAGACACCCCAATACCTTTGTGACGTTTTAGAAGAATTTTCTCATCTAGAGATTTCTTAAAAATCATTACTTAGAATTCTTTAGAATCTCATTCTCAGAGATTTTAATTTTTTTTATATTTAAAAAAAGAAAAATAATAAAAATAATTAATTACTGAAAATAATATTCATGCATTCTTATATATAATTTTATTACTAAAAAAGACTCATATTTTCTTTCATCATTTTTTTTATTTTTACTATTATTTTTTTAGGAAAATAAGTAAATGAAAATCTTTTATACTGAATATTTTTCTAAATAATCCATTACTTTGGTCATGTTTTAGAAAAATATTAAGGAATCACTACTCAAACTTTTATAATACGTTATCTTTGGAAATATTTTCATTTTTCATTTTTCTTTATATTTTTTCATGTATATTTTTTAATGTGCTAATTTTTTTAACACCAAATTTTCTATTTCTTTTTTAAAAAATTCATTCTAGGGATTTTAAAAATAAACATGAAGAGAATTATGTATCATTATTAGAGTTAAAGTAGTGAAATTTTTTAAAAATTTTAATTCCCTAAAGTCAATATCAATAAATAAGATTATACAAATAACATATATATATATATAAGCATGCATAATTTCAGCTAAAGGTGTTACCTTGAATGCCCAAAATCCCTTGATTTAATTTAGTGATCTTTCAAATAGATTCCAAGCTAAGAAGTTGTCTAAGTGTTCAGCTTCTAATAGTAATACACATGAACTCTTGTGAAAAACCTTCTCTAAGGTTTGGTAAAACCCAAAGCCACACTATAGCTAGCAAGTACTGGCAAGACCTCTTGTATTTTCATGAGTTTTTCTCTAGATGCTTAGTTAGTTACTCTTTTCTTACTTGTTTCAAGATGGGGCAGCTTGATGTTCTTTTTATAGAGGAAGCATTTGGCCACATTAGGTTTAATACTTGGAATACAACTTTTCACAATTAACCCTATACTAGTCAAATGTATCAAACATGGGAAACTATTTCTCTTTTTTTTATTTTTTCTATTTTTGGCCATACTAAAATCAAAATTAAGTCCAACTTAATTTGTCCGAATTTTAATCTTTCACAATTGTCCTATTATGAGTGACCCATTAGGTTTTTTAGCGTATTGGTAATAAACACAAGCATTGAAGCCTTAGCATTTGGCTATGGATGAAACAAACTTTTTGTCTTCATCACCAATTCTCTAATAAGCTAATCTTATATTTATAGATCATGATCAATGCTAGCTTCATTACCATATATAGCTTGATAACCCATTTGTGAATGGTCTTAGTGTATAATTAATATCCTATTATCATATAATATCTTGGTTGTCTACTCAATCTTGTTCAACCAAGTTAAGTTTTGTCTTTGACATAAACTCACAAATGAGTTTTAAAACAATTCTAAAATTTTATTTCATTTTAGTGAAAGATTTTTCAAGTTAATTTAATCAAAAGTAGTTGAAATACTTTCTTAATCACACAAGGTGATGAATCCTATCTTAATTACTTCATGCATTTTCATATGCCTCATGTTATGCCCAACAATACTTGATTGGAGCATTCTTGGTTAAAACCATAAGAAAAGTAAAGTCAAAGTATAACATTCATCAAATAAGATCATAAGTAATCTCAAGTCAAAGGATCATTTATACAACCATCATAGGAGAATGTAGCTACAGACACTATGTGAACTACCATATAGTATTCTCATATCGGGTCATGTTCAATAAACTTGTTCTTGTAACAAGCACCCACATGTTAGCTCAAGTTTACCCAAACTTTAACCTATGAGATTAGTTGCTTACCTTATAAGCAAGACCATAACCATGTACTAATCTCAACAGCTTTTGTCAATATCCTCTTATTAATAAAACACAAAGAATAATTTTGGAACACATAGCTTTTATGCAATTATGATCTCATAATTATAATCTCATTGTAATTCCCTTACAAAACTTTATTTATATTCTAAAAACTTTATCACATAAGCATCAACATTGAAATATAAGTATACAAACTCAATAATAAAGAAATAAAACCTTTATAAGATATCAAATATCAGAGTACTACAAATATCACAATGTCTTAAACAAAATATAATTTGGCTTGAAGGGCAAATACCAACAAAACATGTATAAATCAATAAATAAATAATAAAAAAATAAAAAAAATGAAAAATAAAAAAAATTACCCAAAATGGGTTGGTCAACATTGGTCAAAGGTCCAAATGGTAGTTTAGCTAGTTATGTGTGGTTTAGAGTAGTTTTTCACGGTCTGAAGTGGTTTTGAAATGTAAAAAATTGGGTTGGGTGGCTAGGTTTAGATTAGGCTTGGTCTTATGCTATTGTGGGTTTCGAGTCAGGTGTGTGGGTTGTCCGGTTAGGTCGGGCCAATGTGTGGATCCCTTCTTCAAAATGCAGTGTTTTGTTTTTTTTATAAAAGTTGAATTTTTTTAAAATCATTTTAAATCTTTCTTTAAAAAAAAAACCAAAATAAAACTTTCTTTCAAATTTCAAAAAAGAACAACTAGCCCTCCCATTTCTAAATTTTGATGGTTGGCCATTATCTTAGCTACCCTTATCTTAGCCAGCGGCCATTACTGGTCGATGCCAAAAAACTTTCCAAAAATGCCAAAAAATCCTTCTCTTCTTACTCTTTCAGTCTAACTGTTCACTAAATCCTAAACCTGTGACTTCTAATCTTTTTTCTGCACCACTCTACCACTGAAACAACTTGGCTTACATTATGTCTCTTCCCTTCCCTTGGTATCCCTATTCACTTAACTTCAAAAGCCAAGTCCTACTTAAACACTTTTAAATCGAAACTTTAACATTCTCTCTTTTTTTTGGTGGTTTTTTTGTTATTTGTATGGCTTGATGATATTATTGCTTTAGAGAGATTATGGCTTGGTTTTTTTGGTACTAGCAAATTGTTAAGATTTTTTAAAAATTTTTTTTTATGTTTCTTAGATGTTCAGTTATGAGTTGATTTGGCTGGGGTTGCTAAATAAATGGTGTTGATGTGATCTTTTGCTATGAAAGAGACTTATAGTCTCAACGATGAGGATGGACTTGGTGGTCAAGGTAGGCTGTCTTGGTGGCTTAGGTAGGTGATCACAATGGAGTTGTAGGAAAAATGTATGGTTTCTAGATGCAAATGGAGCGCTTCTGATTTTTTGGTCTATGTCTAAAAAAATCTCCCCTGCTGTGAATTCTACTTGCATTTTATTAAGGATTGTAGACCAAATCCTCTCCTTTGTCTTTGTTTGGGAATTAAATTTTTTTCAAAAAAATAATTAAGGCTTTTGGATTGTTCTTGCAGCGATGGATTTGGGCTTTGAAATGTTGCCTTTTGAGGGAAAAAATGAAGGATTTAAGAAAGAAAAAGCTAATTTTTGGGATGTTGTTCTATTATCAATTGGTGTCATAAGTGAAATAGGTAAAATGAGAGGAAAAATTTGAAAGCTGAAAGTGGTGAGATAAATTAGGGGAAGTGAAATTGGAGCTGGGATGAAGGAAAGTAAAGGGAGGCTACTGCCATGACAGTTGACCCTTTTATTTTTTTTTAATTTTTATTATTGTTTATTTTTATATTTTTGCATTTTCATTTTGATTTTGTCTTCAATTAATTAAAATTGAATTTAAGCTTTCAAATCCAAATGATTTAATTCAAAATTGGATTAGGCTTAAGCCCTTTTAAAATAATCTAGGACATTTAATTAAAACAAGATCAAAATGAACCTAGCCCAAATAACATACTTGACTTAGTCTAAATTGGTTTGCCCGAATCAAGAATAAAAATTGATCACGATCAGATTGTCTCGGACAAAATTAGGTGCCTACAAGGTTCAAAAAGCAAATTTTAGTTTAATAGTAAGGCTTAACTCAAAAAATTAGATTACTATTTTAATTAAGTAAATAATTTAATTAATTAATATTAAAAAAATCAAAATAAAATCAAATCTATAAAAATAAAATAAAATTAGCAAGTGCCATGTATGGCACTCGCACATGAGAGCCAATCGACCTCTGCATTTGCATGCATCCTCCCATTCTTAGGTGCTCCTTGTGACTACCATATTTGGTTGTTTCAGCCATTACCATCTATTGAAGAAATCTAGTCTAAAACTAAAACAAAAGGGACTAAAACACCTAGGAATTAGATACAAATTTTTTTTAAAAGTCTTAAACTCTGCACAACCACCTTTACTACAAGAAATTTGATCATTGGGAATGCAACCAGTGACACCTTGGAACCCTACAAATCCATAAAACATAGGATTTGATCTCTTACCTTGGTTCTAAAAATTGAGCCTTCATGAACACAAAAAAAGATACAAGAACCTTTATAAAAAAAAAAGCTTTTCTAGTCTATCAAAAATCCAAACACAAAAACAAAAAAACCCATCCTTTGGAATAGGGAACCAATGCCAAAAACAACATACAAAAAAGATGTTTTAGTTCTCTTCTTAAGAGTTTAAATCAAGAAGTTTTGGAATAGATCTAGGATTTTGGGTTTGTTTCATTTAAAAAAGAAACCTAAGGCTCATAGAGAAGGCTAAAAGGATCATTTTTTAGTTTTTTGGGTGTTTTTCGATGATTGACGACAATGGCCAATGATGGTGAAAGCAATTGGCCAAAAGCAGTAGCGATCGATAATTTTTTTAGGTTGAGGCTTGTTGGTGGGGAAGAGTGTTTGAGAGGTTTTTTTGAATTTGTTTTTAAAAGAAAGAGATGAAATGAGTTTTAAAAAGTTGAGTTTTATAGTTGAAAAAAAGGCACAAAAGAAAATGTTTTAGAGAATTAGGATTAGTGTGCCAACCCAACTTGATGACTCAATTCACGTTAGCCCTTAGATCGGTCTAGTTGAATCGCCTGTTAAACCAGCTAGATTGCTGCTAAATCACTTGATCTTCTCTTAAACTGAGACTAGCTCAACTGAATTGGGGCAAACCACTTCTAGATCGTTGACTAGCTGGTTCAAGTATTCTCTTGCCTTTTTTATTATTATATTATTTATTTTTTTGTCAAGTTATTTATTTTCTTATTTATGTATGTTTAAAATTTTAAATGTCAAAAATAGATATTTAATACTTTTTATAGTAAAATAATGCTAATAAAAATAAAATTTAGATTTAAAAAACATAGGATAAAGTTTAATGCATTTATTCTTAAAAAAAAATGTTACTGATAAATAAAAAGGAGAAAAAGAAAATTTTTATTCGATAATGAGATTCTAAGGAAATTCGTGTAGTGATTTGTATGAAATTCTAAGAAGTTTTTTCAACTACTACTAATATATTAGAGTGTTTATAAAATTTTTCAATACAAAAAATTCCTTTTTCTTCTACTTTTCAAACAAAAAAAGTGAAAAATAAATTAAAAAATAAAATTTTCTTTAAAAAAATGAAGAAATGATGATAAATATTTTAAAAAGAAAAGTAAATAAAATAAAATAAAAGATAAATTCACAAATAAAAGGGTGCATGCCTATGCATGAATATTATGTTTAATTATTTGTATTGCATGTATATCACTCAATCTTGGAAAAATAGATGTGAACCTTCAAGGATGGGATTATAAGAAAATCCAAGTAGTTATTCTTAAAAAAATTTGATGTCAAAAAAATTCTTTTGCTGTTAGTAACATTCTAGAATATTTTAAAAGTTTTTCAATAATAAGATTCTAATTTATTTTTCCTAAATAAAATGGAAAAATAATTTTAAAAAATAAAAAAAGAGAGAAAATTTTGTGAAAAAAGTTAAATAATAAAAAATGAAAACAAAAACAAAAAAAGCCAAAATTATGACAAAGAAAGGAAATTAAGGGAATTATTTTTTATATACCAAAATTTAGGCTTTTATTATCAAGATTAAAGGATAACACATATTAATTGATATCATTTTTTAAAACGAGCGCTATAGAGATGTTAATTCTTCCTCAAGTATAACCGTACTACCAAAATAAAACTATTTTCTAGACCTAAAATTATCTTTTTAATAAATGTTAATTAATTTTAAAATTTTATTAAAAATATAAGTCTTCTTTGGTTGCCAATCACACCTAATTAGAAAATATTGGTAATGATTCTTTGTGTTCCTCAAAACCATTATGACAACATGGCGACTCTACTAGGGACACATTTTTTATGAGTTAAGTAAAAAATTAATTATAAATTGTCCTTAATCTTGATTCAATGGTCTTTATTGGTATTTAACTTTAACTCCCTTGATTTTGAGTTTGTTTTTTAAATAATGATACCAATAAATAAAAAATAAAAGAAAATCATTTACATCTCATTTTAATTATGTTAGTTTTTGGTATATATTATTTTTAATAAATTGTAGGGCATTTAGGATAAAGATGGTGATTTTATTTTCCTTCACATATACGATGAAACATTGCATTTGATATATAAGCTCTATATTGGGCTCTATCCTTTATAGGAAGAAGTAAAGTACCTATGCTCTCATGAAGTGATAATCTCTGCAATGACAAGTGAAATATTTTCACTCATATTGAACTCTTTGATGACTATTAAATTTATAGCATTTTATAAGTCCATTTAGCTTTGAAATTTTGAAAATTTCCTTGAATTTGGTGCTTTTAATGTATGAAGTTTTGATTTTAGGGTTTGGTACATGTGGATGCAAAAGCCATGCAACCTATGCAAGATGGTGCAATATTCGGCCAAGACCAAGACCCGTGCAACATTATGTCATGCATTAAAAGATATAGCCAAACCAAAAGTCCAAGGGATTTCCATTATATCTTCAACCAAAGAGGAGTTATAAATGCATGAAGACTCTTTGTTTATCTTAAAAGAGTTTTAAGCCAAGAAAAACACATCAAAATAGGATAAAGGGTAGATTTATTATGCAACAATGACTTTTGAGTTTTGATCTGAGAGAGTTTGAATTCAAGATAAATAAATTAAAAAGATTAGTTTTGGAATTTGTTTTAGTCGAAACTTCGTTTAGATGACAAGATCATGGTGACTTGGCAAGACACGAGTAAAGGGGACCAATCAAAGAATACCATTGGGCCAATACAAGCAGCATTTCATCTTTGAAGATCCTTACATTTGACCAACCTCTAACAAGATCAAGATAGCATTATAATCTTTTAGAATTCAAGATAAAGTAGGACTTTGTAATTGTTATCCCCCTTGGCCGAACCTAGTCCTATAAATAGGCCAAGAATTCTCACTTTTAAAGCATTCATCCCATCTCCCATCCAATTCTTTCCTTTTCTTCTTTTCTTTTTTTCTTTTTCAGTTTTCTTTAGTTTTTTTTTTTTTTTTGCAATTTGGCTAGGATGATAGACTAGCCATAGGTTTTTTTTCTCAAGCTTTCTTTAAATACAAGGTCTTTTTACAAGTTTAATAAAATCTCATTTTCTTTCTTTACACGTTTTATTGTTGTTTTTCAAGCACTTATTTAGTTTTTAAAGCATTCCGTTATTCTCGTTTCAAGCCATGTACAATTTGATCTTGCTTTCTTTTGTTTTTGTTTACATTTGGCCAATTCCTAAAGCTACCAAGTGATTGTTAGTTAGTTGGCTTTCAGTTTATATATTTACAATTTCCATTGTTTTACTTTTGTTTTCAATTAACCAATCATTCTTTTGAATTGCTTAAATATAAAGCTTTGAAGAAACTCCTTTGGTACTTGGTTTCACATCCTAATTATAATCTTTGTGGGAATGATACTTGCTTCATTACTTTATTACTTGATAGCAATCTATGCAATTGTAGCTTAAAAAGCAAATATTAAGCTTTTGGTACTGCTATTGGGAATTATATTGGTGTTAGAAAACCAATATCAATACTAATTCATTCGACTTTGTAATTTAGACACATTTTATTTTTACTTAGTTTAATTTGTTTTGATCTTTTCTTTGTTTGCATGTGCAGATCTTGAAGTGTTGATCTAGCTCCACTTGATAAAGAGATAAGAAAAAAATACTTAGGTGACTAAGATAAGAGCGAGCAACCAATATAATCTTAATGGCAAATGCAACAAACGAAGGTCATAAAACTTTTAGAGACTATGCTATCCAAAACCTTAAAGCCAATAACTTCGAGATCAAGCTTTCCATCATCCAAATGGTCTAAACTGTTGTTTAGTTTGGAAGACTACCAAATGATGATCCTAATCTCTATCTTTTTAATTTTCTTAAACTATGTAATAATTTTAGATATAATGGAGTTTCTGGTGATGCTATAAAACTAAGATTGTTTTCATTTTCTCTCAGAGACAAAGCAAAGAGCTAGTTGTCTTCATTTCCTATTGGCTCCATTACAACGTGAGATATTGTAGTCCTAAAGTTCCTTGCCAAATTTTTTTCACCAAACAAAATGGCAAAAATGAGGAATGAAATCACAATCTTTCAACAATTTGTTGGTAAAACATTGTATAATGCGGATGAGAGATACAAGGAGATGTTACGTAAGTGCCCATACCATGGTCTTCCACAATGGCTTCAAATCCAAATATTCTACAATAGGCTAACACCACCAATGAAAACAACCATAGATTCAAGCACTGAAGAAGCCATTATGAGTAAATCAAATGAAAAAGGCTATAAGTTGATTAAAGAAATGGCTATTAATAATTACCAACAGGGAATTAAAAGGAAAGTCCATAAGAAAATTGGCAAGCCTAACCAAAAAGATAGATGCCAATGAACACCATATTAGAAGTTGATGAATTTAATGTATACGGAATAGATTTTATGAGACCTTTTGTATTTTTCTTTCAAAATATCTATATATTGTTAGTAGTAGATTATGTTTTAAAAAGGGCAGAAGCCATAGCATCACCTTCTAATGATGCCAAGGTCATACTTAGATTTTTAAAAAAAGCATCTTTTCAAGATTTGGTACACCTAGGGCCATAATGTGTCGAGATTATTAAAAAAAGTGCATTTAGATCTCACACAAAACAATTTGAAAGATTTATCCATCATCTAAGTTCAGTTAAGTGAAGAAAGAAATGAAAGATGTTATGAAAGATATGGGAAAATTGCATCCCATATACTGGTGGTAATTGAGGAATTGTTAATTAGGTAGCTATATAGTTTTGGGATCCATCTTATAGGTGTTTCATTTTTAACCAAGAGGATTTGGTTCCAACCTTGAGGAGTATTCATTTTGCTTAGGATGGAACTAAAATGTGTGGAGAAGATGTTTACTCAAAAGCCAAAATCAAGTTATCGCAAAATATTGGCAAAGCTTATGAGGGTTAAAATTGAAACTATACTTTTTTGTGAAACCCAAGGGCAAATATCTAGTTAACCATTGGGATTTTCTCTGCAATTTTGTTTAAAGGCATCTAGATGATGATCAAGGCATGGTTGTATTCACTTTGGCAATATATGGCATGGTAATCTTGCCATAGACTTTGGGCTACGTGGAAATAATCGTGGTGTATTTTTTGAGCAAATCAAAACTAAAGCAATTAATCTTTCACCAACAGTCATAGCTGAAACCATCAAGCCATTAAATTTCTATTGATGAAATGGAAAAGGATGCTTTATAGGATATGCAGCGTTGTTGTATGTATGGGTGAAAAGTCACTTAAAGTGTAGGAATAGTGCATTCTTGAAGCCATATCTTCAAAATATGGCATTGATTAAGGAAATTTACAAAAGCCAATGGCCAACGCTAAAGACTAGAGAAAAACGGATCACATTCTTACGAAGGCATACCCTAGATAAAATATAATGGATGGTGCCATGGATACCTCGCGTGCTTATGTTGTATTGAGGAGAGATGAATTACGGATATCGTTGCTAGGACTATAAGGTGTGGTAAGTTATGCTATGTTGATGGTGCTAATGTAATTTAGTGCAAAACAATTTGTTCTTTCAACTCGTGGCCTTGTTCAAGTGTAATTCACCTATTGGGACCTTTAATCCACCAAAAACATATGAGCAATTAATCCAAGTATAAAAGAAGACGTGAAGATAAAGATTAGAGCCTCTTCTAGATAAGGTCACCTTTGATTACCAAATTTGGAAGACAAGGCAGCTAAAATACATAGTGCTCCTTCCGATGATGGCTTGCATCAATCATACCTTAGGGTAGAAACCTAGTTGTCAGAAGTTAAGCTTGTTAGGAAAGAATTTGAAGTTGAAAAAGATGAACTAAGAAAAAATTTAAGGCTTCGAAAAAAGATGGGACAATTGAGATACGAAGCAAAAATACAATAGTAGATTGAAAAAGGTCATAAAAGAATGAGATGTAGCCAACAATGATTTAAAAGATCTGCACTAAGAAAACAAAGAATTACGAGTCCAACTAAAGAATGGAAAATTTACCAAATCTTTCATCAATTAGCAACATGAAATAGAAGAGGTACAAGAAGAAATGAACCATTGGAAAGGCAAAACTCAAGAAAAGTAAAAAAAGGCTAATAGAATTTCTCAAGAGTGTCCAAATTAAGAGGAATTGTATTCAACTACTTCGGCAAGATTGGTAAAATGTCAAAAAGAAAAGGAAAGGTTGAAAGTCAAGCTTGAAAAGGGGAAAAGAAAGCACTTTAAATGCTAAATGAAAAAGAGTCACTCTGCCAAGTGATCCAAAAGTTGGAGTAACAGTTACAAAACCACAAGAATCATATTTCTACAATTATAGATAAATGGCAAAGAAGGGAAACAGACTAGAGCTTCATGTGAGACTTGGAAATAGATGCCTACATGAAGTGAAAAGTGGAAAGCTCAAGAAGGTAACAATATATATAGTATTTGACTAGTCAAGTCAGCAAGGCAATGAAAAAAGAAAAAAAAATGGTTGAAAACGTGGAGACATTAAGGAAAGAAGTAAATACCATAGGAAAATATGGATAACGCTTAGTGAACTTTCTAGTGAGCAATTTAAATGTTTTTATGGATATAATTTTAGAATGATAAGCTTCAGGTAACCAAAGTTGTTTGGAATTAATGAAAAATTCTAGTGTTAAAATTTGTTAAAAAGCAAATATCTCTCACTTGCATTCATTGGTCATGAGCACCACATTTGTTTTAATAACCAACAATTTCTTAAAAAAACCACAATAACAAATAAAAATGGCAAATCAAACCAAAAGAAAATTTTCAACTAAAAACATACAGCATTCTGATTTTTTAAAAATTATGGTAATAAAGGTTCAAGGATAGCTCAGCTGTAAAGTCTTCAAATCAACTTATTCGTCATTCATACAATACTCGATCATATGCAAAAGCCATGAAAAAATAGCAATTTAATTGAATGGATAAGAATGAAAAAGTGCAAGAAGAAATAAAGGAATAGTTGTCCATAAAGATGGCTATGATAACCCAGATGAACAAAAAGAAAGAAATAATAAGCAAAGAACTCCCTAAGAAAGGCATCAATAACATGAGGACGATGATCCCCCATATCCCTTAGGTTTCACCTTATATTGGGCCCAGACTTCATAAGGAGTATAGTCACAACTTACATCCTTCATGGGAATATATCCATTTGCCTACAATCTTATGCTAACAAAAAAAGTGTCTAGTTTTGAAGGCACACCATTCCTACTATAAGAAAGAAGTTGTCATATCCAATACCAAAGAGTACAACTATAACCTGTATCTTTCATGAGAATACATCCATTTGCTTACACTGTTATGTCGACAACACAAAGACCTGCCCAATTTTAAAGGCACACCATTCTTGCTATAAGAATGAAGTCATCAAATCTAATATATGTTCCTAATCTAGACCTAAATGAGTGAGAGAAGCTCAAAAAGAACATTTCTGAAGTAGGGGAAGACCTAGGGTCTATGCATAAGATGAACCTTATGGAGGAATGGCTAGGGGCTATTGAAAGAATGGACATTTATGGCTCGATGGATGCAGCCGAACTGTGCTTAGTGTTGAATGTAGTCATTTCACCTAAATTCAATGAAAATCCAAATATTTTTTTTCTTGATTAAAGAAAATAATTTTTTAAAAAAACATCCTTGTGATAATGATATTGAGGAAATTGGTGATTAGTGTCAAGAATGAACATACCTGGTCATTTCACTAGCCATCTCATGTTGAGAACCACACCATTCAAAAATTTTTAATTTTTAATTTTCATAAACCTTATTTTCACTTGACCAAAACCATGATCTAATTAAGGCTATGAGCAAAGAAAAGGATGATTAATTTACAAAATCATTTCAAAATTCTGTGTAAGCTAACACATAAGGCACTTTTTAAAAGATTCTGAATTGTGATAATTTGATAAATGTTGAGGCTATTTCAAACACATCAATGCCCAAGCTTTTTTGTAAAATCCAAAATTTTTAATTCCTTCTTCGAGGGCACAATTATTAAAATGTCATATTTTCTCAGTATCTTTTATCAACATTTTGGCTTGTGCAACTTTCATTTCCCTTTTATGCTTTTCCCAAAGTTTCCCTTTGCCCATGTTTTGGGGCAAATTTACCTAAGGAACCAAATTATTTAATGTCCATAATATCTTCAACATTTTGATTGGTGTGACTTTTGTTGTCAATAAACGAAGATTGCATGAATAGCTTGAGGGGACTTGAAAATGAAAATTGTTACATAGGTACTCGTTTGATTAGAAAGTTGAGATGGTGTATTCTGAGCATGAATTATAAGCAAATAGAAAAAGAAAGATGAAAAGAAAAGAGTTGATTGTAATATCATGCATGTGACACATTCAAATGAATCTAAAATCAAAGAAAAAAGAAAGTCATCCCCAAAGAATTGTTTTTTAATGAAAGTATCCATGCTTAAAATGATAAATGGCCATATTTTATTATTCTTTTCACAAAATAAGAAAACATCTATTTGTTTACCCTTTTAGAGCTTGCTTTTTTTTTTTCTAAATGAACCTTAACAAAAATCACCTTCCTTATTAGAGGCAAGTTCAAGAAAAGATCTTATCAAGATGGCATTGGATCTTTTGTTAAGCGTTAAAAAAGATGCCTTATGTTAAAGGACAACTTTGAAGTAAGCTAAATTCCAAAATTTTGGACTCATCTTGTCAAAAATGGAAGCATGTAAAAAACCAAAGAATGAGACAAAGAAATGAGAACAAAAATGAAAAATAACATGCTTAAAAAGTGAAAAGGACAAATATTCTTATGAAAAAAAAATGATCTTTGATTTGATGAGCTTCAACATATTTTTTAGGCGTGTTATCCTTTTTTTTTTAACCCTAAACCTTGGCCTACGTTACGTCTTTTGAAAAGTCTATTTTGATTATGTGTGCATACCTAATTTAGAGAGTTTGTTCCTTAAGAAGTCATTACAATTTGATTTTGCATGAATTTTGAATTTTTAAATGCATGGTGAAACAATCCCAAAAAAGAAGAAAAAGGAAAAAGAATGAATGAAGCCCTATGGTAAAAATCTAAAATGGGCAATTTAGAGTAAGATTAAAAGCAAGTCATGCATAATACTAAGGTGAAGCAAGAAACCTTAGAAAGAAAGGAGCTCCAATGAATAAATGAGCATTAAAAACCTTTGAGTTGCACTTTGAAGAATTGTTACAAATTTGAACCTTTTTTTTCCTTTCTAGAAATTTTGAGCATATCATAATTAGTCTTATCATTTGCTAAAGTGTCATGTATTAAGAACTTCAAATAGCGCTAGAATGAAATGGACTTTTAAGAAAACTATCATTTGTGAGTCTTAATGAAAAAGCATTGATTTTTTTTTTATCCTATGGCATAGTTAACTTTGATAGCCAAGATTTTGATATACTATTTTAATGTTTTAAAAAGACTCAACTGCGATTCACTTTATTCTTTTTTGGTAATAATCATTGATTCCTAAGAGATTTTATCACATGTTTTAGAACAAAAATGAAGAATTGATTCATTTTCATGGAAAATAAGTTATGTGGGGTAATTTTCTATTATCATTCGATAAGTTTAAAATAAGAATATGAACATCTTGTAGAAATGAAGTTCTAACAACCTTTTTGGGGCAATTACAGTTGCATCCTTTCGTAAGTTTTTGAAAAAACACTTGAATTTTAATTGTTACATTGTGATGAATGAAAAATAGATGATTTCTAAACCAGTATTAGAAGAGTGACTTTTCTAGGGCATATAGAATCATTATTTTGAATATTGCATTGGCATTGTTGTTTGACCTATGCATTTGCATTATTTGGTAAATATATAGATCATTGTTTGAAATGTTGCATATGCATTGATATTTAGACCATGCATTGATATTTAGACCATGCATTTGCATTATTTGGTGAATATTTGAATCTTTGTTTCGATAATTACATTTGCATCATAATTTGGACATGCATTTGCATCATCTAATGAGAATTGGAATTGTTGCATTTGTATCATTTAAAAGCCATGTGCATTATTATCATGGTATTAATTGTATACAAAATTTTGACTTTGATGAGAGGTTAAGAATTTTTAGGAGAAGAAATTTTAAACTTTTGAATCCTTAAATAATGATTGCTTTTTAAGATATGATTTTGATTTCTTAAATGAGGAAAACTTTTTCAAGATGAGATTTTGATCATCGAATAAGAAAAATCTTTCATGATGAGATTTGTTTTTGGACAAGAAACACATTCCAAACTTTTAAAGTTCAAGAGCCTTTGTTTTAAACGAGCTTTTGTCAAAGTTTGATTTATAAGACCACAAGGCATAATCTCAAAGTCCTTTGGGCTTTATCTTTAAAACCTTCGAGCATGATTTTTAAAACTTCCGAGTACCATTTTCAAATTTTTAAGTTGTAGATCCTTTTGTTTTAAAAGAGGTTTTTTCAAAGTTTGATTTGCAAGAGCTCTAAATATGATCTTTTAAAACCTTTGAGTACCTTTTGTTTAAAGAAATGTTTCATGATTTGTAAGACTTCGGGTATATTCTCAAAGTCCTTTGGGTATGATTTTTAAAACCTCCAAGTACCTTTTTTCAAAATTTGAAGTTGTAGAACTTTTGTTTTAAAGAAGCTTTTTTCAAAGATTGATTTATAAAACCTCCAAGAATGATCTTTTAAAACCTTAGAGTACCTTCATTTAAAGGAATTTTTCATGATTTGTAAAAGCTCAAGGTATAATCTATAAAGACTATTGGGTATGATCTATAAAACTTATAGGCGTGATCTTTAAAACCTCTAAGTACCTTTTTCAAACTTTTACAGTTATAGAGCCTTTGTTTTAAAGGAACATTTTCAATGTGGAGAATAATTTGTAAGACCTCCTAGTACAATCTCTAAGAATTTTCAAATGAGAATTTTTGAGTTTCAAATGTGAATCTTTAAGTTTAGGATGTGAATCTCCAAAGTTTTTCAAATGAAGATATTTTAAATTTTGGATGTGAAACCTTAAAATTTTAAATAAGAATATTTGAATTTTATATATGAATCTTTATAACATTTCAAACGAAAATCTTTGAAAATTTGGATGTGAACATCTAAATTTTTTTAAATGTGAATATTTGAATTTTGGATGTAAATCACTAACAAAAATATTTTGAATACGAATCATTGAAATTTGGATATGAATTTAGAAATTTTGGATGTAGATTTCTAAAAAGTTACAATTGCAAAACTTCATAATTGTGAAGTTTTGAAATTTCATTTGTGAACTTTCAATTTTTGCAAATCTGAAAGTCTTGCAAATCTTTAATTTTTACAAATTTGAGTTCTTACTAAATTTTGAATTATTGCGAATCTTTAATTTATTGCGAATCTTTAATTTCTTATGCGTCTTTGAAATCTTGCAAACTTTTGAAATCTTTGATACCTTGCGAATCTTTGAAATCTTGCGAACTATTGAATTTCAAAATGCAAACTTTCGAATTTAATTGTGAAGCTTGAATTTCAAATTGTGAACCTTTGAATTTCAAGTTGAGAATCCTTGAATTTCAAATTATAAACTTTTTTTCAGTTGAAAATCTTTGAATTTTTATTTTGATTTAAACCTAGATATAATGGATGCTTATGTCATTGTACAATTTTTGTTTCATAAAAAATGCACAAAAAGAGATAATTATAGATATTTTATTTTATCTGAGATTATTTGAAATATTTCAGAGTCTTGAGTTAATTTCGATATATTGATTCATAATGGTCTAGGTTTTAATGCTTGAAGTGGGCTTTAGATAATCAAAGTGGGTTTGGGCCTTGACTATTACATTAGACTAGGCTTTAAGTTAATAAGCTCCATTTTCTTTCTTTTCTTTTTACATTTTTAACTTTGTAATAATTTTTGAAAAATTTTAGATAGGCAAGACAATTCATTGAGTTGTTGAATTAAAGTGGTATTCTTTTGAAGATAGAGTTCTAAAGTTGATTTTCAAAGATAAGTGCAAACATTTTGAATTTCAATCCCATTTTAACTTTGTCTCTTATTATAATCGGGGTGTAAGGCTTATGAAAATAACATCAACAATGACAGAGAGGAAGGGGTCTAGTTTGATTCTTCAGTAGTAATCAAACACAATTCAACATTAATAGCCTAGCCTATTTTAGCCCTTTTTCTCATAACCTTCCCATCCTTGAGCTAGCTCCACCATCTGCACACAAAAGGCCACCACCACTTGAACCATCGTGGCCAGCAGCTTAACTCCATCTTCACTCAAATTCTCACCCTCACCCTATCTCAACCCTACAGCAAAACAACTAAAGCCTTATGCCACCTAATTGATCCGAGACTACCATTGTTCACCAATAGTCCCACAAACACAGGATCAGCCTTTTTCTTTAGAGTTGTCATGACCACCCATCACCACCATTGAGCACAACAATCCCTAGTCCATCACTGCCACTTTTGATCTACTATTTCTAACTTCCTCATTACCAACACCTACTATCTATCACCAAATACACACGAGCTTAAACCTTTCATCACCGCAAGCCACAAACACACACCAGTACACAGAGTGAAATTATTGGGCAGCAATATACAAACAGAGAAACAACCATAATTGATCCAGCAGAAATAATCAACAAGCGACAGAGTACCAAAAACAATAACCCACAATAATCATCAGCAACACTCATTCAATGAAGTAAATTCCAACAGTAGAGATACATACAGAAATGTGACGAAATTTTTAGGGATTTGACTTTTGAACGTTGTTTGGAAATTTTTTGGTGTTTGGGTATCTTCGGTTAACATGAGTAGAAAAGAGTTGATTTTGAAAATATCAGCGGCTGGCAATGGTGGTAGTCGACAGCACCCAGCATGACTTTTGAGAAATCCGAACAGTGAAGAGGAAGAGAATGGTGAGGATAACAACATACTGAAAATTTAGAAAGATCGGACAGTAGGGAAAAGCTGAAACGGCGGTGGAAATTCACAATTTTGGTTTCAGATTTGAGACATTAGGGGACAATTTTTTAGAATCTGACCCTAGATCGAAAACAAGAAAATCGAAAGAGGGGCTCGTGGTGAAATTTGGGGTCAACGGAGGAAAACCGACGGCAACCTTCGGCGGCAACACGGCAGGGTTTAGCTAAAATCTGGAAAACCTTGGTTATTGTTCTTGGTGTTCTAAAAATCCTAAAGAAAGGAGCAGAGAACTTTTAGAAAGAGAAAAAAACAGAAAATGAAAAAATACGAAAGAAGTTTGATGTTGGCATTAAGGAAACGGGTCTCCTCAACTCGCGTCCAGTGACCTGGTTTGGGTCTGCCCCAATAAAAACAATTCGCTCCGGCCCGTGTGAAAAAAGTTAAGCCCAATAATGAACCAGATCATCCAGCCCATATTTTCAAGCTTGAATGAAGATTTAATTTGTGCCTTTCAAAGCTTAATTTTTTGGACTTACAACTTGGGCGTAGTCCAATCATTGGTACAAAATTTTCTATTTCTATTTATCTTATGCTATTGTTAATTATTTATTTACTTGATTATGGATGTTTTAAAAGTATATAAAAATAATAATAATAAAATTTTGAAAACTAATCCATAATACCATGCAAACTATTTGACGATTTCAAGCGTTGACAATTATTTCAAAATTATAAATTCTATCAAATTATTAGATAATTTTATAATAAAATTTAATTAAAAATACTTTGAGTTAATCTTACAAGACTATTAGAAGATTTAGATCTCAAATTAAATCTTACTAAACTATTAGAAGATTTAATGATTTTCTTATAAAATAACAAAATTTCTAATTCTATCAAATTATTAGAAGATTTAAATTTCAAGCTTAAAATTTATCAAACTATTAAAAAATTTAACGATTTTTTCTTAAGACAAAGTCATTAATAAATTTTCAAATAAAAATCCTAAACAAAACTATTGGAGATATGCATCAAAATAAAATTTTACCAAACTATTGAAAGATTTTATTGATTTTGAAATAATTAATTCTTTAATATATATTAATGAATCCAACACGAAGCCTGTTTAGAAGAGGCCACTAGTCTCTATGAATACTCTTTATATGAAAAAAATTTTCTTAAATTGGTACTAAACTATTTGAGTAATTTTGAGATTAATTTTTAATATTAAATTTACTTGGTAAATTTACAAACATGTTTTAAGGCTTGGATATCACAAAATTAACTGGAACCATTATTTGGATGAGCATTATAAGGATGCTATAATCTTTCTCATATATAATCGTACTTTCAGACCTAGTTTTAGTATAATATATTAGAATTAACATTTTTAAAGATACTTGAGTCAAGCTTAAGATCTCTTTAAAAAAGAATAGATTTAGTTAAATGACCAATCACACCTAAATAAAAATATTGATAATGACTCCTTAAGTTGTGTCTAGAGATAGGTTCACGAATCTATATATTATAATAGCGTGCCAACTCGACCTGACCCGATGACTTGCTCACCAAACCTGACAACCCATTTCATGTTAGCCTTTGGGCCTAGGGTTGTAAACGAATGAATACAAAGGAATAAACATATGTTTATGGTTTATTCGTTTATTTTTAAAGATGTTCGAGTTTGGTTCATGTTCAGTAAGAAAATTACTCTATTCATTTGAGCTCGGTTCGTTTAAATGATAAGATATTCGTATTCAATTTGTGTTCTGTTCAGTTCAATTAAATAAGTTCATTTGTGAACATGTTCATGAACATTAAGCGAACATGTTCATGAACATATTTAAACGAATATCTTTATGAACAATAAACAAACTATAACTAAATAAATTTAAATAAACAAATCCTAAACGAACACAAATGAACCTTAAAATAAGATTAGGATAAAGGATAAAAATGTGATTTTGTTAGTATTATTATAAACGAATAGCAAATGAATAACAAATGAATAATAAATGAACAAGATTTAAACAAATATTAAATGAACTTATTAATGAATATAAACGAACAGAACAAGCCTCTGTTCGTGTTCGGTTCATTTAATAATAAACATAAAAATACTATTTAAGATCATTTATTAAGCTTAATAAATGAATAGAAGTCAAATATATTTACAAACAGTTCATCAAAATCTCTATTCGTTTACACCTCTATTTAGACCAATTAGGTTGAACCAACTGAATTGCAGTTGAATCACTTGATCTTCTTTTAACGTGACATGACTCAGTTGAATCAGGTGAAACCGTTTCAAGAGCCTGGTCGGTTCAAGTATTATTTTTGTCTTTTTTATTTATTTTTTAATTTTTGTCAAGAATTTATTTTTTTATTTATGCATGTTTAAAATCTTAAATCCTTAAAATAGATATTTAATATTTTATTGTAAAATAGTGCTAATAAAAATAAAATTTAGATTTAAAAAAAATAATGATAAAGTTTAATGTATAAAAAATGTTACTAATAAATAAAAAAAGAGAAAAAAAAATTTTATCCGATGATGAGATTTTAAGGAAATCCATATAGTGATTTCTATGAAATCTCTAGATAAAAAAATTTTTGTAAATACTACCAATGTATTAAGAGTGTTTATAAAAATTTACAATACGAAAAAAATTCCTTTCTCTTCTACTCGTTAAACAAAAAATGTAAAAAATGTAAAAACTTAAAATATAAAATTTTATTTAAAAAATGATGAAATGATGACAAATATTTTTAAAATAAAAGTAAATGAGTAAAATAAAATAAAATATAAATACACAAATAAAGGTTGCATACCTATGCATAAATATTATATTTCATTATTTGTATTGCATGTACATCACTCAATAATGGAAAAATATATGTGAATCTCTGAGGATGAGATTTTAAAGAAATCCAAGAAGTGATTTTTAAGAAATTTTTAAGTGAGAAAAATTCTTTCACTGTTATCAATGTATTAGAACATTTTGAGAATTTTTAATAAAAAGGTTCTAATTTACTTTTTTCAACTAAAATGAAATAATTTATAAAAAAATAAGAAAAAGAGATTTTTTTTTATAAAAAAAGTGAAATAATAAAAAATGAAAATAAAATAAAAAGGCTAAAATTATGACAAAAAAAAAGAAGTTAAAGAAATTTTTTGTAAATACCAAAATTAAGATTTTTTTTTTGTCAACATTAAAATATAACACATATTTAATTGGTTTTTTTTTTTTATATATAAAATGGGTGCATTAGGGTGCTAAATCTTCTTCATGTATGCCGTACTTTCAAAGTCAAACTGTTTTATCATACATTAAAATTATTATTTTAATAAATTTTAAATATTTATTAAAAAATTAAATTTTTTTTAAGTAACCAATCACATTTAACCAAAAAATATTAATAGTGACTAGTATTTTTTTAAAATCGTCTAACAGTTTCCAAAATCATTATGACATGCATGATTTGAGACCTCGAGTTTGTTTGATTTGATAAGGACTTGATTAGGGATCCACCCCAAAACTGGAATTAATTTATTGTTTCTTCTTAATTGTTGGTTTTAAATACAAATAAAAAAAATTATTGCTAATTTTGTCAATCAACATATTTGGCTACAAAATATACATACGCCAGTGAGGGGGAAGAATAAAAAGATTGATTTCATGAACTTGAGAAAGATATTTGAATAACATAAACTATCTTGGATTTCTAAAGCAATCTTAGTGAATCAAATGCCTTAAGAAACTTTGTATAGAAATTCTTATAATAAAATACAAAGGAATTACATAAGTGATAAAAAATTTAAGAGGTAATTGTTTTGAGATCAGATTTTAAGTTGCCAAGTCCTATCTCTGGCCAATCCTTTGCCTAGGATGTATAGGTATATCTATTTTATATAATTTGTGAATGGGTTATGAATTTTAGCAATCACTAAATCAAACGTACGGATGATATCGTTTGGGTTATTTGAAGATATTGATGATCAAATTAGTAAAAGTATACTCGATCAAAATATGTTCATTCAAAGTGTTATTCCATCTAGCATAGAGAATACCGCAAAATACAATTCTAATGGAAAGTTAAGGATAGAAAGAAAAGAAAAAGCTCCATTTTTCACCAAAACATATTACAACCCAAATGACCAAACTTGTACATTTAATTCCCATGCAAGAGTAGATTCCACTCCACATAACCCAATTTAATTCATTGGGTTTTTCCGTTTCTGTTTTTTTTTTTTTTTTTGAAAGAGAATTATCACCCTCTCTCATTTCCAAACAAAATTAAAATCATGACACAGACTGCATACAATGAGAACTATCTTGCTAAGAAAAGAAGTGAACATCTTTACTTTTTACAACTCACATACCATAACGAACATCGGTAATCTTGCTCTTGATCCACTTGAAGCTGTTCCTAAAACTTGACTTTAGCTTACCTTCCATTGTAAACACGTTGTATGAGGCGATTCTCTTCTTCCTCTTAAACTCTGGATCATTTGATGCTGCAAATCCGTTACTTTTACCACATGGCCCGTTAAAATTATACGAATTTGATTGGTTTTTGAATTCAAATTCGCCAGAAAAAGATGAAGAGTATTCAGGGAATGACTTGCTCTTCTCCATGACTTAAAACCAAGGTAAACCTTGGTATATTTTAGCTAGCTATAATAATATATAGCAAAGCAAATTGTTGCTATCTCTTCTCTTCATGGGATTTATATTAAGGGGAAACAGGTAAGGTTGGTGCACTTGCACCTCAAAAGAACGTGATTGGACAAAATCTTGGACGATGAAGATTGGAGAACTGATTAAGCGGGGAGTGCATCATGATCCAGTGTGGTGACAGACCATGTGTGATGTTGGGAGGATGCTTTGAAAATCATGGTGTGGGGGGAGAATCATGAGAACCAGTGCTTGATGGCTCCTAGTTGTATGCAACATACCATGGCACCAATGAGTTCACGTGGTGGAGATGGTCCACCTAACCCACCAATTGGGGTGTGGATGGGGGTACCTTAATTAATTTGTTGATGTTTTAGGGTTTAAAATGAGAGGCAATAAACTCATAAGGGAAGGTATGATGTTAAGATATGTTTGGATGCAAGTGCAGTAGGAAAGTGGGTCTCAATTGCAATGCACCACTAATCAATCATTTTTCATTGGAGGGAGGACTCTCAAGTATAAAAAAGTTGATTGGGAAGGGTTTCTCACTTTACTGTGTCTCTAATCAACCTTTTTTTATGGGAGATTTTTCCATGAAAAAAGGATTGATTAGGGTGGAGTACAGTGAAAATATTCAAGGGAGAAAATTTAGTCCATTTTTAAATATATGTCCAATGTCTAGTCAGTGTTTAACGTATAATCAAGTTTCTTAGGGTTATAGCCCAACCTTACCTTTATTAAAGTGATGAGAGTCATCCTCTACTTTATGCAAATGTAGGTGACTTAGTGCTCTGTGGGTCTTTTGTATTTTTATGGGCATTATCTTGATCTCAGCCAATATATGTGCATTTTTGTATTTTATTATATTTTGATTTGCAAATTGTTACATTTATAACGGTAATGATTTGCTATGAGTATCATTATGCATTAGGAATGATCCAAGGGCTGTTGTTTGCACACCATCTAATGTGCTTTACTATCATCCAATAAACTATTGATAAGTAGACAAAATTACATTTCATTCATCCAAAAACTGTTGTGAATTAGGTTAACCAAAGTAAATTGGCTATATGGAATTGGATTGTGGAAGACAGATTTGAACTCAATTTTTTGAGTAAATATTAAATGATTATATGAGAGAGAAATGCATACCAGGAAATTTCCTTAAATGCTAAGCAGGATTGTATTATTATTATTATTATTTTATCTTTGCAGTATTTTTGAATGCCAATAATAATTACTTTTTGATGTAAAGAGCCAGTTTTTGCCTATCTAGATCTGTTCTTTTCTTTTTCTTTTAATTTGATATTACTATCGTGTAAGCCAATCATTGAAAGATTAATTATCTTTTGTGAAATCACATATTTATAAGAAAACAAAATTTCTTTCGCTTTCATATTTGCTAGCTAGCAACCAAACTAGTACTCTTCCAAAAATGCTTCTGAAAAGGATATACACTATGAAAAGATGGCATGACTTATATTCTATGTGACTATATGGTTCAGCCTTTATTAGTTTTTTTTTTTTTTCATGTATTTTTTATCTTGCTTGCCTTTGCATACTGTTTTCTGGTTTCTTCTTGACTTCTTTTAGGATGCTTTTTTATTTTTATTTTTTAAAATAGAACTAGCTATATAGAATATTAATTTATTTATTTTGAGAATTAAACTTATTTTCATTATGCTTGAGTTAACTTTAATTGGCCATTAAATTATTTTTATACCAATTGATCTTTCTTTGGGTCCATGATATGATGATGAATGTAATTAGGTTTATAATAATTAATCAGCAGGCTTAATCCCTTAAAATTGTTCGAGAAGAAGATTAATTAGATTCAAACAACTGTATTTTATAAAAATATCCTTAGCTCTTTTGGAAGATAAAAAAAACAAGGCTTAGGTATTACATGGAATTTGGATTTCTTGTTCATCATGGAACTTGTAATTCCTTCTCCAGGTGTGTAATAACAATATAGCAGGCTTAGCTATTAGTAGATATGATTCTACTTTCTTTTTCTTTTTTTTTTCTTTTATGATGAAGAGAAATTAAATTGTCAATGGAGAATCTTTGGAGTATTGGGTATGGCATAATTAATGCAACTTCTTTTAATCTTATAAATACATGTAATCCTTACCGACCTTATAGGTAACAAGTTCTTAATTTTTAATTTGTTGAAATTTAATCTTCCAACTTTCAAATTTAAAAGGATCTTCCGAATCTCTTATTCTAAAGTTAATGTTAGATTTACTCCGAAAAGAAAAAAAAAAAGATATCACTAAATAATATTTATTTCTTTGCCCCGAAATCCTAACTTTATTTTTTAAATACAAAAGAAAAATCATTTTTATATGTTGCCATCATGAGAAGATTATATAAGAGAGAAAGCCTGCAATTATATGAAGAATAATTGATGAGAAAGAATATATAGTATGAAAATCTTACTTATTTACTCGAAAAATGATTAAAAATTAGCTAATGAGCTTAAACTTTATAGACACATTTCAAATTTCATTTCCTTTGCATTTAAATGCTATATTAATTCATTTCCAAAAAAATGATACATTAATTAATATCCACAAGGAGATACTTAAGCGATTAATTAGAATTTGACATTCCAATTTGAAGGTTTTGAGTTCAATTTTTTTTTTTTTTTATTTGAAGAAGGAAATGTTTGAATGGTGCTCTTTGAGTACGTGATCAAGAACCAACAAATTGAACCCAATATTCTAAGCATTGCTACCCACAAGGGGTAATTAGTTCAGTGCAGGACTTTTCTTTTCTTGTCAACTCGTGTTCAATCCTTGTGAGAAGTATTTTAAGAGTAAAATTTTGAATATAGCAGATTAACGTAGGCACTGCGTCTTTAAGATTGTTTGAAAAGAAATTTAGATTTAAATAAGAGCTTGAAAATAATCCCGACCGTTTGAAAGAAAAAAACACTCAATTTCTTGAATTCTAATTTTGGAACAAGAAAGAAAGTTTATGAGATGGGAGAAACCACCTCTCAATCTGCAGTCTAAAATCACATATTTATATAAATTAGAAAAATTTATTTTTATGTTTTAGAAGTCAGTGCGTATACTCTGGTTTATATATGAAAGAATATCTTGTTACCAAAATATATTAACATGTATGAATGTATCCCATGGGCAACAGCCTTTATACTTGGTTGAAAATTGTCTCAAAAAAACTACAGAAGCATAAAACTAGTGGCCAACAAAACCTAATTGCCATATTATGAAATCTGTTCTGTTTCCACCATTGTCTAATTCTTTTTCCGTTTGGGATTAATTGAAAAATACGTCCAAAAAGTAGCAAATATTCGAAGCAGAAAGTAATCAAAATCACATCCTGTTCTCATCTCTTTCTTATCATGATGGAAAAGTTGGCCTTGTCCCAGCTTAAATGAAAGAAAAATCGAAACTCTATGATATCAGTCGTGACATGAAAGGCATAATTTTGCCGCTACTTTGGATTGGCTTGGCATGCATTTGGGAAGCCTCATAAATATATATTTATATAACATAAGATAATATTAATAATCCTCTTATGTATGCTTATCATATCAGGACAATTCGTGTAAATTTCATCTATAATCCTTAATCTTTTATTGTGATTTTACTTTAATCCCTAATCTTTTAATTATTTCTTTTGAATTTTAAATTTTTAGAATAGTTTCACTAATTTGATCCTTTTTCATTGTTCCATTAACCATCGAAAAAAATATCTTTTTCATGTCGGCAGATTATCCATGCATGTGGCATGGCCCGTAGTTAAATGTGAACATTATATCAGTGTTTATAGAATTATTTGACCAAAAAAATAAAAATGAAACAGAACAATTCAAAGTATAGAAATCAAAATTAAAAATTAGGGACCACAAACAAAATAAAATTTGTTTGAATAGTTCACTTTCTTATTGTACCACTGGAATTCTTATTGCGTTCATTCTCATCAATTTGGTTGGTTGGTCTTTTCTGTGGTTTACAAAGAAAAAATATCATATTCCTTTTCAAGTCAATTATAAATAGTTGGGACTGCAACAGCGCTAAGCGTCATTGCTAGTGACTCTTCAACTGCTCAAGGAGTCAGCATACGCATATATAGTTGGAAAAATGCGAAATGGAGAGAGAGAGAGAGAGAGAGAGGGGATTGGGATTCCATCTGATTTGGTTTGAACTTTTGGCTGTTACGCATGAGAATTTCTGTGTTGCAGAAATAATTAGCAATTCCACGATGGAATAAGCATAAATAGGACAATTGGTTTTTTTATAATAAATCAAGTGAAATATGAAATCTAATCTTAGATATGATCTTTTTTATTAAAGGGAATGCATTGCATTAATTTAACTTTTTTTTTTCAACTAAAGAACATTTACATATTAATGAGAAATAGTTACGTCGAAGTAACCTCCAGTCTCTTAGGGTTGGAAACAAAATACCTATAAAGTTTAAGGCTAATATCATTCTTAAGTACATCAAGTATAAATCTAGGAGTAGAGTAAATTTCATAAGGTCCATTAGCATTAACAGCTCTCCTAGACAAAAGATATGCAGCACTTCTTTTCCTGTGGCAAAAATGAACTTTCACGTAATAAGAGCTAAGAAATCATTCAATATGTTGCCAATCAAAGTAAGAATTAAGATATCACATATTCTTGGAATGTGATTTATCAAAAACATATGGAAAGAGAGATTCTATAGTTTTATTAGGTTCATCGAGATTCTGTAGTTTTCTCAAAAAATTCTGTCCAAATATGTCACAGTTATGTTACTAAAATTGTCACTGCACGTTTAATCTTCGCTGATAATTTTTATTACAAAAGCTGTCATTAATCCGTCACAAGTGATCATCGTAGTGACAAAATTTTGTTATGGAATATTTTTCTGTCAAGTTTGTCCCCAAAATCTGGTTGAGGTAAAAGAACGATAGACTTTATGGACACTTACGAGAGTCTTCCGTCTAGGATAATCCAATGAAGCTTGTGGATGTTTAGAGCAGGTTGGATTGGGCTTGCTCAAAGAGAGTCCTCAAAGTCCTGGGCGAGCAGTATGGAGCCTGCCAAAGAATAGAGAACAGTTAGGAGCATTTTAGGTTTAGGAGAGTGCAAAGAGATGAGGAAGGAAAGAGAGAACACAAGAGTGATTGCGCGTGAAGTAGTGGAGCAATATTATCTTTTGCCCTTACCTTCCTCATAAGTGTGGCGGCTGTCAATACCAACAAGATTTTCAAATCTGTCCTGTTCCAATTGTAAATCTTTGTCTGAACAGATTAAGTGTCATGGTCAAGTCTTGGTGTACCATGGTCCTGCTATGATTGACCCTAAACTGAGCAGCAGACAAGGTCTATCAGGGTAGTGGTCCTAGAGTAGTGTGCAGGTAGTGCGAGCTCTAATCCCAAGATGTGAGGGCACCGTAGAGTTTGGTAGCTAGTTGTGTGCTCCCGGTTGAAGGCTAGTGTGGTTGCCTCTGAGTGGGTCGATGGAGCAATGAGTGAAATGCTGGTATTATTAGGGCCAAGATGCAGGTCACTAAACCTTGAGTTGGTTGAAGAGGGCCTTGAGATGGCTAGAGAGAAAAGTATCTCCATTTCAGATATTCTTACAGTTTCTGGTAGTATAATTGTGAAAGCTCCTACACTCTTTATAGGGAGACATTTGGAGTCATCTCTCCACCACCCCCTTGGCTAGCCTATTAGGTGAGAGCTTGACTAGTTTAAAGTGAGCTACTTCTAGGCACATGTGGTGTCTAAGTGGCCACGTATTGTTGGATCATGAGTATGAAACTGTATCTCCTCGAGTCATGGTAAATTTAGGGACGGTTGGGGTTGGTAGGCCTCATATTGCACCTTTGCATTAAATCGTGGGGTTAGATGTTAGCATTCGCTATGCTCCTCAATTTTTTCGCACTAAGTCAGATCGATAAGTAACCAAGGATCATGAGATGCTGCTTGTGTAGAAAGGCACTATCAAGCCTGATGGATGAGCAAGCTAGCAAGTAGGTGCACATTTAGACCTTTGTGGCTACTTGATAACATGTATGGGTGAGCTGCGACTAGTGCAGCACACTTGAGTAACTAGATGCGAAACAAGCATGATGTTGGATGTCCATCATGTGTGTGGTGGCTTAAAGTGAGGCTAAGAAGGTCGGGGCCCTATGATATGAACTTTGTGGGAATGAGATGAGCCTATAGTGGCTCCAGGTTGGCTTCTGACTAGCATTTGTGTTGTGCTTCAGCCTTGTAGGCACGAAAGCTTGTGAATGGTTTGTACGGGTATGGTGTTGGGTTCTCACTATGCTAGATTGAGATACTATGATGAGAACTAGAGTGACGTGCCTTTATGAGCCTTGTGGGTTGGTACTTAAGACCTTGGTGCCTATGGGCATTAGAGTGGGGCTCGAGGCCACCTAAAGACTTATGGACTTGTCATTTGATGGGAGTTGGGTTCCTTTTTCGATGAGTTTGGGAATGATATGAGAGACCTTACAGGGTCAAAGCTAAGAAGGGCTCTTATGTATATGGCTTGAAGGATCAATAACAAGTTACCCATGAGAAAATGGATTTGCAAAAGGCTGACCTTGACTATGAATAGTCTTGAGGCAGCATGGTCGCATAGTTTTGGTATAAAAAATGTGTGGTCTGTGACATTAAGTCTGTCTTAAGAAGCCACATAGGCAATTCTTTTCTTATGGGTGTATAAGCTTGATACTTTTTTCAATGTTAGGCCTGGTGTTACGGGCGGCTAAGCTTTTTCTCGATGAAGCAATAAAATGTGTGGCAATTACATGGATGCTTCCACACAACTCAACCAAAGATAGTTTGATATCTAAATAAGTAACCAATAAGCCATAAATTAATCTTAAGAATGCATAACGATATATTAAAACATAATGGATGCACACCAATGCGACTCCTGGTGTCACCGAAAGAAAAAAAAAGTTTAATTAAAATCGAGAATAGTATAACAAGTACAAAAGTAACATTGAGTCTTCCACCATTGTCAAGGGTAGAAGGGCAGCTCTAGATGGGTGGTTTAACACATACCTTAGCCAATGAAGTAACCTAACAACACACCAATTATTCAACCCCTCTAAAGAGCTTAAGAGATTTTATAACTATACTATCAATAACCATTATAATGTTTGAAATTGAGACATGTTTCCTAGCACATAAGATCTACCCTCTCTTTTGGCACTCTACCTGATTATGGCCATATACAAGGGTAGCTCATAACATCCTATGCCTAGTCTTAGCTATATACAAGGCTGGCTCATGGCATCCTCTCCACTTATTTTGTTAATGCCCTTGCCTACTTGCTAGCCTAGAATTCTTCAATTTTTTGCTCAAATGCTTGAAGGTCATGATATTTCTCTCAACTAGTTTTTTCTAGTCTTAAGCCCTTCCACTTGACTAGATATTTATGGACTATTTTTTGAGAGACTTAGGTTACCCTGTCAGCTAAAACCTCTTTAACTCGATGTTCAAATAGTGACTTTATGGTAATGGTAGTCTTGGTTAATTCATTGCGACTTGCATTTATAGGGTCTGTGTAGTAAGGATTTAAGTTGCTCACATGGAACAATGGATGCACCTTCATCCATTTCGGTAGGTCAATTTTGTAAGAGGCATTCCCCATTCTAGAAATGATCTTCACTAGAACCTACATGCTTATGCACCAACCTATGATCTCGCTCTTTAAGGAACCTAATTTGTTCAGGCATTAGTCAAGCATAAGATCATCAACTTTGAACTATTATGCCCTCGGCCCTTATCTCCCCACTTCTTCATGCATTTTGATGCCTTTTTTAAGTACGCTATCATAATTTTTGTGTTTTGTCTCCATTCTTTGCTAATGTTGAAGCTCATAAATTTTTCCCTTAATATGGCTCAAGGAATGTATACGGTGGCCTTCATTGTTGCTAGTGACCACTTCAAAAGGACTCTTGTTTATGGAAGAACACTTGTTGGAAGTAAAAAAAAAAAAGACTAACCTACATCCAATAATCAAGCCCATCTAATTAGCTTGAACAAAATGTCTTAAGTACTCTTCCAACAACCAATTAAATTGTTCAGTCTAACTATCGATTTATGGGTGATAACTTAAAGAGATGTTAGCTAAGATCCCAAGATCTTGAAAAGTTCTCTCCATAATGAACCAATGTATCTCAAATTTTTGTCACTGACAATGGTTTGAGGAAAGCCCTAATACTTGATCACATGCTTACATATTAGACGGGCCATATCCATTGCAATACAATACTTTAAGACTAGAATGGATATGGTATATTTTGAAAAACTATCAATCACCACCAGAATAGACCCAAGATCACTAACCTTAGGAAGGCTTGGTATAAAGTCAAGAGAGATACTTTCCTAAGGTCTTATAGGTATAGGTAGCAGTTCAAGCATGCCTATTAGTTTCTTTTTTTCAACTTTATCCTACTAGCAAATAAGGTAAGTCTTTATATAGTCCATCATATCTTGTTACATATAAGGCCAATAATAGCTTTGTTTCAGTAAAGCTAAAGTACAATGCCAACCAAGGTAACCTATCCACTATGTGTCATGGCATTCTCACATTAATATCTGTCTTAAACTTCTTGCTTTTAGCACAAACAATTAAGGACCCTTTGTCAATAAGTCCTATTTTCTTACTAAAAGTACTTGGACTTCCCTTATACTAGCTTTTAAGATAGCTTTGGCTTATGGGTCTTTCTTCAAATTATCTTCAATTAGCTTATGGATATATATCATAATTTTACTAGTCGACATTAGGGTAATTTCCTAAAGGCAACCAATTTTGCTCATCTATTTCATGCATCTATCACTTGGTTGGTTCTTCTAACTATATACTCAAAACAAAATTCAAATTTGGCTAGAAACTCTTACTATCTAGCTTGCTTAGCCATAAGCACTAGTTGGGTAAAAAAATGACTAACCACAGTATTGTCCATCTTAACCATGAGTTGGGAACCTAACAAGTAATGTCGTTATGCCCTTAAACAATGGATTATTGCCAGGAGCTCTTTCTTTTGAGCCATGTATCTTTTTTCAGTTTTGCTCAACTTTTGACTTTCAAATGTTATCAGGTGCTGTTCTTACAAAAGCACTCTTTCAATAGTGAAATCATATGCATTTATTTAAACTTCAAAAGGCTTTCTAATGCCAGGAAGAACCAAGATAAGGTTCTTTGTCATGGCTTCTTTTAAGCCCATAAAAGCCTCTTAACATTCACTTGTCGAAAACCATTTATGCTCCTTTTTAATAGCTCGGTGAGGGCCATTATTCTATAAGAGTAGCCTTCCACAACTCTCTTATAAAAGTTGGCCAATAGCAAAAATGAGTGGAGTTCCCTAACGTTCTTTAGCATTGCCCATTCTTTGATAGCCTTAACTTTTTTTCATATCCATTTAAATGGCCTAGGAAGTGAATTCGTGTTTGCACAAATGCACATTTCTCTTTTTTAAGATACAACTGATTGTCTTGTAGTCTTTGAAACACAAGACACAGGTGTTTTTGGTGCTCTTTTAAGGTAGAACTATAAACCACTATGTCATCTAAATAAATGAACACAAACTTGTCAAGATAGTCATGGAACAACTGATTCATTAAGGTACAAAATATGGTAAGGGCATTAGTCAATCTAAAATGCATAACAAGAAATTCAAATGCACCATACTGCTTTACACAAATGGTTTTTGGCTCATTTGTTTTAGCAATTCTTACTTGATGGTAGCCAGATCTCAAGTCTAATTTAGAGAAGTACTTGGCCTAGCTTAATTGATCAAACAAATCTATAATAAGAGGGATAGGATATTTATTTCTCATAGTTACTTATTCAAGGCCTTGTAGTCCACACATAATCATAAATTCCCATCATGCTTTCCCTAAAATAACATCAGTGCCCTAAATATCAATGGTCTTATGAATCTAGCTTGCAATAGCTCATCTTATTGCTTTCTCAATTCAGTCAGGTCTGGTGGAGCCATGCGGTATGGGCCTTAGTTGGTGACTTAACTCTTGGGAAAAGTTCAATATTATGGACCACCGATCTTCTAGGATGTAGAAACTTAGGCAATTGCTCTAGCATTATATTTTTAAACTTTTTCAATACTTTTTCTACCCCATTGGGCATCGATTTTGACTTAATTCGACTTTAGAAATTGGCATGGTTACATAAGAGGGCTCCTTTCTCTTTCTCTCTTTCTTGAATTGCAATGTTAGAATCATTTTTTCCCACTTCTAGGGAGAATCGAGACTGGCACAACACATATGTGTTTCTCTAAGAACAATAAACAACTAGCTATAGGGATTGGGGTCGCTTGAGTCAACATCATGAAGTCCAATCATAGGGCAACATCAAAGTCATCTATGTGAAAAATCATGAAGTTTACATTTCTTTCACATAGCCCTAACTTGGTCATCACTCTTAAAGCTTCTACTGATTGCAAAGGCTGGTGAGTTAACTGTTTTCATTTGCCCATAATCCTTGTTAACCTTGAAACCACATCTTTTTACTTTTTCTAGTGTGATAAAGGTATTAGTTGCACACGTATCTACCATGGCCTTTATGGTTTTATCATTGAGCATTGAGTCCATATGCATCGGGCTTTTCCCAGTTTCTTTTTTTATCATGTTTAGTTGGGTACAAAGAGTACTAAGAAATTGCATTGAACCAATCCTTGTTGGTTCATGCTTAACTTTTTTGATAATTTTAGGCACTTTGGAAGATTCTAGAGAAAAAGATCTCAGGGCATTATAGGCACCTCTATTTAGGCATTTAGCCACCTGATGAGACCCTTTACATAGAAAGCAAGCTAGCATTTGCCTCAGCTTGAAATTCAATGCATTGTTTATCTTATGCTAAATGTTGTCTCGACCAAAAGGTTTTCTATCTAATCCCCCATTAAAAGGTCTATCCACTCTGGCCATCTTTCCCCAATTCTCAAAATTGGAGTTAGTGAGACTTGATGGAAGGTTCTTTCACTTTGAAGGGCCATCGTTATAGTCATTAAGACATTCAATGGTAGCCATAATAGTGGCTACATCTTGCACCTTTTATCTTTGTAGCTCTATCCTAGCCCACAACTTGAGGCCCTCAAGGACATATAACATTTTATCCTTTTCTACACCTCACAAACTCATGCATTGTTCTTGTTTCCACCAATTCTCAAAGCTTTCATTTGGCCATGTACTTTACATTCTCAAGAAAGAACTGGTTCTTTAGCTCTTTTTCAAGGTCTGCCCAAGTTCTAATAAAGCACTCATCATTTACAAATTTTGAATGCCAGCATAGCTTGGCATCCTTGGCAAGATACATTGTGGCCATGGCAACCTTATCTTCCTTTAAGTCTATATACACAGCTCAAAAGTATTATTCCTTATCAAATAAGAAGTTCTCAAGCTCTTTGGCATCCGTTGCCTCCTCATAGCTTTAGACACCCATTTTTATCTGAAATGTGATCAATTTTTCGTGTAGCTGTAGGCACCCATTTTTACCTAAGGTGTAATTTATTTAGCCCAACTGTTATTGTATAATTATTATTATTATTATTATTATTACTACCTTTAATTTTATTTTTTTTTTCTTTATTTCTTTCCTTTATGTCTTAACAAAGAGACTAAATGAATAAAAAATGAAAAAAAATCAAATCAATTTTCTGGAATCAAATAACAAATGTTTTGGGATCTATTTGTGTAAAGTTAGGAACCAAATCAAATTGGATTAAGGCCTAAGATCAATCCTCCAAATCAAGCAAAGCAAATCCTAGGATTCAAGCTTAGATTAAATCTATTTAAACCCTAAAATTATTGCTAAAACAGGTTATAAATTGAACATAAATTCATGAGGAAATGGAATGAGATTTTTAGGTTTTTTAGGAGTGAAAGGATCTCTGTTTCTTTATGAAATTTTTTGAATTTAGGTTGGTTTGTGTGAAAAAAATTGTTTCTAAGAGTATGCTTTCAAAAGAGCATTAGTTTGTTTCATCAGTGGCTTCTGGGGTTTTTCTTTTTTTCTAGAATCAAAGTTTGGAAGTTTGGATTTCTAGAACATCTATAAAAAAAATATGGGTTTTTGGTTGAATGTTTGAATTTTTCAATTGAAATTTCAGCCAGACTTAAATTTTTCGACCGAGTTTCAGTGAGTTTTCCAAAAACTGGTGATTACACCTAGTTTCTGGCAATTGGATCTAAGGATTCTAGAGAGAAACAAGAGAGAAAAAGAGCTAGAGAAAGAGAGGGCTGAGGTAGGTCTATGAAAAAGCAAAGGACTTTGCCTTTTATACAAGCCAAAGTGATACCATTTTGAAGACCTTAAACCTGCATGCAGACCCGTGTTCCAGATCCGACTCGATCGTAGGTTTTTTTTTATTTTTTGTTTATATTTTTATTTATTTTATTTTTATATTTTCTTTTATTTTACTACTTATTATTATTGTTGTTATTGTTGTCGTTGTTGTTGTTGTCATATTATCTTTAATTATTATTCTACTTATTTTAAATTGAACATTTATTATTTTTAAATACCTTTATGAATTTCATTTCATTTATTTTATTTTTAAAAAATAATAAACAAAAAAATATTTTTAAATAAATTCATGAATCCTACCAAACTATTAGAAGATTTTTCATGAATTTATTTTTATGAATTCTATTAAACTATTGGAGAATTTTATAAATTGATTTTTATAAAAAATTTATTATTAATAAAATATTTTATTTTGATCTTATCAAACTATTGGAGGATTTGCATCTTCAATTAAATCTTACTAAACTATTTGAAGATTTTACTAATTATTTTCTTAAATAAAAATATATTAACAAGCCCGACGATTGAGCCTTTTCAGAATAGGACATTAGTCTCTATGAATACTCCTGAAGTAAGAAAATTATCTTAAATTGCTATCAAACTATTGGAGTAAATTTATGATTAGTTTCCAATAATTAAATGATTTGGTAAAATTATAAAAATATTTTAAGGCTTGAATAATTTGAAATCAAACTAGCACCATCTTTTGGATGGGTGTTGAAAAGGTGCTATAACCTCTCACGTATAACCGTACTCTCGAATCTAAAACCTGATTTCATGGACTAAAATCTATTGTTTAAAGATATTTAAGTCAATCTTGAAACTCCTCTTTAAATAGGACAAATTCTGTTAGTGGCCAATCACACCTTAACAAAAAAGATTGGTGACGACTCCTTTAATCCATGTCTAGTGATGGTCCATAGATCTATATGTTATGACAGTTTGGTGACTACATTAGGGAAAAAGAGAGTCAGGCTAGTAAATGATTTCTTATTATTCAAGCCTAACCTAGTAAGTTTAAGATTTTTCTTCCTTTTTCTTTTTTTTCTCTCTTGCTTGTATTTTATTATTTGTTCATTTATTCATTTTATATCTATCATTCATTTACATATGCATAACATGAGCTCTATACTCGAGTTTTATCTTTCAGAAGGGAGTAAAGTACTTATGCCTTCATGAGATTTCATTTCTCTGCATGGGCTAATGAAATACTTTCACTCAAATTGAGCCCTTTCTGCTTATAGCCTATAATGGGCAAGGATTGGGGTGTTTTATTAGTTTGTGATAGACGATGATGTAAGGAACAATTTGGGAAGCTTTTAGAAATGACCCAAGCTATATATAGTTAACCTTATGAGCTTAACCCATAGGTAGAGACATGTTCCCTTATCTTTTATAGTTAATCCAAAATTTGGAGTCATGTTGTTATTGCATTTTACTTGCTTTATTGTGTTTATTCTTTATTTTATATTGAGATGACTAAATTGATTTCTTGTTTGTTTTCCTTTTCATGCATATTCATAAACATACATACATATTGCATATTATTCCTGCTCTAAAGATATCTTTAACAAAAACTTTCATGGAACCCATAAAGTGTCAAGTTTGTGCCTCGTCTGTATTATTCAAATATGAGTCATCCATTGATGTGAAGATAGAGCCAGAAAAGAGATAGCAAGAAGAGAAGGATTATTTACCATCTAGCTATGTCTCTACCTTACTTAAGGAAGTTCGATTGCTCTTTAAACAAAATGACTTGAAAGACCTAGCAGACATATGGAATAACATAGTTCCTTTAAGACAACAAGCTTTTTGTTAGAAGTTTAGGCATGTTGCACATATCTTGTCAATGAAAGTTGAAAACTCACTCATTAGGCAATGGTATAGTTTTGGGATCCTTCCTATCATTGTTTCATTTTTAATGAAATTGATTTGGTACCAACTATAAATGAGTATTCAATTCTAGTGGGTATACATCTTTAGTACTTAGATACAATATACATCAAGAAACAAAGGCCAAGATATCATAAAAAGTTGGCTCATATTTTAGGGATAGAAAAAAAGCTCATAGATTTACATGACTAAGAAAATGGAGGGCATAAAGGTATTTCATAAGAGTTTCTCTAAGATTTCATTGTTAAACACCCTGATGATGACCAAGGAATGAATGTGTTTGCTCTAGTAGGATATGGGATGGTGATCTTTTCCAAAGTCTTAAGTCATATTAAGATAGAAGTGAAAAATTTATTTGAATAGATTGAAAAGGGATATAATCCTTCATTGGTGATATTGACAAAAATTGTTAGATCTTTGAATTTTTGTAGATAGAATGATAAAGCACATTTTTTGGGTTACACACCACTATTGTATTTGTGGATGAAGAGTCATTTTGAATGCAAGAAGAGTGCTTTCTCAAAACTCTATTTTCACAATTAAAATTCAGTTAAGGAATTTTATGAAAGTGATTGGCCAAAAGCAAAGACCTAGAAAGAATGAGAATATTTACTATAGAATCTCATTGCTTGTCAGGTGAAATGGCTAGTCCCTTAGATGAATTGAGAACCTATGTTGTATCAATATAGAGAAGAGATAGGGGTTCCACTTTTAGGCTTATGTGGGTCAATAGGTTATGCACCTATGATGGTAAGGAGACAGTATGGAGCTGAACAGTTCATTCCTATACACACAAGCTCAACCAATTTGACTATTTATATAGAGAATCTAAAACATTTTAAAAAATTGACAGCATGATCAAAGCTTGGAAGAATCCCAGAAGAGTGAGCCTTGGACCATTTACTAATAAAGTCACTCAAGGATATTTGGTATGGTGAGCCAAGAAGAGGAAGGAAGTAGCATCTACATTCAAGAATAATTGTCGGACAATGAATTAGGAGTTGGATAAAGTGCCTTCAAAGTTGGAACTTGCAAAGAAAGAATTTGAAGTTGAGAAAGATAAAATGAAATAAGAAATTCTAAGGCTTTAGGAAGAGAAGGGGTAGTGGAATGATAAAATAAAAAAGTTAGAGTCCAAGTCCATGATATTTCCAAATAGTGTGATACAGTAGTTAAGGATTTGGCTTAACTTCATCAACAACATAGGAGATTAAAGGTTGAGAGTAAGACTTAAAAAGTTATTAGAGAGCATAACAATGCCCTTATGGAATTGATGGAGCCGCGACAAGAGCATAAAAGATTGTGCATACAAGTGAAGGTTAAAGAAATAAATATCATCGATTTGACTTGTGAGAATGAAAAACTAAAAAGAGAATGTTCCTAAATGGAGGATGATTATCTGGAAGCTCAACAAGAAAATGAGATGCTTAGAAAGTATATCCAGACACTAAAGTAGAAATTGAATGAAAAAGGGGATCTTATCATTGCACTCATAAAAAGGCATAGGAAGTTATCCTATCAAGTATGGTTTGACAAAAAAGAAAGGCTGATAAGGCAAAGGTACATAGAACATCTTACAACCCAGATAAGCAACACAGTAATTAAGGTAAGAGAAATGGAAAAAAAGGCAAAATCATTAAGAACTTTGATCATACCAATAGGAGAGCATGGGCAGTAGCTATTGAATTTCATTAAGGAGGTTAAAGATCATTATGAGCAAATCAAGCATTTTTACAAGTGAAAAGTATTAGACTTGATGTAAAACAGAATTTTGTGGGATAAATGAAAGTTCACTTTTGTTAAAATCTTTAAAAGGGCAAATATTTTAGTTTATTTTTTATGCATTCCATTGCATTCATTCATAATCATTTCTTAGTCATTTCAGCTCATAACAAGATCACTAATTTTAGATTATGGTACATAAGGTTCAAATATAGCTCAACATCTATATAACACCCAAGCTCAAGCTAAGAAAATGAAGCAAGACAATGCAAGCCATGTTGAAAAGTTGGAAAAGGCTTAGGAGGAAGTCAAAGGGGAACTGAGCAAGATTCTTGAAGCTTTGGATAAGATAAACAATGGGAAAGTAATGAAGGAAGATGTTTCACATTAAGTCACTAAGCCATTATATCCTCTAGGCTATGGTCCATATCAGAACCAATCCACTAAAAGCTTCCTACCATAATAGCCAATATTCTCAAGCTATAACTACCTAGGAATGCCTTTTACACCTAGTCAAGAAAATGTTTAAAGTTACATTAATCTTGTCTTTGTTGAAAAGGCAGTTGAGCTTATCTAAATCTCTAATCTGAATGAGGTAAAGAAAAAATTAAAGTTGAAGGTGGCTGAGTCCATAGAGGACCCTAAAACTGATCACACGATAGATATGATTAAGGAGAGATTGCAAGCTATAAAAGGTATCGACTTTTATGGTTCCATGGATTCCACATGCCTTTGTTTAGTACCAGATGTGGTAATACCCCAAAGTTTAAAGTACCAGTGTTTGAGAAGTATAATGATACCAAGTGCCTTATCACACATGTCATAATGTATTGTCATAAAATGGTAACACATACTAGTAATAAGAAATTACTTATGCATATGTTTTAGGATAGTTTAACTAGGTCTATTGCAAGATGGAATGTCCAGTTGGATAGGGCTCACATATGATATTGGAAGGATTTAACTTGATATTTCATCAATCAATATCGCCATATTATAGATATGACTCCTAATCACTTTTCATTACAAGGTATAGAGAAGAAAGTGACTGAGTCCTTTAAAGAATATGCCCAAAGGTGGTGGGATAGAGTCGCTCAAGTTCAGCCACCATTAATAGAAAAAGAAACAATAATGCTATTTGTAAGTACTCTAAAGTCGCCTTATTATGAAAAAAATGATAAAAATACAACTAAAAATTTTATTGACATAGTGATCTTAGGAGAGATCATTAAAAATGCCATACAAATAGCAAACATAAGGGGGGAAAACCTTCTATTGCTAAAAGGATGCCCAAAAAAAAGGAAAGTCAGACTCAAGCTGTGAATTTTGAAGGGCAGTAATTCATAAACTACCATCCACCAATTTATCCCACATATTATCCTACCATAAATCATGCTTCAGCTTCCCCTGCCAACTAGCTCTATGACCTTCTTATCCATCCCTTTACTAACCTACACCTACAATCCAAACACCTCAACCATAGCAAGGCCTTCTGTTCATCTAGCCAACCCAATAAGTGATACACGAAAGCTACCAAATAACTAAGAAAAACCCACATTCAATCCTATTCCCACGAGCTTTGTAGAATTGTACCAAAAACTCTATAAAAATCACTTGATTGCTCCTATCCTTGCAAAACCACTTAAAACTCCTTATCCTAAGTGGTACAATTCCACTGCCCACTGCTACATCATTATGGGGTAAATGGCTATTCCACCAAATATTTTATCTCTTTGAAACACAAGGTGTAAAGTCTAATTAAAGAAGAGCTAATAAATTTCAACAAAGAGGAAAAATAACACCCAATGTTAGCGATAACCCACTACCCAATTATACAGTTAATGTTTTGAATAAAGACAAAGGGCATATGAAAAGAAAGGTGGAAGAGATCAAAATGTCGTTCAGTCAGTTATATGAGGCTTTATATGACCCATGTAACTATCATGGAAGATGTGTCCTAAATAAAAAAATGCAAGTATCACAGTGGGGCTCTAGGGTACTCTATTGAAACATATAAATGATTCCATGATGAGATGCAAAAGTTAACAGATTCTTGTCAAATCGAGTTATACAAAGAAATAGAGCCTCAAAAGGTGTTGAAGTGGCTATGATTGATAAATGAGTGCCAAAGCGAATCACCATACACTATGGTGAGAAGCTGAGATTGGTCGTAGACTAACTTATTACTAGACCGATGACTTTTAAAGTCCCAAGTCCATTCCCCTACAAGGATGAAAAGGCTGTGCCATGAAAGTATGGTTATGAAATAACAGTCCAAGGATAAGAAAAAATCATACCTAAGTCTAATATTGCCAACATAATAGGTGTAAGTGGCATGAACAGAAGTGGAAGATGCTAGACTCCAAAGGTGCTAGAGAAAGCAAAGAAGGAGAAAATAATGGTGATGGAAAAATAGACTAAATTAGAATTGATTCTAGAAAAAGATATCCCAAAGTCTATGTCAAAAAAGGAAGCTTGCGAGTTCCTAAAGTTGGTAAAGCATAGCAAGTATTTTGTGGTGGAGCAATTGAGTAAATGCCAGTCAAAATCTCTTTATTGTCACTACTATTAAATTTAAAATCACACTACAATGCCTTACTGAAGGTGTTAAATCAGGCTTATATGGCACATAATGTATCGGTGGAATATGTGAACCATCTAGTGGGAAACTTGGTGGTACCATACTATATAGCCTTCAGTGATGATGAGATTCCACCCAAGGGTAAGGGAAGTACAAAGGCCCTACATATCACTATTAAATGCAAAAGCCACACAATAATCGTCCTTATTGACAATGGTTCAGCTATTAATGTAATGCCTATGTCTACTTTAGCAAAGGTACTTATTGATACATCCCATATCAAAAGTAATCACATAATGGTCCAAGTGTTTGATGGAACTGAGCATGAAGTATTAGGAGTTATTGAAATGTCTATGTAAATTATACCTTGTGTTTTCGATATAAAGGTTCAGGTTATATACATTTTCCTATCTTACAATTATTTGTTAGGGAAACCATAGATTCACATGGCATGTGTTGTTTCTTCCTCTCTGCATCAAAAGGTCAAATTCAATATAGGAGATCAATTGATGATTGTGGCTGGAGAAAATGATTTGCTGGTGACTCAACCTATGAATGCTTTTTATGTAGAAGCTACAGAGGAATCATTAGAATGCTTTTATCAATCTTTTGAACTTGTTAATGCTGTAGCTGGAGGACCTAAGTTGTACCAAGCAAAGTTTAGTAAAATCATGATAAGTCAAATGATTAATAAAGGTTGGAATATTGGAGTTAGCCTTGGTAAAAGTCTGCAAGGGATAAAAAAACTACCAATAATTATAGATAACAATGAAAAACTAGGCCTGAGATGTGAAGTAAAAGGAATGCAAGATGATAGGGAAAAAATGGCAAGAAATATGCCAATGGTTGTCCCTTACTTGTATGAAACATTTAGTCTTGGAGCATATATGTACCTAGAAACTAAGAAAAATGCTAAAAAGGAATTAAGCATGAAAGAGGCTTTCATTGAACTGTCTATCTAAATGATAGGTAAATATATTCAAAAGAAAAAAGTGTTGGCTTATCCATACCTCCCAAATTTTGAATGGAAAACCTAAAGTGTCATCTAGATGCCTACTATCTTTGATACCTTTTCAACATAATTACAAATCCCAATCACTTATGCCCAAAAGCATTGGGATGATCTCTTATGTATGGGCCTTTTTTTAACCATTATTTTAACAAAAAAATAAGAGCATGCATTTTATTCATCTTTTCTATTCAATCTACTTTCCCATCAAAGCATTTAGCCAATACTTTCTATTTCATTTAATTTCAAATCCTCAAATGAATATGAAGATAATATGATAATAATCAGGGATTTAATTTTAAAAATTCAATTAATGCTAATGAACTCGACACTGAAAAGGACTTTGAAAAATATACTTTACCTCCAGATTTAATGAGATTAATTAAATAAGAGAATAAATCTATTAAGCCTTATCAAGAAGTTACTAAGATGATCAATTTAGGGAATGACAAGAATTAAAAAGAAAGTCAAGATCGAAACCTCACTTCCAATGGTTAGAGGATCTACTTTGAGAATTTATAGATGTGTTCGCTTGAGCTTATCAAGATATACTTGAGCTCAACACTGAGATAGTGGAACACAGGCTACCCCTAAAACCTGAATATAGGTCAGTTCAACAAAGTTAAGAAGAATGAAACCTAAAATGCTGTTAAAGATTAAAGAGATAGTAAGAAAGCAGTTTGATGCGAGCTTTCTGCAAGTAACCAAATATCCCAAATGGGTGGCCAATATAGTACTTGTTCTTAAGAAAGATGAAAAGGTACGAATGTGAATGGACTATCGCGATCTAAACAAGGCTAGCACAAAGGATAACTTTTTTTTACCTTATATTGATACATTAGTGGATAATACAGCGTGACATGTAATTTTCTCTTTATGGATGGATTCTTCGATTATAATCAGATAAAGATGGCCCAAGATGATATGGAAAATACTATTTTTGTAACTATGTAGGGAACCTTTTGTTATAAGGTTATGCCTTTTAGATTGACAAATGCTAGGGTAACTTATCAAAGGGCTACGGTGACACTTTTCCATGTTATAATACATAAAGAGATTGAAGTGTACATAGATGACATGATCACAAAATCTCGAAAAGAAGAGGACCGTGTAGCTAACCTCAAAAAATTATTTGAGAGGTTAATGAAATTTCAACTTAAGCTAAATCCGTCCAAATGCACATTCGGAGCCAAGTCAAGGAAATTGCTCAGTTTTGTGGTTAGTGAGAAGGGAATTGAAGTTGACCTAGAGAAGATATGATTCATTTAGAACTTATCCCCGTCAAGTACACCAAAGAAAGTTTGAGGTTTTTTAGGCAGATTAAACTACATTTCTTGATTATCTTTCAACTTACCTCCAAATGAGATCCCATCTTTAAACTCCTTCAAAAGAACAACCTAGTGAATGGAATGGAGAATGTCAATAAGCTTTTGATAAGGTTAAGCAATACCTATCAAATCCTCCAATATTAGTACCACCCATTTCAAGAAAACCATTAATTCTGTATGTGGTGGTGCATGAAAAGTTGATGGGATGTATGCTAAGATAGTAGGATGAATCTAGTAAAAAGAAAAAAGTTGTTTATTACATAAGCAAGAAATTTAGGGAGTATGAGTCAAAATATTCATTATTAGAGAAAATGTGTTGCACTTTGGCTTGAACGGCTAAAAAACTCAAGCAGTATATGCTTTACCACATCACTTGGTTTATGGCTAAACTCGACCCAATCAAGTACATCTTTGAGAAGCAATCATTATTAGGGAGAATCGTAATATGGGAAGTAATTCTTTCAAAGTATGATATAGTATACGTGAGCCAAAAGGCGATCAAAGGAAGTGCCATTATCAAATTTCTTATAGACCATGCTGCTGAAAGTTATGAGCCCATGAAACTCAATTTTTTGGATAAAGAATTAATGGCCATCTCAAGATTAGGGAAAGAAATTGATGATGGAAAGTCATAGAGAATGTATTTTGATAGGACTATTAATACCATAGGGTATGAAATTAGAGCAATTCTAATATCTCCAAAAGGGCACTATTATCCTGTTGTAGCAAGATTGAGCTTCAATTACACCAATGATATGGCTAAATATAAGGCCTATGTTATAGGATTGCAAGCTGCTTTGGATAAAAAAATTAAAGCATTAAAGGTGTTCAGGGATTTAACCTTGGTTATCTATTAATTGAAGAGAGAATACGAAACAAGAGACTTAAAACTTATCTTGTACCATAAATACATTTTAGAGTTATGCAAGCAGTTTAAAATATTCCAATTTAAACATTTTACTTGTAAAAAAAATCAAATTGTGGATGCTTTGGCCATTTTGTCTACAATGATACGAATTGGTAATAATGTTGAGATTTAACGCATCAAGTTAGATGTCAAGGATATGCCAGTACATTACGCTAATATAGAGGAGGAATGAGATGGAAATCCTTGCTATTATAATATTCTGCAATACCTAAAGTATCAGTAGTACCCAGATTAAGCAATAGAGAATGATAAGAGAGTCCTAAGGAGATTAGCTATGGGATTCTTCTTAGATGGGGAGGTTTTGTATAAAAGAAGCAAATATCAAGTGTTATTGCACTATGTAAATGCCTCTGAGGCAAAAAAGATTATTGAGGAGGTACATGACAGTATATATGGAGCACATGTAAATGGACACATGATGGCAAGATAAATTATGAAGGCCAGATACTACTAGCTAATAATGGAAAGTGATTATGTTGATTATGCTAAAAAATGTCACAAATGCTAGATTTATGCCGACAAAATTAACACTCCACCCACTGTATTACATGTTTTGGCACCACTTTGGCCATTTTCTATTTGAGAGATGGATGTCATTGGTTGTCATTGGTCCTATTACCCTAAAAGCATCAAACAAGAATAGATTCATTTTTGTAATGATTGATTACTTCACTAAATGGGTTGAAGTAGTTTCTTTTACAAATGTAACTCAATTAGTAGTCTACAAGTTTATTAAGAGAGAAATAATATGCAAATATGGTCTCCTAAAGATGATTATTACAGATAATGCAATGAACTTAAATAGCAAGATGATACAAGAAATATGTGCTTAGTTCAAGATTAAGCACCATAATTCGGCTCCATACCACCCAAAAATGAATAGGGTAATAGAGTTGCAAATAAGAATGTCAAAAGGATTATGAAAAAGATAACCGAGATGTATAAAGATTGGCATAAGAAATTACCTTTTGCTTTGTATGCACCTCTACCGGGGTAACGCTACTTTCTTTGATTTATGAGAAAGAGGTTATATTGCCAGTGGAAGTAGAAATCTCATCATTGAGAATTTTAAGAAAAGTGGGATTAGAACAAGCTAAATGGATTCAATAGCACTATGTTTAATTAAACTTCATTGAAGAGAAGAGATTAGCGGCACTCTATCATGGTCAACTATACCAAAAAAAGATGATAAAAGCTTAGACAAAAAAATCTGACCTCATTGATTTCAAGAAGAAGAGTTCATGTTGAAAAAAATTCTCTTAAGTCAACATGATGATAAAAGAAAGTAGACTTCAAATTGAAAAGGGTCATATGTTGTAAAAAAGGTTTTTTTGGGAGGAGCCACAATTTTAGCAGAGATGGATGAAGATGACCTTTCCAATCCTATAAATTCCAATGTCATGAAGAAATAAATTGCTTAAAAAAAAGAGTTCAAGTCAAAAACCTAGAAAGGCAATTTGAACTAAATGGTGGTCTATCTAAGTTGAAAGCTTGTAAAGGCAACTTGGATAAGAAGAATACGGCATTATCTATAAGGCTCACTGAAACTAAAAATTGGTATATTTTGAAAGGCTCTGAAATGTTAAAGGCATCATATGGTTGGGTTTTTAAAATATTCGAGATATACTGTCATGATTATCTAATTATCTTGAGACATTTTTATCTTAAATAGCTATCTCTATATGCTTTTATCTTGTTTCATTGCTGTCATTTGTAACTTGCTTCTTCCCCAAATAAATGATATTCATATCTCACCTTCAATTCTTGGCCTTTCCTTTTTATGCTTTGCCATGACTAGAAGAAATGTATAATTTGAATCTTATATTTTAAAATTGGGATCATGGTAATTGAATAATGTCATAAAATAATGTGTATTAGATTGTAAGAGTTGAAAGGGATGAAGGAAAAAGATGAAATCTTCCAAGATATTAGTTTTGAAAATTCCCCTAAAAGAGGAAAATGAGTGTCCATTTTGTGTGATGGAAAAATGGATTTGATTCTCTTTACAAGAAATATGCAGAGTTTGGAATACAAAAGAAAAAATCTTAAGAACTTTAGTATCACAATCAAAATTTCATTTGGTATGCTTTTGTATCTTAGATAGGACATGCATTTGTATCATTCGCATTATCACTTATTACATACAAAGTTTTAATCTCAGCTCGGTCCCAATCATTTTATTTTTTTGACTCATGGTTCTTTCTCGATCACTCATTTTCAATCTCAGCTCGATCCAAATCATTTTATCTTTCTGACTCATGATTCAATCTTGGTTATTCATTTTTTATCTTGGTTTAATCCAAGTCATTTATTTTTCTGACTCACGGTTTGTTCCCGATCACTCATTTTCAATTTTGATTCATTTCAGATCATTTATTTTTCTAACTTACAGTTCGTCCTAGGTCACTCATTTTCGATATGGGCTCGGTTTATGTCATTTTATTTTTTTTACTCACGATTCAACCCCGATCACTCATTTTTTACTTTAACTCGATCAAGGTCATTTTATTTTTTTTTTTAACTTGTGGATCAATCTGGGTCAATCACTTCCCATCTTGTTCAATCCAAACCATTAAATTTTTTGACTTATGGCTCAATCCTGATCAATTTTCATTTTTGCATTTTGACACACCTCGATTACTTTCGACGCTGACTCAGTTAAGCTATTATCACCTCTTTATTCGACTTTCATTTTTAGGCTTGAATAGAACGGATGTCTAGATCTTTGCATCATCCATATTTTACATGAATGTGCAATGAGGGATAGTTGTAGACACCCGTTTTTATCAGGACACGATCAATTTTTTAAATAGCTATTGTTACCCATTTTTGCCCGAGGTGTGATCCATTTGGCCCAACTGTTATTGTATAATAATAATAATAATAATAATAATAATAATAATAATAATAATTATTATTATTATTATTATTATTATTATTATTATTATTATTACTACTATTATTTTGTTTATTTTTACTTTTAATTTTATTTTTCTTTTCTTTCTATCTTTCATTTATGTCTTAACAAAGAGATTGAGGGAATAAAAGAGGAAGGAAAATCAAATCAATTTTTTGGAATCGGGCAACAAATGTTTTAGGATCTATTTGTGTAAAGTTAGGAACTAAATCAATTGGGATTAAGGCCTACAATCATTTGCCTAAATCAGCAAAGCAAATCCTAGGATTCAAGCCTAGATTAAATTTGTTTAAGCCTTAAAATTACTACTAAAACAAGTTATAAATTAAACACGAATTCATGAGGAAAGGGGAGGAGATTTTTAAGGTTTTTTTTTTTTTTTAGTGAAAGGATCTCTGTTTCTTTCTAGAATTTTTTGAATCTAGGTTGGTTTGTGTGAAAAAAATTATTTTTGGGAGTATACTTTCAAAAGACCATTAGTTTGTTTCATCAGTGGTTTTTGGTTTTTTTTTTTTTTGGATCAAAGTTTGGAAGTTTGGATTTTTGGAAAATATGGAAAAAATTTAGGTTTTTAGTTGAATGTTTGAATTTGTCGGTTGAATTTTCCAATCGGACTTGAATTTTTAGCCAAGTTTTGGTGAGGTTTCCAAAAGCTGACAATTAAACCCAATTTTCGACAATTGGATTTAGGGATTCTAGAGAAAAGCAAGAGAGAAAAAAAGCTAGAGAAAGAAAGGGCTAAGGTAGGTCTGAGGAAAAAACAAAGAACTTTTCCTCTTATAGCAAGCCAAAGTAACACCATTTTGAAGACCTTAAACGTGCGAGTTGACCAATTAACCCACGTGTTGACCTATGCTCTAGACCTGACTCGATCGTAGGTTTTCTTTTCTTTTAATTTTATTTTTCATTTACATTTTTATTTATTTTATCTTTAGATTTTCTTTTATTATTATTATTATTATTTTATTTTTAATTATTATTCTACTTATTTTAAATTGAACAATTTATTACTTTTAAATACCTTTATGAATTTTATTTTTAAAAAATATAACCAAAAAAATGTTTCAAAATAAATTTATGAATCTTACCAAACTATTGGAGGATTTTATATGAATTTAAAATTTTTATAAATTTTACCAAACTATTAGAGAATTTTATAATTTGGTTTTTATAAAAAAATTTATTATTAATAAAATATTTTATTTTGATCCTACCAAACTATTAGAGATTTGCATCTTAACTTAAATCTTACTAAACTATTGAAAGATTTAATACATTTTTTAAAAATAAATTTACAAGGGAACTCACCAAACTACTAAGAGATCTACATCAAAGTCAATCTTATCAAATTATTAGAAGATTTTACTAATTATTTTCCTAAACAAAAATATATTAACAAATCCGATGATAGAGTCTCTTCAGAGTGAGACAATAGTCTCCATGAATACTTTTGAGGTGAGAAAATTATTTTAAATTGCCACCAAACTATTGGAGCAAATTTAGGATGAATTTCCAATAATTAAATGATTTGGTAAAATTATAAGAATATTTTAAGGCTTAGATAAAATATGGTTTTATGGACTAAAATCTACTATTTAAAGATACCTACATCAATCTTAGAACTCCTTTTTAAATATGTTATTCTGTTAGGTGGCCAATCATACCTTATTAAAAAAGATGGGTGACAACTCCTTTAATCCATGTCTAACGATAGGTTCACAGATCTTATACATTATGATAATAATGTTGAGGTTCTAGCAACTTGGCCCTATTCCATTTTTCTATGAAACCAGAACTAAAACTAGCCATCACTAATTGTAGTACACTCACTTGGACCTTAAGCTCTTCAAACTCTTTCTGGAGAATGCTCATGTCATTTCTTATTTCATCAACCACACTATTCAAAGTATTAGACAACTTTTGCTAGGTTGCCTCGATCTCTCTCAATCGATCATGAGTAACCACATGAGCTTTCAAGGTGACTACTATGACCTTGAGCTCTTCTATCCTTTATAGATCCTCTAATCCACTACCTGTTGTAACCATTTTGCTTTAATTCTAGCACACCTTAACTATGCTCTGATACCACGTGTTATGGGCTAGGCTTTCTCTTGATAAAGCTATAGATCATTCGATACATGAATGGACACTTCCTTACAAGCCAATCAAAAATAGCTTAATACAAGTTAATATCAAGAATACACAACAGTATATCAAGGCATAATGGGTGCACACCAAGTCACCCTTTTGTGCACCCAAAAGAAAAAAAAGTTTTATTAATATTGAGAATAGTATAATGAGTATAAAAGTAACTTTGAATCTTTCCACCATCATTAGCACCAGAAGGGTAGCCCTGGATGGGTGATCTAGCATGTACATTAACCAATGAGGCAACCTAACAACACACCTACTACTCACCCCCTCTAAAGAGCTTAAGAGATTTTATAGCTATGCTACTAAGAACCATTATAATGTTTGAAATAGGGATACTTTTTTCTAGCACATGAGATCTACCTTCTCCCTTGGCACCTCTGCCCAATCATGGCTTTATACAAAGGTGACTCATGATATCCTATGCCTGTCATGGCCTATACAAAGTTGACTCATGATATCCTATGCCTGTCATGGCCTATACAAAGTTGACTCATGACACTTGGCATGACAACGGGTATAACAATTTCACCTATGGTGCATGAAAGGTTGTCATAATACAAAGTTGACTCATACCAAGTCGCCCTGTTTTCAAATCTATTTTTTTAGATTTTATGAAATCTAGGCATGTAACAAGTTAGAAACAACTTTAAAAAACATGGAATTTGTATCAATCTATCTAAATTGAAAAATAGCTTGATTTTTGCTATTCCAAACATACTGCAAAGTGAAAAAAATAGTTCAACAAATGGGTGAAAAGGTTTTTTGGGCTTGAAAAAGAGCTTTTTTCCATTTCCTAAGAAGTAATTAAACTGAGATGACAATGCAAAGTATTCTAGTTGACAAAAAGATTAGACCAAAAAGGCTTTAAAAATAGGGCAACAAGAAAATAAATTACAAAATTTTCATGTTATTAGATAGAAAACTCACATAATCCAATTGGATAATATGTTTATTGAAAATAAGAGTAGAAGTGGGTAATCTATCATCTGCTAACATATATAGGAAAATATTGACTCTAGGTATGCAATCAATTTTCCAAATTTTGTTCCAAGGAAGAATAGTGCTTTTGAGGTTATACTCATGAAAATAAATCCAAAGATAAGTATGTTAAAAAAAAAAAAAAACTCTACTATTAGTGTAGATTGTTAAAGAAGAGCCTTGGTTTAGTCACACTATGATCTAGAATTAAACTCTTGATATGAGAATGGTCATATTTCCTCAATGGATGATGTAGACACCCATTTGTGTCCGGGGTCAATCGGGTGAATTTTATTTTTTCTATTATTATTACTAGTATTATAGTATAGTATATCACTATTATTATATTATTATTATGGTACTATATTATACTATATTATATTATTATTATATTATAGTTATTATAGCTATTATAATTATTATTATTTTACTATATTATTATTATAGTTATTATAATAATAATAATTCTTATTATTATATTTTGTTTTATTATATTTTTTCTTTCCTTTCTTGTTTCGATTCTGGAGTGAATTTGGAAATTGAAATCTGATCAAATGAATTCAACACAGTCAATGGCTTTATTGCATAATTGGGGTTACAAATTCAACCTAAGAAATCAACTAAGAACCTAGACTCAATTTAAGGTTCAGGCATAATCAATCCCAAGTCCAATCCCAGGATTCAAGCCTGGGATTGATTCTTTCTATTTTCTAAAATCTATATTAAGAGGCCTATAAATTAGACAGGAAACCATAGAACAAAGAGGGGTGGATTTAGATTACACAGTGAAAAGTTGGGGAAAATTTTGGGTAGTAGGGTTTTGGATTTTGATTTGAAAAATTTTTAGGAATACTAAGGCTTCTGGATTTAGATTTAGGTTTCTGGAGTTAAGATTAAAGGTCTGGAAAGATTTGGAAAAAAATTGGAAAAGTTTATGAAAATCTGGGTTTTTTCTAGAAAATATGAAATTTTTAATGAATATTTGAATTTGTCGATCAATTTTTCAGTAGGAATTTGAATTTTTCAGCCAGATTCTGGCTAGATTTCCATAAACCGATGAAAAACCTATTTTTTTATTAAATTTTTAGGATTTTTTAGAGAGAAGGGAGAGAGAATAATGGGTTAGGGAGAGAGGAAGCCGGGTAGTTCTGAATCAAAATAGAAGGGAGTGACTTTTATACAATGCCAAAATGACACCATTTCAATAGCTCGGGATCCACGCTCTGACCCATCGACCTGCATGTTGACCCGTACTTTGACCAATCCGATCATAAAGTTTTTCTTTTCCATTTTCATTTTATTTTTTGATTTGATTTTTTTATTCATTTTATTGTCTTAATTTTTTTATTTAATTTTTTGCTTTTTATTTAATTTCACTATTTTTTTATTTAAAAAAAACCTTTTCTTTCTGGAAAATAGAAAAAGCAAAAATATATATATATATAAATATAAATAAAATCTTCTCAAATAAGTTTGAAAAAAATAATAAACAAAAAGAAACAAACTTTTTCAAAATAAATTTATGAAGTTTACCAAACTATTAGGAATTTTCATGGATCTAATTTTTAAAATGGAATCTACCAAACTATTGGAAAATTCCAAAAAACTCATTTTTTTCAAAAAAAATAATGAGAAAAATAAAAGATAATTTTATCCTCTAAACTATTGGAGGATTGCTTCAAATTAAGTCCTATTTAACTATTGAGAGACTTAATGAAATTCTCAAAATTTTTTACAAATCTTTTTACAATAAAGTCTCACCAAAAAATTGGGAGATCTGCTTCAAAGTAAGTCCTATCAAACTATTATGAGACTTTACTATTTTTTTAAATAAAATAAATTAATAAATCTAATGATGGAGCCTCTTTAGAGTGGAACACTAGTCTCCATGAATACTCCTGAGGTGAGAGAATTATCTTAAACTATTACCAAACTATTGGGATAAATTTAGGACTAATTTTCAATATTTAATATTTTGGTAAAAGCATAAACATTTTTAAGGCTTGGATAATTTGGTATCAAACTAGTACTATCTTTGAGATGGGCATTGTGAGGGCGCTATAACCTTTCTCACGTGTAACTGTACTCCTAAACCTAAAATTTAGTTTCATGGATCAGATTCAATCAGGTGGGCAATCACATCTAAATAAAAAAGATTGGTGGTGACTCCTCTGATCCATGTCTAACGGTATATCCATAGATCTATAAGTTATAACAGTTTGGCAACTCCACTGGGAAAATCGAAAGTTAGGCCAATAAATGATTTCTTATTATCCAAGCTTACTTAATAGAATTGAGATTTTTTCTTTTCATTGCTTATACTTGCTTAATTATTTATTTATTTTTACTTCTTTCCATTGCTTATACTTACTCAATTATTTATTTTATTGTATATATTTGTCATTCATTTGCATATACATAACATAAAGCTCTCCACCTAAGCTCTACCTTTAAGAAGAGTGAAGTACCTATGCCCTCATGAGATTTCATGTCTTTGCATAGCATATGAAACACTCCCACTCAGATTGAACCTTTTCCGCTTGTAGCCTATGATGGGTGAGGATCAGGGTGTCTTACTAGTCTGTGATTGACTATGATGTAAAGAACAATTTAGGAACCTTTTAAAAGTAATCCAAATTACATATAATTAACTTTAAGAGCCTAACCATAGATAAAATAATGTCCTTCCAACTTTTAAAGTTAACACAAAATTTAGGATGGTGTTTATTCTTTTATTAAGGTGACTAACCAATTTTCTTATCTTCTTTTTATTTTTTTTTCTTTTATGTGTATTCATAAATACACATGCATATTACATATTATGCTTACTAATTTTTTTATTATTTATGCATGCATTCATGCATCACTACATAATCTAATAAGTCCATAAACATCATTCTAATTTTGCAACATAACTATAGAAAATCAAGGTTCAAAGATAGATCAATACCAATACTACATTCAAGCTAGAGCCAGAAAAATGGAGCAAGATAATGCAAGTCATCCTGAAAGGATAGAAAAGGCCCAAGAAATACTTGAGAGAAAGTTAAGTAAAATTTTAGATGCTCTTGAAAAGATAAGTGGAAGAAAAGAGGTGAAAAAAGATGGTTCACATGGAGTTACTAAATCACCATATCCATGAGGTTTTGGTCCACATTAGACCTAAACTATTCTAAGTCTTTAGCCACGGCTGACCACTTTCCTTAGTTATAAAATGCCTTATGCACCCAATCAATGGAATGTTCAGAGCTATACCAATCTTGTGTTCATTGAAAAGACAAATGAGCCTATACAAAATCCCAAAATGGATGAGGCCAAAGAAGAAGTGAAGTTGTAAACAGAAGACTTTAAGGCTAATTAAGCCATGAGTATGATTGATGAAAGACTACGGGTTGTAAAAGGCAGTAATTTCTATGGATCTATAGATGCTACCAACCTTTGTCTAGTTCTAGATGTTGTAATTCCTTCAAAATTCAAGGTACCAAAATTTAAGAAGTATGACGGTACCAAGTGCTTTATTACGCATATCATAATGTATTGTCATAAGATGGTAACACAAGCTAGCAATGAAAAGTTACTCATGCATGTGTTTCAAGATAGCTTAACTGAGTTTGTTGTAAGATGGTATGTCTAGTTAGATAGGACTCGCATTAAGTCGTGAAAGGATTTGACTTAATCCTACATCAATCAATATTGCAACATCATAGACATGGCTTTTGATCACCTTTTATTGCAAGGAATAGAGAAAAAACATCTGAGTATTTCAAAGAATATGACCAAAGGTGGCAAGATGTTACTGCTCAAGTACAACCTCCCTTAACAGAGAAAAAAATAATAGTGCTATTTGTAAGCACTCTAAAATCACCATACTATGAAAAAATTGTAGGGAATCTAACTAAGAAATTTATAGATATGGTGATTTTAAGAGAGATCATTGAAAATGCAATCAAACGCGATAAATTGAAGGGAGAAAAATCATCTGCAGCTAAAAAGATGCTTAAAAAAAAGGAAAATGAGACTCAAGCTATGAGTTTTGACAAGTAGCAATCCAAAAACTATCTTCGGCCAATCTATCCCATATATCATTCTCCCACAAGTCATGTTTTTGTTGTAATGTACCAATCAACTCCATGACCTTCTTATCCATTCACACCTAAGCCTTTTGTTCATCCAATTACCCTAACAAGTGGTACGTAAGAACCATAGAACCGAGAAAAGCCTACATTTGACCTTATCCCTATGAGTTACACAGATTTGTACCAAGAACTTTACAAGAATCATTTGATTGCTCCTATTACTACAAAGTAACTCGAACCTCCTGTTGCAACGATTTTGGGACCGCCAAACGTAAATGATTTTAAAAATTGAGAAAAAATGAGAAAGTCACCACCAGTCTTTTTTAAAGTGTGACTAGCCACCCAAAAGTTTATCTTTTTAATAAAACTATAAAAAAGGGTTTAAAGTTTATCAAAAAATTAAATTTTGGTCTAAGAAAATAAATCTTGAGTTTAGGAGTCAGTTATGCATGGGGAAGGATTAGCATGCCTACAACGCCCATAAATTAGTACCATTTAATCATGCACTATTTTTTATGTTAGATGAAATAGTTTCATTTTAAAATTTAATAATAAATTCCTTTTGTTATTTTAAAAGAAATAAATTTTTGCTAAAACTCTTTATTTAGGAGCATTGAAGAAATCTTTAAGTTGAAGAGTTATCTTAGAATTCTTTAACATCTAGGTAGAATTTAGAATAACTCTTTTTACTTAAGATTTAACACAATACTCCTCAAAATAAAATAAAAAATAACACTCTTTATAAAAGATAATTACTGGTGACTCTCCAACATCAAGGCAAAGTACCAGTAATTATTTACTTTGAAATATTTTTTTTGTTTTATTTTATAAATTCATGTTTTAAAGTAAAAAAAAATTTATGCAAAAAAGTAAATGATGGAACTATCAGGTAGTGAACAAAAATTAAGGCAAAAATACATGAATCAAATGCAAACAATAATAAATAGATATCTGTATGCCAACAAATGTTATGCATGATGGTGAAATACAATTTAAAAAAATGGATTCTTAACTATAATAAGACCACTTTGACTCTCCAACATCTAGGCATAGCTTAGGTACGACTATTTATATTTAAGATCCCATGTTATTAGTATATTTTTATTATTAATCCTATTATTAAAGTGAATTAAAGACTGGCCTGAAAACTTAATGAAATAAAATTTTTTAAACACCCCATTGTCTAAGCGATGTTCGAGAACAAATTATTTGAAGTGAAATTTTCATACATGTCCTTAGGATTTTGATATGGTTTTGGTTAAAGCTTAAGCCGAGGTTTTAAAGGCTAGGGCTCCAAGATTTTGAAGATTAAAAAATGCATATCACATTTGGGTTTTTAGACTTTTAGATTTTTAGGTTTTGGATTTTAAGGTTAAGTCGAGGTTTTAAAGGCTAAGGCTACAAGATTTTCAAGATTCAAAAATACGTATCAAATTTGGGTCTTTAGATTTTTGAATTTTTAGGTTTTGGATTTTAGGGTTTGGGATTTTTTATTTTAGGGGTTTTTAGAAATTTTTAGGTTTTGGATTTTAAGGTTTGAGATTTTGAATTTTAGGGTTAGGTTTGGGGTTTAAGGTTTGGATTTTGGGGTTTAGATTTTTTAATATTTTTAAAAACACGAACATCTCTAAAAATCTCCAACATCTAAATGAACTTTCAGAGCAAGTTCAATTTTTATGATTTTTGAAAATTAATTAAAAATTTTTATATATTTGTTTTTATGAAAATTTATTATTATTAATATTATTAATTATTATTCTTTTTTTTTATAACTCCCCAACATCTAGGCAAAATTATATTTTAGGGCTTGACGTTTTTATTCCCTCCAACATCTAAGCAGGAAAAATAAAAAAAAATTATTAATTCAATTCTTATTATTTTTTTAGATTATTATTATTATTATTAAGCATTTTTTAGTTTTTTTTATTATCCTATTTTGTTTTCATTTTATTATTATTAAAAAAATCAAATATTTATTTTAACAAATTTTAAAAAAATTTATTATGCATGAATATTAAAAATAAAACTCAAAATAACAAAAATAATGACATATAAAAAAATAAAAAATTAAAAAAAACCTGAACCGAGCTGATCAACGATCTGATCAACGCTGGTCTGGGCAGCTCAACAGTCTGACGGTTATGACCGGTCTGAACCGGTTCACTAGCAGTTCAATATCGGTTCAACTAGGCTAGTCTGAGGTTAAGGTAGAAGTGGTAATGGGTCGGATTGTGTGGATCTCAAGTTAGATTTGGGTCCACAAGCGGATCCTTCATAGTCTAAAATGGTGTCGTTTTGGGCTTTGGCTTTCTATATAAAACCAAAATTTTTTTTTCAATTCATTCTATCTTTTCTGCCAAAAAAAATTTCAGAGCTTCTGGAAGAGTTCCCAAGGCTCCACTGGCGTCCGGCGTCCTGTCATCTGTGCCGTCACACCTATTGTTGTGCCGATCATCATCGGTGGTTGCTGTCGGTGGTCAAAAAATACCAGAAAGATCCCAAAAGATTCTTTTCAATTTTTTCTTTCTAGATCTGGCCTTCTCTTCATTGGAAACAGCCCCGATCGACGTAGATCGAGGCTCAAAGTTTTTGTCTTTTTTTTTTTATAAACCAAAATTGATGTTGTTTTTTTTTTTTCTGCAAGTACCTCTTTAGCATTGGGTTCCTCCCTACGGGGAGGACTATTTTTTTATGGATTTTTGTTTTTTTTTTGTTTTTACTTTTGCTTTTTTATTTTTTATTCTTTTTTGCTTTTTTTGTGCTTTTTGATGGGTGGGGATTTTGTAAGATGTTTGGAGTGTGTGCATGCGTGTGTAGTTCTAGCCCTCTGGGAGCTAAGCGAGGGTGAAGGGCTCAAGCTCTGAGGAGGCTGGCTTTTGGTTTTGGGTACATGTGTGGAGGTTGGGAACCAAGGTAAGGTCAAGCTGGGGGTTAGCTTGGGTGCTAGGGCTTTGGGTACAGGCATGAAAACCGAGGTCTAAAGGGGGTTTTCTGGTAGTGGCTGGATTGGTTTGAGTGTAGAAGGTGTTGGGAGGTTTTAGGCATCTGAGTTTGTATTTTTTGAGAGCTTTCAAGAGTTAAAAGGAAAGGAAGCTGGGCTTTAAAGAGTTAGGGATCTAGGTGGCTATAGATATGGCTAGGGTAGGCTGTAGGGGTGGCTGTAGGGTGGCTGGTCACAAGGGTGGCTAGTCTGATAGGACTGGGGAACGACACCATACACTAGCCCCTTTATTTTTTTTATTAATTTTTTCTCTCTTTTTTTATATTTTTTTAATATTAAACTAATATTAATATTTTATTATCAATATTTTTCTATTATTATTAACAGTTTAATATTGATAAATAGAAACCAAAAATGTGATTTAAAGCATCAATAAACTTGGATAAAATTCAGTGTCTACAGTTGCTCCTCTTTACATATTACTGAGAATCAGGAATAGGGTAAAGACAAAAACAACAATTTTATCTGGAAAGAAATCGAAGAGTTTTTTTGTTTTTTTGTTTTTTTTTTGGTGATTGAACCTCAAGTCAAATGAAAAAAACAACGACCGGGATGATGTCGCGAGTCGAGAAATAAAGAATCGACTAAGACAACACAAGTCGAGGAATAAAGAATCAACCAGGACAATACCGCAAGTCGAAAAATAAGAAATTGGTTGGAATAACATCGCAAATCAAAATTATGTCCATAGGTCTTAAAGGTTATGCCCGGAGGTCTTAGAAATCATGCTTGGAGGTTTTACATAATCGACTAGGATAACATCGCAAGTCAAAAAATAAGGAATCAATCAGGATAACACCGTAAATCAAAATTATGCCTTGAAGTCTTAAAGGTTATGCCCGGAGGACTTAGAAATCATTCTCGAAGGTTTTACAGAATCAACTAGGACAACACCGCAGGTCAAAAAATAGGGAATTGATCGAGACAACACTGGGAATCAAAATTATGCCTGGATGTCTTAAAGATTATGCTCGGAGGACTTAGGAATCATACCTGAAGGTCTTACAAAATCAACTGGGACAACATCATAGGTCAAAAAATAAGGAGTCGATTGAGACAACACCGTAAATCAAAATTATGAATCGAAATTATGCCTAGATGTCTTAAAGATTATGTTCGAAGGACTTAAAAATCATGGTCAGAGGTCTTACAGAATCAATTAGGACAACATCGCAAGTCAAAAAATAAAGAATCGATCAAGACAACATCACGAATAGAGATTATGCCCGGAGGACTTAGAAATCATACCTGGAGGTCTTAAATATTATGCCTGGAGGACTGAGAAATCATGCCTGGAGGTCTTACAGAATCGATTGGGACAACACCATAAGTCAAAAAATAAGGAATCGATTGGGACAATACTGTGAATCAAAATTATTCCTAGATGTCTTAAAGATTATGCCCGAAGGGCTTAGAAATCATGTTCGGAGGTATTACAGAATCGACTGGGACAACATTACAAGTTCAAAAATAAGGAATCAATTAGGACAACATCATGAATCAAAATTATGCTTGGAAGTCTTAAAGATTACACTTGGAGGACTTAGAAATCATGCCTGGAGGTCTTACAGAATTGACTGGGACAACACCACAGGTCAAAAAATAAAGAATCGATTGGGACAACACCACGAATCAAAATTATGCCCAAAGGTATTAAAGATTATGCCCAGAGGACTTAGAAATTATGCCCGGAGGTCTTATAGAATGACTAGGATAACATCGCAAGTCAAAAAATAAAAAATCGATCAGGATAACACTGCGAATCAAAATTATGCCCAAAGGTCTTCAGAATCGACTGAGAAAATATCGCAAGTCAAAAAATAAGGAATCAATCGGGACAACACCGTGAATCAAAATTATGCCTAGAGGTCTTAAAGATTATGCCCAGAGGTCTTAGAAATCTTAAAATTTTTGAATGCTCCTCTTAATCAAAGGCAAAGAAACTTTGAAATATAAAGAATCTTTTTGAAAATGGCTTTCATCTTATCAGAGATCTTTGAGACTCTAAAAGTCTTGCTTGAAGAAGGTTCGTCTTAAACAGAGGTTTTGAAATCTTGTTTGAAAATGGTTCCCCTTAAACAAAGGCTTTGAATCTTACTTCTATTTTTTTTATCTTTTTTTTTATATTTAATACTTACAAAGTTGATAAATGCAATCATGATAAAAAAAAGTCAATTCTCATCAGATGATGCTAATGGAAATGTCGATGTGAATGTAAATGACAATGCAAGAATGAGAATGCTTGATGCAAATACATTTGACTTTTTCATAATGCAAATGACAATGTTCTTTTCATGCAAATGCCCCTACAAATACCTTTTTTTAGGATGCAAATGCCATGATGCAAATGCAAATTCTTCTTATGGTGTGAATGCAAATGTCTTATACAGATGCAAATGTAAATGTTTTTCTTGTGATGCAGATACAAACGATGCAAATACAAAGACTCTTCTTACCCTCTTTTTTTTTTAAGAATCTTTGTTCAAATTTTCAATGTTTCGCTTTCATGAAAAAAAATTGTCTCAGTATTATGTACAAAATTCTTAAATAATCTTTAAAATTTTCAAAAGTGATCAAAAAATTACCCCACATAAAGTATCTTTGTAATCAAATGAAAAAATTTAAAACTCAAGACTTTTGAATCTCTTGGAAATTGATGACTACTGTTTGGAAGGTTTATGGGTGAGGTAATTGACAATTCAATTCTTTTCATTGGTGGCATATCTCATGGAAAGCTCGATGAATATTGCAAGAATTTCTCTTGGGCTCACAGAAGAAAATTTTTTAAAACACTTCTTTTATTGAAAACGTGATACTTCAATGTGTGTCAAAACTAGCCATTACCTTCCAAACAAGATATGAGAAGAGGACAAGGCTAGTTTTTTTTTTTTTTAAGAATGTAAGGTCTTTAATGGGTATTGATTTTTTAAAAGGTTTTGCATCGAGAATTTTTTTTTTATTCTGGATAGAACCTTGAAACTCTAAAATTCAATTTGGGGCATCAAGAATGATTTTAGCTCTAAACTGCCCTTTTGGGGTTTTCACCTTAGAGTTATATTTTTTATCAATGAAGAATTCAACAAATGTAAACAAATTCAAGGACATTACTCTTTAATCCAAGTGTCCACATTTGATCAAAATAGACTTTTCAAGGTATGTAATCGAGGTCGAGGTTTGGGGTTATGAAAAAATGGATAAATAGGCTTAAAATATATTATTCAGGGTGATTGGGCCAAGAAACTTGGGGAGCATTCTCTAACTTTCTTTCTTTGCTTTTTTTTTTTTTGAAACATTTAGCTTTGATTTCAGCAACTTTATCCACCTTTTTTTTGTCCTAAATTCTCGTTTTCAAGGTACATGTTTTCTCTTTTTTTTTTTTTAATTCTAATTGAAGCTTCAAATGCTTATCCCTATGGTTTCTTTGCTTTTCCTTGGAAATGCCTAACTTCATCCTTAGCTATTCACTCTCTTAAATTCTTAGGTTTCTAATTAAAACTTTATTCACTTCTTGCCCTGGACTCTCATCTCCAAACACTTTTATTGAAGTTGGTCTCTTGAAGGTATCTTTATTTTGCCCCCTAATATAAAAAATGATCTTTGGCCGAGGTTCATTTTGAAACAAAAAACTTAATAGGCTCAAATGGATAATAAATGGATAATTTTTATGTGTGAGAAGGATAGAGAAATATGGCCATTCATCATTTCAAACATGATCACTTGGTTAAAAGAGCAAATCATTAAAAATGCCTTTTTTGTTTTTTTTTACTTTTTTTTTTTATTTTTATTTTTTTGTTTTTATTTTTTTTTATTTTTTTGTTTTGTGATGCCCTATCTTATTTTTTTCACTCAAGGTTCTAATGACGATAAAGTTATATGGGATTGATCCCATAGTTCAAAAAAGCTCTTTGGACTCTAAATTTTTTTGGTATTTTCTTGGTGAAAGGCAGAGAAAATGTATAAAGGTATGAAACAAATTGTCTTAGGCAAAAAGGGATTTTGCTTTTTTAATCAATGTGCCTTAAGACATGAAACAAGGGTTACTTAAGAGAATAGGTTCAGGCATTTTTGTGTCTATGGTCATAGCAACATTTTGGCACACATTGAATTACCAATTAAAAATTTGAAAGAGTATCTGATTTTTTTGAAATTCAAAATGAATTTTCAAAATTAACCTCTTTCATTCTTTGCCTAATAAAAGATTATATACCCTTTAAAGTATGAATTCAAACTCATATTCCCTGAAAGATTATGGTTGATGAGTCAAATCACTTGAGTGATTAGAAGCATGAAAGTATTCAAAAGGTGCAAAGGTATTCGATGAAATCTTTCATAATAGTAATCACCATTTCCTTCAAGAATCTTTTCATCTTTATTACAGAAGAAAACCTTTTTTCTTTTCTTTTTTTCATTTTTTGATCTTGTTTTTTTATTTACTTTTTTTATCTTGAAAGTTACTTATGTGGAACTTTTTATTCAAACAAATGCATAAGGAGAAAATTTCATAAAGAAAAAGATCCAAAGCATTCAATTCTTCCAAAATAAGTTAGATAACTCTTAGGGACACAATGCACATGTCATACATATATAGTAAAATGATTCAAAAGAAAGTCATGCTATCTTGATTTTTCAGAACTTGAGACTTTCTTTTTCATCTTAACTCCTCACATTTGGCAATTGGATAGAGTCAACTTCCATTATTCTATCACCTCTGAAGTTAAAATACCACTCTTGATAAGATCTTCAACCTTTTCTTTCAATTGTTTGCATTTTTCAGTTAAGTGATCGATTGTCCCCATATGATAATCACTCTTGCCATTGGGATCATAACTCCTTGCTAATGGATTTGGTGTCATTTTCAGAGGCACAAGAGTGAGATACTGACTTTTTATTAGTAAAGCTAAGAGGTAAGAAATAGAGATGGGCAATTTCTTTTAACCATTCTTTAGTCTTTTTCGATTCTTTGTTTGTCAGGTGGTGGGTTCAAATGTAGGAACAAGATCATGAATGGCCATTTAAGGATGGAGATTTGTTGAAAAGCCCAAATGCTGGCTTGGTTGGCAAGGATATGAGTTTTAAGATATACCGTCTATAACAAGGTGATGAGGCTGATGAGAAGGATATGGATTATATGGGATGATGCTATTGGGTAGATGCCCTTCCATTATGACTGTCTACATTTCCCCTTCATTATTTTTTGATGTACTTTCTTTTTCAACATCTGTTGCATCTTTAACTTAATCCTACCATTATTAATTGTATTTTCTATAATCTCACCAAAAATAACCGTATCAAAAAAGTTTTTAGACACATTCCCAATTATTCTTTCATAATAAGGAGTGTTCAAGGAATTGACAAATAGAACAGTAATCTCTTTCTCTAACAAGGGTGGTTGTACTTGGCTGCTATGTCTCTCCATCTGTATGCATACTCTTTGAAAGTTTTAGTTGACATTTTCTTCATGTTCTGCAGGGATATCCTATCTGGCGTCATATCTTTAACATGCTTATATTATGCTAGGAAGGCCCTAGCTAAATCATTCCAAGAGGAAATCTTATTTCGGTCTAGTTAAGCATACCATATTATCGTAGACCCAATGAGACTATCCTAAAAGTAATGGATCAATAGCTTATCATCATGAGTGTAACCTATCATCTTTCGATAATACATGGTGATGTGTGTTAAAGGGCATTTCGTTCCATCATACATCTCGAAATTTGGGGCTTTGAATTTTGATGAAATAATGAGATCAGGCACTAGACTAAGTTCATTAGGGTTGACATTCCCATAGACATCATGGCCTTCAATTACCTTTAATCTCCCTTTCAATAGGTCATATTTATCTTTCATCACCATATCTTTTGATGGATCTAGCACCATTTTCAATTTTTCTAACTTGTTAGGATCATCTGTATTAGGCATAGTAGTGGAGTTGTAGAGAGTGGGCCCAAGACTGACATTTGTCTGAACTAAGGGTAACTTGGCAAAAATGCCAGTATAAGGTTGATTAGTTGTTGGAGGTGCTTACGGCATATAGAGGTCTTGAACATATGTGAACCCAGATGGATACAATAGCATCTCAATAGCTATTTTCTCCTTTACCCTATGTGTTTTAACAATTCCTTTTTCTTTTGTCAACTCTGCTAACATCTGTTTTAATCCTGCCAACTGTTTGTCCACATTTTGTTGCATTCCCATAACTATTTCTTTGATCTCTTTTTGGGCCTTTTCTACTCTATCCATCTGACTTGCATCTTTATTTTCCATGATTCTAATATCAACTTGAGTTCATAAGTCCACAAACTTAATGGATCTCATTTCCTAGGATAGCTATCCTTGCATCTATTATTAATTATCAAAAGTAAAAAATACATGACATGAATTTTATTATAAAAAATCTTTTGACTTTGAATGTTTAACAAAAGCATATTCACAATCATCATTCTTTGTCCTTAGCTAGCATGAAAAATAATGAATTCCAACAGATGATGCATGATGTGTAAGTCAAATTTTATTATTGTTAAGGACAAGCTCAAATTCCCTCTTGTAGACATTTGTTCCACCTCAAAAGTTTGGTGAAGACATACTCACAACCATCACTTTTTCATAGGCTTTTTTAGACATACAATTATTAAAAATGGATAGAGGCATCAATGCATAAAAAATTCAGGTCAAAAGAATTATCTATTCATTCTTAAAAGTATCAAGTTTACACATCATGAACCATTCTAGGGCTAGGGCCAAAAAGTGCTAAACCTATTTCACTCCCTTTTATCTCACCTAAAAAACTCAAAAACAGTTGACTATGATTGCTGAAGAAGATAATCCTTTACTTTTAAAGCTTTTACTTTTTATTCATTATCTTGGCCAACCTTACTGTTACCTTCAGTACTGCCTGTTATCTCGGCATGGATCAATGAAAGGTTCTTGTGAACAATTGGTTTTATTTTGACATCAAAACCCAGATATCCAACTTTCATCAACCCCTGTACCCTATGTTTCAAAGCTGTGCAGTTTTCCATAGAATGGCCCATGACATCAAAATGGTATTCACATCGATCATTGGGGTCATACCATTCAGAAAAAGGTGATTTGTGAGGTTCAGCAGGGATAGGGACAATAAGATAATTTTCTATGAGTAATGGGTATAACTCTGTGTAAGACATGGGTATTGGATCAACAGGAGTTTTTCTTTTGGTGTTACTAGAGTTTTTCTATCCTATAGTTAGTTTGCTTTGTTGAAAAGATGGTGGCTTAGTTGGCCTTGAAGCGAATTGGGAAACTTTGGGTCAAAAATTAGGTCCAAAAGGTGGTGACGAGATAGCATGTTGAAAAAACGATTGTGAAATATGAGATGGTGGACATGGATTCAGATGTGGAATTCTCGATGGTTGTGTGAAATTTGAGGGCCTAATCCTAGGTGCTTGGAAAGGAGGTTGAAAGTAGTCATGGAAAGGATTTAAGTGTGGGTTTGGACTTGGGATAGTTTGTGATGGTTGTTTGAAGCCAGATGACTTTTTCTTGGAAATCAAATTTTTGAGCTCAGTCATCTGCTTGGCTAGTTCACCCATTCCTCTCTTGAGTTCACCTAAACCTTGGTCACTGTTCAAATACCTAACACCTTAGTACACTCTGAATAAGTGCTAGAACTAACAGGAGCCAATTGACCTTGACTTGATGGAATCGTAAGTGACAACAATCCTTGAGGGGCAACAACCTCAACCATACCATTACTTTTAACCATTTCTATCAATTGAGCAATCTGTTGTTTCATCTTTCGAAGCTTGAGCCATAATTCCTCTTGATTCAACTCTGAAGCATTAATCCTTGCTTCCAATTGATCTCCCATTTCCATCACTCTAGTTTCCACCAAGACAAACATTTTATTTTAGGACTTAGACCAAAAATTTTAGACTATTACCCTTATTGAATGAATGCCACAAAAACAACTTTTAACTTACATGACACACATAGCATGTTCATGAATGTGGCAATGATGCCTATTGAATGTCATGAAATGCATATATGCCTAAGATAACGAATTTTTATATGTACAAGGACCCAAATGAAAATTTTCGTCAACCATGAATGTGTATACAAGGAATGTAATATTATGTTGTCAACCATAAATGTGTATGCAAGGAATGTAATGTTATGTTATAAGGATAGTGAGATATGAAATACAATGTATGTTCCATAAAACCCTACTATTCATGAATCCATATGCATGAAATGCAATGACATACTTACATGAATGATGAGATATATACTTATGACTAATGCAACATACTTGTATGGAATACATGAACTTATCAAGTGCATGTTACATTTTTACATGGAATGCAATGCTTGTGTTATGCCAACATAGTGAACCTGACACTACCTTTAAATATATAATGAAATGGAGTGTGCGCACTACCTATGAAGATGCGTATCGAAGGCATGTATCAACATGTAAATAACATGGGATGCATGTACTATCTTATTATGATGTAAATGGGATGGGGTACATTAAAGATCAAATGGAAATGCAAAATATGAAGAAATATTCAAAAAGAAAGAAAGAAAGAAAAAATCTCTCTTTTTTTTTTAGAAGGAACTTTTTTTTTTTTACACAAATTAACTAGGACTTGAAAATTAATTTTTAGTTGGCCAATAAACAAAGAATTTAAGAGAAGTCTTTAATTTTTTCTAAAAACTTTATTTTTTATTTTTTATTTTTTGCTTGTTGGATAATGCTAAAAAGAATCATTTTATTCTAAAATATTTTATGAAAATCTAAAATTTGGATAATTACGAAATGAATGAACTACATGTTAAGAGAAAATTTATTTTTTTCCAAGAAAATGCTTTTATTTTATTATCCATTTTTCAAATTTTAATACATTTTTTATTATTTCTATAAAAAGGTCGATAGGGCTCTACCCTAGGCAAGCTTTCTATGGCTCATGATATGCTAGGTTAGGATTTATATGTCTAAAGGTTCCTAGACTATTCCTCACATCATCGTCCATTATAGACTAGCAAGGCTCCCTAATCCTCACCTATTACCAGCTACTAACAAAAAGGGTTCAATCTGAGTGGAATTGTTTCGCTAGCAAATGCGAAGGTTATCACTTCACGAGAGCGTAGCTATTTCACTTCCTCCTAAAAGGAAATGAGCTCGGGTCTAAAGCTCATGCATGCGAGTGAATATGCAATGCCTGTGCAAAGTAATGTATTAATAAAAATAACATAAAAAAATCATAAACATAGAATCAAAATAAAGTAATAACTAACATACAATTTATTTTATTTATTCACTTTTATATATATATATTTATTTTTTATGAAAAATTAAAATAAAGGAAATTAAATTAAATACCAAATAAAACAAATTAAATCCAATCATTGTTAATAACGCATAATTAAATTTTTGGCCTGACTCTCAAAGGTCCCCAGTGGAGTCGCCAAGCTATCGTAACGGTTTTGGGACCGCTAGACGTAAAGGATTTTAAAAATCGAGAAAAAACGAGGGAGTCACCACCAATCTTTTTTAAGGTGTGATTGGCCACCCAAAAGTTTATCTTTTTAATAAAACTATAAAAACGGGTTTAAAGTTTATCAAAAAGATAAATTTTGATCTACAAAAATAGATCTTGAGTTCGGAAGTCGGTTATGCATGAGGAAGGATTAGCACCCCCACAACGTCTATAAATTAGTACCATTTAATCATGCACTATTTTCAATGTTGGATGAAATGGTTTCATTTTGAAATTTAATAATAATTCCTTTTTGTTATTTTAAAAAAAATAAATTTTCGCTAAAAATCTTTATTTAGGAGTATTGAAGAAATCTTTAAGTTGAAGAGTTATCTTAGAATTCTTCAACATCTAGGCAGAGTTTAGAATAACTCTTTTCGCTTAAGATTTAACATAATACTCCTTAAAATAAAAACAAAATAGCACTCTTTGTAGAAGATAATTGCTGGTGACTCTCCAACATCTAGGTAGAGTACCAGTAATTATTTCCTTCAAAATATTATTTTTGTTTTATTTTATAAATTTATGTTTTAAAGTAAAAAAAATTTGTGCAAAAAAGTAAATAATGAACTATTAGGTAGTGAACAAAAATTAAGCCATAAATATGCGAATCAAATGCAAACAATAGCAAATAGATATGTGTATGCCAACAAATGTTATGCATGATGGTGAAATGTAATTTAAAAAAATGGATTCTTAAATATAATGAGACCACCTTGACTCTTTAACATCTAGGCAGAGCTTAGGTACGACTATTTATATTTAAGATCCCATGTTATTAGTATATTTTTATTATTAATCTATTATTAAAGTGAATTAAGGATTGGCATGAAAACTTAATGAAATAAAAATTTTTAAACACCCTATCATCTAGGCGGCATTCGAGAATAAATATTTCAAGTGAAATTTTCATACATGTCCTTAGGATTTTGAGATGGTTTTGCTTAGAGCTTAAGCCAAGGTTTTAAAGGCTAGGGCTCCAAGATTTTGAAGATTCAAAAATGCATATCACATTTGGGTCTTTAGACTTTTGGTCTTTTAGGTTTTTTAGGTTTTCAATTTTAAGGTTAAGCAGAGGTTTTAAAGGCTAGGGCTCCAAGATTTTGAAGATTCAAAAATGCGTATCAAATTTAGGTCGTTAGACTTTTGGATTTTTAGGTTTTGGATTTTAGGGTTTGGGATTTTGGATTTTAAGAGTTTTTAAAAATTTGGATTTTTAGGTTTTGGATTTTAAGGTTTGAGATTTTGTATTTTAGGGTTAGGTTTGGGGTTTAAGGTTTGGATTTTGGGGTTTAGATTTTTTAATATTTTAAAAACGCAAACATCTCTAAAAATTCCAAACATCTAGGCAGACTTTTGGAGCAAGTTCGATTTTTATGATTTTTGAAAATTAATTAAAATTTTTCATATATATTTTTTTATGAAAATTTATTATTATTATTAGTTTTCATTATTATTCTTTTTTTATAATTCCTCAACATCTAGGTGGAATTATATTTTAGGGTTTGACTTTTTTATTCCCTCCAACATCTAGGCAGGAAAAATAAAAAAAATATTATTAATTCAATTCTTATTATTTTTTCAGATTATTATTATTAAGCATTTTTTAGTTTTTTTTATTATACTACTTCGTTTTCATTTTATTATTATTAAAAAAATCAAATATTTATTTTAACAAATTTTTTAAAAAATTATCATGTATGAATATTAAAAATAAAACTCAAAATAACAAAAATAATAACATATAAAAAATTAAAAAATTAAAAAAAAAACTTGAACCAGACCTATCAACGGTTCGGTCAACGTTGGTCTGGGTCGCTCGATGGTCTAACTATTTTGATCGATCTGAACCGGTTCACTAATGGTTCAATACCAGTTCAACTGAGTCGGTCCTAGGTTGAGGTAGAAGCGGTAACTGGTTGGGTTACGTAGATCTCGGGTCAGATCCGAGTCTGCCTGTTCTGATCGATCTGAACCAGTTCACTAGTGGTTTGAAACCAATTTAACTAAGTCGATCCTAGGTTAAGGCAGAAGTGGTAACTGGTTAGGTTACGCAGATTTCGAGTCTATGCGCGGATCTTTCCTAGTCCAAAATGGTGTCGTTTTGGGCTTTGGCTTTCTATATAAAACTATTTTTTTTTTTCAATTCATTCTATACTTTCTGCCAAAAAAAATTCAAAACTTCTGAGAGAGCTCCCAGGGTTCCACCGGCATCCGACATCTTATCACCTGCCGCTACCACGCCTGTCGCTGTGTCGACCGCCATCGGTGGTTGCTGCCAATGGTAAAAAAGCACCAAAAAAATCCCAAAAGATTACTTTCAACTTTTTCTTTCTAGATCTGACCTTCTCTTCACCAGAAATAGCCCCGATTGATGTAGATCAAGGCTCAAAGTTTCTGTCTTTCTTTTTTTTTTTTTTATAAACCAAAATTGATGTTGTTTTTTCTTTTATAGGTACCTCTTTGGCACGGGTTCCTCTTTGCGGGGAAGAGTATTTCTTTGTGGATTTGTGTTTTGTTTTTTTTTATTTTTACTTTTTTGTGCTTTTTGATGGGTGAGGACTTTGCAGGATGTTTGAAGTGTGCGTGTGTGTGTGTTCTAACCCTTTGGGAGCTAGGTGAGGGTGAAGGGCTCAAGCTCTGGGGAGGCTAGCTTCTAGTTTTTGGTGCATGTGTAGAGGTTAGGAACCAAGGTAAAGTCAAGCTGAAGGTTAGCTTGGGTACTAGGGCTTTGTGTATAGGCACAGAGATCGAGTCTAAAATGGGTTTTTTGGTAATGGCTAGATTGGTTTGAGTGTAAGAGGTGCTAGGAGGTTTTGGGCATCTGAGTCTGTGTTTTTTGAAAGCTTTCGAAAGCTGAAAGGGAAAGATGCTGGGCTTTAAGGAGCTAGGGATCTAGGTGGCTGTAGATGTGTCTAGGGTAGGCTGTAGGGGTGGCTATAGGGTGGCTGGTCTAGTGGCTGGTCTGGTGGCTGGTCACAAAGGTGGTAGGTCTGATAGGATTACGGAATGACGCCGTACACCAGCCCTCTTATTTTTTTGTCTTTTCTTTATTAATTTTTTGTCTCTTTTTTATATTTTTTTCAATATTAAATTAATATTAATATTTTATTATAAATATTTTTCTATTATTATTAATAGTTTAATATTGATAAACAGAAACCAAAAATGTGATTTAAAGCATCAATAGACCCGAACAAAATTTGGTGTCTATACCTCCTTATCCCAAATGGTATGACTCCACTGCCCATTATGACTACCATTTTGGGATGGTAGGTCATTCCATCGAAAATTGTATCTCTTTGAAATGTATGGTGCAAAGTATGATAAAATAAGGGTTGATAAATTTCGATGTTAGTGGAAACACGGCATCCAATGTCAATAATGACCTTTCGCCCAATCATCCAGGGGCATAAATTTTGGAGAGGTTGATTAGAACTGCTTATCATTTGGATTTCTTGAGAACATAGATCTTTTTATGTACTTAGACTTCATCTTATTTTTCATTATTTTAATAAAAGGCCAATTTGATGCATTTTCATGATATTTCTCTTTTGTGTGAATACTCATTATTTATTTTTACTTTCTTATACCTTTTCCCATACCTATTTCTTTGATTCTAAATAATAAAGGTTTAGGCAATCAAAATAATAATTCAGGATTCGATGCCATTCATGGTGGTTGGATTGATAAATTTGACATTGGGACTACTAAAAAAGAAGATAACTCTAGTGAAAGTTTGGCTTATTGAAAGGTGAAAGTGATGCGACACATGATCTTCCTGATTATCCATTCACAAGTTTGCTCCTAGTCAATAAAGATTTTCCTTTGAGAGTATTCATGCTAGAAATGATAAATGGCCATCTTTCTTTTATCCTTCAAAAATAAAATTATCCCTTGCTATCCCATTGAGCCTATTGAAAAATTTTTTAAAAAAATCCTAACCAAGGATCACCTCTACATTGGGGGGTAAAGTCAGAAAGTCTGTTTACCCTTAGTAGTTCCAAGAGCAAAGCCCTTTTTTTTTTTGAAAAAAAAAAAAGAAAATTGATAGGGCAAAATGCCAATATGCTCCACCAACAAAAAAAACACACACACACAGAGAAAAGAACAAAAAATATAAAACAAAAAAATAGGAAAAAAGAAAATGAAGAGAAATTGTTGGGGCAAAACATCAATGTGCACAACATGAAGAAATGATCCTTGGTTTGATTACTCTTCAAATACAATTTAGGCCTGTTTTATTCTTTGGCACTCTTTACCCTAGCCTACATTACGTCCCTTAAAAATTAATTTTGATCGAATGTGAACACTCGATTTGGAGAATCATGAATTAAATTAAGGTGGATTTATCATTGGATTGTTTAAAAAATTGATCAAAGTGTTATTGATGAATAAAAGAGAAAGAAAATGGAAAAAATGAGAAAAATGTGTGCAAAAAAAATAAAAACAAAAAAGGCAAAAAAAACAATAAGAAAATTGCAAAAAAAAGTAAAAAGAAAGAAAAGAGAAAAAAAAAGGAAAAAGGGAGACTTAGACCGAAAACCCAAAAGGGCAATTTAAGTGAAAATGAAAACTAAAAAAAAAAACTTCATGTGAAGGTCTTCAGAAGGAGGATGATGATTAGCTCAAAGGTTAAAGATATTAATGGAATGTGTTTTTGAAAGATGATCCTGATTTTGAGTTCAAAATTATCTAACCAAACATTATTTTGGATGTTAATTTGAATAAATCTCAGTATTTTACCTTTGTTCACCCTTGAGTTATTTTTCACCCTACCTTTTGTTTTTTCAATAATAAAAACCCATTCTTCTTATCCTTCACTAAATGAACATTCCTTGAATGAACTAAAGAAATGTATCAGGTCTGCCACTGATTTGAATGATGGCAAATAAATGAATAACATGTTTAACAAAGAGTTTTCCATTTTTTGAAAGAAATCCAAGATAAGATAAATGAAAAAAGCATGAGAAAATTATTTACAAGGGGTAAACAAGATGACCCAATTCATTGATAGATTAGTTGACATGGCCTGTAAGACATGATCAAATGAAAAAAATGACATGAAACAACTGATAAAATTTACTTTGAGATTATTAATACCAAGAAGCTAAGAATAGTTGGTTGAGTCTTAAGAATCTTATCACCACGATTGAAATTTCATGACATCAATATTACACACATTGTATTTGTATTTGCATCCTAGATAGGATATTCATTTGCATCATTGCAATATCACTTATTACTCATTTTTTATCTTAGTTCTGTCCAGATCATTTCTTGACTCACGGTTCTATCTCGGTCAGTCATCTTCAATCTTGACTCGATCCTAGTCACTTTATCTTTTTGATTCGTAATTTTTTCCTGATCATTCTATCTTGGTTTTGTCCAGATCATTTATTAACTCACGATTTCGTCTCGATTAGTTATCTTCAACCTCGACTTAGTCCTAGTCACTTTATCTTTTCAACTCACAATTTCATCTTGATCATTCGATCTTAATTCTATCTAGATCATTTCCTGACTCGCGATTCCATTTTGATCAGTCATTTTTTACTTCAACTCGATCCTGGTCACTTTATCTTTTCAACTCATGGTTTTATCCTGATCATTCGATCTCAATTCTGTCTAGATAATTTTCTAACTCATGATTCTATCTTGATCAATCATCTTTTACCTCGACTCGGTCTTGGTTGCTTTATCTTTTTGACTCGTGATTTTGTCTCGATCATTCGATCTTAGTTCCATTTAGATCATTTTTTGACTCACGATTTCGTCTTAGTCAATCATCTTCAACCTCAACTCGATCCTAATCGCTTTATCTTTTCGACTTGTGATTTTATCTTGGTCATTCAATCTCGATTTTGTCCAGATCATTTCTTTACTTTTAATTTTATCTCAGTCAGTCATCTTCAATCTCGACATAGTCCTAGTCACTTTATCTTTTCGACTCATGATTTTGTCTCGATCATTTGATCTTAGTTCTATCTAGATCATTTTTAACTCATGGTTTTATCCTAATCAGTCATTATCGACCTTGACTTGGTCTTGGTCACTTTATCTTTTTGACTCACAGTTTTGTCTTGGTCATTCGATCTCGTTCCATCGAAATCATTTTTTGACTCACAGTTTCATCTCAATCAATCATCTTTGACCTCAATGTGATCGTGGTTGCTTTATCTTTTTGACTTGTGATTTTATCCTGGTCATTCAATCTCGATTTCATCCAGATCATTTCCTGACTAACTCACGGTTCTATCCCGATTAGTCATCTTCCACTTTAACTCGGGCCTTGTTGCTTTATCTTTTTGATTTGTGGTTTTGTTCCCATCATTCGATCTTGGTTCTGTCTAGATCATTTCTTGACTCACAATTCCATCTTGGTCAATTATCTTCAACCTTGACTTGATCTTAGTCGCTTTATCTTTTCAACTTATGGTTTTGTCCCAATCATTCAATCTTGATTTTGTCTAGATCATTTTTTAACTCGTAATTTCATCCCGATCAGCCATCTTCAACCACAACTCAATCCTGATCACTTCATCTTGTTGACTTACAATTTTGTCTCTGTTATTCAATCTCAATCTTAGTCATTTCTTCTTAACTGATCTAACTCTTATTCTCAGATTATAACAAAATAGGTATGTAGGTCTTTGCATCATCCCTATCTAATAGAGATATGCAAAAAGGGGCAACTGTAAACATTCATCTATGTTTGAGGTCAAACGGGTCAATTTTATTTTTTCTATTGTTATTACTAGTATTATAGTATAGCATATCACTATTATTATATTATTATTATGGTACTATATTATACTATATTATATTATTATATTACAGTGATTATAGCTATTATAATAATAATTATTACTATACTATATTATTATTATAGTTATTATTATTATTATTATATTTTATTTTATTATATTTTTTTTTCTTTCCTTTTTTGTTTCGATTCTAGCATGAATTTTGGAAACTGTAATCCGATCAAAGGAATTCAACATAGTCAATAGTTTTATTGTAATTAGGGTTACAAATTCAACCCAGGAAATTAGCCAAGAACCTAGACTCAATTTGAGGTTCGGGCATAATCCAATCCTAGGATTCAAGCTTGGGATTAATTTTGTCAGTTTCTTAAAATCTATCTTAAAAGGCCTATAAATTAGACAAGAAACTACAGAACAAATGGGGGTGGATTTCGATTACACATTGAAAAGTTGGGGAAAATTTTGGGTAATAGGGTTTTGGATTTTGATCTAAAATTTTTTAGAAATGCTGAGGCTTTTGCATTTAGATTTAGGGTTTTGAAGTTAAGATTGAAGGTCTGGAAAGATTTGGAAGAAATCTACAAAAGTTTAGGAAATTTTGGGTTTTTTCTGAAAAATATGAATTTTTTTATGAATATTTGAATTTGTCGATGAATTTTTCGACAGGAATTTTAATTTTCCAACCAAATTCCTGCCAGATTTCTAGAAATTGACGAAAGATCCAGTTTTTCATTGAATTTTTGGGTTTTTTTTAGAGAAAAGGGAGAGAGAATTAAGGGTTAGAGAGAAAGGGAACCAGGTAGTTTTAAATGAAAGCAAAGGGGAATGGCTTTTATACAATGTTAAAACGGCACCGTTTCAATAGCTTAGAATACGTGCTCTGACCTGTTGACTCATGTTCTGACTCGACCCGATCTCAAGGTTTTTCTTTTCTATTTTCATTTTATTTTTTGATTTGATTTTTTATTCATTTTATTATCTTAATTTTTTGTTTTATTTTTATCTTTTTTTTAATTTCACTATTTTTTTATTTAAAAAAAACACCTTTTCTTTCTGAAAAATAGAAGAAGCAAAAATAAAATAATGAAAAATATAAAAATAAAATAAAAAAATCTTCTCAAATAAGTTTAAAAAAATAATAAAAAAAGAAACAAACTTTTTCAAAATAAATTCATGAAGTCTACCAAACTATTAGGAATTTTTATGGATCTAATTTTTAAAATGAAATCCACCAAACTATTGAAAAATTTCAAAAAAATCATTTTTTTCAAAAAAAATAATGAGAGAAAAATAAAAGACAATTTTATCCTTTAAACTATTTGAGGATTGCTTCAAATTAAGTTCTACAAAACTATTGGGAGACTTAATGAAATTCTCAAAATTTTTTACAAATCTTTTTACAATAAAGTTTCACCAAAATATTGAGAGATCTACTTCAAAGTAAGTCGTACAAAACTATTGGGGGACTTTACTAATTCTTTTGAAATAAAAAATTAATAAATTCAACGATAGAGCCTCTCAGGAGTGGGACACTAGTCTCCATGAATATTCTTGTGGTGAAAGAATTATCTTAAACTATTACCAAACTATTGGGACAACTTTAACGCTAATTTTTAATATTTAATATTTTGGAATCAAACTGGTACAATCTTTAGGATGGGCACTGTAAGGGCGCTACAACCTTTCTCACGTGTAACTGTACTCCTAAACTTAAAATCTAGTTCGTGGATCATATTCATTAGGTGGCCAATCACACATAAACAAAAAAGATTGATGGTAACTCCTTTGATCTTTGTATAGTGGTAGGTTCATAGATCTATACGTTATGACAGGTGGTCTTGAATATCCTTAACTATTAAATGTAACAATGGTTAAGGAATATGGTTAGCATAGGCAACAAGATTAGAGAACTGAAATCAAATGTCAAACCAAATATTTAAATTACTTTTCAATGAAAAAAAAATTAGCTTTGAAAATACTTACCTTATGTTTGTTCTAAGTTCAAATTGGAAGAAAGAGCTCAGAGATAAGGAAAAGAGCTTAAAAGAAAATATGAGATAGTTAGAAGAAGAATTGGCCCCTCTTTTACTTAGAGGGAGTAGGGGTATTTATACAGGTTAGCTCAGACTAAATGATCAAAATACCCCTAGTCCAATTGTGAGCTACTTTTTTAATGTAAAATATAATTATACACTTATGACCTAAAAATGCCCTTAACATATGTCCCCCTTAAAAAATAGTCTGAAGATTCAGACGAGGGTTAAGCCAAGATGTCTAACCTACTTTGTGTTTAGTGTGTTTGTTAAAATTTAAAGATACATTCGAGTTCAAACTTTAAATGTCGAATTCGTTGTCCAACCTTTTAGTGACACAAGTGGTTTGAGGTATCGATGTGATGAGATGTCATTTTGTGATTCATTTAACGTGGATAACTAATGGGATCTCAATAGTTATTTGACTTTGTTTACTAACTATTTTATTTTGGCCAAGTTTAATAGACGATTGATCTAAGGGTATTTAGGTTGTCTAAGTTAGTTACCTAATAATTGACATGACACTTGCTAGATTTTATAATGAGATTGTAAATTCATTTATGTTGAGAGAATTTATATTGAAGTGAATTTGTATCGAAGTGATTTTCACTAAGGTGAATTTGATGAATTTAAACTCTTACAAAGATAATTTTGTTAAATCGAACCATATTAAAAGAAAATTTACTAAAGTGAGCTTTTTTGAAAGAAACTTTTGTTATAATGAGCTCTTTTACTGAGCTAAATAGTTAGGTCAAGCTAAAATTTTTTAGTTGACTTGAGCTCTTTGGTCAAGCTATATCTTTGTTAAGAAAAAGTGACAAAATTGCTACTTTATCAATGAAACTTGGTTAGGCCAAAATCTTTTAGCTAAGCTAATTTTTTTTAGCTGAGCTAATCTCTTTTAGCTTAACTAAGTATTTTTTGTCAAGCTGGCAAAGCTAATATTTTATTAATGAAATTTGACTAAGCTAAACTCTTTTAGCTAAACTAACATTTTTTGAAGGAAATTTGGTAAAGTTAATACTTTATCCAAGAAATTTGGTTGAACTAAGCTTTTTTAACTATCCTAAGCTCTTTTTGTCGAGTTAATCATTAAGACTTTTTGATCGAGTTGATCTTTTGCCAAGAAAATTCGATCGTGCTAAGCTTTTTTGACTGAGGTGAGCTCTTTCGGTAGAATTGATCACTTTGGTTGATGTGGCCTAGCTAAGGCTTTATAAAGGTAATTTACCTAGATAAGCTCTTTGATTGAGGTGGTTGAAGTAAGCCTTTGAGAAGTTAATTTATTGAGATGAACTTTTCGATCGAGGTGGTCGAGATGCATTTTTTAACTGAAATGAGCCTTTTTAACTGAACTAGGCTCTTTTAGCTAATCTAATCACTTTGGTCGAGATAACCCAGCTAAGCATTTATGAAGGCAAATTATCATGATAAGCTCTTTGATCAAAGTGGCCAAGATAAGTTTTTTTTATCATTGTGAGCTATTTTGGCTTAGCTAAGCTTTTTTGGCCAAACTGAGCTCTTTTGATCAAGTTGAGCTATTTAGCCTAGGTGGTCGAGCTAAGCTTTTGTGAAGATAATTTTTTTAGATGTGCTCTTTGATTGAAGTTGCCCAGAAAAGCTTTTTTAACTGAGGTGAGTTCTTTTAGCCGAGCTAATCACTTTGGCCAAGATGGCCCAGCTAAGCTTTTATGAAGATAATTTATTGAGATGAGCTATTTGGCCAAGGTGGCCAAGTTAAACCTTTATGAAGGCATTTTGTAGATCCAAACTCTTTTGGCTGAGTTGAGTTTGAGCTCTTTAACCAAGATGTTTTTTTGAACTAGACCTTTATGAAGACATTTTGTAAATCTGAGCTTTTTTTATCAAGTTGAGTCCGAGTTCTTAGGTCAAGCTATTTTATTGAGTTGGACTTTTATGAAAGCAATTTGTAGATCCAAGCTCTTTTGGTCAAGCTGAGTCTTAACTCTTTGGCCAAGCTATTTTGTCGAATTAGGCCCTTATGAAGTCATTTTGTAGATGCTAGCTCTTTTGGCTGAGCCGGGTTTGAGTTCTTAAGTTGAGCTATTTTGTCAAGTTAGGCCTTTATGTAGGCATTTTGTAGATCCGAACTCTTTTAAAGAGTGAAGTCTGAACTTTTTAGTCGAGCTATTTTGTTGAATTAGGTCTTTGTGAAGCCATTTTATAAATCCAAGCTCTTTTGATCAAGCTGAGTCCAAGCTCTTAGTTTGAGCTATTTTATCAAATTAGACCTTTATAAAAGTATTTTGTAGATTCAAGTTCTTTTCATTGAGCTGAGTTCAAGCTCTTAGGCCGAGCTATTTTGTCAAATTTAGTCTTTATGAAGGCTTTTTGTAGATTCAAGCTCTTTTAGCCAAGTTGAGATTGAATTCTTAGGTAAAGCTATTTGTAGACACCCATTTGGGTCCAGGGCAAATTAGGGTTGATTTCCTTTGTTATCATCATTTTTATAGTATAGTGTGGTATTATGTATTATAGTGTGTTATAATAATATTACAGTATAATATTATTATTAGTACTATTATAGTATAGCATATAGTATAGTACATTATATTGTATATTATTATAGTATGGTATTATTATTCTTATTATTGTTATACTATATTTATTATACCATAGTATATTCTATTATTATTATTTTTATTATTATTATATTTTGTTTTCATTTTTATTTTTATTCATTTTATTATTCTGCTTTTCTTTCCTATTCAATCTGTAACAATGATTTGGAATTGAAATTGAATCAACTTATCAGAAGATATGCATGGTTTAATGACATATATCACAAAACCTTTAATTTGTATGTAGACGTTAGCAATAATCCAACCCTAAATTCGTCCATTTCCTAAAGACCCTCCTAAGAATGCCTATAAATTGAATCAAGAATCGTAGGAACAAGACAGAGTGAATTTTGGGAAAAAAAGGGTCTGGAAAAATTTTGGGAGTTAGGTTTTTGAAAGTTTGGTTCTATGAGTTTCTAGGTTTGAGATTTTGTGTAATTGGGAGGTTTTGGCTTCTAGTTTCTATATCAGATTGTTAGAATTGAAGTTTTGAAACTCTAGGATCAAGGTCAAATTTTTGGAGTTTTTTTGGGTTTTGGAAAAATCTGGGAAAATCTGGGTTTGGGGATGACTTTTTAAATTTTTCGGTGGAATTTTCCAACAAAGGTTGAATTTTTCAATGGGATGTCGATAACTTTTCCAGAAACCAGTGGATTTTTTAGTTTTTGGTTGAACTTTTAGGCACTGTTCTTAGCTATCCTAGAAAGAAGACAAAGAAATCTAAACCTAGAGAGAGAAGGGAGACTAATTTTTAGAGGAAAAAGCTGAACATTGGCTGATATACCCATCCCATAATGTCATTTTTTGCAAGCTTGAATCTATGCATAATCTAACAAGGATCTGTGCATTACTCTTTATCCAACTTGACCTGATCACAAGTTGTCCCTTTTCAATTTTAATTCTATTTTTTTATTTTCATATTTTATGTATTTTTATTTTTATTTTATTATCATTTTTCATATTATTTATCTTATCTTACTATTTTTTATTTTATTTAATTGTATTGAGTGATTTATATACCAAATAATTCTACAAAAAAAATATTTTTTCTAAAAAAATAAAAAAAAGGAAAAATCAAAAAATCTTTTCAAATAAATTCATAAATTTTACCGAACTATTGGAGCATTATCATGGATTTAATTTTTAAAATAGAATCCACCAAACTATTGGGAAATTCCAAAAATCATTTATTTTCAAAAAAATAATAATGAATAAAAAATAAAAAACTAATTTTTATCCTCCAAACTATTAAAGGATTGCTTTCCAAATTAAGTCTTACCAAACTATTGAGAGACTTAATGAATTTTCTCAAAAAGAATAGATTTTTATAAAATCTTTTTACAATAAAATCTCACTAAGCTATTAGGAGATCTACTTCAAAATAAGTATTACCAAACTATTGAGAGAATTTACTGATTTTTTTAATAAAAAAATATTAATAAATTCGATAATAGAGCCTCTTCAAAGTGGGACACTAGTCTATATGAATACTTCTGAGGTGAGAGAATTATCTTAAATTGCTACTAAACTATTGAGACAATTTTAAGACTAAATTTTCAATATTTAATATTTTGTCAAAAGCATAAACATTTTTTAAAGCTTGGATAATTTGGAATCAAACTGGTACTATCTTATGGATGGACGCTGTAGGGGTGCTATAACCTTTCGCACGTATAATCATACTCTCGAATCTAAACTTTGATTTCGTATATCAGAATCTACTATTTAAAGATACCTAAGTCAATCTCGGGACTCATTTTTAAATAGGACAGATTCAATCAGATAGTCAATCACACCTAAAAACAAAAAAGATTTATGGTAACTCCTTTAACTCATGTCTAGTGGTAGGCCCATGGATCCATATGTTATGACACTATTTTGTTGAGTTGGGCCTTTATGAAGGCATTTTGTAGATCTGAACTCTTTTGGTTGAGTTGTTTTGTTGAATTGAACCTTTATGAAAGCATTTTGTAGATCTGAGCTCTTTTCACCGAGCTAAGTCCAAGCTTTTAGGTCAAGCTATTTTATCTAATTAGGCCTTTATAAAGGTGTTTTGTAGATCCGAGCTCTTTTGGTTGAGCTAAGTCAGAACTTTTAAGCCAAATTGTTTTATCGAATTAAGCCTTTATGAATGCATTTTATAGATCTGAACTCTTTTGGTTGAATTGAATCCGAGCTTTTGACTGAGATATTTTGTTGAATTAGGCCTTTATGAAGGCATTTTGTAGATCCAAACTTTTTTGATCGAGTTAAGTCTGAGCTATTTTGTTAAATTAGACCTTTATAAAAGACATTTTGTAAATCCAAGTTCTTTTGGTCAAGTTGAGTTCTAGCTCTTAGGTCAAACTATTGTGGAAATGAGGCCTTTTTGAAGTTGATATATAGATTTGAGCTCGTTGATCAAGCTTAGTCCGAACTCTTTGGCCAAGCTAAGTCTGAGCTCTTTGGTAGAGCTAGGTTGTAACTCTTTGGCCGAGCTGGGTTCAAACACTTTGGCCAAGCTAGGTTTGAGCTTTTCTACCTTTTTGTGGTGTCATTCCAAACTTAGTTGAGAAAAACCCTTACCTCATGAGCCATTTGTTTATGCTAAGTTCATATTATAGGGAAGAACTCAATAATATGCTCAAAGATAAGAATAAGAGGGTTGAAGAGAAGATTTCAAAGGAAAGTATGAGAGGTTGAAAAAAGAATCGGTCCCTCTTTTACTTAAAAAGAGTGGGAGTATTTATACAAGTTAACTCAAACTAAATGACCAAAATATCTTTGATCCAATTGTAAGTTACTCTCTTAAAGTAAAAGACAATTATACGTTTATGACTCAAAAATGTCCCTAACACCTTATAAAACTTGAACCCATAATTTATGAGGTTCAATACGGTCTTGTTTCCTCTTATGTTCAAGTTGAGAAATATAATTTTTGAAAGCAAAAGTAATGCTAAATATACTATAATTTATATTGAAAGCATCTTTTTATAGCTAAAATTGAACTAATTGCAAAAGTTACTTAGGAGGTTTAATTGCGGTTTAAAACTTATATTTTAGAGACAAAATGATTAAACTCACTCAATTATTTACTTTTAACAAAAGTAATTTATTTTTTCCAACATCATATTTTTTATACATTTTAATTTTTCAAAGCAATGTCAAACACTCAAAAATTTTAAAATATAGTTTTTTTACGGTTTCTTTTAAACCTTTTTTGTTTCAAACAAAACTTTTTCCCATCTCAATAAAAATATTAAACTAGGCCTAAGAATACACGAGCAAAGTTCTCAAAGAACGAAAGATACTAGTGGGAATTCATATATATGCATCAATAAAAATGTAATGTTCAATTATAACACATTGTATTTTGTTTTCTTGTTTTGTTTCGTGCTAAGTACGAGGGAACCCTTGGCATTGGCAGGAGCCAGGGACATAAAACCTGGGTCAATAGAGTTCCACACTATCTTCTAAGTAGACATATCCATGGGTTTAACGGTCCGCCAAACCTGTCTTAAACCCGATTTTAAACAAGAATTTTTAAATTTCATATCATTTCAGTCTAAATGTTATTTATTTAACAAAAATATTTTATATTTAACTTCTAAACTGCCCTTCTCTAGAGCATCTAAATGAAAATCTAAAAAGAATCCATTTGTACCAAACTCAGATTAAAAGATAGAAATAAGAAATCATAAGACTGAAAATCGGTTAAAAATAAAAACGAGAGTTATCTCTTACGTTTGTATTTTGATACACAATTCAGTGCTTAAAAGAGAAAAAAAATTAGACAGAAATATCTTGAAAAAGTGAGATCTCTTTACCTGAAATGAAAATGAGATATTTATACTTGTGATAAGATGTGATAGGATTGGATTTGACCCGTTCTGAAGAAACGAATGCTAGGTCGATATGGCTCAACCCGTGCTGACGTGGTGTATTGACTCTTAATATTTGGGAGACACATCAGTATGGTAATGCTTCTATCAAGTGGGTTACTGTATTGGCATTATTGATAGCTAACTCAATAATTTAGATTGATTTGTCACGTCAATTCGATTCGAATGTTTAAAATTCTCTTAATATCTTATTGACACATTTTTTACAATGAAAAATCAAGTGTATCCTTTGAACCGCGAAATGCTTTAATCAGAATCTATGAAAGAAACCTAAGAAACTACTAAAGTTGAGTACTAACTTATTACTTTCTGTTTTGGTAACCCTAACGGCTATGCTGGCCAGCCATGAATGCACGGTTTCTCCCTGCTTTTCGGCCAACTGAAGGGGATTTTCGCTAGATCTTGGGCTTCCTTTTAAGTTTCTTATCAAAATTATACATATGAGCTAAGATTTGCCCACCTTTTTTATTATACATTTTTCCTACATATTTGTGGTTTGTAGTTTTTGATCTTATATGCATTAGGATTTGAGGTTGGGTAGATTAAAAGTGTAATCGATTGAGTTTGAATCGATATAGTATTAATTTAAACTCGAGCTTGATTCAAAATCGGAACTCGAAATTTGACTCGAAACCAATCGAGTTTTATTTTTTTAGCTCGAGCTTGACTCGAGATAGAAATTGAGCTACTCGAATTCGCTCAATTAGGCTCGATTGATATGTAAAAATAAACTCGATCCTTATATTCGATAAGCTCAATTATTTGTGCTCGAGCTCTAATTCGAGTTCGAGATATTTTATTAATTAAAATAATAAATATATATTTAAATATAAAACTTGATTCGGCTTGCGAGCTATTAAAGCTAGATATAAAAATATTCGAACTCAGCTCGATCGATAAGTCAAGTTACTAGAGCTCGACTTCGACTTAATAATAATCGAACCAAATTTGAGTTTTATTCAAATCGAACTCAAATAGCTTGTGAATACTAATATGTCATTTACACTCCTAAAGTAAACCATGGATGAACGCAATTATGCACGGTTTTGAGGGTGGATCGAGCCGACTTATGCAAATGTGTCTTATTACTCCCCAGGCTGGCTTATATCAATATTCTTAAGATTGGGCTTTAATATATACAATAATGATAATTTAATTCTTTTAACATAGTTATAATCTATTATAGAATATATTAAAGCTATTGTAATTGAATTGGCACTAACTTTCGTAAAAAATTAATAGTTATCATAAAAACTAATTTAAAGGTCAATTAGAATATAGTATTATATGATTAGGGTGAAATATGATTTTATAATTTAATTTTAAGGTTAATTGTGAGATTTTGCTATATAGGGTGGATGTAGACATTTAACTTACATTTATTTAGATATTTAATATTTTGATTAATATTTTTCAAGGTTAAATTTATTTTTTAAATTAATTTTAAGAAGATTTTAGAAATGATAAAACAATCAATACCCAATGAATTTCAATTCGTCTTAATTTTATAGGGGCAATTTTTTTAAAATCGAAAGTCAAATAAAAAATGAGACATGTATTTTTTTAAAAAATCGGGATCAAGTTGAAAATAGATTTTAAGGTACTCCATACTAATATTTTATATTAATATATGCATATATATATATGCATATATTAATAAAAATAATATTTAATATCTTAATTTAAGATATTACTTTGATAAAAACACTACATTTATATATAATTAGGATATAATTTATATTAAAAATAATATTTTTATGAATATTATACTAAATTTAAATCATTATATTAATTTTGGGTTGGATGTAGGATAGAGGCAGGTTATACATTTATGTCTTGAATCGAAATCAAAGATAAAAAATAATAATCTGATAATTGGTTAAATTGGAGTCCAATGAAATATTTTAAAAGTAGAATTAAAGTAAGGGTGAGTAAAATCTGATGTCATCCTTAAGAGAATTTGGAGTTAGTTTAGGTATATGAAAATATTTTAAAGGTCATTTTTATATTTGAAAGTTAAAGGGAATAATATTTAATACTAATGACATTTTTTACAGCTGACGACATTTTAGATTAATAATTTTTTTGGTGTGTTCAATTATTAATGAAAATTTAACTTATTAGAGTTTCAACAAACTTTACAATTCTACGTAACTTTCGTTTCAAAAATATAATTAGTTTTTGTAATGATTAATATTTTGAATTACCAGCTTTTTTATTTTTTATAGTGCAATACTATGCAAGATTTAATTATATTATGTAATTCAATCACAATGATAAGCGAATTATTATTTAATGAATTAATTTTATATATCTACATCATTTAGATTAATTAATGTACATATACAAATACTTTAAATGATATGAATCTGTATATTATTTTTTTTCTCTTTTTTATTGTTCCATCTTTAAACTCCCACGTATGTAAATTATATTTTTATTATATTCTTGTAGCGAAGAGCACGCTAATAGCTAGTATCAATAAAAATATAATAAGGCTATCCCCTGATGTGTGGGGTTTCAATTCTAAGCCAGTTCATTTTTGAAATTAATAATGATTTGAGGATTAATTTTGGAAAGAATGTTGATTTATTGGGTTAATTGTGGTAGAGACAGTGAATATGAGGGTTAATTTTGAAAAGTTTGTTGATATATTTGGTTAAATATGGAAGAGATGGTTACATGTGAGGTAAAAATGTCATTATAATGGGTTTCGTGTTCACCATCTCAAAGGCCCACTAATATGGGTTCTCTTTTTAATCTTTGATTATGGTGATATGTTGCTTCTCGTAAACTAATAATATAAGTTTCATATACTAACAAGTGGTTGGTTCAATAGGTTAGATTCGTCCTTGTCGACGAAGAGATCTTGAGTTCGAGTCTTATCGGTGGTCACTTGTTGGGGTCATCTTGAGTACACGGCCAACAGTTACTTGTCTTAAACTATCAGGTATAACACATCTTACCCTAACCTGAGGAACTAAGCAACCTATTTATCCTCAAATTTTTTCTTACAAAAAGGAATATATATATATATATATATAAGTTCCATACAGCTGAATGTCTAGCTTATTAGATCACAAAACATTAAACTTTTTATTTCTTTTTTTTTTTTTTTCATATTTCATTCTCTTAACCTCACAACCCAACTAATGAATCTCAAGTTAGCTTTGAGGGTGCTTCTTAGCAGTATAAAATATGGGGGCGTTTAACTTCATCGCCCCCAAAAAAAAAAACCTTCCAAAAGATGAAAAGAAACATATAAGTTTGAACTTCCATATCCTAAATGGTTCATATCATATTTTTTACTAATGACTTTAGTAAAAGGTTTCTTCTAACATAAGCTAAACCTAATTAAGACAATCTAACTTGTAAGGGCAAATGATTTAGACATGTTGATTTAATTTTTTAACATAAATTAAATTTAGGAATTATTTTATATATATAAGGGTAAGAGTAAAAACTAAATATAATAATTTATTAAATAAATTAAATGATAAAAAATTGTTTAGGAAAATATTTTATACCATATATAAAAATATATGTTAAACTATATAATAGAATATAAATATTTTAAAAATGCATATAAATTAAACATTCAAATATATTTCTTTTATGTAATTTGTAAATAATTAATGTTTATAATTAATAAAATGTGATTATCTTAATATTAATACATATATTAAAATATACAAAATATAAAAATTATTTAATTAAATAATTACTATTAATATAATTTTAAATTTTATTTTAAAATTAATTCAATGAAAATTATCGATATTAAAAAAATCTCTCACCAAAGCAAGGGCATGAATCTAATACATATAAAAGTTATAAGAGAAACGTATTAAAAAAAGAGTAGGAACAATCTTGTTTGACACAAATCACCTTTGTCTAAGGTTAAGGTCCATTGTGATGCCTCTTTTGACTATGATTCCAAAAAAGCAGGAATTGTAGTGATTGCTATGGATGAGAATGAGTATCTTATTGGTGGAACTAATACCCTTGTTCAAGCAGGATCTGCACTGAAGGCAAAGGCCTTTGTTAAGCAAAAGGTCCAAATCAATTAAAGATCCAAGTCAGTGGAAGTATAATTAAATGATCAATCAATCACATAAGAGACATTCATTTAACATGGTTTGACTTAACATACACGGATGAAAAAAAAAATCCAATAATTGTAGAGAATTACAATAATACAAATCATATAAAAACACTCATAATTAATACCCATAGATCCTCTCATTCTTCTCTAGCCCTATAGAATATTCTTAATCTAAATAAACACATATTCATGAGCATCCATGCACCATACCTAAGTGGATCATCTCATTCTCTCTAATCCACTCACAAGCATACATTCACATAAAGATGTTAATCTCTTATAGTTTTATAGGATGTATAACCCATAAAACCCTATAACTCTCTTATATCTTTTTCTCATACCTAACCTTATAAAGACTTCACCTATTAAAAATCATTTTCTCTTAAAATTCTCCTTCTGTAAGTCTTCTTATCTATCAAGTAATATCTAACCATTTTTAAATAAATTTCTTATGGGATTTGAGCTACTATTCCCAACAATCTCTACCTTGACTCAAATTTCATCAATCATCAATTTTTATGCTAGAAATGCTTGATTTCACCTATAATGAAAATCTCGAAATAAGCTTCTTTGTGTATCTTCATGTTTCATGCAATTCCATTCTCAAAACATGAACTCAAACATTTCCACTAAATTGAGATCATCTAGATTTACCTCTTCCCATGTCTCAAACTTGTAGTTCTTATCTAACGTATAGATCCATGGACCTACTACTAGACTTGAAATGAAAGGAGTTGCCACCAATCTTTTTGGTTAGGTATGATTGGCCACCTGATTTAAGCTGATATGCAAAACAGAGGTTAAGTTTGAAAGTCAATTACATATGGAGAAGGTTATAGCACCCCCACAACGCCCATCCAAGGGATGGTACCAATTTGATTTCGAATTATCCAAGCCTTGCTCATTTTATAATTTACTAAATAATGAATTATTGATTTTTTTAGTTTTGTTTTTCTTTTTTCTTTTTTTTAAATCTTCTTCTTCTTAAGAAATGACAAAACAAATTTTTTTCTTTTTTTCTTTTTTTTAAAAAAAAATAAACCAGAAAATAAAAATATGGGTGAAAATAAAATAAAAAATAGAAATAAAAAATAAAAAGAAAATAAAAAAGAGAAAACCTACGATCAGGTCGGGTCAGGATGCAGGTCTTCGAGTCGACGCGTGAATCTTGGCTTACCAAAACGATATCATTCTAGAATAGTATAAAATGAGCCTTTTTAAGTTTTCCTCATAAATTCCAAAGCCTCTCTCTCTCTACCCCAAAATCCTCTGACCTCTCTTTAAAAAATCCATCGAAAAGTTCAACCGAAAACTGGAAATCCCACCAGTTTATGAAAACTTCACCAAAAAATTTAATTGAAAACTAAAAAACCCATCGATTTTTGGAGCACCTGCTAGATTATGGAAATCTCACTGAAAACTTCAACCTTCGTCGAAAAATTCCATTGGAAAATTCAAAGTTCTTCAAAAAAACCCAAAAAAACCCAAAAAATTTATTAAAAAAACCCAAAAAAATCCAAAAAAAATCCAAAAAAATTCCCTGATAGTTCTAAGCCTTCCCAGAACCTTCTACAATCCTAAATTCACCTCCAAAAACCTGAATTCAATCCCAGAACCATAAATTAACTCCCAAAACCCTAAGATTGAATTTCAACACCTTTTTTGCTCAAGAATTTTCCAAACCTACTTTCAGTGATTTTCACTATATTTTTCTCTGTCTCTCTGTGTGTCTTTACTCTGTAGAATAGATCCAATTTATAAGCAGCCTAAGATCAATTTAGGAAATGAACATAATCAATCCCAGGCTTGATTCCTACGATTGCATTATGTCTAGATGAGATTTTAGGTCCAAAATTTTAGCAGTCTTATTAATTTGATTCTGTGTTGACTTGAAGGATTGTGATCCTAATCTCTATTCACATGCAAATTGAGCAGAAAAAGAAACAAAAAAATAACAATAATAATAGTAATATTAACATAATAATGAAAATAATAATAATAATAATGATAATAATAATAATAATAATAATAACAATAATAATAATAATAAAAGTATCTAATTTGACCAAAATAGGCTATAATGGGCCTAGTTGGGCTTGACTAAAATAGGTGTCTAACTAGACTTAGACTAGAATGGGCCGATTAGGCTCGGATCGAAATAGGTGTCTACAGTTACCCTTCTTTACATATCTTTGTTAGACAAGGATGTTGCAAAGACCTAGACACCTACTTTGGACTTGAATTCGAAAAAATGACCTGGACTAAACCAAGGTTAGGAGATCGTGGTTAAACCACGAGTCAAATGAAGTGACCAAAATCAAGTTGAAGTCAAAAATAATGATTGGGACAAAACCATAAATCACAAGCAATGATTTGGACTTAGCCAAGATTGAGCGACCAGGACGATACCACGAGTCATATGAAATGAAGTGACTAGGATTGAGTCAAGGCCTAAAATGAATGATCGAGACAGAACCATGAATCATAAGAAATGATGTAGATTGAGCCAAGATCAGGTGACTGAGACAAAACCACAAGTCAAAATAAAGCGATTAGATTAAGTCGAGGTCGAAAATGAATGATTGGGATGAAACCACTGAGCCAAGATCAAGTAATCGAGAAAAAACCAAGAGTCAAATGAGGTGACCATGACTGAGTCAAGGTAAAAAATAAATGATCAGAATGGAACCACGAATTATAAGAAATGATCTAGATTAAGCCAAGATCAAGCGATCAGGACGCAACCATGAGTTAAAATAAAACGACCAGGACTGAGTCGAGGTCTAAAATGAATGATCAAGATGAAACCACAAATCATAAGAAATGATCTGGATTGAGCCAAAATCAAGTGAGTGAGATAATGCAAATGTATGCTTTATCTAATATGCAAATGAATCATTGATTATGGTATTAAGGCTTTTGTATTCTTGTTTTTGTACCTTTTAGTAGAGAAACCATCAGATATTATCCTGCATGTTCACCTTCATTATGCATTTTAACGAAGAAATTCCCCTTTATATTTGACAAAGAAGCTATTTTTCATCAATCTGAAGGTGTATTTTTGACAAAGAAATCATCTTTCATCAATAGAAGTATACAAAGAAACCATTTTTCATCATCCTGGAGGCATTTTTGGCAAAGGAACTTTTGCATCTGTCTGTCTGTTTATCCTAAAAAGAGCCATGAGAGTTAATTTTTTTTTTTGTTTTTTGGGTCATCTTTTGCCTTTATCTCTTTCAATCCTTCAAAATAAGACACTTATTATGATTTTTTTCAATTATTAATCATTATCCCAATTTAAAAACATGAGGATGCAAGTTATGCATTTCTTCCATTCATGATAAGATGTAAAGAAAACGGGTAACGTATAGGATTTAGAGAATGAAAAGATGGCTTTCATTTATTTGGATAATCAGTTACAAATGATGGTAGGAAGGAAAAATAATGCATAGGAGTGGCTATTTAGGGTAGTAGTGCCTTAGGACAAATTATTAGATAACCATGGCAACAAATCTTGGATCTCTTTCAAAAACTCAGTTAAAACTTGATGCCCTAACACTTCAAAGCTCTTCAAAATTTACTGTCTCAGATATGTCTCCCCAAGTAGTGCCAATTCCAGTTGCCTTTTAGAGTTTCAATCCTTCTTTTAGTTCTAAGTCACCCTTTCATGTTTTCAACTTGAACTTCTCCTTTTTTTCTTTTTTTTCTTATTTTTTTATTTTTTATTTTTTTAGTTTAAACTACCTTTTCGGGTTTTCGATTTAACCTTTTTCTCTATTTTTTTTAGGATCACGCAAAATATTTCTTCACTGCATCAGAGTTTATAGGACTAGGAAGTTTATCTCCATCTATTTCTGATAAGATCAAGGCTCCTTCGAAAAAAACTTTTTTTACCACATAAGGCTCCTATCAATTTGGAGTCCATTTTCCTCTATCATCATGATGACTTGGAAAAATCTTTTTCAACACCAATTTTCTTTCTTGAAACTATCGAGGTTTGACCTTTTTATCATGAGCTCTCATAATTCTTTTTTGATACAATTGGCCATGGCACAACATCGTCAACCTTTTCTCATCGATAAAGTTTAATTGCTCATAGCGCTCCAGAATCTATTTAGCTTCTTCTAATCCCACTTCTCTTAGGACCCTTAGAGATGAGATTTTTACTTCTACTGGCAATACAGCTTTCATCCCATAAACTAAAGAGAAGTGAGTTACCCCAGTAGAGGTGCATATCGAAGTTCGATACGCATGTAGAGCGAAAGGTAATTTCTCATGCCAATCATTGTATGCTTTAGTCATCTTCTCCAGAATTCTTTTAATATTCTTATTTGTAGCTTCCACTGCTCCATTCTTTTTTAAGTGATATGGGGCTGAATTATGGTGTTTGATCTTGAATTGGGCACATATTTCTTGCATCATTTTGCTATTTAGAATCTTTGCATTGTCAAATATGATTCTTTTTAGAAGCTCATAACTACAAATTATTTTTCTTTTGATGAATTTACAGACCACTGATCTAGTCACTGTTGTGAAAAAGCTAGCCTCGACCCATTTGGTGAAGTAGTCAATCATCATAAAAATGAATATATTTCTATTTAAAGCCTTTGGTGTGATGGGGCCAATAACATCCATGCCCCATATAGAAAATGGCCAAGGTGGTGCTATGACATGCAAAGCACTCGGTGGAGCATGAATCATGTCAGCATAGATCTGGATTTATGGCACTTTCGAGCATAATCGATGCAATCATTTTCCATTGCCAACCAGTAATATCCAACTCGCATGACTTGTCTTGCCATCATCTACCCATTTGTATGTGCCCCACATTCATCATTGTGCGCCTCTTGAATAATTTTTTTGGTTTCAAATGCACTTACACAATGGAGTAACACTTGATCTTTGTCTCTTTTGTATAAAATTTCCCCATCCAAAAAGAATCCTATGGGCAATCTTCTTAAAATTCTTTTATCATTTTTCATTGCTAAATTTGGGTACCACTGATTCTTTAGGTACTACATAATACCATGGTACTAAGGGCAGCTATCTTATTCTTCTTCCAAGTTGGTGCAATGTACTGGCATGTCCTTGATATCCAACTTGACAAGTTGAATCTTTGCAGTGTCACTAATCTGTACCATTATGGCCAAGGCATCTGTAATCTGATTTTTTTCTTGAGATAAGTGTTCAAACCGAATTGTTTTAAACTGTTTGCATAGCTCTAAAATGTATTTATGATAAAGGATGAGTTTAGAATCTCTTGTCTACCATTCACCTTTCAATTAATAAATGACTAGAGTCGAATCCCCAAACACCTTTAACATTTCAATTTTCTTGTCCAAAGCTACGTGCAGCCCCATGATACAAGCTTTATATTCAGTGACATTATTGATGTAATTGAAGTTCAATCTTGCTATAATAAGATAATAATGCTCTATTAGGGATATCAAAACTACTCCAATCCCATGTCCCATGGCATTAACAGCCCCATCTAAATACATCCACCATATTTTTTATTCATTATCATCTTCTTCTGATTCTGAGATGGCCATTAATTTCTCATCTGGGAAATCAAGCTTCATGAGCTCATAATCATCAGCGGCCTTGTCTGCCAAGATTCAACAATGACATTTTTTTTATCACATTTAGGCTTACATATATTATGTCATATTAAAAAAAATCACTTGCCATCTTGCGATTCTTCCTATTAGTGAAGGCTTTTCGAAGATATATTTAATGGGATATAGTTTAGCTATGAGCAAAGTTGTATGGTACAACATGTATTGCCTGAGTCTCTTAGCTGTCCAATCCAAAACACAACACATTTTTTCTATTAAAAAATATTTGGACTCATATTTTATGAATTTCTTGCTCGAGTAATAAATAGCTTTTTCTTTATTACTGGATTCATATTGTTGACCCAACACACATCCCATCGAGCCTTTATGTACCACTAGGTATACGATTAATGGTTTTTCTAAAATAGGGTGTGCTAGTATTGGAGGGTTTAATAAATACTACTTAATTTTATTAAAGGCTTCTTTGCATTGTTCATTCCATTCCCCTTGATTATTCTTTCGAAGGAGTTTGAAAATATGGTCACATTTTAGAGTAAGTTAAGAAATGAATCTAGATATATAGTTCAATCTACCTAAGAAACCTCAAACCTCTTTTTGAGTATTTGGTGGTGATAAATTCTGAATAGCCCGAATTTTATCTAGATCCACTTCTATCCCTCTTTCACAAACTATAAATCCTTACAACTTCCCTGATCTGGCTTCGAATATACATTTAGTTGGATTCAGGTTGAGTTGGAACCTTTTCAACCTTTCAAATAACTTTATGAGGTTGACTACATGATCTTTTTCTTTTTAGGACTTGGTAATCATGTCATCCACATACACCTCAATCTCTTTATGCATTATATCATGAAAGAGTATTACCATAGCCCATTGATAAGTTGTCCCAGTGTTTTTTAATCTAAAGGGCATAACTTTGTAGCAAAAAGTTCCTCACATGGTAATAAAAATGGTTTTTTCCATGTCATTTAGGGCCATTTTTATCTGATTATAGCCAAAAAAATCCATCCATGAAAGAGAATACCAAATGTAAGGTTGTATTATCCACCAAAGTGTCAATGTGAGGTAGAGAAAAGTTATCTTTAGGGCTAGCTTTGTTCAGATTTCTATAGTCTACACATCCACACCTTGCCATCTTTTTGGGGACAGGTACTATATTAGCCACCCATTCAGGATATTTGGCCACTTGCAAAAAGCTTGCATCAAATTGTTTTTTAACTTCCTCTTTGATTTTTAGCAACATCTCCAGTTTCATTCTTCTTAGTTTTCATTGCATCGGTTTGCATTCTGGCTTTAATGGTAACTTATGCTCTACTATTTCGATACTGAGTTCAAGTATAACTTGGAAGGACTAGGCAAATACATCCGTCAATTTCTAGAGCAAATCTTTTAACCGTTGTTGGTCAACAACCAAAAGTGAAGTGCCAATCTTGACTTTTTTCTTGTTTTTTACATCGCTCAAATTGACCAATTCGACCACTTTTTAATAAGGTTCAATAGATTTATCTTCCTGTTCAATTAGCCTCATTAAATCTGAAGATAAAGTATATTCTTCAAAATCTTCTTCAGTATTGAGTTTATCGATATTAACTAAATTTCCAAAGTTAAACCCCCCCAAATCATTCTCATGATTACCTTTGTATTCATTTAGGGACTTGAAAGTAAATAGAATAAGAAATATTGGCAAGAAATTTTGATGGTGAAATGAATGGAATGGAAGAAATGAACAAAATGCATGCTCTTACTTTTATTGAAATAATAAAAAATAAAAAGGCCCAAACATAAGATTTCATTCTAATGCTTTTTGGGCATAAGCAATTAGGATATGTGATTACATTAAAGGAAAATTAGAAACAATAGGCATTTGGATGACCCTCAAATTCTACAATTCATATCCCGATGGGCAATGGTAAACCATGGCTTTCTCATTTTGGCTTCTATCATCTACCATGTGAATAGACAACTTGGCAAAGGCTTCTTCCCACCTTGGTTCCTTTTTTGTGTCTTTTTCAACTTTTGGAAGCATATATCCTCCAAGAATGAAAGTTTTATTTAAATGGGGAACAACCGTTGACTCATTCTTTACCGTTCTACTAAGGCTTGATACTTTTTTCATCTCATAACCCAATCCTGTTCTGTCACTATTGTCAAGTTTTGGGCGTTCTCTTACCCCTTGAAGGTTCTTGCCCAGGTTAAACCCAATACTCCAACCTTTGTTGACCATCTGATTGATTACAATTTGACTAAATTTGAGCCCTTCATCTACTATATTAATAGGTTCAAAAGATTTGTAAGAGCATTCTAGTGATTCTTTTATAGCTTCCACATATGGGGCATTTATGGGTTAGGTTACTGGAAAATCTTCCTCTCCATCCATAATTACTAATTGTCCTTCCACATTGAATTTGATCTTTTGATGCAATGAAAAAGAAACAGTACCTACCTTGTAGATCCATGGTCTTCCCAATAAGCAGCTATATAATGAAAAAATATTCATTACTTGAAATTTTATATTGAAAACACATAGACCAATCTCTATGGGTAGCTCAACATCTCTCAATACTCTTGTCTAGTCCCATCGAATGCTTGGATTACCATTTGACTATCTTGGATATAAGACGTATAACTTTGCCAAAGTAGACATAGGCATAACATTAATGGCTGACCTATTATCAACAAGGACCTTGGCTACTATATGGCCCTTACATTTAACAGTGATATGCAATGCCTTGGTGCTTCTTTTGCCTTTCAATGGAATTTTATCATCACTGAAGGACATATGGCGTAGCACCACTAGATTGCCTACCAGATGATTCATATATTCCACGGAGACATTATGGGCCATGTAAGCTTGATTCAATACTTTTAACAAGGCATTACGATGCAATTCAGAGTTTAAGAGAAGTGATAATAAATAAATTTTGGCTGGCATCTTATTCAATTACTCCACCATAAAGTACTCACTATGTTTGACTAGTTTCAGAAACTCGCAGGCCTCCATTTCAAGCACAAGTTTAGATGTATCCTTTTTTGGAATCTTTGGTTCAATTTGCTTTCTTTTTTTTTTCTATTTTATCCAAAGTCTCCGAAGTGTAACATCTTCCACTTTTGGTTATGCCCCCTACTCCTATTAAATGAACAGTTTCAACTTTTAGCATATTCTTTTGGTACCCTTGAATTGTTACCCCACATTCATAGTTCCAGGATACCATTTTGTTATCTTTATAAAAGAATGGGTGTGGAATTTTGAGGGCTACTGGTTTGGGAATAAACTTATTTCCAGCTGATTGTGGCTTCTTTTTACAACGTATAGCAACAGGTTTTGGCACCCACTTGTCTGTTATAGCCACTTCAATATCTTTGTAGACTCTCAACTCTTCATACAATTTTATCTGGTGAGAGTCCATCAATTTCTAAACTTCACCACATAATTGTTTGTAGACATTAATTGAATGACTTAGTGCCCCGTCATGGTATTTACATCTTTGATTTGAGATGTGTTTTTCCACATGAGTACATGAAACCACTGGTTGTATCATCCCAGCTTTATATAAGGCTTCATATAGCTGGTCAAATGGCATATTAAGCTCTTCAACTTTCCTTTTTGCATGTCTTTTACTTGTGTCTAAAGCATTGACTATATGACTGGACAAAGGATTCCCACTGACATTAGGTGCAAAAGTCCTACTAATATCAAAGCTTATCAGCTTTTCTTTAATCAAACTTTGTACCTTATGTTTGAAAAAAATATAATTTTTGTTAAAATGTCCTACTACTCCAAAATACTAGTCGCAATGGGCATTGGAATCGTACCACTTAAGGTAAGGAGATTCAAGCTATTTTGCAGGGACAAAGGCTATTAAATGATTTTTGTAGAGCTTTTGATACAACTCTATGTAACTTATAGGTATGAGGTCAAAGGTTAGTCTTTCCCGAGTTTGTGATTCTTTGGTGTTGCTTGTGGTGCTAACTGGATAAGTGAAAGATCTTAGTGAAAATGGGTAAGATGGTCAAGTGGTTGATTGGTGATGAGTTATAGAGGTATGGTTTACTGTATGGTGTAATGTAAGGTAAATAGGTCGAGTGTAGCTTCTAAATTACTATCTTTTAAGACTCACAGCTTGAGTCTTAATTTTTTTCTTCTTAGGTGCTATTTTGGAAGATTTACCTCCTTCAAGTTTATCATTCTTTATGGCATTTTCGATGATATCTCTCGAAATCACCATTTTAACAAAATTCTTAGTCGTATTTTTTATCATCCTCTCATAATAAGGTGACTTTAGACTACTCACAAAAAGTACAGTGATTTTTTTTTGTTAAAGGGGGTTGTACCTGGGCAACCACATCCTGCCACCTTTGAGCATATTGCTTGAAGGACTCAGATGCCTTCTTCTCCATTGCTTGTAGGGAAAAGTGATCAAAACCCATGTCAATGATGTGATGATACTGGTTAATAAAGCATCTGGTCAAATCTTTCCATGTTTGGATGTGAGTCCCATCTAATTAGACATACCATCTTGCCATAGATCCAGTCAAACTATCTTGAAACACATGCATAAGTAGTTTCTCATTACTGGCATGTGCCGCTATTTTGTGATAGTATATAGTGATATACATGATAAGACATTTAGTATCATTGTACTTTTTAAACTTTAGTACTTTAAATTTCGGTGGCATCATTACATCTGGTACTAGACAAAGTCCCGCTGCATCTATGGATCCATAGATATCTATTCCCTCTACAGCCCTTAGTTTTTCTTTAAGTTTGTTCATAGCCTGGTCAATTTTAGAATTTTCCAAGGGTGTAGCTGCTTGTGGTTTTTTCTTCTCCTTTACCTCATCTGTAGTAAAGAGTTGAATGGGTTTAGCTACTTTTTCAGCAAAGACAGGATTATCATAGCTTTGGACATTCTCATGACCTAGTGCATAGGTCATTCCTGGGTAATTGTACTTCGAAAGAGTCGCTTGTTGAGGTTGGAAGAATGGTGCGATTTGATTTTGTGGTGTGCCGAAGCTTGGAGGATATGTCGAATTAGTAGCTTCTTGTGAAGTATCTTCTTCCACTGATTTCCCCCTATTTATCTTTTCCAAGGCCTCTAAAATTTGGCCCAGTTTTCCCTCTAATGCTTCTTAGGCTTTCTCTATCCTTTCAAAGTGACGTATATTGTCCTATTCCATCTTTCTAGCTCGAGCCCGAGTATTGTATTGATGAGTAGCTATTCTTGCACCTTAGTACCACAATTAAAGATTCAATGATAATGTTATGATAACGAGTGCATGAGTGAATGTGATGCAAATGAAATAAAATAGAAAGTAAAAGGAAAATATTTACCCCTTGAAAAAGATCCAACAAAAAAAAAAACTTTCATTTATTCCAAAGAAGTCTATTTTACATCAAACCTAATACTATTCCTTTATAGAAATGTCTAACTTGCTCATACTGATCCTTAGCTTCTTCAATGAAATTCAACAATTTTTGTCCATGCTCCCTTGCTGGTATGATTAAAGCTTTCAGAGTCTCAACTTTTTTGGCCATCTCGCCTACTTGGATCATGGCCTTACCTATCTAAGCAGACGTGTTCTATGTATCTCTATCTTCTTTATGCCTTTCTGTAAGGAGCTTGACATGAATTTTCTATTCACTCAACTTTGATGTTAGAGTCAGAATGTGGTTTGAAAGCTATTGGTTCTCCTGCTCAACCTCTATGAAAGCATTTTCTATGTGGTCACACTCTTCTTTCAACTTTTCATTTTCACGAGCCAACTCAGTATTGTTTATTTCTTTGGCTTGTACCTGTACGCGCAACCTCTTATGCTCATATTGTAACTCTTTCAGCTTTATTAGTGCATCGTTCCATTCTCTAACAATTTTTTGGGCCTTGCTGTAATCTTTGGAAATTTATGGGCTTGGACTTCTAGTTTCTCTACTTTGTTTTGCCATTGGTCTTTTTCTTTTTGTAACTTCAAAACCTCTTGTCTCAATTTCTCCTTCTCCATCTCATGCTCTAATTCTAAAAACTATTTATCAGACTTTTGACCCATGGTAAGTGATGATCCTGAGGCCCAAATGCAATCTCCTAACCTTTCTTATTTCTCTAAACCAAATACCCCTAAGTAACTCGATTAGCGAATGGCCCTAGGCTTACTCTCTTAGGCTTCTTCCAAGCTTTAATTATGTTGTCAATCTTTTGGAAGGTTCCATGCTTCCCATATGAGCAATCAAACTGGTCAAGCTTGCGGGTCATAGGAATAAATTATTCAGCTTCATGTTGCCTTCTTACCATTAATGAGGCATAACTTGTTAACCTCTATAGGCCTAGAAGTGCGATCCTTATCTCATCTCTACATTGGTATAGCATAAGTTCTCTACCCATTAGTGGAGCTAACCATCTTACCTGACTAGCTGTGAGTCCTTGTAGCAAACATTCCACTCCTTTTGAGTTCTTACCTTTGGCCAAGTACTCTGATAGAATTCTCTAATTAGACTCTGAGTGTGGAGATAAAGTTTAGTAAAGGCACTTTTCTTGCATTCAAAATGGCTTTTTGTCTATATATATAATAAGGGTATGCAACCCATGAAATATGCTTTGTCCATCTGTTTACAAAAACTCAGAGATCTAATAGTTTCTGTCAAGATAACTGGTGAAGGGTTACAACCTTTTTCAATCTACTCAAATAGATCCACCACTTCTATCTCAATGTTTCCTAAGACCTTGGGGAAGATAACCAACCCATATATGGCTAGAGCAAATGCATTCATTCCCTAGTCATCATCTGCATGCTTGATAATGAAATCCCAGAGAACCCCTTACAGAATACCTTTGTGATCACTTTTCTCTTGAATGTATGAATCTATAGTCTCCTTTCCCACTACTAACACTTGACTCAACTTCTTGTGACTCCCTAATTTGTGTTTTTTCATGTATTTTCTATCTGGATACAATAGATGCATACCCATTAGAGTTTAGTACTCTTCAATTATTGGTACTAGATCAACCTCATCAAAGATAAAACATCGGTAGGAGGGATCCCAAAACTATATCATCACCCTAATGAGTGAGTAGTCAACCTCCACTAACAAAAGATATGCTATATGTCCAAACTTCTCACAAAAAGCCTCATGTCTCGAAGGGGTCATACCATTCCATGTGTTTTATAGGCCTTTCAAGTTATTGTGTTTGAAAAGTAAATGGACTTCTCCTGATAGTGTAGGGATGTGATTAGGTGGTAAATAATCTCCTTCTTCTAGCTGTCTCTTTTTCGATTCAATCTTTACCTCTATAAGAGAATCACATTTGAACAATATAGATAAGGCGAAACCTGACATTCTGTGGAATCCATGAGGACTTTTGTTGAAATAGTTTCGGGGCAAGAATACTATGCAATCTGTGAACATGTTCATGAATGCGTGCAAAAAGAGATAAAAAAAGACAAAGAAATTAGTTAGTCATTTCAACGAAATATAGGGAAAAGATAACAGTTAAGATAACAGCATGGCCTAGAATTTTGGATTATCTACAGAACGTGGGAAAATAAAGCTCTATCTACGGTTGGGCTTCTAAAGTCAACTATATGTGGTTTGGGCCATTTCTAAGAGGTTCCCAAATTGTTCCTTACATCACGGTCCATTACAGACTATTAAGGCATCCCAATTCTCACCCATCATAGGTTTCAAGCAGAAAGGGTTCAATCTGAGTGGGAGTATTTCACAGGCTCATATGGAGACATGAAATCTCATGAAGGCATAGGTACTTCACTCCTTCTTAAAGGTAGAGCTCGGGTGGAGGGCTTATGTTATTCACATGCAAGCGAATGACAGATATAATAAGCATATATTTTGGCAAATATAAATACTGAATAATAGGGCAGACAAATAAACAACAATAAAGCAGCTATAAACAATGGAAAGAGGTAATTTCAAATTTATTAAACAAGGCTTGGATAATAAGAAATCTTTTACTGGCTTAACTATCCATAATATCCCTAGTGGAGTTGCCAAACTCTCATAACGTATAGATCCATGGATCTACCGCTAGACTTGGAATGAAAAGAGTCGCCATCAATCTTTTTAGTTAGGTGTGATTGGCCACCTAATTAAAGCTAATCTGCAAAATAGAGGTTAAGTTTGGAAGTCGATTACATATGGGGAAGGTTGTAGCACCCCCACAACGCTCATCCAAGGGATGGTACTAGTTTGATTTTGATTTATCTAAGCCTTGCTCATTTTATAATTTACCAAATAATGAATTATTGATTTTTTTGGTTTTATTTTTTTTTTAAAAAAAATCTCCTTCTTCTTAAGAAATGACAGAACAACTTTTTCCTTTTTTTTTAATAAACCAAAAAATAAAAATATGGGTGAAAATAAAATAAAATAAAATAGAAATCAAAAAATAAAAAAATAAAAAAATGGGAAAAGAAAAAATCTGCAATCGGGTTGGGTTAAGACGCGGGTCAGAGTATGGGTCTTCGGGCCGACGCGCGGATCCTGGCTTACCAAAAAGTGCCGTTCTGAAGCGATATAAAAGGAGCCTTTTTGCATTTTTCCTTAGAAATTTCAGAGCCTCTCTCTCTCTACCCCAAAATCCTCTAACCTCTCTCTAAAAAATCCACCAAAAAGTTTAACCGAAAATTAAAAATCCCACTAGTTTCTGGAAACTTTGTCAAAAAATTCAACAAGAAACTAGAAAATCCACCGATTTCTGGAACACCTACCGGATTCTAGAAATCTAGTAGGAATCTCAACCTTCGTTAGAAAATTCTACCAAAAAATTCAAAGTTTTTCAAAAAACCCAGAAAAATTTGGAAAAAGTAAAAAAAAATCCAAAAAAATTCCCTGATAGTTCTAAGCCTTCCTTAAACCTTCTAAAATCCTAAATTCACCTCCAAAAATCTGAATTCAATCCCAGAACCATAAATTAACTCCCAAAACCCTAAGATCGAATTCCAACACCCTTTCTACCCAAGAATTTCTCAAACCTACTTTTAGTGATTTTCACTCTATTTTTCTTTGTCTCTCTGTTTGTCTTTGCTCTGTCGGATAGGTCCAATTTATAGGCAGCCTAGGATCAATTTAGGAAACAAACATAATCAATCCCAGGCTTGATTCCTGGGATTGCATTATGTTTAGACGAGATTTTAGGTCCAAAATTTCAGCAATCTTATTAATTTGATTCTGTGTTGACTTGAAGGATTGTGATCCTGATCTCCATTCACGTGCAAATTGAGCAGAAAAGGAAATAGAAAAATAATAATAACAATAATAATAATAATAATAATAATAATAATAATAATAAAAGTATCTAATTGGACCAAAATGGGCTATAATGGGCCTAGTTTGGCTTAACCAAAATGGGTGTCTAACTGGGCTTGGACCAAAGTAAGCCTGATTGGGCCTAAACTGAAATGGGTGTCTATAGTTCTGATACACTTGTTAGGTAAAAAGCCCAAATCAATTAAAAATCGAAGCTAACGGAAGCATAATCAAACAATTAATCAATCACATAAGAGATATCAATTTAACATAATTCGACCCAATGTCCATAGATGAAAAAAAAGATCTAATAGTTGTAGAGAATTGCAATCATACAAATCATATAAAAACACTTACAATCAATACCTATAGACCCTTTCATTCTTCTTTAGTCCTATTAAGTATTCTTAACCTAAGCAAATATATATCTATGCACACCCATGCACTACACCTATATGAACCATCTCATTCTTCTCTAGTCCATTCACAAACATACACTCCCATGAAGACGTTAATCTCGTATTTATGGGATGTCTAACCCATAAAATCCTACGACTCTCTTACGTCTTTTTTTTTTCATACCTAATCCTATAAAGACTTCACTTATTTATAAGAATACAAACTTACCTATTAAAAATCTCTTTTCTCTTAGAATTCTTATTTTGCAAGTTTTTTATCAATCAAGTAATATCTAGTCAATCTTAAATAAATCTCTTAAGAGATTTGAGTCATTATTCCCAATAGCCTTGGCATTGAGGCTTGTTTGTGCTTTTGCTGTTAGAAGGGGATGGAGCAAGGTTATCTTTGAATTTGACAATACAGAGGTTAAATTCTGCCAAAATGACTTAGTGCTGGGAAACTGTGGCTATTGAAGATCTTTAGTCAATAACTGGGTGTTTGTAGCTCGTTTCATTCAGCCACTGTGTTGCTGACTGGGTTGCTAGGAAAACAAGACAGATAAGCTGCCCTGCAGACTGGGTCTTTCATGTACCTGATGAACTTTTTGTATGTTGCATTTTTAATGCTCATGGTTACTGTAGGCTCTTTGGCCATTATGATTGAACCAAAAAAAAAAAAATTGTGAACCTCCTTCTTTAGGTTAGTTTAAAATTAACTGCGATGGAAAAACTGGCACCGGAGGAATTATTAGAGACCACCATAAATTTATTGGTGTCACTACCAGCCAGTGAGCCGAGCTTTGGAGCATCAGAAAAGCAATTTTTATTTGAATTTATTTTGGATATATATTTTTAAAATTTTAGTTTAATAATTAAATAACTAAAGAATCCCCTGCTTGTCAAGTAATAAAAAAGCAACACTGTAGGTATAGACACTGAAGCAACTTCCTCTAGTGAGCATTAACACAGAATCTGTCCGTTAATGCTCAACATCTAATAAAACCTTCAACTGACAGTGCAATATACGCGAACCTCTGCAGAGTTAAACCCTTATTTCATTTTCATTCTCCCATCAACTTAGAAGCTAAAATGCTAATTCCAAGGCTGAATCAACTTAGAAGCAAAGTCGTTTCAACAAAGTTAGATACTTTTATTAACAGAGTTATCAGTAGTGAATACAAACCCCGCTTTCAGAAAACACATCATGAAAAACCATAAAAAAAAAATTCCATACAAAAACATAGTTAACACGTTCAGGCTTGAAGAAATTAAGCCCTTAAAACTCAGACCAAGGTTCCTCATGCAGTTCCTCTTCCACCACAGATGCCAAGCACAACTTTTTATCGGTATTCCTCATGGAGCAATTGGCATGAATTTCCCCTTTCTTGCCAGCCAAGACATTAAATTGCCCCGTCTTTATCATCGACAGCGCAAACTTCTCAAAGAAGAGAGTCTCGTTAATAGCAAAGCTAGTAACAATGCCCCTTGTCCTCCTATCAGTGTACAAGTCTTGGTCCGAGGTGAACAGACCCTGGCGGTTCATGAGATCAACATAATTTTTATTATCGAATTTGTCAGGGCTCCTTATCTAATATTGGTATTTGTGGAATTTGCAGTAGGACAAATTCCCTTGAGGTTATTGGCAAAGGTTTTGTTCATGTTGGGGTCTTGAGTAGTGTAAAGCCGGTTGGTGAAAGAGGCGTAATGGATGGTGCCAATGGTGTGGGTTGGCACTGGAGACAGCTACAACATCAATCGGATCAAGAATTTTGGTAGCGAGACTGACGAATATAATGCCATTAGTAAAGGGTGATCGCAAGTTCTGTAATGTTACATTTCTTGTGGCAAAACTCAATCCATCGCGCCTTCCCAATGGCACGTTGTAGTCCAGGACACCTATTCAGAGTAATGAAGAAAAATGAGATATATGATTAGTATTGGATTAATTCAATTTTGAACTCCACGACAATTTAGTATATGTAGTACTATACTATATAGTAAGACCATATAGAAAAATGGCTAATTAATTAACTCTTTAGTTGAGTTATTACTATACTATATACAAAGACCATATAGAAAAGTGGCTAATTAATTAACTCTTTAGTTGAGTTATTATATATATACCAGGTAAACATAATCACGAGCAACAAGAGCAACGACATCAGCACAAGATACGACTCTTCCACACTCCTTGTGGACACGCTTACGCAGCTCATTGACGATCTCGAACGCCGTCGCTCTCAAGCTCAGGTTAGGGAGAGCATCCTTCTCACTTGGCGTGCTTGCTGATCCATCCAGCAGCACCTATGCATCACATCCTGTAATTTTTTTAATATATACAAACAAATATCCACAGAGCAAATCTAGAATTTATATTCAGTGAGGACAAAAATATATATAATATTGAATATACATATATATATAAGTTGACTAAAATGCATAAAAAACTGTTGTATATATACATAAAAATAACATATTACAATTGTTCTCTACGAATTTTTATATTTTGTAAGTGATGTAAAATCTTTTCATTATCAATATTACAAAATATATCTTTCTCTATATAAATGACCAAACAATTATTCATTCAGGAATCTCCATTCGGTTGTACAAACAATTCTTCAAAATCTTCATAGCAAAAAAAACTCTTTCAATTGATACAGTAGAAATCGGTAATATCAAAGCTAATTTCATAAGTATACCAATGGATACACAAAATATTTCTTTGTCTCGACAAGTTTTATGGAGAGGTTGGTGAGACTTTTCAAGCTTGTAAACTCATCATGAGATCTTAAATCAACAATGTAAGTTTCAAGTTAATTATTAAAAACTAATAACTCCACATTAGAAAAGTAGGTTGGATAAAACTAAGTAAGACAGATCAACTTTTCCTTATCAAAAGCTACAAAGAATCACTAGGATTTAAAAAAATCACACAAAGAAATAACTTTATATTTACCTCATTAAAACGATTGTTGAGCTCTGGAAGTTGCATAACAATTACTATGTAAAATAACTCAACCCGATAATAATGTAAATTTGTCATTGTTTGAGCATTGCGTCGAGGTCTTCCACAAGTTACAAACATATCATCCATATTTGGGATGCCAATATTGTATTTTTTTTGCATAAAATAAAGAAACCTCTTTGTGTAAAGGTTCCCATCCATCATCTCTCATCATTTGTAGTCGTTTCTTTGCTACTCTTACTAATGTCATTGCATTCACAATATCTTGATCTCACCTTTGTAGTGCCAAAGACAATTCATTTGTAATTCTTAAGATATTTTTCATCAAATGCAAGTTGAATGAAAAATCAAAAGATTGAGTCGAATCTAAAAAGGTAAAAAATTCACCTCTTTGCTTCGAGCTATTCATTTCCTCCACAATAATTTCAAGCACATCAATAATAGAACTAAACATAAGGATCAAATTTATTGAAGTCCCATAATGTGAACCCTATCATGTATCCGCAGCTCGATGAAGACTTATTTCTTGATTTAAATCCTTTCCCATGGAAAGTTCATTGATTTGTAATACCTTAACAACTTTATCAAATTGTTTTTCTTGAAGAACATTTATTCATTTACATGAAACCCTAACAATATTCACTACATTTGTCATAATATTGAAAAACAATGCAATTTGAACATGATTCCTTGCCATGGTTACTAGTGTCAATTGAAGTTGATGAGTAAAACAATGAACATAATAAGTAGATGCATTATCTTTCATGATCAAAGTTTTTAGACCATCGAATTCACCTTATATGTTGCTTGCTCCATACCTACGAATCCTTGACATACTCAAATTATGCTTAGAGAATAATGCGTCTATAGCTGCTTTAAGTGACAAAGTGGTTGTATCACTAACATATACTATACCTAGAAAATGTTAAATAACATGCCGTTTAGAATCCACATAGTGAAAAACAATATTAGCTTATTCTTTGATTGAAACATTACAAGATTCATCAAGTAAAATGAAAAATAGTCCATCTCCAAGATCTTCCATGATTGTATTGGTAGTCTCAATTGTTATAGTCAAATAAGATATTTTTAAATATCATGTGCTATCACTTTTGAATTTCCTAATGCATTATCCAAGACAACATTATTGATGGTTTCATTATGAAGAAATCTAAGAAGCTCAAGAAAATTTCCTTGATTGTGAGAATTCTCAATTTCATCTCTACCATGAAATGCCAAACCTTGACAAAAAAAACATGAATGCAATCAAGTGTCGTAGTTAAGTGAACTCGATAAAATTTTGGTGCTTAATCGCATTGTTCTACAAAAGCAAATTGATTATGTTGCTTTTGATTTAGCAAATCTCGACAACATTTTCAAGTTTTGTTATGAGCACTATTAGGACCCCTAACATGAATATCAAATTTTTCTTTCTTCCAATTTGTGAATCCATATGAAATAAAATAATCACCACCTATTTGCTCTTCAATATTCGGTCTATCAAGATAATAATACAAACAAAAAGTGACATCCTTCTCTATACTATATTCCAACTAATTAGTATAGTCTTTGAACCATGTAGGAATAAAACAATATAATGCTTTTTCAATTTTTCTTTGGGAAAAATTATGTTTATAAGGTTAACATGGAGCTTTTTGCAAATAAGTTCTTTGAAGCTTGTCTCTATCATTAGTGTTATAGTCCAAAACTCTTTTCATAACTCAAGATTTGAAGGAAGATCATCTAAATTTAATTCAACACAAATTTGCTTTATACAATGTTGTGTGCCACTAGTATAGATTTTAGATGATTCTTCAAAAATTGGCTTCCTCTTAATAAGATATATCTCTATAACTAATTAAATTAAATAGTTTAGTTTATGTAATTTATAAAAAATAGGAAGACATATTCAAAATAAAATTATGCATAGTAATGAAGATCAACCTACCCTACATTTGAAATATATGAGTAGAATCACAATTCACATATTGTAAATATATTGCCATGTAAGAAATTGGATAGAACTTCTAACTAATTTTATAATCTCCACATAAAAACTTTCCAAACTTAAAGTTAATTTAGTCGTATGAGTAATAACTAAAAAAATAAAGAAAAATATAAAACACAAAAAGTTCAAATATGATAAATATATATATATACATGATATCAATGACACGATCAAATTATGTCATCAATCTAACAAATTTCAAATAGTAAATAAATACTCTATCACATTGACTAATTAACAAATTATAAAAATATAAAAAATAATTACTTACTTGAATATCTTATTAGAAGAAGAAAATAATCAACTTCTAATTTGTTTCTTCAATTTAATGGCTTTCTTTTCTCTTTTTCTATTGCTTTAGTTTCCTTCTCACTATTAAAAATTATTCTTGCTTGCTTGGTTTGAAAAAGTGAAAGCTATAAGTGGGGTGGGTAGAAGAAAACTAAAGATATTTTTACACTCATTTCACTTGCTTTTTTTTTTTTTTATAGTAACCTTGAAATCTTTTTTTTGTTCAAATATCTATCATTTACTTCTATTAATATAGCTTTTGACTTTTAAGTATCATATATTTTATTTATATTTTTAATAGGGCCATTATAAAGGAATTAAAATTTTTTTAGCATTTTTATAATATATATTTTTAAAAGGCATAAGGATCTTAATGGAGGCTTGCACTCACTGTGCATCTGTCCCTAAATATCCATAATATTAATTTTATAGATTCTGGAAAAATGTGAGGGTGTCTACGTGGCACTTCACCTGTGCTCCAAAACTATATATTATTTAATTTTTAACTTTTTATTTGTTTTTTACTTATTTGTTTTATTTATTTTTTATTAGATAAATTTTGTAAAAAAAGTTAATAGAGGTAAAATGATAAAATAATCTTTACTTGATGTGTTTTCACCTCGATCCAATAGGTATTTTTTTTATTAATCTGAGATTAGGTTGAGATTTTTTTAAAAATCAAGCTAAGTAGGAGGTGGGCTTAGGGTGTTCTATCCTGTCCCAAATATTGATTTTTTTAAAATTATATATTTTTTTATGTATTATATTAATAAAGTTATTATTTAATACTTTATTTCAATAAAAAATTTATATTTGTCCATAATTAAGATGTAATTTAATTACAAAGAATATTTTTATAATATTATATTAAATTAAAATTATCAAAATAATTTTTAATCAGTTAAGGTAAGATACGGGTTATACATATATATGATGGACCAAGATTGGGTATCAAGAAATAATAACTTAATGTTAGGTTGAATTTGAAGTCAGGTTGAATTATTAAAAAAATGGGTTAAAGTTGAGGTGAGCATAAATCTATCTTAACAAATTATCATCTTTAAATGGATGTGTCAATCAGGTGCCCCTTTTAATTTGGGTTTTTTTTTTCTTAGGTTACTTGTTTTAGTTTTGGTCTTTTTTAATTATGCATTTTAGCTTTTTTTTATCTATATTTGGAAATATAAATTGGCAATAAAAGTTTCCATGTGGCATCCCCATTTTGTCTTTTTTACCTTTCCTTTTTAAAAATTTTTTTTTAAATAAAATAAAATTTGTAAAAAATACAGTAAGTGCATGCTGAGATATTAACGCAACACGTATCCAATTGGTTTTTATCCATCGATCCAATAGGGATAGTTTTTTTAAATCAAACTCGGGTCGAGGTAGGATGCTTTCCTTTTTGAGTATTGAAAACGAGTTGGAGACAAGTTTAAGGTATTTTGTTTCATCCCATCTTAGGGTATACATAAGAAGATATTTTTTATTTATTTATTTTGCCTACCATGCCAAGCACTTTAAAAGGGAAAAGGTAAGATGGTAGGCAAAATTTGACCAGACCAAGCATTCCAAAAAGAAGCAAGCAAGGTGGCAACCATGAAAAAAGCGTTATGAGACTGGGTGAGGAGAATGTCATGCTAGGCATTTAAAGAGAGTAGGCAACGTGCATTAATCCCACATCAGATAGGAAAGGAAAGGTCACTAGACATATAAACATTGGCGTTGCACACCCTAATAAGCTAATTTTGCAAAGAGATGGTAATGGCCATGTGACACAAACATGTTTTTAATAGTAATAATATTAAAATATATGACTTAACCTGATCATATTAAATTCTCCTTAAAAAATTGACCAACTCACTTTGGCCACATTAAAAGTCTCTTTTCATATAACCCAATGATGAAGAGATTTGATAAATTCTTGTTGGTAAAAACTGAAAGTAGATTTCTTTGTGGTAATTTAGTTAAAAACTAGAAAATATTGCTCTTCATTTTTTTTTTCCTTTTGCTAACTCTTTTAGTTGTAATTTCTATAAGAAATGATTATTTCGATGAAAATGGATTTAGTTTTAGACAAGTCAAAAAAATAGCAACTAGCTATAGTAAACCAAACATTGATCAACATTCAAACCACTATCAGAACAAGAATATGTATATGGTTCATACTTTTTGTACCTATTTACTCAATTAACAAAGTCAACTCCCATGTTCGCTAAGTTAACACACACCCGACTACCGTGCCACCACATGTAAGGGTTGACATTTAGTCTCCTTGCCACAAAATGAGCTCGCCTTTGCCAAGGAGAGAATCATCCAACTACTTTCACTAATGTCTATCAACACATCACTTTATAATAGATCATCTAGCATCTAACTTGCCTAGAATCATTAAGTGTAGCACATGCTTGCATGGGATCATTAAATGTAGTCCACAATCACCCATGTGGCCTCTCTTCAAGCTCTATATAGACTTACCATCAATAATTGGCATTGTTTGTGGGAAACAATAGCCATGTCTCACCCATTTCCCTGAAACAGCAATCTAGTTATGAACATGCCCACCCAACTTGCAGCTACCTCTAATGTTGGGGCCATGCTTCTAACTCCCCTACAAATCCCATTTCCAAACCTCCCTTTATGGACATTAAGGTATGATACCATCCTTCCATTTCCCAATAACCTTATGTTAGTGAATGCCAGGACTTCACAGTAATGGGTAATTACTAAAACTTGATGCGAGTTTTATCTCCAAACATAACCTTGACCCCTCTATTGGTCCACACCACTACTACTATACCATCACACTTAATCTCATAACCACCTCCATTACAAATGCAAACCTTACGGCCAATTAATGCAACTTCCTAACAAAACATTCCCTTGTTGCATCCACTATGCAAGTGAGACCCCTAACTTTATAGATTCCCATGTACCAAATAAACATGCAATAAGCTCTTCCAAATTTTTACCACATTTTAATGACCCAAATATAACTCTTGAATGCCCAAGTAACCACCTAATAGAGATTGTTACACATTACCAATAGGCTACCTAACAACCACCATAAGAAAGATCTAACCTTAGACAAAGATCGGCCTTTCTTCTTTTAAGAACCACATAAAGTCTGCTTTCAACATGATGAAAGCTACCCTTAACCTCTCTAAGACAACACTTACCCCCTTAACATATAAGACAAAACCAAACCCCCCATTAACCTTAATCTAAAAAATAAGCTTGCGATGTAAGTGACTGCCTTTCGAAAGTAACTAGCCAACATCAAGAGAGAAGATAATAATGATCTTAAATGGTTAAAAGATGACTACAACACCTTAACCACCTTTATCAGACAAGTTGACATCCTCACCTTCTTTAAACTTCTTAAGGAAACCTATGACAGGACCACCGATCCAGAAGATAACCAGACCACTTCAAACCTTTATAGACCTCCATAATGACTTAAAAGTATCAACACTATAGGTAAAGCCTGTATGTGGTTTTATTCAATAGCCTTTGCAACTATTAAAAATTTTGATACATTTAATCAGCAACTTCTGGTTCATTTCCTCAATAGCAGAGTCAAGGTACATTCTTTTGTGAGCTTATTAGCCGTAAAGCAAAAACTTAATGAAATTCAACAATAGCTACCTAAAAAGATTTAAATAACCAACTATGGATATTAAAGACCTGAACATATAATGGGCCATTCAAGCATTCACCTCTAGGGTAAGACATGATCACTTCAGGTATTTGTCATAATCATTTTAAGGACCATTAGGTGAAAATTTTAAAAGTTTTAAAACATAGAAAGTTGCCACCAATCTTTTTGGCTAGGTGTGATTGACCACTTAAAAAAATTTATCTTTTTACTAACACTAATTAAGATTTATTAAAAAGACAAATTTGGTTTTCTAAAACAGAGTTAGGTTTGGAAATACAATTATGCATAGGGAATGATTAGTAACCCCATAACGCCCGTTTAAAAACAGAACCAACCGATCACGTGTTATCCTTAATATTGATAAAAAAAAAGTCTTTATCTAATATTTAAAAATATTTCTTTCAAATTTTTTGTGAAAATTTTTTTAAAACCTTTTATTTAAGAATAAAATGAAAACTATAGTTTTGAACCAGTTTCTAAATTCTCAAATATCTAGGTAATATTTCAAAAAATATTTCTCTACTTAGGATTTTTATAATGATCCTTAAAATTTGACATAATATTCTTATATAAAGAAAAATTATTAAAAAGCTCTCTAATATCTAGGCAGGGTTTTAAAAATTATTTTTTCTTAGAAATATTAATTTTTATTTCTAAAAATATTTTCTTTAAAATTTTATTTTATCATTTCACCTTCATTACTCACAAGCATAGAGCATGACTATGTTAGATACAAAAGATTATTCTACTATGATTCATGACATAAGCAAATTAACAAACACCTAGCAAGCACTAAAAACTAGCAATTGACGACCAAAAGAGAAAATAGGGGCATGGCTGAAGTAATGGGTAATGCCAAGACCAAGACCCCTAGTTCATGTTAATAAGCACTGTATAGTCATTTTATCAAACACTTGAAAAACCTATGAAAACTTACATTTTTAATTCATCAAACACCTTGAAAACACCTAAAGCATTAACTTTCTAATTTTGAAAATTTATTCAAACACCTAGAAAACTTATTTGGAATACAACTTTTTTGTTGCCAACACTCTCATCAAATACCTAGTAAACTATCAAAATAAATAGTTAAAGAAAACCATTTTTTAAACCACAAAACATGTAGCAAACAACTTACAAAGTATGGAAACACATAATCATAAGATTGCATCACCAAAAACTCATTAAAACACATAATAGCAACTAACTAACCATTAAAGGAATGAAAAAACTACATGGATGAAGATGTGAATGGTATGAAAAATAAAAGAAAAGGTTAGAAAATAGCTAAGTTACAAAGCTTTTCCAATTTTTTCATCTTGTTCTTTTTTTTTTCTAGTTTTTACCATTTTTTCTGCTGCCTCATCTTAAATTCTAGCCCTAAATGATATGTTTAAAGACAAAGACCTATTTCTATAGTCTTTGGATCAATTTCATCTAAGGATTAGGGTTTTTTTGTCTTATTCTCTTAAGCTTGGTAACCAAGGATAGCAATCTTGACCCTAGGATATAAACCTTTTAAGGTCAATTGTTATAAAAAAATTCAACATCCATTTTGGCATATAGTGCGGCTATTTTAATAAGAAAACACCATTTTACCCTTATTAGTGTTTTTTAAACATTTTATGATTTTCCTAAAATCTTATGATCCAATATTTATTTTCATGATTTTAATTGACCAAAAATCGTAAAATAATATCTAACATGAGATAGAGTTTTTTGTGAAAAATTGACACTGAAAAAGTCAAATTACAAAAATACCCTAAAAAATTATTTTAGTAATTTCATCCTTTTTGAGATGCAATCAAGGTTTTCAATACATCAAAATTTATGAAATAATATTAAAATATGATCCGAAACTTTTTGTAAAAAATCCACCTTGAGATAGTCAAATTACGAAAGTACCCTATAAAAGCATTTTGGTAAATTGGGAAGTACAATTAAGATTTTGAATGCATCAAAATTCATGGAATAATATTAAAACATGATATGGAGCTTTTTGAGAAAAATCAACCTTGAGATGGTCAAATTACAAAAATACCTCTAAAGGGCTTTTGATAATTTCAACCCTTCGAAGGTGCAATCAATGTTTTTAATGCATCAAAATTTATGGAATAATATTAAAACATGACCTGGAGTTTTCACCAAAAATCAACCTTCAAAAGGCTAAATTACGACAATACCCCTAAAGAAAATTTTGGTAATTTTACCCTTATGAATTGCTATCAAGATTTTCAAGAATTCAAATCATAATTTTATTAATTTTAAGTCTTAATAGTCCTATTCAATTTTGAATTCTAAGGTTTGGCCCAAGTTCGACCCAGTTCGACTAAGTTTAACCATGTTTGACCATAAGGCATTTTGGTTAGTTTAACTCAAAATTCAGTTTTAAAAATTTGTAAATCTTAAAGAAATATTGGATATGAATTGGGCCCAAAATTAAAAGCATCACAACTGGCTATAATGCATTTAAAAAAAATTAGGTGTTTTCAGTTGCCTTTTTTTACATATTTATGAGAATTAAAAATAATGCAAAGATAAAAACATTAATTTTGTCCCGAACTAAGGCTTCAAGGATTTTTTTTTTGTTTATTTGTTTTTGGTGTTTTTCTTTTATTTTTGAAAAAAAAAAAAACTCCTTTCATTAGAGGCAGCAAGACTTTTTAAAAATAAACCTAAAAGCTCCTCTCTTTAAAAACTCCACAACTTTTGAAAATTAAAATTAAAAACTCCTCTCATTAGAGACTCTACAACTTTTGAAAAGAAATCTAAACTGCTCTCATTCAAGGCTCCACAACTTTTGAAAAGAAAATGAAAAGCTCATCTCGTTAGGCCTTTCACAACTTTAGAAAAGATATTTGAAAACCTTTTTTTAGAACTTTATGACTTTTTTTATTTTTTTATTTTTTCTTATCTTTAATCAAGACTCACAATGGAATCAAAGATTTTAAAATTGAAAGACTTTAGATTCACATTAGAGTAAAAATTTTATAATTGGATCTCAAGGTTTTCCTGTGAAAAAGCTTAGGATTCTTATCGGTTTTAAAAGTAAATTAGAAAACTCAATATTTGCATTGGAGTCAACAATTCACAATTGTAGAATTTTGGATTCACATCAAATTTAATAATTCACAATTAGAGGACTCTAGATTCACAACTAAAGTAAATGATTCACAGTTGCAGGACTCTGGATTCGCAACTATAGTTTCTGGATTCACATCAAATTAAAAAATTCACAACTAAAGGACTTTGGATTCATAATTAGAGTAAAAGATTCACAATAGTAGGACTTTGGATTCACAACTACAGTTTTTGGATTCATAATTAAAGTTTTTTGGATTCACATCAGATTCAACAATTGACTATTATAATAATTCTAGTAAAATTTTAGTATTTTCATGTTCATTTTTAGTATAATTTTTCATATATTTTGGCTTGTTCCTTGCAAATTGTGACAAATATACTCTGAAATAAACATTTGTACCATGTATATGTGAAATTAAAAAAATGATGAATTTTGGTCAATTTGGATACATTTTGGAGGAATTATGGTGGAAAGGACTAAAAAGGCCATAACTAGTGTCATTAAGCTATATTGCTTTTTAAGGGAGTTTTTTATCCTTTTTTTTCTATGAATTTCTTAAGTATATTTCCATAACCTTTCTAGCAATTTTTAATGAAAAATATGCTTATTCAATGGCTTGAAATTACGGCAAAATTTAAAACTATTAAGCATGCAAGTGGCAGCAAAAAATGAAAAAGAAGATGCAAGCTTGCCATGACTATATATGCATGTGCATTTGGTGCCACTTCTTAGAGATTCAAAAGAGGCAATGAGGAGCTACTGTACTAGCAATTTGTAGAGCTCTTATTGGCCATAATGTGAACTTTTTAGATTGGCAAAATGCATTGTAAGAGAAGCTTATAACTAACAAAGAGATAGAGGTGCCAAACACTTTGCAATAAGCGATGAAGTAAGGTGAAAAGAAGGATGTAGAAGACCCACCATTTTTAGATATTTTGGAGAGATTTTTTAGGGTTGAAAGCATCACTCACTTGCCTATAAATAACAATAGAACCGACCATTTTGGTAGACTTTAGATTAGGACTTTAATTTTTTGTTTATTTAGTTTTTTTGTATTTTTTTCCTACAATTTTATTTTCTTTTTTCCCAAATAGCCTTAGATTTCAATTTTCTTTATTGAATTTGATTGCAAATTTATGATTTTTTGAAGAATTTTTCAATGCTCTTTAAGATTTTCACAATGAAATTTGCAAATTCTCTTGATTTCATGTTCAAATATTGTTAATTTCACATTGATCTCAATTTTGTTTTCAAATTTATGCACCTAACCTAACTTCAATGATCTATTTGCAACTCCTTAATTTTTTTCTTTTTCTTACTCCTTTTTTTTTTCATAGTTTCATAACTCATTAGGCTTTAATCGAATAAAAAAATCCTTAAATTCAATCCCAATTATTCCAATTTAATCTTTCAATTTGAGGTTGAAATCCTAGCAGTGGAGGTTAGGTGTGAGATTTAAGTTGGTGAACGGTTCTTCTCTCTTCTAAATGATTTGTTTGCTTCCTTTTCACTCTAAATTCTTAGTTTTACTTATTTACTTGTTAAATGTTGCCTGATCTTGTTCATTTCTTTTGGTTTAATTATTGTTTGGATTGAATTTCTTTTACATGTGCTATTTTTTGCATTTTTATATGTTGTTTAGTTTGTTAAGCTATGTTTCTCTTATTTTTCTGTGAATTTTTTATTGAATCTTATAGAACACTTGTTGTTTGATCTTACTTTAGCTCAATTTAAGTTCTCTTTAGATGTTTCCATATCTAAATTTTTGTAAGCTAATTCGGTAGTTTTATCTGCTAAACTCAATTTAGTTTTCACTTCTCTTTCTTAATTTTTGCTTTTTCTTTTCACTCTTACAAATTCTCATAGTTCCTTCAATGTATTTTCAAATTCCAGCTCATGTTCATTTTATTTTACATGATATAAATTTAGATTTCAGATTGAACATTTTGTTTCCATAATTTCCAGATTTGCATCTAGCTTTGGTTTTCACTCTTTTTTATTTGATCTAGCCATTTTCCCTCCAAATTTGCTTCATGATTATGTTTTCCCTTTAGATCACTCATTGCTCTTGCAATTTTCAATTTAATACCAATTTAATTGATGCTAAATAAATTCAGTTTTTGTTGAATTTACGACTTCAAGTTTTGGAAGCATATTTTTTATTTTTTCATATTCACTTGTAGTTTGCAACTTTGACTTTTAATTCTAATTTTAAATATGTTTTCTCTTAGATTAGGGTTAACAATTCATAGTTGCAGGACTTTAGATTCAAAACTAGAGTTTTTAGATTCACATTAAATCCAACGATTCACAATTATAGGACTCTAGATTCATGACTAGAGTTAATGATTTACAATTATAGGACATGAGTTCACAATTAAAGTTTTTTGGATTCACATCAGATTCAATGATTCACAAATGATTCAAACATTCATAAATGGAGTCAAAAAGTGTTTCAAGGTTCAAAAATTCCATGGTTCACCAAATTTCTAAGATTCACAAGTGTTCAAAGATTCACAAAAGTCAAAACTTCACAACTTTCAAATATCCACAAGAACCAAAGATTCACAAACTCTAAAGATTCGCAAGAGTTGAAATTTTGTAAATCACAAAGGTTCGCAAGAATCAAAGATTAATAAAATTCAAAGATTCCTAAGAGTCAAAGATTCATAAATTTTAAAAATTCATAAGAGAGGTTAAAGATTCACAAATAAGTAGCACTTATCCTTGCAACCATTAAAATGCAAATACAAAACCCTCTTCCAAGAAAGCAAACATAAATGATCAACAATAAAGATGTGAAATGCCAATGAACTCTACTATAATGCAAATGCAAGTGTTCCTATCTAAATGTAGATATCTTTTGCAACATAAAAATGCAAAAATGCACATGCAAAGATCTTGACCAATGATGGAAATAACATTCCTTTTTTGTGATGCAAATGCCTTTACAAAGATTCAAATGTGAATACTCCTCCCAATGATGAAAACATTTTCTTCAAGGCTGATCATGTAGATTCCTAATCTAATGATGAAAATGCTTTCCAACTAGAATGCAAATGCAAATATTCATCCTTATAATGCGATAGTTTTTTCCATAAGTGCACATATAAGTTTCTATCTTAATAATGCAAATGCCTTCTAACTAAAGTGCAATGCTTATTTTGATGATGCAATTGCCTTTTTCTATGATGAAGATGCATGCTCTATGATGTAAGTACTAGAAAATTTTCCTTTTCCTTTCCATGTTTTAAATTTGCTTGTTTGTTTTATTCATCTAATTAGTTCTTCAATTTCGAACCAATGGATTTACTTTTTCATTTCCTCCTACCATTCTCCCCATTCTTTCTTCCATCTTCATTGTGGCTTCTTCACTAGCTTCCGTTTTCTTTTCAATCTTCTTAAGTTCCCTTTATTTTCAACCTCAATTTTTTCTCTTCTTGATCCATCATCGATTCCAAACATACCACATGCGTATGATTATTTTCAATTCTAATGTATATATCATGTAATAAGACAAACAACTATATTACTCTTACTTTTTGAGTGCATGAAAGAATATATTTTTCTTCTTCAAAACATATATTTTTCTTTTTTTTTTTTAAAGAATCAAAACTTGTCTAAATGATTTCTTTCCTTATTACAATAATGCTGAACTATTCACTCAAAAATTTTCAAAATTGCCAGACATAATTAAATTCCATAACCAAAGATAATGAAATAATCAAACAATTATGACTTTGGAGTCTGTTAAAAGTTGGTATTCCTTATTAGAAATAAAAAAAGGTAATAATCTCCTTTTCAAACAAATTGGGTAATCTAGCATATTAAGGGCTCGATTCATTCAAGAGAGCTTTATAGCTTGAAAAAAACAAAAGAGATGTGTGCTCTTCTCTCTAAGCTCACAAATGAAATGTAATTTTTTGAAATGTTTGAGTCTTTTAAAACTAAACATTTTGACATTCTTTTTATTCTCCAAATGAGGCATTTTGATAAATATCCAGTTAGCTAGAATGGCTTTAAGATTTTGAAAGGTCATTTTAGATTAGAAAGGAGCTCAAATTTTCGATATCAATCTTTTTTTATGGATTTCAGACTTTTGGCACCACAATGTTTTCAGATCTTGCAAAGGATCTAGGTTGCTTTTGGTTAGCATATATCTCACTTAGTATAAAAAATGGCTTTAAAGCCTTTAAGGTTTACTCTAAACTACCCCATTTGTAGAAGTTTTACCTTATAGCCTCATTTTTTTTCTTTTTCCCTTTCTTTCTTTTCTTTTTGATTATTACATCATGCATTTAAGAATTCAAATTTATCCAAAATGAATTAATGGTCCAAATGAGTAATTAGATAATGAAGGAAAATAAAAGAGTTCATAGGCTTTATGGCTGCTCCTCAAAGAGAAGATCTTCAATTTTAAGCATCCATACTTGATCTAACATGGACTTTTCTAATGTCGTAATGTAGGCTAAGGTTTGGGTTTTTAGAGAAACGAATAAATAGGCCTAAAAATAAGTGTTTAAGGGTAATTAACCTAAGAATCATTTTTTTCTCATTTAAAGGATTCATTTTGGGGTGTATGTCTTTTTTTATTCTCCCATGCTTTCCACTAAATCATTTTATTTCTTCTTTTTTTCCCTTTTTTTCTTCTTTTTTTTTTCCTTTTTTTCTTATTTTTCCTTTTTCATTTCTTTCATTTTTTTTCCTACTTCTTATTTTTTTTTATTCTTTCACTTATTCTTTTTTTTTTCTTTGAGTGAATTCAAAACTTTTGAAAACTTTTTATTAGACATTTGCCCTCAATCTATAGGGTTCCTTCTTAGACTTCACCATACATAACTTCTGAATACGTCTTTTTATTACTTTTTTTTTGCCTTTTGATGTGGTGGATAATCCTTGGTTAAGGTTTATTTTAAAATAATTTTATCAGGCTCAAAGGGGTAATAAAGGATAAGTTTCTATATTTATAAATAGATGATGAAAGATGTTTATTTATCATCTTAAACACAGTTACCCAAATATGATAAGCAATTTTTTTTTTGAAAAAAAATTTTGAAGAATTTTTTTTTTTCAAAATTTTCTTTATTTGGGATTTTCTAAATCTTTCTAACTTTCTTTGAACTCTCTAATTTTCTCTCCTTTGTCTCTTTATAAATTTATTGAGATCCTTTTATTATTAGATTCATTTAAATGCCTAAAGCGCTTGATGTCATCACAAAAAATTTTCTTTTTCTTTTTCTTTCTTTTCATTTCATTTCATTTCATTTCATTTTTTTTTTTGGTTTTTTGCTTGCCCCATCACAATTTGAGAAAGATGCCCCATTTTGACAAGCCATCCCAAATACAGGTTAATTTAAGAAAAATGTCATGTGGAATGAATTTATTTAAAATGCCAAATGGTTCATGTCACTCTAAAAAAAAAAGGTTAATCATAACTTAAGTTGTCTTAAAGGCTATGAGATCTTTCTTGGTCAATATGTCTTATGACACTGGACATGGACAATTTTGGGGTCGAGAACTAAAAGCTTATGTTTGAGGTTATTTAAAGAGATTTTGATTTTGGCAATTTTTGAAGCTATAGCATAACTTTGACATTTATCAAAATACTTGCACTTAGAATCTTTGAAGAGGCATCATGTTTTCTTAGTTTTCTAGAAACAAAAAGATTTCAAATTGACTATTTCATTGTTCATTGTTGAGGAAAAAAATTGTCACCTTTTTACATCATAGGATGATCAAATGATGACAAGGTTTATGAATTCAAGTTTATGCACCTTAAAGGGTTTTTTGCCAATGAGTGAAATTATTTGAGTGGTTTGAGATATGAGAGTATTCAAAAAGGTGAAAAGCTATTTGATAAGTTTATTTCTAATAGTAATTGCTAATATCTTCGAGACACTTGTCATTTTTTATATAAAAACATATATTTCTCCTCTCTTTTTGAAAAGACCTTTTTTTTTTCCAAAATTTTGCTACGCTTTTTTTCTTATGCTGATTTTTCTTTATGATCTTGAAAATTGCATATATAGGGCTTTATTCTCAAACAATTATAAATCAATTTTTATCTAAATTTTTCTCAAACAAGAGTTAGAAAATAAAATAATAAAAAAGTATGTACAAATCCAATCTAATTAGTCAACATATTATCATTTACAAACTTCAAAAATTAAAAAACCATTCCTTCTTTTAGAAACAACAATATGCTTTTAAGAATTTCTAAAACAAAATTATGTACAATGCTAGAAAAAGCAAAGATCGTTTATGTTCAACAATTACATCTTTCATTTCCAAAATGTTATTTTTCATCTTGGATTTACTCATTTCAAGGTGCTCAATCCTCTTCCGTATTCAACTTCTTAAAGTTCTTGCCAAACTCAAATGAAAAGGAAGTAAACCAGAAGACAACTTAGTCTTCATCAAGATTTTCATAGTCATGATCTTTTTTGCAAGAACTTTAGGATTTTTTAACCAATAGGGAACTCTCTTTATTCATCAATGATGGGATGTCATGAGAGAACAATTAAACAAATGTGTGAGTGGCACAATATTTCCATGATAAATTTGTGAACGTGTGTGCAACAAAGATGATATATATTTCCCTAAAATGCAATGCATGTGGCACTCAAGTTTGAGTGAATCATATTATTTATCCATGTATACACAAAATAACAAGACATATTTATATGAAATGAAGTGTATCTAAAGTACGAGTGAGATGAAAATGATATCATTTTCAAATACATGTGCATGAAATGTAATGTTCCAATGTATGAGCGATGAGACACATTTATGTGAAATGCAACACATGTACAATAGGACTATGTGAACTTACATGCATGGAATACAATGTCTAATTTCATGAAAGATGATGTGTTTATATGAAATGCAATAAGTGCATAATGCAAGTTTAGAATCATAACAGTTTGGGACCATTAGATGAAAATTTTAAAAGTTTCAAAATAGGGAGAGTCACCATTAATCTTTTTGGATGGGTGTGATTGGCCACAAAAAAATGTTTTATCTTTTTAATAAAACCCTAAAACAAGTTAAGATTTATCAAAAAGTCAATTTTGGTTTTCAAAACAGAATTGGGTTCAGGAATACGATTTTGGGTAGGGAAGGATTAGTAGCCTCACAATGCCCATTTAAAAATAGTATCGACTGATCATGTCTTATCTTTAATATTGATAAAAATGGTCTTAATTATAATATTTAAAATTAATTCCTTCAAAAAAAATTTTAGAAAATATTTTTTAAAACCTTTTATTTAGGAATAAGATGAAAATATTTAGTTTCAAAATTTTTTCTAAATTCCCCAATATCTATGCGAAATTTTGAAAAATATTTCTCTACTTCAAATTTTCATAATGATCCTCAAAATTTGACATTATATTCCTTTACAAAGAATAATTATTAAAAAGTTCTCCAATTTGTAGGTAGGGTCCCAAAAATTATTTTTACTTAGCAATATTAGCTTTTACTTCTAAAAATCTTTTTTTTCAAAATTTTACTTTATCATTTCACCTTTATTATTAACAAGAATAATGCATGACAATGTTAGTTGCATGAGATTATTCTACTATGATGCATGACATGAACAAATTAACAAATACCTAGCAAAATTAAAAACAAGCAATTGATGACCAAGAGAGAAATGATGGACTTGGCCAAGGTAATGGGCAATGCCAAGACCAAGACCATTAGGTCATGTTAGTAATCATTATGTAGTCACTTTATCAAACACTTGAAAAACTTATGAAAACATACATTTTTATTTCATCAAACACTTTTGAAACACCTAAAGTATTAACTTTCTAATTTTGAAAATTTATTCAAACACCTAGAAAACCTATTTAGAATTCTACTTTTTATTGCCAATAACTTTCATCAAACACCTAGTAAACTATAAAAATAAATAGTTAAAAAAGCTAGTTTTTATACCACAAAACATGTAGCGAACAAGTCACAAAGTAAAGAAACACATAATCATAAGATTGCATAACCAAAAACTCATTAAAATACATAATGGCAACCAACAAACCATCAAAGGAATGAAAAAACTACATGGATAACAATGTGGATGGTATGAAAAATGAAAGAAAATGTGAAAGAAATGCCTACCTTACAAAGCTTTTTCATTTTTTCCTTTTTTTTTAGGTTTTTCTTATTTTCTTTGCTACCAGATCTTAAATGCCAACCCTAAATGATATATTTAAAGACCAAGACCTTTTTTGCTAGCTCTTGGATCAATTTCATCTAAGGGTTCTACTTATTTTGTCTTTTCCTAAGCTTGTTAACCAAGGAAAGTAATCTTGACCTTAAGATATAGACCTTTTCTAATCAATGGCTCTGAAAAAATACAACATCTATCTCGGCCTATAATGCAGCTGTCTTAATGAAAAAAGATCATTTTACCCTTATTAGTGTTTTTTAAGCTTTTCATGGCTTTCCTAAAATCTTATGATCCAACATTATTTTCATGATTTTAATGGATCAAAAATCATAAAATACTGTCTAACTATGATATGGACTTTTTGTGAAAAACCAACCTCGAAAATGCCAAATTATGAAAATATCCCTATAAGATATGTTGGTAATTTCACCATTTTTAAGGGGCAATCAATGTTTTCAATACATCAAAATTCATGAAATAATACTAAAACATGATCTGGAGCTTGTCACAAAAAATTAATCTCAAGATGGTTAAATTATGAAAATACCCATAAAAGGCATTTTGGCAATTCAAACTTTTCGGAAGTGCAATCAAGGCTTTCAATGAATTGAAATTCATGGATTAATATTAAAACATGACCTATAGTTTTTCATGAAAAACTAATATCAAAAGGCCAAATTATGAAAATACCCTTAAAGGGCATTTTGATAATTTTACCCTTATGATGTGCAATCAAGATTCTCAATAATCCAAATCATAATTTTATTAATCTCAAGTCTTAATAGTCATATTTAATTGTGAATTCCAAGGGTTGACCAAAGTTTGATAGAGTTTGACTAAGTTTTATCATACTTGACCATGTTTGACCACAAGGCATTTTGGTCAATTTAACCCAAAATTCAATTTTAAAAATTCATAAATCTTAAAGAAATATTGGAAATGAGCTAGACCTAACTTTAAAAGTATTATAACTGACTAGAACATACTCAGATAAAATTAGATATCTATAGTATTCCCTAACTAAAAACAAATTCATATAATTGTATTATTTTATGAGAGAGCTTGGAAATTTACAGAGGTTGAGGAAGTTAGGGCTACAAACTGAGTCGAAAGGCATGACCAGCACCCTAAACATTAATGAGGTGATGGTAGGTGGATAAAAGCCTTTAGCCAGTGGTTCCACGACAACCATCAATCCCATAATTACCCCTAAAAGAATAGACTAGCAACCCAACACCAATTGAAGCTCCCAACCATAGTGTAACCACTATCAAACAACAAACAAAACCTAAAAAGCCATCATTTAATAGTGCACCCAAAAAACTAACCGAAGACCCACCCAAGCAAGGACCGTATTGAGAAAACCATTTAATTAACCCCTTACAAAGTAGCACTACAACTATCATTTAATATGAGGCACCCCACAAATGAGTGCATAGCTTTTGAAAAGGAAATTAAAAAACTAAAGGGCATAATTACCAGCCAACTCATTCACCATGATGAATGCTAGAATAACCCATCGACCCACTCACCAAGAGACATAAATGCCCATAAACAAGGTGAAGGTCTCTTCCAACTAGAAAAAAACAAGCTCATTAGACGAAGGCAGCTAGCAAGCATATAGTCTATAGGATAATCAACATCATTATAAGAGGGACAAAAGAATGGGTGAACAATAAATCCAAGCGCAAGCCACACTTGTGTAATATTATGGCTATTAATGTGGCCCCTAAAAGATATAAATAAATGACTGAAAGGTAGCATTTTTTTAGGACAACATTGATATCTTAGTTGACAATGGCGATGACCCCATTGTTGTCTCAACAACAATCACCAACTTTTAGGCACAAAGGATTTTAATCGACAGTGAAAGTGTAGTGGATATAATCTAGCCAGGCCTTCAAATAGATGGGGTTCTCCAATGATGATCTCGGGCCATCAGAACCCATATTTAGCTTCACCAACAAACCTATTATGGTCAACAGGTTTATCATGTTGCCACTAACATTAGGAATGAAGACAAAAAGTGGTCACTACCAATAGTACCTCAAAGTCAAATTTCCTACACCTACAGGAACAGGGTTCATGCAGACCAATCAAGTGATCGCCCATCAATGCCATACTCTTTCTTTACAGTTAACACAGAGGGTGAAGCTAGAAGAAGAAACAACTCTAAACTCATAGTAACTCTTAAAGAATAGATTAAGAAACAATCTTATTAACCCCAAGAACCTATACCCTATTAAAATACCTTATTAACCCCGCCCTGGTGTAAACTATCAACATTCACAACCTAGACACATGTGATGAAGCAAAAAAGTGTAAAACTTACCCTGTTGAGTAAATAGTGCCAATCCATCTGTATCTTCCAACCTCAAGCTTGTTAGCCAGGTATAATTACATCAATTTTTATAGTGAAATATAGATGTCTTCTCTTGGTCTACTATTAACATTATGGAAATTGATAAGCATTTTATTGCCCATTTTTTAAACATTGACCCAACAACCAAGTAGATGAGACAAAAGAAGAGGTGATTTGCCCTGGATTGTGCATCCAAGCAATCTATAAAGAGGTGGACAAATTATTGTCTGTAGGCTATGCTAGGGAAGTGAAGTATCCTAAATAGATCGCCAACGTGTTTGGTAAATAAATCTATCAAGAAGTGGCCTATATGTATGGATTTCACAGATCTCAATAAAACTTGCTAAAAAGACACCTTTCTCTAGCCCTCTATTAACAAATTGGTTGACTCTTTTGTGGGTCACAAATATTTGAGATTCATGGATGCCTTCTTTGATTACAACCAAATCAAATTGATAAGGGTAAATTAAGAAGACTCTTTCACAACTAAGGATGGTTTATTTTGTTACATGGTCATGTTTTTTGGGCTTAAAAATGCAAGAGCTATTTATTAATGACTTATTAATAAAATATTCAAAGATCAGTTGTACACTCCCTTGAAATGTACATGGATGATATGCTAGTAAAAGCCCTTTTTTTAGAGTAACACATACAAGATCTGGTAGAGGTTTTCTCCACACTACATCATTACAACATAAAGTTAAACCTTACTAAATGTATTTTTAGTATAGAGGTATGAAAGTTTTTAGGGTTTATGGTCTCTAACATAAGTATTAAGGCAAATCATGAAAAGGTCATAATCATTTTAAACATGAATCACTTAGAACAACCAAAGAAATACAGGGACTTATGAGGTAAATGGCAACCCTGAATAGATTTGTGTCTAAATTGGCTGACAACTACTTACTTTTTTTTAAGGTCTTTCAAAGTGCCACTAAATTCAGTCGGATGACCAATGCCAAAAAGCCTTCGAAGAACTCAAAAAATATTCTAACTCGCCTTTCTTATGGGCTAGCTCTATCTTTTTCGAGCCTTTCTAGATAAACCTAGTTGTGTCAAATTAAACATTTATTACAATATTGGTTCAATAAGAGAACAATGTCAAGAATTAGTATATTTGCCAGCAAAGTACTATAAAATGAGAAAGTCAATTACATGAGGCTAGAAAAGATTGTCTTTGCACTTATTTACACTACTCGTTGATTGGGTAATACTTTCAGGCATATGCTATTATTATGTTCACTAACTAGCTTCTTGAAGAAGTCCTACACATAATAGACATATTAAGTGAGAATGATGAAATAGAGTGTCGAGCTTAGTGAGTTATATATAGAGTATAAGCTTAGGAAAGCTATCAAAGACCAAGACTTTCCAAACTTTGTTGCTAAGTGCTCCTTCACTTTAGAAACCACACTAACACCGATTGATGATGCTTAACCTTAGAGCAACAACAAAATAATGAGGCAGACAAGCTAATCAATTTCCCCACCACCCTTAACTTAATTGATACCTTCTAGTACTAGGCCTCTTACCATAACAAACTTATGTTATATGTTAATGGCTCTTCAAAAAAAAGATGGCTTAGGCGTAGAAATTTTATTGTTGAGCCTTCAAGGACAAAAGTGGCAATATAGGTTATCTTTTAGATTTTTTATCTCTAACAATGCAACTGAATATAAAACAGTGGCTGCAAGGCTAGAATTGGTTGCTACTCTAAATGTGAAAGACCCCATCTTCTATACTGATCTACATCATTATAAGGGGGACAAAAGAATAGGTGAACAATAAATCCAAGCACGAGCCACACTTGTGTAATATTATGGCTATTAATGTGGCCCCTAAAAAGATATAAACAAATGACTAAAAGGTAGCATTTTCTGAGGACAACATTGATATCTTAGTTGACAATGGCAATGACCCCATTGTTGTCTCAACAACAATCGCCAACTTTTAGGCACAAAGGATTTTAATCGATAGTGAGAGTGTAGTGGATATAATCTAAACAGGCCTTCAAATATATGGGTTTTCCAATGATGATCTCAGGCCATCAGAACCTATATTTAGCTTCACCAACAAACCTATTATGGTCAACAGGTTTATCACGTTGCCACTAACATTAGGAATGAAGACAAAAAGTGGTCACTACCATATAGTACCTTAAAGTCAAATATCCTACACCTACAGGAATAGAGTTCATGCAGACCAATCAAGTGATCGCCCATCAATGCCATACTCTTTCCTTACAGTTAGCACAGAAGGCGAAGCTAGAAGAAGAAACAACTCTAAGCTTGTAGTAACTCTTAAAGAATAGATTAAGAAACAATCTTATTAACCCCAAGAACCTATACCCTATTAAAATACCTTATTAACCCTGCCCTGGTGTAAACTATCAACATTCACAACCCAGACACATGTGATGAAGCAAAGGAGTGTAAAACATACCCTGTTGAGTAAACAATGCCAATCCATCTATATCTCCCAACCTAAAGCTTGTTAGCCAGGTATAATTACATCAATTTTTATAGTGAAATATAGATGTCTTCTCTTGGTCTACTATTAACATTATAAAAATTGATAAGCATTTTATTGCCTATTTTTTAAACATTGACCCAACAACCAAGTAGATGAGACGAAAGAAAAGGTGATTTACCTCGGATTGTGTATCCAAGCAATCTATAAAGAGGAGGACAAATTATTGTCTATAGGCTATGCTAGGGAAGTGAAGTATCCTAAATGGATCACCAACATGTTTGGTAAATAAATCTATCAAGAAGTGGCCTATATGTATGGATTTCATAGATCTCAATAAAACTTGCTAAAAAGACACCTTTCTCTTGCCCTTTATTAACAAATTGGTTGACTCCTTTGTGGGTCACAAATATTTGAGATTCATGGATGCCTTCTTTGATTACAACCAAATCAAATTGATAAGGGTAGATGAAGAAGACTCTTTCACAACAAGGATGGTTTATTTTGTTACATGGTCATGTCTTTTGGGCTTAAAAATGCAAGAGCTATTTATTAATGACTCATTAATAAAATATTCAAAGATCAGTTGAACACTTCCTTAAAATGTACATGGATGATATGCTAGTAAAAGCTCTTTTTTTTAGAGTAACACATACAAGACCTGGTAGAGGTTTTCTCTACACTACATCATTACAACATGAAGTTAAACCTTACTAAAAGTATTTTTAGTATAGAGGTATGGAAGTTTTTAGGGTTTATGGTCTCTAACAAAAGTATTAAGGCAAATCATGAAAAGGTCATAATCATTTTAAACATGAATCACTTAGAACAACCAAAGAAATACAGAGACTTATGAGGCAAATGGCAACCCTGAATAGATTTGTGTCTAAATTGGCTAACAACTACTTACTTTTCTTTAAGGTCTTTCAAAGTGCCACTACATTCAATCAGATGACCAATGCCAAAAAGCCTTCGAAGAACTCAAGAAATATCCTAACTCGCATTTCTTATGGGCCAGCCCTATCTCTTTCAAGCCTGTCTAGATAAACCTAGTTGTGTCAAATTAAACATTTATTACAATATTGGTTCAATAAGAGAATAATGTTAGGAATTAGTATATTATGCCAGCAAAGTACTATAGAATGAGAAAGTCAATTACATGAGGCTGGAAAAGATTGTCTTTGCACTTATTTACACTATTCATTGATTGGGTAATACTTTCAGGCATATGCTATTATTATGTTCACTAACTAGCTTCTTGAAGAAGTCCTATACATATTAGACATATTAAGTGAGAATGATGAAATAGAGTGTCGAGCTTAGCGAGTTATATATAGAGTATAAGCTCAGGAAAGCTATCGAAGACCAAGCCTTTCCAAACTTTGTTGCTAAGTGCTCCTTCACTTTAGAAACCACACTAACACCGATTGATGATGCTTAACCCTTAGAGCAACAACAAAAGAATGAGACAAACAAGCCAATCAATTTCCCCACCACCCTCAACTTATTTGATACCTTTCAGTACTAGGCCTCTTACCATAACAAACTTATGTTATATGTTGATGGCTCTTCAAAAAAAGATGGCTTAGGGGTAGAAATTTTATTATTGAGCCTTTAAGGATAAAAGTGGCAATATAGGCTATCTTTTAGATTTTTTTATCTCTAACAATGCAACTAAATATAAAATAGTGGCTGGAAGGCTAGAATTGGTTGCTACTCTAAATGTGAAAGACCCCATCTTCTATACTGATTCATAACTAATCACTCACCAGGTGAATGGTGAGTACAATGTTTGAGATCCTATGCTCACCAAGTACCATACAATCATTCGTTAGCTTAGTCAACCTTGAACAAGTCTTCTACACTGACATGATAGCTTCAATTAAGATAAAAGAACTTGACAAAATCCTACTAGAGCACATACCAACCCCTCGATACTTATAGCCTACCCTAGTTCTATGTTTGGAGGAAAAAAATAGTTTGATAACTCCTATCATGACATACCTTAAAGGCAAGTACTCTCTTGACCTGGTGGTGGCCAAAAAAATCTATAAAAAAAAGTAGCTAGATTTGCACTATTGGGGACACACTCTATAAGAAAACTTTTTTGCCCCTTTCCTATGTTTGCCACTAACCGAGGTGGAATATGTTTTAAGGAAAATTCATGAATGGGTGTGTTGGCACTATGTGGGTGGGTGATTGTTCGCACAGAAGGCACTAAGATAAGGCAAGTATTAGCCTATTATGAAAAAAGATGCAATTGAACTAGTTAAGAAATGTGACAAATGTCAACAATTTATCAAGGGTCCATAGTAGCCAGTAAAAGTACTTAATCAAATTTTTAACCCATGGCCAATTACACAATTAAGCATTGATATCTTATGTCTTTTCCTTATAGCAATGGCCTATAAGAAGTTTATGATTGTGGCTTACAACTATTTTACTAAATGAGTTTAAGTAGAGCCCATGGCCATAATCACTATAAAAATAGTGAAGACTTTGTTTGGAAGCTTATAGTATACAGATTTGGTCCTCCAACACCATTGTGGTAGACAATAGAACACAATTGCAAGCTAACAAGCTAAAACATTTCTACCAAATTTTAAAGTAGCACTATTTCACAACTTAGTAGCCCACCCCAAAACCAATGGTCAAGTGGAGTCGATGAATCAGAAGATTTTGACCACCTAGAATAAGAAACTTAGTGAAACAAAAAGGATTTGAGTTGAATAAGCACTTGAAATAGTTTGGGCAATTAAGACTTTTGACCATTTGACGATAGGTGAAACCCTAGGTGAAACCCTATTTACTCTAACTTATAGGACAAAACTATAATACCAGCTAAAATGGGTGTAAACATATTAGGGACATCACATTTTAACCCTAAAATGAATTCAGAAGCCTTGAAAGCAAATCTTCACCTACTGTAAGAGACCAGGGATTTAGCTGAAGTAAGAATAGCCATCAGGGCCCAACAAGTCTTTAGATATTATAACTCTTAAACACATGCATTTTCAAGTAGGCGTCTTGGTACTTAAAAACTATGGAGCAAGTAAATTGATGAGAGAGATAAAAAAGTTGTCACCAAATTGATAATGAACATATAGGGTCTCTATTGTCATTAAGACATAGGGGACAACCCTATACTAAAGACATAGAATGCCATCCACCTGAAGAAGTACTATCTCTAGCAACATCCACCACCAAGTTACCATGTTTTTCAAACTTATTACTTTATGCCATCCAAGACTACTTATTCCTTTTATGTATGTATTGAGTTTCACCAAAATTTTTTAACATCTATATACAAGAATTCTTAATGAAAGAAAGATGACGTTCCATCACCTTACTCCATTTACTTTTTTCTACAAACTCATATTTACATTAAGACATATAAGCAAATACTAACCCCATTTCCTATCGACATACCTAACGCACCTCACATGCCATCTTTACTTTGCATTAAGGATTTCACATCAACTCGCTATCATAACATATCTATTTAGAAACTTAATCACTAGATGTAAAAATTAAATCATGAAAACATGAGAAGTCACCACAAATTTTTTTTTTAGGGTATGGTTCACCACCTGAAAATTTTATCTTTTTAATAAAATAATAAAAATGGGTTTAAAATTTATTAAAAAGATAATTTTGGTCTACGAAAACAGGATTGGGTTCAAGAGTCAGTTACGCATGAAGAAAGATTAGCACCTCTATAGTGCCTATAAAATTGGTACCAATTAATCATGTGCTATTTATAACTTTGGATAAAAATGGTTTTTATATGAAATTTAACTATAATTCTTTTCATTTTAAAAAAATAAAATTATTTAAAAATCTTTATTTAGAAATGCTATAAAATCTCTAAATTAAAGAAATGCCATAAAATTCTCTGACATAAATGTAGAATTCAAAAATAATCCTTTTAAGTCTAAGATTTGCCACAGCATTTCGTTGAAAATAAAAGTAATATTCTTTAAAAATGATAATTATTGGTGACTCTCCAGCATCTAGGTAGAGTATCCAAAATTATATTCCTTGAAATATTATTTTAATTTTATTTATTTATTTACTTTTGAAATTATATATATTTTAAAAAATAAATAAATAATTAAATAACTAACCATAAACATCAACAATTAAAATAAACATAGATATAGGCAAACAGTGCAAACATGGATGTAAATGTTTATCCTAAATGATAATGAGATGCGAATTTTAGATCAAGTTCTTAAACATAAAAAGACCACCTGAACTCTTTATCCTCTAGGCAGAGTTTAGGTACAATTTTTTGTATTTAAAATCTCATTTTCCATTTCTTTTAATTTTATTATTTTAAATTTCAAAAATATATGAAAATTCTTGATGAAGTAAAGTTTCCTAAATACCCCATCATCTAGGCCGTATTTGAGAACAGATTACTTCACGAGAAATTTTCATACAAATCTTTAAATTTTATAATGGTTTCAGGGTTTTGGGTAGATTTAAGGTTTTCGGTTTCATCTAGGGTTTCAGGTTTCAACTAGGGTTTTAAGTTTTATTGCAGACAATTATGAATCTCTCTAAAAACCTCAAACATTTAGGTAGATTTTCGGAGTAAGCTCGATTTTTATAACTTATCTAAAAATGAATTTTATATTTTTGTATACTTTATTAAAATTCATTATTCTTATGTTTTTAGCCCTTTTTTACCATTTATTATTTTTATTTTTATTTTTATTATTTAATATTTCTCCAACATCTAAGCGAAAATATTTTTAAATACAAAATTATTTTTATATTTATTATAACATATATATTTTTACTTATTACTATTATTTTTTTATTTTTTTTTATAAATTTTAAAAATGCATGAGAAATGAATCACATTGAAAATTAAAACATAAGAAATAAAATTACATTTAAATTAAAATGAGAACCAAAGAATATAAAATGTATAAAATTTGAGCTATAATTAATTCCAAGAGAAATATGCATGGGCTTAGTAAGAAAAACGAAATCCATTAGCTTGGCTTACTAGTTTCATGGATAAAAACCCAATGTGGGCAATAGGTAGAAGGCTAAAACCCATCCCCATCAACTTTCCTGCATGCGTACTGACTTTGTCCTAACCCCAACCTTTAATTCATTGAGTTAAGAACAAACTTTCAATCCACGCAACAAAGATCAAAAGACGTGAGCCAAGGATGCAGTTCTAAGTTCCCACAAACAATCAACACGCAAGACAAGAAAGGAGAAAGACCAACATACACAACAAGATTAAGTTTTAGACTCTTGCAAGAATCAATACGCAAGGACAATGAACACGAACAAAGAAAGAAAACAAACATGCTTTTAAGCCATTCATGCAGCAAAAACGTGACTATTTTAAAAAAGAAGAAAAGAAGAAAAAAACTGTTAACTCTTAAGCTATTATGGACCTTTTCTTCTCAGGTTTCCATGAGAATTTCGGTTTCAAACAAAGAATAAAAGATCCCGTTCATTGCATATTATTTGGGTACATGCGAGTAGACCACACACAAGGAGAAGAAACCAAATGAACTGAGCATGCAATGGTTGGAACTTTGGGGTTTATTTAACAAATTTTCACGTAAAAAGAAGCCAAAAAAACTTGAACTTAAGCTGTCTTGTTTCACAGCCTACAATCATGCAAAAAGCTGGGGATGTTTACGTTTTCACCATTTTTTTTTCCTTTTTTTTTGTTTTGTTTCTTTTTTTTTTTCTTTGGCTTTCCTTCATCGCTACTTGTTTGCCGTTTTTCTCTTCTGTTTCATACAGCTGGTTGCTACTGGTACTTCTTTTTCCTGTTTGTTTTATGTTTAGTTTTCACCTGTGCCTCTCTTTTTCTTCTACTTCTTTTGCCTCTCCTCTTTTTCTGTTTTCTGGCGGTTTCTTTGCCAATTTTTCTGGTTGCTTTTTGTTTTTCACTTTTCTGGTCCACTCTCCGTTTGCCATTTTTCTTCTCCCTATCCTTCTTCTTTTTTTTTTTCTTTGCTGCCTTCTTTCTTCTGGTGCAGGTTTTTTCGCGGTTTCCTCTTCTTTCTTTGCGTGGCTTTCTTCTTCACTGATACTATTTTTTTTTTTTGTTTTTGCTTCCCAGTTTTCTGCTCTCTTCCTTTTCTTTACTGCCCCACGACCTTCCCCACCTCTGCCACCTTAATTTTTCTTATGCTTCACTGCCCAGTTTTCTTTTTTTTTTTTTTTTTTTCGTTTCATGCTTCTCTCGCTTTCTTTTTTTTTTTTTTTTGCCACCTCTCTTCCTTTTTTTCTTCCTTCCCCGTTTTTATTAGAAAAATAACACTATTATGGTGGCATTTATATGATAAGACACCACTAAATTAGCGACGTTTGTATCAAAAAAGTCACTAATTTAGCAACATTTTTTGATAAGAACGTCATTTTTTTTAATGGCGTTTTATAGTACAAATATCACTAAATTATTCATTTAACAGTATTTTTGAACGCGAATGCTGCGAAATTCAGAAATTTATTTTTTATTTTTTAAATTTCTATTAATATTTATTATTTTCAGTAACAAGAAATGTTAATGAAATAAAAACAAACTTAAATTCAGAAACTAAAATTAATAAAAATTTTATTCACATTCAAATATGCATCTAATTAATACAAAATTTAATAATTAGTATAATAACATTCAAATTTTTTTAATACATTAACAAAAAAAATTAAAATGTATGAAATTGATGATTACATAAATTTTGAAGGCTACCAATTGATGAAGGAAGTTTTCCACCTTGGTCACTAGTGTGCTTAGGAACCTATTGAATAATACCATACAATTTTTAACACTTCATAATAAGCTTTTTTTATATTAAAAAATATAAATATTTACTAAATATAATACTTGAGTTGGTAGACCATCGAGAGCAATTCCTAAAAATTGTTGTTCCATAAAATTCATAAGATGATCGAATCAATCATGCAACTACTGAAATTTTGCACGCTCTTGCTCCATTCTAGCATATTTTTCCTCAATTTTGGCACACTCTTATTCTCTTTCTGCTTTCATTTGCTGAAAATATTGTTGCATAGTTTGCAACTCCTCTCTCAATATCGAAATGTCTCGTGAAAACTAACTTGCTAAGAATGTAAACTGATGAGAGCTACGTTCATAGTAGGTAGATGGTTGGACCCAATCCAAGGCCTCGGACCCATCCATGCCTTTCTTTTCCAAAAACTTCTATGAATATTCAGTTTTTTAATTCTTACATATTGACAGAATCATCAGATGCTACTTCAATCTCAGTAGCCATTTTCTCTTTCACTTTCTCTCGTAAATTTGTCATATACAACTATCAAGTTTAATGATTAATTGATAATATGTTAAAAAGAGTAAATATTTACTTTCTATTAAAATAGATGTTTCAAATTACCACAATTTCTTGTGTTTTGATATTCATGTAAGATCCGTCTTTTTTTGTGTGCGTTAAGCAAAAAAGTTTCACACTTCCAATTTTACCACCCATCTCAATCTCCTATGCAAAAACATATGTTATTGTTAAATACATATCAACTGCAACTTATTCATGCATATCAAGCCTGTCAATCAAGTTCAAAATTTTGAATAATTTTAATATCATGTATTTAATCTATCTAAATTGTTAAAATATAAATATAACCGTAAATTTATATTTTAGCCCCTTAACAACACAATAATCTTAAACAAATGCAAACAATAAAAGCATTTTGACCTTTCATACATTTCGATCATGGAAAATAAATTCAATTATTTGGACAAATTTAATATAATGGATTGAAGCCATTCAAACTGTTCAATGCCATCTAAAAGTTTAATTTGTATTTTTGCCTTTTAAAGGCAAAAATAGTCCCAAATAGATATCGACAACTTTTTCACCTATATCAACCATAGAAACCAAGTTTAATCAATCGAACAAGTTTAATATCAAGTATTGAAGCTATCCAAACTGTTAAAATAGAACAATAACAAATTTGTATTTTTACTTGAATAGACGTAAATAATATCTTTTTCATACATATCATCCATATCAACTAAGTTCAATGCTTTTGATAAGTTTAGTCATTGTATTGAAACTATCAAAACTATTAAAACAGAACAATAACTATTTATTTGCATATTTACCTTTTAACGGCACAAAAAGTTCATTCATTGGAATAAGTTTAAAATCATAAACTTACTATTTCTTTTTACTTTCTTACAAAACTTTTTGATCCACTTGTATGGCTATATTTTTGTTGCTTCTGCTATCAATCCCAATATGTTCTCTTTCCTGTCATAAAAAATAATTGCGTATATGGTTGAAATACAAATATTACCAACTTAAAGCATAAAACACTTTCATTATTTCATTTTATTATACAAAGTTACAAATTAGTACCTCTCATTTTCTTAAGAACCAAAATCTAACTAATTGTTCATATTGCCACCTAATCACATTACGGGGTAGATTTTCCATCGTCACCTCTACAGTAGTTTTTCGATCAAAATAATTATTCTTCAAATTATGCTAATAATCTTTCCATTTCTTTTCCAATGACTTAAGCACAAATGAAGTTGGTATTTCAAATATAAATCTTGATTATAATAATACAATAAGAAAAGTTTGAATAAGTAAACAAAATGTAAAATAATTATATTTTTATATGTCATTAATTATGCTAATACCTTAATAAAGTTTAAAGCATTGGCCTTAACTTCTGTTGGAATTTTATGCCATGGTTCATAATGAATAGGCAATTTCATTCCATTACAAACTAGCATGCCTAGAAATCCAGCCAACAGTTGGAGCCTCTTCACCAATTGGTTGCTTATCATAGTTTGTAGACACTATAATACCCTCATTCGGAGGTAGTGCAAATAATTCATTCAAAGTTGTTCGGCCTCTGGTTCTCCGTTAACCATTGTTATCAACTACAAAAAATAACAAATCGATTTGTAAAATGCCAATACTTTAATCATTATAATCGAATTCTAAATATGGGGTATATGATACCTGCATTCAAATTTAAAGCATAATCAATTGATGGAATACTATCTAAACCTAAACCTCTCATATTTTCATATCCAATAGCAGTTGAGGGTTACAAGTGACTGAGTTAGATCTAACAGTACATTCATTCCCCTCTAAAGGATTCAATCCATAGCCAATATCAACAAGTTTCGTAGATGATTTTGAACTAATATCTCTAATATGTATTCCTTTCAATCTACTCCTCCGCATTGTAGCTTACTTGCATCATAAAAGCGAATATATAAAAGATATTAGTTTAGAACATATATAAAGACATTAAGAAGTTAAGAAATCATAACCCATGATATATAAAGAACATATCGATTTAATTAAATCAAAAGATAATGTATGATTTACAATATAATAAATATACAATAGTGAATGCGACATTAATTACATATAAGCATTTACTATATTATGTCTTAAACACTCGAATTACAAAATATAGATGATCTATCATGGTTCATAAATGTCTTTAGTAACATCTTCGTGGACCCACTGAGCGTAGGTACTGGAGATATTTTCATCTAAGTTTTGTTTAGCAAAAAGATAACATTCAGTTCCATGTTCAACATCATCTCTGGTATCTAACCTCATATCAAATAAGTCTTTAGGTGTGTTTCGAAAAACAACAAATAACCCAATTCTTTGGGATCTTTAGAATTAAAAACTTGTTTAACTTGAGATGAAAAAACATAAGGTTCATCGATGAGTTGTTGTCCAGTGTGAATTAATCAAGAAAAATTTACAAGTGTAAATCCATACTGATCTTTCTTAATACCTCTTGCACTATTCACATAAGCCCAATCACACCAAAATAAGACAACTTTTCACTTGCCATAATAATCCAACTCAATGATGTCATTAATCATGCCATAATAGTCAACATTTTCCTCTAAAGGGTTTGTGTCCCTAGCACTAGCATAGCTAGTAGTTGCTGAAGTAACAACAACTCCTAAATTTTGTGTACTTCTAAATCTCTCATGAGATTTAGTGTGAAATCTAAATCCATTGATGATGAAACCTTTTTATCATTTCATAATCATGTTCAAACCTTGTGAAAGACACTTTACCTCTTCACTAACAAGCTTTCCACTCTAAACCTATAAAAGTGGAATAAATATATATATGTTATTAATGTTAGTTATACTGTAAGCATTCTATCATAATGGGAAGTATGGCATTACTCACAATTACTCCTAACCATTCATGAAAGTTTTCAGCAAACAACCTATCAAGCTTTAAGGGTTTGATCTTCAATAATGTGCTGGAGCTCTCAAATTATTTCTATACTCAATACAAAATATCATGATAAAGTATTAACAATAAAAAAAATATAATAAATTATGCTTAATGGAATGAATAATTTTCTTGCTAAAAAACTTACCTGCGAAATGATTCAATTAAGTCATGATGGGAAAGAACATATTGATGTGCTTATGCCTAAGATTTATTATCTAACTCCACCATTTTAGCTTTGCCTATTCGTTGTCCAAAAATTTCAAAAAGATAACTGTAGGCAAAGTAAGTATGTTGCATACCAACATTTCTCGATGGTCTATTAAATCTCATTTCAACATCTTTCAAATAACGAGAACAAAATGTCATACACTCTTCTGCTAAATATCTTTCAGTAATAGAACCTTTCGGATAGCCTTTGTTGTAACAATAAGACTTTAACCTCTTAAAAAACCTACTGCATAAAACATTAGTCATATATCTTTTTAACTAGAGTGGCATGATCATCAATAACAACCTAATTGATCTATTAACAAATAATACCTTTTGATAGGATACATTCATTGATAATAAATTGGCTCACCGAGTTTTGCTTTATATGGAAGGTGGATAACCAAATGCATCATAATAGTGAAAAAGTTTAGAGGGAAAATCTTTTCTAAATGACCTAAAGTAATCGCGGCTTGATCTTAAATTTGTCAAGCTCTTCCACATTCATACATTTCCCACATAGAAATTTAAATATGTTACTCAATTCAATTACCACGGAAGTGACTTGCTTTGAAATTGATGAACGTAAAGCAATTGGAAATAAGTCTTGCATCAAAATGTGATAATCATGTGACTTCAATGAAGAAAGTTTTTGCTTTTTTAGATTCACACATCTCAATATATCTGATGCATAGCCATATGAAACTTTGACATTTTTCAAAACCTTGCAAAACACATCTTTTTCAGCTTTAGAAATCCTAAAACAAGTAAGAGGCAATTGATATTTACCATTAAAAAGCAACTTTGGATGAAAGTCATGGCAAATCCCTATATCAACTAGGTCAAACTGACTCTTTAAGTCATCCTTTGATCTTTTATTCACATTGAGAATTGTCTCGATAAAATTTTCACAAACATTTTTCTCTATGTATATCGAATCATAGTTATGGCGTAATAAATTATATTCCCAATAAAGTAACTCAAAAAAGATATTTTTTTCCATAACTCAGACATGTTGAGGTTATTTTCTTCATCATCCTCTTCATCACTTTAGACATCAAGATCACCACCTTGAGTATCAGCATCACCAACTTGCATAATATGAGGCTAAGCACCTTCAAATATGTCCCTCACTCTTTTCCTTGATGAAGTTATTTTTTCATAAGTGAAATTAATATCTTTTAACTTTGACAAGATATTAAACCCACTAATTGGTAAAGGCGATCTCTTCAATACTTCAGTTCCATCAAAAAGATATTTTTAAAATCTAAATTGATAATTATCATCTAACCATCGATGATATCCCATATAACAGAACTTCCTATCATTAGGTAACCACTTCTAACATGTTTGTACAGCACAAGATGGACATGCATAATGACCTTTTATACTCTAACCATATAAATCGTATAAGTAGGAAAATCATTAATAGTCCATAATAAAAGCAATACGCATATTAAAGTTCTTTTTTTTATGTATCATAAGTCTTAACTCCTTCTTATAATTACTTTAACTCTTTAATAAGAGGTTGTAAGTAGATATCTATATCATTACCTGGACCTTTTTCCCCGAGAATTATCATAGATAATATAAATGACTATTGTTTCATAGCAATCCATGGTAGCAAATTGTAAGGAATCAATACAACTAACCAAGTACTATAAAAAGTACTCATCATTTTAAACTGGTTGAATCCATTAGATGCTAGTCTAAGCATAACATTTTAAGGATCAAATGCAAAGTCTGAAAACCTAGAATGAAATGATTTCCATGCCAAAAAATCTACAAGATGCCTCAATGATCCATCATCCATTTGCTTCTCATGATGCCACCTCATTGGATCTACAGTTTCAAAAAACATAAAGAGTCATTGAAGTCTTGGTATTAATGAAAAATAGCGTAAAACCTTAACAGGCTTCTTTTTAACATAGACCTCATCATCATCCTCATTCAACCTTTCATTGGGGTTTTTGTCCACCCAATGAGAAATACCACATAAATGACAAGATTCTTGATTTTTCTATCACCCCAATACAACATGCAATCATTAGGACAACTATGAATTTTCTCATATCCAAAACCTAAATCCTTGATCATCTTTTTTTATTCCTTACAAGATTCAGAGATTTTTATAAAAGAAAACATTTCTTTCATAAATTCTAATAATAAAGTCAGAGAATTTTTCGTCCATCCACATATGCATTTCAAGTGAAAAAGATGAACACAGAAAAATAACCTTGAATGCTTCGATCCTTTATAAAGTTTTTTATTCATATCCTTAAGCAACCTATAAAACTTTGATGCTTCTCCTCTAAGTTGTTGGTCACCTACACCTATCCCAAGTTCACCAAGTTCACCAAATTCATTTCTTTCAACATTGTATTGATTAAATCCATCATTTTAGGGAGACAGATTACGAAAATGTTAGTTATAAATGTTAAAAGCATCTCGTAACATGCCTTCAGTGTCATTTTCTATAGAAGGATCATGTTGGTGTTGGGAAGCCCTTGAAGTTAAAGGAACTCCAATGAAAGACCTTGACAGTACAGACTCTCCATGAAAATACTAATTAACATATCTCAAGACAGATTCAATACAAATTAAATGTTCAAAAACAACTTTACGCATTTGCCAATCAATATTAGCACACTTCACATATGGGCATAATATCGTATTATCTTCACTTGTATTCTCACAAGCAAAATTAAGAAAATCTTCCACTCCATCTCTTTACTCATGACTTAATCTTGACTTTTATATCCAACTATTATACATTTAGTACTTGCTACATTATCAGACCAAATGTATATAAATAATTAATATGAAAACGAACATGTAAAATACTTAAGCTTACTATGTTTTAAATAAAAGATAATAACAAAACCAGTACTTACAAAAAACTAGAACTCTTTGTTATGAAGTATTTTATTAGCTACCTGATATTAAGCATTTACAACTCTGCTGCTAACATAGACAATACCTTAGAGTATTTGTAGTTGGGGTTGAATTAAGGTAAAACAGATACAGAGAAAACCCAAAAAATGAAGAAAATGAAAAGGAAAGGAAAGTGGATGATGGGTTCCAAATGGGTATTTGAGAAAAATGGCTTTTAGAGATAATTGTTTAAACCAAAAAGAAAATTGCAAATTACAAAAGCTAAAGGAATAGTAGAATGGAGTAAAAGCTAAAGTAAATAACTAATGAATAGTAAAATAGGGTTCTAAAAGACAAAGCTCGATTACTAAAAGCTAAAGGAAAGGGAAAGTAAATTGTAATTAGTTTAGAAAGAGAAATAGTAGAATAATGAAGATGAAGCTTGAAGTTGATGATTGGATGCGCTAAGTTTGGGGAAAATTTAATTGGATCGGATTATTGAAGGCGTTTACTAAGAAAAATACCTTTAATAATTTTCTCTTAAATATTTTTTGTGTATATTATAGGCATTTTTAATAAAGTCATAGTAAAATTTTAAGGCAATTATTAAAGGCATTTATGCCCCAAAAATGCCTTCACTATTTTCATCTATATTTTATGGTGTATTTATTGAAGGTATTTTTTTGCATAATATGCCTTCATTAATTTCTTTATTTTTATTAGTGAATATCAATGAAGGCGATTTTCTACTAAAAACGCCTTCAATAATTCACTTCGATTTCTAAGAGAAAATTATTGAAGGCATTTCCTGAGAAAAAATGCCTTTAATAATTTCATTTTAAAAATTATTTGAGATTATTAAAAGCATCTTTTGTAGAAAATGCCTTTAATATTCCATTACTAAATTTTAAGGGGTTATTGAAGGAGTTTATTCGAGAAAAATGCCTTCACTAATTCGTTCTAATTTTTGAAGGAATTTATTAAAGGCGTTTTATGCATTATACTCTTTCAATAATTTTTGTAGATAATTATTGAAGGTGTTTCTTGAAAAAATACCTTCAATAATTTCCTTTTAAAAATTGTTTGAGATTATTAAAGGTAGCTTCTAGTAGAAAATGCCTTCAATATTCCATTATTAAAATTTTAAGATAGTTATTGAAGGCGTTTATTCCACAAAAAAACCTTCACTAATTCGTTCTAATTTTTCAAGGAATTTATTGAAGGTGTTTTTTGAATTATACGCCTTCAATAATTTTTTTACCGAATTATTAAAAGAGTTTTTTTAGAATAAATGCCTTCAATAATTTCCTTTTAAAAATGATTTAAGATTATTAAAGGCGTATTCTAGTGAAAAACACTTTCAATATTCCATTACTAAAATTTTAAGACAGTTAGTGAAGGCATTTGTTCTACAAAAATGCCTTCACTAATTCGTTCTAATTTGAAAGAATTTATTGGATGCGTTTTTTGCATTATACACTTTCATTAATTTTTGTAGATAATTATTGAATGCATTTCTTGAGAAAAAATGCCTTTAATAATTTTTTTTTCAAAATTGTTAAATTTTTATTAAAGGCATCTTTTAGTAGAAAACACCTTAAATATTCCACTACTAAAATTTGAAGATGGTTATTAAAGGTATTTATTCCAGAAAAACACTTTCACTAATTCATTCTAATTTTTGAAAGAATTTATTAAAGACGTCTTTACATTATATGCCTTCAATATTCCACTACTAAAATTTTAAAAAAGTTATTGAAGGCATTTATTCTAGAAAAACACATTTAATAATTCGTTTTAATTTTTGTAAGAATTTATTAAATGTGTTTTTTTGCATTATACGCCTTCAATAATTTTTACATAGAATTATTGAAGGCATTTTTTTTATAACAAACACCTTCAATAATTTTCTTTTAAAAATTATTTGGAATTATTAAAGGCATATTCTAGTGAAAAATGCTTTCAATATTCCACTACTAGAATTTTAAGATTATTATTGAAGGCATTTATTCCATGAAAACACCTTCACTAATTCGTTCTAATTTTTGAAGGAATTTATTAAAGGTATTTTGCATCATACGCCTTTAATAATTTCTTTTTGAAAATTGTTTGAGATTATTAAAGGTGTCTTCTAGTGAAAAACACCTTCAATATTTCACTACTAACATTTTAAGGTGGATAGTGAAGGCATTTTTTTTCAGAAAAATACCTTCACTAATTTGCTATAATTTATTGAAGGAATCTATTGAAGGTATTTTCTGCATAATATGCCTTCAATAATTCCCTCCATTCTTATTATGGGAATATCAATAAAGATAATTTTTTACTAAAAACGACTTCAATAATTTTTGTTCAGAATTATCGAAGGCATTTTTTGAGGAAAAACACCTTTAATAATTTTTTTTGAAATTTTTTTTCGATTATTAAAGACATCTTTTAGTAAAAATAGCCTTCAATAATCTTCAACTAAAATTTTAACGAGATTATTGAAGGCATTTTTTTCAGAAAAACATCTTCACTTATAATTTTTATATTCATTCCCTTATTTTGAACATCGGAATCACAAACTACTAGTATAGAGAATGATTAAAACTTGCATTAATCAACCAAACCAAACCTATAAACACATTTCTATCAGACTTTTGGTTTCTTTATCTCTATCATCACCATCAACCTTCAACAAATCAACAGTGCACACTTCTCTGTTTACTTGCATGTCTTTATTATTTTTTTTACTATATTATTTATATTATTCGATAGAGGTATTTTTTTTATTGCTTACTATATACATATGCATATATATTTTTATTCATTTTATCGTAACCATAGTCGTCCAAGTCTTGGTATTGCATGAATGATGTTTTTTGTGTAGTTTTCTTTAAATATTGTGGTTTGCTGAATTGTATTGTGTGATATTGTTTTGCTGAATGGTATTGTATAATATTGGTATGCTGAATCATATGCTGAATGATTTGCTAAATGGTGTTTCTAAATGGTTTGTTGAAGGGTGTTTTGAACACATTGCTAATTGGTTTGCTAAATTTTATTTATGTACGTAGCATAGTATTGGTTGTATTTAAATACGTACAGGGTTAAATTTAGATGATCATTTTGGTATATTTCATATAATTATGATCAAAATCACATGTATTATGGACTCTAAACAACATAATTCTCCTTCTATTGAACATGCATAAGACACAAATGTAGGCCAAAAAAGAAAAAGAAGGGGATGAAATAAACAAATTAAAGTGAGTGACATAAAAATTCACGTTAACTTCAATCAAAGTGGGCAGCCTATGTCTGAAGGAGCTGCCAAGTTAACTACTCATATTGGTGCCATCGTCCATAGTAGGATTTTAATTACGTACACCAATTAGTGACGAGTTCCTGATGATCTAAAGAATGGCATATGGCAGTCAGTTATGGTATGTTTAATCAACTATTTTGTAAAATTTGTTAAATGATCACTTAATTGAAATTCAATGTGTTCATATTAACTGTGTTAAATTATTTAGGAACAATTCGATGTCCTAATTGACTGTAAAAAGATTATGTTGCAATCTATTGGGAAAGCATTCAGAGATTTTAAAAGCAAATTGACAACCTAATATATTTGACTGTTGGCTAATCAAGGTGATGTATTAGCTATTCCATCTACATCATATGCATATGTAATAAGTGTTGAAGATTTGATAAATTTTGTTTGAGATCGACAATCAAAAGATTTTTCAGTATGCAAACACATTACCAAAAATATTATTTATAAGATTTTATGCAATATATTCAATATCTTCATATGTGATTGACGTAATTTTTTTCTTTTGCAAAAAATCAAAGAAAACCAACGGAACATTCAGGCCAAACAACTATATCACCATCGGACAGCGAGAAAAAGATATGCAAATGTGAAGTATGAGTTTATAAGTATTCGCACACATGTTTTATACTCATTAATACATATTTATGAACATTCATTTCATACATTTTGATTCTTATATTGCAGTAATTTAATAAGAATCAACGAGCTCTGGCATCAAAGTTTCCAAATAGGATGTCTAATAACAGGGACATCTACGGAATGATGGATCCTTTGTAGATGAAGCAACCAAAGAAATGGCTACAAAGATTGTATGTATAACTGCTTGTTTAATATCATGTATGATTGACATTGTGGTTGTATGCATGACTCTGTACTAGCTTGTATAGATTTGTTGTTACAGCCCATTTTATTATTGCCTTTTAAGATGATTATGCTACCAAAGTTAAATCCAGTGAACTGGCAATCCAATATGGTGAAGATCTATTGTCTTTAGCATTAGGCGCTAAAGAAAGGATTGGTCGAGTTCGTGAGGTTGGTAAATTTTTGTTGCCATCAAAGTTTTTTAGTAATCAACCCAAAACCCTATGAATGACAAATGCACAATATGAAGCAATCATTGAGCAACAATAGCAACGACTTAATAATCAAGAGCAATGCCTCAATGACCAATAACAAAGACTCACTGCTTTTGAGGCTATGTTGGCAGCAATGCAGTATAGCATGCCTGTAGGCCAGTCAAATAACGTCATCCACATAGGACAAGCTTTCATGGCAAGTTAAGCAGGGAACTGTTACCAGCCATAAAGTCTGATTTTGTTTATAAGTTTAATATTAATTTGTTTATTACATTTATTAATTTGGTTTTAATACTTATATTTCATTAAATATTGTAGTAGGATGTTGGTACTCAGAGTATGACCCTTGCTCAGGCTACCATGGATGAGTTATCTAATTATTTGCTTAAGCATTTATCCACAGGAAACTTCATAACCATTGAGTTTGAGGAAGGGTTATTTGATAAACCATTATTTTCTTACATTGGTGTGGATGAGGTTCAAGAATTTTGTGAATTGAATGAAATATCAGCTATTGATATTGTTGCTTATATGAGATTAGCTTCTAAATACAAATATGCACACTCAATATGTATTAATCTATATTATGGTGTAATACTAACTAGTATTGTTGATTTTATCGTGCAGCTTCCTATATAGAGAACTCAATGTGAGATAGATGACCAATAGATTTAGATTCGTTGACCATAACTTCATTAGTGAGCAGAGTGGTATAGTCGCTTATTATGCTAATAATGTGATTGAATGCATGAAAACATCGGATGATTATTATTTGCTCCCATATAATGTGCAGTAAGTTATATTCATACAAATAATTATTTCAACCTTACTCGAATCTGATATGATGCCTAATCTGACTATATCATTATTATTATTTTGCAATCATCATTGGGTGCTTATTATGATTGATAGAAAATCCTTAACTCCATACTTACTTAATTCAATTAATCTAACGATGATGCCTAACCTTAAAATTCAAACTTTTTTAAAGAGGTATACACTTTATTATATTATATATCTTCTGTTTCTTCATAAGTAATTTTATTTATGTATTAAATTTTTTTTTCTTTTCAATTTAGGGTAATATCTACATTCGATAATAAGGCAAAAAAACAAAGGGTGTCATTACTAGTAAATGTGAAATTTATTCTTTTATACTGAGTTTGTGTAGATAAATATTTTCTAAACCCCACTCAATTTAATTTTTAGGTACCTTGTCAACCTAAAAATACTGAATGTGGATATTATGTCCTTCATTTTATGTGAGAGATAGTTTTATATAATTTTATGACCACACCATTTAAGGTTAGTATAAATTTCATAACCTCATTATATCTTCAAAAATAATCAAAAGCTAAATTATATTCTCATTTATTAACATTTACTTTTGATTTTTTTTAGTAGGAGAATAAAGAAAGCTTCACGGTAAAGGAATAAGATGAAGTCTGTAAAGAATGGTGTGAGTATGTATTATCATTATTAATAAACCTTGAGGTTGGACATTGTTGGTTGAATATAAAAATATGAGGAACAAATTGTTATAATGTTTTTAACATGCCATGTTGAATGGATAATTTAAGTTTGTAGATAGGGGTATTGGTTTAATATTATTAGTATGTATTTGTTTTATATGAATACATTATGTGTACTCAATATATTATTGAGTACAATTATTTGAGAAAAGTATATTAATATGGCAACGTTATCAGTTTTAAATTCGGATGTGTGGTCAATTTATTGAAATATAACAATGTTCATAATGTAAATTCCAAAATGTAATTCATAGTATCACATATATAAACCAAATGTTTTCTGGGCATAAATCTACAACTAACTGCTCATATATAATAAAAAAAAGGTTTTTTATGGGATTATTAAAGGTATTTTTAGCAAGAAAACGCCTTGAATAATTCCTAACAAAATGTTATTGAAGATATTTTTTACCAAAACCACATTTAATAATCCCACCTTAAAATTTAATTTGTGAAATATTAAAGGTGTTTTGGGCCAAAAATGCCTTCAAAAATTTGTTCGAACTTTTTTGTATGGATTATTGAAGGCATTTTTTACAAAAACCACCTTCAATAATCCCAACTAAAAACTTATTGATTGGATTATTGAAGGTGCTTTTGGCTAAAAATACCTTTAAAAATTAGTTTCATATTTTTTGCATGGATTATTAAGGCCACTTTTAGCAAGAAAACACATTGAATAGTCCCTAACAAAATGTTATTAAAGGCATTTTTCAATAATCCTATCTAAAAATTTATTGTGTGAAATATTAAAGGCGTTTTGGGCCATAAAACGGCTTCAAGAATCTATTCCAACTTTTTTGTATGGATTATTAAAGGCATTTTTGACAAAAACTGCCTTCAATAATCCTATCTAAAAATTTATTGATTGGATTATTGAATGCACTTTCGACCAAAAATACCTTCAAGAATCCATTCCATATTTTTTCTATTGATTATTAAGAGCATTTTTCTGCCAAAAACACCTTCAATATTCTCTCCAAAATTTTTTAAATTGATTGGTGAAGGCATTTTTGCCCATAAAATGCCTAGAATAATCCATTACAAATAATTCATGCAAAAACCCGAAAAAGGCTAAAGAGAGGGATCAAACCTACCACCTTATGGTTAACATCCGTATGATCCTAAAATTTTGATAGGATATTTATTGAAGACATTTTTTACCATAAACATCTTCAATAATCCTGTGAAATTTTTTTGTTGAATTATTAAAGGTATTTTTATAGAAAAGGCCTTTAATAATCGCATACATTTTTTTATGAGGGGATTATTCAAGGCATTGTTTGCCAAAAATGCTTTCAGTTATTCCTAATCAATTTTTTTAACTGAATTATTCAATCCATTTTCTACCAAAAACATCTTTAGTATTCACTCAAATTTGTAAGACAGGATTATTCAAGGCGTTTTAGTTGATAAACGCCATTAATATCAAGTCTTTGGTGGCGTTTATAAGTAACAATGTCGCTATTTGAATATTTAGTGGCATTTTGATAATAAACGCCTTAAGTTTTATAAAAACACAAAAGCTAGCGGTATTTGTAACTGAAATGCTGCTACAAAATTGCCACTAATCTTTTATTTTCTTGCAGTGAGGCCTCATCCCTGAGCATTAAAAATGGATCGCGTAAAGGGCATGAAAAATTATGGTTAAAGCCCAACTGCAAATCGAACTAGAGTTAAAATGATAAAATGTCTCGGATAAAATTATATATCTACATTTGCCTTTTCTTTGCATATTTTTTAGGATTAATAATAATATAAAGACATAGACAACAATTTTGTCTAGATATTACTACCTACTAAGAGATTTTTTATTTTTTTTTAACTTTTTTTTTAAATAATTGAGATTAAATCGTGAGTTAAAAGATAAGAATAATAGGGATTAAGCTGCAGGTCAAATGAAGTAACCGAGACTAAACTATAGGTCGAATGAGGTGATCGGGATTAAATCGTGAGTCAAAAGATAAAAATAACAAGGATTAAGCTGTAAGTCAAATGAAGTAACCAAGACTAAACTACAGGTTGAATGGAGTAATCACTAATCTTAGCTTTATATGCCAGCTAATTTGGGCTTTCATACTAGCTAATTCTAGACTTACGTACTAGCTCAACTGGGTTTAAATTTAGGTGCCAACTAAACTAAGTTTAAGACTTCTTGATGCCACATAAACTAGATTTAAAACTTAGGTGCCAGTTAAACTGGGTTTAAATTTCACTTACAGTGGATAAAAAAAGTGTATACTTTTTTTGCTAATCTGGACTTGCATGCCAGCTAAACTGGGCTTATGTGCCAACTAATCTGGACTAATGTGCCAAATAATCTAGGCTTACGTGCTAGCTAATTTGGGTTTACATACAAGCTAAGTTGGGCTTATATGCCAACTAATTTGGGCTTAAAACTTAGGAGTCAGCTAAACTAGGCTTAAAACTTAGATACCAACTAATTTGAGCTTAAATTTTCATGAATGCTAGCTAAACTGGGCTTAAATTTTTTCTTAGGAATTGGCAATCTCTATCAGAAATGAAAGAGGTGTAAATTTCCTTCCAAATAGATTGAATAGTTCAATATAAGGAGGTCTCCATTTCTTTAAAAGGGTTTTTCCACCTAAAAAAGATAAAAAAAAAAAAGGCATATATTTGTTCATGCAGGGTCACAGATGAAACATAAGTTTTTCTAAAAACATGAATCTTTTGAATACCAAACATGTTTGACATTTCCCTTAACCTCAAAATGTGATATTTTGATACATGTCAAGGTTAGCTATAAGGATTTGAGATTTTGAAAGGTCACTTAAGAATGGAAAAAAGGCTGAGATTTTCAAAATCAACCTTTCTCAAACTTTTGAGACTTTGATATTTCAAATCTTTCAAAAGGTCTGACTTATCTTTGTTCAGCATTCACCTTATCTAGTATTAGGATGACCTTTAAAGTTTGCCCTAGGCTACCCTCTTATAGGGTTTTCACCCTAGAGTCACATTTATTTTTTCATTATTTTTTTCTTTTTTTTTTTTCTTTTTTATTGGCACACCTTGCACTTAAGAATTCAAACTTGTCCAAAAAGGAGTAATAGTCCAAATAGAAAATTAGGTACTAAAGAGGGATTAAAAGGTTCATAGATTTCATGTCCAATTTCTTAAGAGAAACTCTTCAATTTTAAACCTCAATACTTGATTCAATATAGACTTTTCATAAGATGTAACGTAGGCCAAGGTTCATGTTTTCAAAGAAAAGGATAGATAGGTCCAAATTAAATGTTTAAGGGTAATTAAAACCAAATATCATTATTTCATTTGAAGGATTCATTTAGGGTATGTTCCCCTTCATTTTCTTGTGCTTTCCACCTATTCATTTCTCTACTTTTCTTTTTTTTTTTTTTCACTTTTTCCTTTTTTTTTTTCTCTTTATCTTTTTATTTGTCATTCTTTCACTTTTTCTTTCCTTTAAGTGGATTCAAAACTTTTGAAAACTTTTATATTAGCTTTTTCCCTAACACTTGGGATTCTATTTGGGCATCACCGTTCTTAACCACTAAATGCATCCCATTTTATCCTTATGTGTAAAAGATGAATCTTAGTTAGGGGTTTTTTTTTTAAAAAGAAAATTTATCAAGCTTAAAACGATAGCAAGAGATAAATTTTTATATTTATAAAGAGATGATGAATGACGGTCATTTGTCATTTTAAACATGTCACTTAAATTGAATAGCAATTCCTTTTGGGAAAATGAACTTGAAAAAAGGTTTTCATTTCAAAAGTTTTCTTTTTTTTTTTTTTTGAATTATTGCTTCCTTGACTTTTCTTTTGGCTTTTTCATCTTAGGCTTTAGGTTTTTTTTTTCTCTATTTCTTCTATAAAATTTTAGATTTGTCAGGTTTCTATTTAGATTTATTCAAATTTCTTAAATGCATAATGTCATAATATTTTTCTTAGTCATTTTTTCCCATTTTTTTTTATTTTTTGTTTTTGACATGTCCCCCATAATTCATACCTTAATTCATTTTTCCAATAGTGCAATTCTTGAAAAATGTCCCATTTTAACAAACCTCCCTTAATGAAATTTATTATGAGAAAAAAAAGGTCATATGGAATGAACGAGAAAAAGAGTCACGTAGAATAAACCCTTTTAAGGTGTTAAGTGGTTCATGTCACTTCACAAAAAAAAAATAAACATATGGGTTGATCATAACTCAAATTATCTTAAAAGTAATAAGGTCTTTCTTTTATAATCAATGTGAATTAAGGACATTGGACAAGGATAATTTTTGGGTAAACAAAACTGAAAGGTTGGTATGTTTGAGGTTATTTTATTTGACTTGGGTTGGTTTGATTTTTGAAAATTTTGGAGCTATAACATAACACTGACACATCAAATTACCACATTTGAATTCTTTAAAAAAATGTCATGTTTGCTTGATTTTCTAGGAATCACATTTTTTTTAAATTAGCTATTTCATTATTCATTTTCTTAGAAAAAAATCACCTCTTGATATCATAGCATTATTAGATGAAATCAAGGTTCACAAATTCAAATTCATGGTTGTTGAAAGGTCATGGCTAATGAATGAAATCAACTGAATAATTTAAGAAATAATGTTTAGGTATTTGAGAAATTTCTAATAGTGATCGCCAACTCATCCGAGACTCAAAACTTTTATTTTTCCCTTTTTTTTCCGTTTTTATTCCTTTTTCTTTTCCTTTTGTGGCATTTCTTTTTCCATAAGCTTAAGACTTGACTATGTGGGGTTTTATTCAAATTTAACATTTTTCCCTTTTCTACTAATTTTTCTTAAAAAAAAAACCTACAAGTCCAAAACTTAAAAGAAATAAAAAAAAAAAAAGACTCAAATGATTATGATGCACAACATACATTCATTCAATCCAAACACTTAAACACAAACCTTAAAAGTTCACATCCCAATAGTGCTTTTGTGATGACATTTAAATTTACAGAAACAAAATTTCTTTACTTGGTGCTTCAACTTTAACATCATTAACCCGTAACTCTACTGCTATCAATCATCAAAATTACTAACCAGTTCTTTAAATTTTACAAGATTTGCTCAATCAAAGCTTGAACTGTATCCTTGAAAGTAATACAATCTTCTATGGAATGCCCTTCAACCCTATCATGGAATTCACACTTTAAATTGGGATCATACTACTTAGGGTAAGGAGGTTTTTTAGGTTTTGCAAGGATTATAGAAGTCATATGATTTTTGACAAGGTGAAAAATTAGTGTAAGACATTAGGAGTGAATGATACCTCTTGACTCGCTTTCTTTTATGCCTTTATGATTAGCTTTGGTTGATCTTTTGTTCTGTGAATTTTTGTGATGAAAAAACTAGAGCACATGAATGAAATGGTTAAGAAAAATTACCAGCTTGAGATGTCGGTTGGGAACAATACGATAACCATTGGGAATAATCATTCACCAAATCTTCCTGTTTCATGGTGAGGTTTCTCTTATTTTACCTTTCAACAATTACCTCTTGAACGTATTCATCAAAAATATTCCCCTACATTTTATAAGGAATTTCCACATTAGCATTCATAATTCTTTTTTTTTAATCCCATCCTTGATTCTACCCGCTGTAAATAGCAAATCATCAAATTTCGATGACATATTACCGATCAACTTGTCATAATAGGGAAAAGAAATGGTATCTACAAATAGAGAGTTCAGCTGCCTATTATTAAAGGTGGTCAGACTTGCGATGCAACCTTTTTCCATTTAGCAAGATATTCTCTATAACTTTTATTGAGGCTCTTTCTCATGTTTTAAAAGGTTAATCAGTCTAGGGCCATCTCTAACAAATCTAGTACTGCTTTAAGAATACTTGAGATAAATCTTTTCAAGTACAAATTTGACTACTTTCCAAACTATAATACCAATTGGCTACTACCTCAATCAAAGTTTTTTGAAAGGCATGAATAACCAGCTTTTCGGTACCAGAATACCCACCATTTTGTGATAGTATTAAGCCAAATGTGTTTTAGAACATCCAATTCCATTCTACTTCTCAAATGTCAAAACCTTAAATTTAGGCGGAATAACCACATTTGGAACTAGTTAGGATTCCTTTGCATCATAAGATTTATCATTACCTTTAATGGCTTAAATCTTTTCTTCCAAAAGACTATACCTCTTTTGTTCATCTAGATTCCATGATTCCTCTTTTGAGGGTCCTAAGCTAGGTCTTTCGGGTTGATCATTTCCTTAAGCAAAAAGTCCATTGATAATCTCTTTCATCTCTCTTATCAAATCAATATTCTCCTGACTTTAGAAGAAATCACAGAGATTATTATCGAAGAAATTCTTTTTTTAAGCACATATGAATTGCATTCTATTGAGTGGGTACATAAATGGAGGAATGAATGAATGCACAAATGTTAAAGATCTTTGGTGAAAAGTGTGAAAATTGAAATATGAGCAAGAACTAAAAGTAAGCCATAATTTACATATCCAAGTTCAAAAAGACAATATCATATTAACATAAAAAGAAACATTTTCCAAACAAAAGATATTCACAAAGCTTTTTATTTTTTGAACAACCTATCAGTTGAAGACCTTTTTTTAATAAAAAATTCATCCATGTTCAACATTATGCCTTTTCATTCTCGTTGTTTCTAAATCTTTGATACCCTATTGTAGTTGGATTGAACCATTTTGTATCTAGGAGTGATTGCAGTTTCCATTTGAAACCCTCACAATTTTTAATGGAATGCCTCATATTCCCATCATGGTATACGTATCTTACATTTGGGTCAAAATATTTTGGGTACGAAGGCTTTAAAGGCTTTAAAGGCATAGGGACAACAAGGTGTCTCTCAAACAGATAGGGAAAGAGTTTTTCATATGAAATAGAGATAGGATTCAACTATTTCTTTTTCTTGTATAATTTTTGGGCAACAAATTAGCTAAGAGTCTAAGAATTTGGTGGTGGTGCAAAGGTGAAGAGTGGAGAAATTGGCTGAATAGGTGATTGGGGAATGAAAGAATATAGATGTGGACTTCTCAGAGATTGTAAGACATTTTAGGGCCTGAACCTAGATGTTTGGAAATGAGGTCAAAAATAGACATGAGAAGGATTTGAATGTAGGTTTGGGTTCAAAACAACTGGTGAAGGTTGTACGAAACCTGGTAACTCTATCTTGGAAATCAAATTTTGTAACTTAGACACTTGCATAGTTAGATCATTCATCATTTTCATGATCTTATCTAGATCTTCATTATTGCTTAAACCACTGAATGCTTCAACATGATTAGGAAATGTACTAGGTCTATCAAGAATCAATTGATCATAGCTCTATAAGTTCATAGGAATTACTTAGGCTAAAACTAGTAAGGACCCTTGAGAATGGACTAAAACAAATTTCTTGAGTCAATCAACTGTCTTTGTCAATTCAGCAAGCTGTTTTGTCATCTCTTGAATATAATTACCAAACTCCTCTCAATTGCATTCTAATGCACTAATTCAGGCCTCTAATTAATGTTCCATATTTTCAACTTCTTATACCCACTAAAAAAACATATTTTATTTTAAGGGTTTAAACCAAAATGTTTATGCTATTATTCTTGTTGAATGAATAACACAACTCCTAATTTGCATGCTATACAAAATATGTCTGTGAATGCCTAAAGTAAGATAATGATGCAACTATATCTACAAAAAAAAAATGGAATAGACCAAAATATACAAATCACCTTCATAATGAATGTAGAATGCAATGATTGAATTCCAAAAAGATTACCAACTCCTTACCTATCTCTTTTTCTTTTTTTCTTTGCCTTTTTCTTCTTTCTATTTAGACTCTTTTTTTGTATCCTAACTTTATTTACACTATTACCTTAAACACAAATTACATCAGAATGTCCCACATATCCTACTTTTAAGTAATTTCTACGAAATAAATCGATATGGCTTTTAACTTCTAAAAAATTTATACAAGTGGTTTACACTACTTATGGCCTCAAAAGAACCTTTTGCTGATGACTAACCTAAAATAAACACCCCTTCTTAAAATATAATGCTTATATGATGTATGTAACAAAATTAAAGAATATAACAATAACATGAATCAATTATTTAAAACAAATAAATAATAGAAACAATATAGCAGCCATATAATACATCAAAATATATACAATGTCCTAATTTTTGGTGATTTTCTAAAAATGTGACATGACTCTACCTTAGGTAGGCTTTTTATAACTCACGATATGCTAGGTCAGGATTTATTCATCTAAAGGTTTTCAAATCAAACCTTACATCATTGTCCATTGCAAACTAATAAGGCACACCAATCCTCACCCATTACAGGCTACAAACAAAAAGGGTTCAATATGAGTGGAAGTGTTTCGCTAATAAATACGAAGATTATTACCTCACAAGAGCGCAGTTACTTAACTTCTCTTAATAAGGACAGAGTCCGGGTCTAGATCTTATGCATACAATGCATATGCAAAGTCTGCCAAGTAGTATATCAATCTAAACAGCATAAATGAATTACAAATAACAAAATCAAAATAAGATGATAATTAACATGGAATTTATTTATATATATTTTTTGAAAAAAATAAAATAAAAGGAATTAAATTAAATGTCAAATAAAATCAATTAAATCTAAAACTTTTGATAGCACATGATTAAAATTTTTGGCCTGACTCTCAAAAGATCTTTAATAGAGTCGTCAAGCTATCATAACATATTAGTTAGGAGACTTTATCACTAAACGTAAAAATTAAATTGTGAAAACACGAGGAGCCACCACAAATCTTTTTTAGGGTGTGATTAGTCACCCAAAAATTTTATATTTTTAATAAAATAATAAAATGAGTTTAAAGTTTATTAAAAAGATAATTTTGGTCTATGAAAACAAGATTAAATTCGGGAGTCAGTTATACATGGAGAAGGATTAGTACCTCTATAGCACCCATAAAATTAGAACCAATTAATCATGCAACTTTAGACAAAAATGAATTTTATATGAAATTTAACTATAATTCACTTTATTTTTAAGAAATAAAATTATTCAAAAATCTTTATTTAAAAATGTTATGAAAATCTCTAAATTAAAGAAATACCATAAAATTCTCTAACATAAAGATAGAATTTGAAAATAATCCTTTCCATCTAAAATTTATCACAACATTTTCTTGAAAATAAAAATAATATTCTTTAAAAATGATAATTGTTGGTGACTCTACAACATCTAGGTAAAGTACCTAAAATTACATTCCTTAGAATATTATTTTAATTTTATTTATTTATTTACTTTTGAAATTATATATACTTAAAAAATAATTAATTAAATAACTAACAAAAAACATCAACAATTAAAATAAAAATATATATAAGCAATATAAGCAATAAATGCAAACATAGATGTAAGTGTGTTCCTAAATGACAATGAGATGTGAATTTTAGCTCAGGTTCTTAAGTATAAAAAAATCACATGGATTCTTCATCCTCTGGGCAAAATCTGGGTGCGATTTTTTATATTTAAAATATCATTTTTTATTTTTATTTAATTTTATTATTTTAAATTTCAAAAATATATGAAAATTCTTGATGAAGTAAAATTTTTTAAATATCCCGTCATCTAAGTGATATTCGAGAATAGATTATTTCACGAAAAGTTTTCATACAAATTTTAAAATTTTATGATGGTTTTAAGGTTTTGGGTAGACTTAGGGTCTTCAGTTTCATCTAGGGTTTCAAGTTTCAACTAAGATTTTGGGTTTTATTTTAGATGATTAGAATCTCTCTAAAAATCTCCAACATCTAGGTAAATTTTGGGAGTAAACTCGCTTTTTATAATTTATCTAAAAATGAATTTTATATTTTTGTATATAATAAAATTCAATATTCTTATGTTTTTACCCTTTTTAACCTTTTATTATTTTTTATTATTTACATTATTTAATATTTCTCCAACATCTAGGTGGTAATATTTTAAAAAAACGATTTTTAACTCCCTATAAGATCTTGACAAAAATTTTAAAATTTATTATTTGTATTTATTATAACATATATATTTTTATTTATTACTATTATTTTTTATTAATATTTTTTTATAAATTTTAAAAATGCATGTGAAATGAATCACATTGAAAATTAAAGCATAAAAAATTAAATTAGAATTCCATTAAAATGAGCACCAAAAAAATAAAATGTATAAAATTTGAGCTATAATTAATTCCAAGAGAAATGTGAATGGGCTTAGTAAGAAAAGGCAAATCCATTAGCTTGGCTTACTAGTTTCATGGACAAACACCCAATACGGGCAATAGGTAGAAGGCTAAAACCCATCCCCACCAACTTTCCTGCATACATACTTACTTACCAACTTTCCTACGTACATACTGACTTTGTCCTAACCCCAACCTTTAATTACAAATCTTTAAATTTTACGGTTTCAAGGTTTTTGATAGATTTAAGGTTTTTTATTTCATCTAAGATTTCGGTTTCAATTAAGGTTTTGAGTTTTATTTTAGATAATTACGAATTTTTTTTAAAACTTTCAACATCTAAATAAATTTTAAAAGTAAGCTCGTTTTTTATAATTTATTTAAAAATAAATTTTATATTTTTGTATACAATAAAATTCAATATTCTTATGTTTTTACCCTTTTTTACCTTTCATTATTTTTATTTATATTTATATTATGTAATATTTCTCCAATATCTAGGTGATAATATTTTTAAAACATGATTTTTAATTCCCCCCAAGATCTTGACACGAATTTTAAAAATTATTTTTTATATTTATAATAACATATATATTTTTATTTATTGCTATTATTTTTTATAAATTTTAAAAATCATTTGAAATTAATCACATTGAAAATTAAAGTATAAAAAATTAAATTAAAATGAGCACCAAAGAAAATAAAATGTATAAAATTTGAGCTATAATTAATTGCAGGAGAAATATGAATGGGCTTAGTAAGAAAAACCAAATCCATTAGTTTGGCTTACTAGCTTCATGGATAAAAACCCAGTATGGGCAATAGGTAGAAGTCTAAAACCCATCCCCACCAATTTTCCTGCATGCATGCTGACTTTTGTTGCGCCTGAAGCAATAATCACAACAATACAGAAGTAATAGACAACAATCAATAATCAAATACGCAGGAAAAATAAAGCACACCAAGATTTACGTGAAAAACCCTCCAGTGTAGAGGGAAAAAACCACGGGCCACTAGAAAATCTTCACTATCAAATAATAGTTATACAAAGTTCTTCTCTAGCTAAAACTAGAGCTAATCAACAACTAGAGAAACAATTGGAGAAATCTCACCAAATAAGTGACTCAACAAATACACCTTGGATTTGTTCCTAGAGAGCTTCAAACCCGATCTTCACCGTTCAGAATGTAGAACTCTGAATCATAAACCTCCTGACAATGTTCCAACTCAATAGGACCACAGATCGACTTTCGTTCAACCAACTCTCCCTTCTCTTTTTTCTCTCTATGCTTTTCTTGGCTTTTCTTCTTTCTCTGCTTGGTTTTCGACCCACACCTAAAACAACCCCACCTCCTTTTTATTAAGTAGCTAGGGCTCTGTGTAAAATAAAAGATCAAGGCCCATGGCCTTTACTTGATCCAAAACCACTTACATGGGACTGGACCCCATTTTCCTAACAATCTCCCCCTCCAGCCCCATTAGGAGGAGATTCATCACCATAGCAGTTTCATTTGGAACTTACCTTGGCCAGGGAACTCATTCCGGCCAAGTTACTGCAAAGCTCAAGCTTTTCCTTGAGAAGTATCTTAGTCAACATATCTGTTACATTCTTATCAGTATGGACTTTCTTCAATAACATTTGCTGTTCTTCAATCACTGAACGTAACCAATGATATCTAACATCAATGTGCTTTGTTATAGCATGGTACATGGTATTCTTACTCAAATCTAAAGCACTCTGGCTATCACAAAATACCACATACTCTTTCTGATTCAACCCCAATTCAAGAAGAAAACGTTTCATCCAAAGCATTTCTTTACAAGATTCGATTGCTGCAATATACTCAGCCTCTGTAGTTGACAAAGCAACACACTTCTACAAGTTAGATTGCCAAGATACAGCTCCTCCTGCAAGAGTGAACAAATACCCTGAAGTAGATTTTCTACCATCAAGATCGCCTGTCATGTTAGCATTAGTAAACCCTTCTAGAACTGGTTGTGAAACTCCATAAGTCAAGCACATTTTTGAGGTACCCCTCAAATATCTAAAAATCCATTTCACTGCTTCCCAATGAACCTTCCCTGGATTAGAAAGAAATCTGCTCACTACACCAACTGCATGAGCAATGTCAGGCCTTGTACAAACCATAAGATACATTAAAGAATCGACTGCAGAAGAATAAAGAATACTAGACATAGCTAGTTGCTCTTCCTTAGACACTGGATAAGATTTCTTACTTAGATGAAAATGGTTGGCAAGTGTACTGCTAACTGATTTAGCATGTTGCATGTTGAATCTACCAAGCACTCGTTCAACATACTTTTCCTGTGACAACCACAGCTTTCCAGCTCTCCTATCCCGGATAATGTCCATACCAAGAATCTGCTTTGCTGGACCTCAATCCTTCATATCAAAGGACTTAGACAATTGTTCTTTCAACCTGCAAACCATACTAGCATCTTATCCTACAATCAACATATCATCAACATATAATAATAGGATAATGAAGTTACCATTAGGAAATTGTTTAACATACACACAAGAATCCGTTGCTATTCTTTTATAGCTATGACTCACCATAAAAGAATCAAACTTCTTGTACCACTGTCGCAGAGCTTGTTTCAAGCCACACAAGCTTTTCTTCAATTTGCAAACTAAATGCTCTTTCCCTTTCACTTCAAAACCCTCATGCTGATTCATATAAATGTCCTCCTGCAAATCACCATGCAAAAATGCAGTTTTAACATCAAGTTGCTCAAGTTCAACATTCAAACTAGCTGCCAATCCCAGTACCACTCGAATAGAACTCATTTTTATAACTGGAGCAAAAATCTCATCAAAATCGATGCCTGATTTTTGAGAAAAACCTTTTACTACCAATCGAGCTTTGTACCTCACTAGTTTGTCACCATCTTTTTTCAACTTGAGCACCCATTTATTCTTTAATGGCCTCTTCCCTGTTGGAAGTTTAACAAGATCATAAGTACCATTCTTTCACAATGACTCCATCTCTTCTTTCATTATTTTTAACCAGTGCTCTCTATCCGAAGTAGCCTACACATCTTGAAAGCTTTCTGGCTCTTTTTCACTGGTAACTAAAATAAAATCTGAACTTGGATACCTGGTAGATGGCTTACACTTTTTAGTAGATCTCCTGGGCTGAGACTCTACATCACTTGATGCCGAAGGTTGCTCCTCCTGCTCAACACTCTCAAGTAGAGAGGATTGCTCCCCCTGCTCAAAATTAATAGCATCTGGCTCATCACCAACTGTAGCTGGCTTATTCATATCCCCAAGTTCTGTTTCTTGCTCATTTTCATCATCTGTGGCTCTTTCCTGTGAAATCCCTATCGGTGTTGAAACATCACACTCAACAGTAACCTGTGTAGTCTTCTCATTTTTCTCAAAGTCTGTTATGGTTTTTTTTTCATGAAAGACCACATCCCTGCTTCTGACTGTCTTTCTTTTTACTGGATCCCATACCCTGTAGCCAAATTCCTCATCACCATATCCTACAAACACACACTGTGTAGCTTTACTATCAAGCTTTGATCTCTACTCTTTCGACACATGCATGAATGCTTTACACCCAAAAACTTTCAAGTGAGAGTATGAAGTATCTTTCCCTATCCACACTCTTTATGGAATGTCAAAGCCCAAAGGAACTGATGGTGACCTGTTAAGTAAATAACAAGTTGTGTTGACTGCTTCACCCTAGAATGGCTTTGGTAATTTTGCCATCCTCAACATACATATGACTTTTTCTACAATGGTGCGATTCATTCTTTCAGCTATACCATTATGCTGCGGTGTTCCAGGTTCTGTCCTTTCATGCCTGATCCCATGCTTTGAGCAATACTCTTCAAAGCCTTTAGATGTGTATTCTCCACCATTATCAATTCGAATACACTTCAAGGGTAACCCTATCATCCTTTCAACCATGGCATAAAATTTTTGAAAATACTGCAGTACCTGACTTTTGTATTTCAACATATATACCCAAGTCTTACGTGAAGCATCATCAATAAAAGTAACAAAATATCTGCTACCACCTAATGACTCAACCTCAATGGGACCACATACGTCAGAATAAATTAATTCCCATCTTTTTTTTTTCTCTGAGAACTTTTACGAAAAGAAACTCTATGATGCTTACCAAACAAACAATAATCACATGAATCGAGAGACATACCTTTGGTCAAGGGAATGAGAGAGTGCCTTGCCAAAACCTGTAACCCTTTTTCACTCATGTGTGCCAGCCTCCTGTGCCACAAGTTTGCTGAAGCATCATTTTCAACGGTATTTACCTGGTTGCCATTCAATTGCATCCATGTCTTATACATTATGCAGCATAGTTTTTCCCTTGCAACTACCATAGATCCTTTGAGAAGCTTCCATTGTCCATTCTTTTGTCGGGTTTCATATCCCTCCTTATCAAGGACATTAATAGCAAGCAAGTTCATTCTTATATCTGGAATGTGTTTGACATCCCTCAAAGTCAACATGCAGCCTGTACTAGTTTGTACAACAATATCACCAATCTCAACAATCTGCGACACACTCTTGTTTCCCATCTTGGTAAAACCAAAGTCTCATGCTTTGTAAGTTGTAAACAACTCTCTCTTAGGAACACAATGATATGCCGCTCCTGTGTCAACTATCCACTCAATGTCGGGATCACTAACATGATTACAATCACCATGTGTACAAATCAAAGTAACTGAATCACTATCTGAATTCACTGCTGCAACATTGCCATCATCTGAACTCTTACTTTTCTCATCTTTTCGCTCTTGCTTTAAAATTCTACAGTTTCGTTTTATATGACCCACCTTACCACAATGGAAACACTTCACTTTACCTCTAGACTTGGATCTATGTTTAGACTTACCCCGGCCTTTTGAGTCCTGATCTCTGTCGATGTTTCTACCCCTATTCTCTGTGACTAGAGCTTGATTCCCATGGTCTACATTTTTTCGCCTTACTTCTTCATTAAGCATATTGTCCTTTACCATCTCCAATGTCACCTTATAATCAGGAGCTGAATTAAGAACACTCACAACTAGAGTATTCCAACTGTCTAGCAATGAACCCAAAAGAAATAATGCCTTCATTTCATCATCCATCTTAAGCTCCATAGTAGTCATCCGATTAAATATATCTTGAAAATCACTCAAGTGCTCTGTAACAGATCGTCCATCCCTGTACTGTAAAGTTGCAATCTTTTTAACAAGCATAACTTTATTCATACTTGTTTTTCTCTCATACAATGCTACCAATTTTTTTCAAACAATGTAAGCATCTGACTCTTGCGCTACATGATGGAACACGCTGATATCAACCCATATTCTGATTATAGCCAGCGTCTTTCTACCTAACTTCTTCCAGCTTTCATCTTTCATATCTGCTGGTTTAGCCGAATCACCCAATACTGGCTCATACAAATCTTTGCAGTATAGATGATCCTCCATCATAGGCTTCCAAATTGAATAATTCGATGGTGTCAATTTTATCGTGGAACTTGTATCACCCTCTATGATCCCAAACAGAATTTACTTCTATCTTAGGTTGCTTCTGTATCGATGTCTCAAAATAACCCTCGCTCTGATACCACTTGTTGCGCCTGAAGCAATAATCACAACAATACAGAAGCAATAGACAACAATCAATAATCAAATACGTAGGAAAAATAAAGCACACCAAGATTTACGTGGAAAACCCTCCAGTGTAGAGGAAAAAAACCACGGGCCACCAGAAAAATCTTCACTATCAAATAATAGTTATACAAAGTTCTTCTCTAGCTAAAACTAGAGCTAATCAACAACTAGAGAAACAATTGGAGAAATCTCACCAAATAAGTGACTCAACAAATACACCTTGGATTTGTTCCTAGAGAGCTTCAAACTCGATCTTCACCGTTCAGAATGTAGAACTCTGAATCATAAACCTCCTGATAAGGTTCCAACTCAATCGGATCACAGATCGACTTTCGTTCAACCAACTCTCCCTTCTCTTTTTTCTCTCTCTGCTTTTCCTGACTCTTTTTCTTTCTCTGCTTGGTTTTCGATCCATACCTAAAACAACCCCACCTCTTTTTTATTAAGTAGCTAGGGCTTTGTGTAAAATAAAAGATCAAGACCCATGGCCTTTACTTGGTCCAAAACCACTTACATGGGACTGGACCCCATTTTCCTAACAACTTTGTCCTAACCCCAACCTTTAATTCATTGAGTTAAGAACAAACTTTCAACCCATGCAACAAAGATCAACAGACGTGAGCCAAGCATGCAGTTCTCAGTTCCCACAAACAATCAACACGCAGGACAAGAAAGGAGAAAGAACAACACGCACAAGATGAAGTCTTAGACTCTTGCAAGAATCAATACGGAAGGACCATGAACATGAAACAAAGAAAGGAAAGAACCATGCTTTAAGCCTTTCATGCAGCAAAAACATGACTAGTTTAAAAGAGAAGAAAAGAAAAACTTTAACTCTTAAGCTATTATGGACCTTTTCTTCTCAAGTTACCATGAGAATTCGGTTTCAAACAAAGAATAAAAGATCCCTTTCATTGCATATCATTTGGGTACATACAAGCGGACCACACACAAGCGGACCACACACAAGGAGAAGAAACCAAATGAACTGAGCATGTGGTTATTTAACAAATTTTCACATGAAAAGAAGCAAAAAAAAACCTGGACTTAAGCTATCTTGTTTCACAGCCTACAATCATGCAAAAAGCTGTGGATGTTTCACGTTTCCACCAATTTTTCTAGATTTTTTTTTTCCTTTTTTTTTTTGGCTTCCCTTCCTCGCTACTGGTTTGTCGTCCTTCTCTTCTTGTTTCATGCAACTGGCTGCTACTGGTACTTCTTTTTCCTATTTGGTTTATGTTCAGTTTTCACCCGTGATCTCTTTTTTTCTACTTCTTTCGCCAATCCTCTTTTTCTGTTTTCTGGCGGTTTCTTTGCCAATTTTTCTGGTTGCTTTTTGTTTTTTCACTTTTTTGGTTCACTCCTCGATTGCCATTTTTCTTCTTCCTATCATTCTTCATTTTTTGTTGCTTTGCTGCCTTCTCTTTTCTGGTGCAGGGTTTTTCACGGTTTCCTCTTCTTTTTGGACTTTTTTTTTTTTTGTGTGGCTTTCTTCTTTGCTTATACTATTTCTTTTTGCTTCCCAGTTTTCTGCTCTCTTCTTTTTCTTTACTGTCCCCACGACCTTCCCCGCCTCTGCCACCTTAATTTTTCTTATGATAGTTTCTTTTTTTTCTTTTTTTGCTACCTCTCCTTCTTCTCTTCTTCCTTTCCCGTTTTCCTTTTTGCTGCCACCGTTCTTCACGTAGCCACCACTGTTTGGTCTTTTTTTTTTCCAGTTTTTTTCTTGTTCTTTTTTTCTGCCTCTCTTTTCTGCCGCAACCTTCTGTTTCGCTATTTGCTCTCTTTTTTTTGTTGCCTCTCTTTTGTTGCTCACGATCCAGCCTCTTCATGCAGTCTTCAATCAGTTTTTTTTTAGCCATTTTGCAACCATCAAATACCCCACGTCCCAGGCCATTATTCATGCCGTTTCACAGTTCAGTTTTTCCACGTAATAGCTTCTAGTTATCAGCATCCCTAGCGCACGCCTCCATGCAGCTTATTTTCAACAGTTTTTTCTTTTTTCAAGTGAAGCTTCAAGCAGCTTCATTTCAGCTACTGTTAGCCGAACGATCCACCTTTTCTTGACCATGATTTGGGCCTTCATGGCTTTTTGTTTAGGCTTAGATTTTATGGCCTACTTGATCTTTGTTTTGGGGCTTGGGCTTTGTTTTCGGGCTAATTTGAACTTTCTTTGTTTGTTTTATTCTTTGCTTCATTTAGGCTATTTTAGGCCAAACTTTTTTTTATAATTTTTATAATTTTTTAATATTTTAATATTTTAATATTATTATTGATTATTAATTATTTATATATTTTTTTGTTTAATAAACTTTAAGGATTAATATTTTATCAGGCCTTTTATTGAGTCATTTTGGGCTTTCAATTGAGTCTACGTAACAGACCTTACTATAAGATTCACACTGGACCTCATACTTGAGTATTAAAAATTAATCATGCAAAGGGCCTAAAAAATTATGGTTTAAGTTTAATTACAAACCAAGTCTGAGTTAAAATAATAAAATATTTTAAACAAAATTAAGTGTTTATACATACCCAGTACGCTCTACGTGCCATTTTTATTTTGCATTAAGACTCGTGTCAACACACCCAATGCACCATGCATACTGTCTTTATTTGCATTAAGATTCTCACACCAACTCATCCAATGCATTTCATGCGTCATCTTTATTTTACAGTATGGCTATCACATCGACATGCCCAATATGCCTTGTGCGTCATCTTTGCCTTCACATTAAGGCTCCCACGCCATATCAAACATACGCAACAATACAACAAAAAACCATCTTCTGATAAGGTACACTTTATTTGTTACCTTAGTAGATACGTTATGCTAATGTTACTTTACTTTTTCTTAGAGCTCATATTCCAATGTTAGCACACTTCCCTCTAGCATAATTAAAGGGCATATTCCCACTATATTGACATATAAACTGGTTATTGTTTAAGTTAATTTACTTTTAGAAAAACATGAAAGCACTGTCTTTTATCTCTACAAATAAACCATCATATAAAGTTATTCCAATCATTTAGTCTATTTGAGAATGTATAAAGGAATTATGTTTAAATTGTGTGAACCCCCACATACATAGAAAAAAAACGTCATGCAAAGTGCTCAATCTACTTAGTCTTCTTTAAAAAGTTGAAATGAACTTAGTTTGATTTGAGAAAATTTCCAAATCTATAGAAAGCTATCACGAAAAATTACTTTATGTTGAAAACTAAACAATTTAGTAATCACTAAGTTGAAGACATAAGCAATGGCAAAAGTTAAAATCAACAGTCACTAAACAAATCTTGACTGCACAAATTATGGTACCTAAGTTAGTAATCCTCTAAGATAAGGTAAACTATTTAAGTTATAATGCAAAACTAATGGTCACCAAAATTCTCTCTAATTTAGACTTTAGTATATTTGAACTTTCAAACAACACCACAGGTTGGTAGTATAAATTAAAATATAATACAAGAGTTGCTATTGAAACTTTCACTTTTATTAATAATAATACAAGAGTTGCTATTTAAGTACAAAGATTTGGCTAAAAACAAGCAGACAAAATAAAATACAAAAATGTATATAAAATTTTCAACAAGCAGCAAGGGTAAAAGCATCATTAGTCAGCACCATAAAATCGTCATTAGTTAAAGCCATAGGAAGATTGGTAACACTAGAAACAACAGGCACAGTGTAATGGTCCTAGAAATGAATCATGGTTTTAAAAATGAGCCATAAATCCAGTATCGATTATGTATTAGAGTTGATCTTCGAATATAAGTATTCACATTACTTTCAACTTGTGAAGCATCTTTTGTGAGACAAAACCATGATACCCAATAAGGTCAAAGTGGACAATACCTCACAAGTTAGTGTGAGCCATGACATTTGGTATCAGAGCCAACTCTAAGATACTAACGATGTGTCATGGGGATAATGGGCCTTTATTAGTGTGGGAAGGATGTTATAATCTCAAAGATGAGCCCTGAATCCCACATCAACTATGTACTAGAATTGGTCTTTAGATATAATTGCTCACACCACCTTCAACTTATAAGGTACCTTTTGTAAAACAAAATTGTAAGGCCCAATGGGATCAAAATGGATAATACCTCACAAGTTAGTGTCGATTGTGACACATAGCATCTGTATTATCACCAAAAGGGTAGCCTCATTTCCAAAACTACTGGCTCTAACAACCATGGTAAGGTATTTAGATTAGAGCCTGTTGAAACTTTACTAATTCCCTCAAATACCCTTACGCTTTTTAATTAAGTTAAGTCATCAAAGAACTCTACATTAAATCTTCTGGTGGCATCCTCATATTTGAGAAGTCCACCCTTCTTAAATTCTAAAAGCCTTAGCTATAGTTGGACTTGGTACAAGTTTGATTACCTGTACAACTTGCTAGTGGCCAAGCAAACACTGGTCCATTCATTCTCTTACTCTACAACCTTTTAGAGGGCTCAACACGTTCCCTTTTTAACTCAGCTTTCAACTTGGCAACTCCTACTCTAGCTACTGGGCCTACACCAAACTTTAGTCCCTTTCCATTTTAACTTGATTGATGCTACAGTAGCTACCATCTGTTTGCCCTGTAATTTGGTCTTTTCTTCTTCTATTTCCTTAAAAAGAGTAATCATAGCATCAAGACACTACTACATGATCGTATTCTTCCTTATAGCCTTTTCTAGATGCGCCTTCAACTCCTCCACACTCTTTTGCAAAGTAGCATTCAATATCTCTAAGCCTTTAATCAAAGTATCCCTATTTAGTATTAGGGTACTTGATTGGTCCTAGCCTAGGCCTCTTTCTGCAGTATCTCTCCTTTGCACCTAAAATCTTTCTTCAGCACCCTTACTTGCTTATAAAGGCCCACCTTATTAGCCAAAGGTTGCATACCAATAAACACTTATAATTAAGTAACCCATTCAACATAGACAAATCACAAACACAAAGGCACTAACTTTACTCAATGCTTAGCTTAATAGCTAAAAACAATTCATTTTATAAGTTGCTAAGAATTAGAAACTAGTGCATCCTTTCTCTAGTAATCAGGGTAGACTGGTAGTGATCCATAAACAGACAGCTTTAGAAGGTAGAATGGTATATGGCCACCCATAGATTGCTTTAAAATCTGAAATAAACATCTTATCTAGCTTCTTAGCAGAGTACCTAGCGATAAGTATCGTAGCTTTTAAGAAAGCTTCCATCTCCTTGCTCATAAGCCTACTGAGGGTAATACTTACCACTTTAGAAATAGTTGCAATGGTGGGTGCCATAATTGAAAAAGTGATAGAAGGGACTGTTAGCACAAGGACAACTATAGCTAGAGATTACAATAACACCATTGAAGAAAGAAAATGCACATTGGATACTGCTACCTAAGGCATAATAGAGGCCTAAATGGTTGCCAAAGGTTAAACCCTACTGGTGGGCACTACACTATTTAGCGTGCTAGAGCTCCTCATTGCTTGCTTCTTAGCAAGAGGTTGATTAACCTATAATGATCTATTTCCCTTCTGTTTTTTTTTTGTTGAAAAACTTTTTAGAGTTTTTTATAGCAAAGTCTATGGCTGCAAGGCATGAAAAACAGTAGAATCAGTTTGCCATAATCAATCAAAACAACACATAATATAATTATCTTTATCTATGAGCCCAGCACTTAACATGCTAGAATACAAACCTATGGACCTTCTTACACTTAATACCCCTCCATTACTTTGGTCCCCTTTAAAGCTTTACGTACCCTCTCTTGCTCACTAATTGAGCCAACCACAATTAGCCTTTTTTCAACTACTCACTGACCATCACTAGCTTAAGGACTCCTTTGATGAGCTACAAATTTCTTAGGTTTGATTATTGCCCTTTTCACTGTAACGAAAGAAATAATAATCCCACATGAATATCAATTTTTAGCATAACAATTCAATACACAAGGCAACATACAAACAACCAAATTACATTTTTTACAACATAAATCCTCCTTACCTTTAGACATCCCTTGCTTCTTACCCTGTCTTCCCTTTTGGTCCAATACCTCTTAAACAATAGTGGCCAAGCCTTCATCTTCACCTAAAATAAGGTAATAGTAAAAAATGTTCTGAGCAAGTGGCTATCTCTATGTAGGATAACTTTTTATCCTTAACAGCATTCACTTGCTTCATTTCGTCTTTCCTAAGCTTCGAAGTTTCACTTGTCAATACTTTGGCATAAGACCATTTGATCTTAAAATTGACTAGCACACCAAGTGTCTTAGTACAAGTTACCAGAAATCTAACATACTTGGGATGGTTGTTGGACGGTAACTCTACCACACACAACCGTCTACAAGCTTGGAGATAATACAGTCACCTATTAATCTCCCTTAGCATGTACAATGCTAAGATAACATTGATTGAGGGAACCCACTTTTTTAGTGTGTAATAGATGAAATAGATCACCATTATTGTTTAGGCATTTAACACCAACTATGATGCAACTACATTGAAGGTGGCAAACACCAAATGTAAAATGGGTCTAGCAGCAGATGGAAACTGTGGCAGAAATTGTGAAGATAAAACCTTATCAACCATTCATTTGTCCTAATTTGGCTGATGGTGAAACCTTCAAGAAATAATGAGACAAATTACAAAGAGTTCTTTGGGTTGAAAGCCACACGATCTAGGGCTTGGTTTGCCATGCTTCATATCATGATAGACTAGTATATATATGGTGGCTACATCCTTAGTGCCAGATTTTTGGTCTTCTTCACTACCACCTCCTTGCCCTTTCTTTTCCCTTTCCCCTTACTAATACTAAGGGCACTTACCTTAGATCCAAGAGCCGTTAACTCTCTAATTACTATGTTGTGAACCCGACCACTATAATTTTAAAACTTCTGGCCCCCACAATCCTTCCTTTGCACTCTTTTCCTTCTACCTTGAAAACCACCACTAATGACAGTACCTTAGTACCCTCTTTATCATTAGAATCCTCAACCACTATCTTTTTTTTTGGTGCCATTTTCTCAATAATTACTAAACAAACATAAGTAAAACCCATAAAAACACTTATCCACAAGAAAATCGAGACAACAAATCACATTAACAGCATAAAGCTCACACAACACATAGTTTCTCTTGCTTCAAAATTACATAGTATGTTTGAAACTTTTTTACCTATTCTATTTATACTCAACTAAATACCATGATGAAATGGTATGAATTAAATACCGTTTCAATCGAGTATAAAAATGATCCTAATTAATTCTAATTAGGACTAACCCTTCGATTACACACTTTTTCAAAAAAAAAAACACATTTATTTCCCTTTTCGCTAAATTGGTGCAATTTCAAATTTAACCCATTAATTATGTCTAACAACTCATCAACCCCATTATGCCACGTGTCTTTCTAACCACATATTTCAGAAACATGGGCATGTGCCCAGCAACGTACATTGAGATGTGATGGCGTATTGTATATACTACATAGTGTTTGATACAAAATTTTCTTCTAAGTTGTCACGTACTGTTTCCCGTATCTTGACAAAACACACGACTCTTCAAAATCACATCCCTCATCTTAAAGGGACACATCATCAATGTATCTCGCCTTAATGGCATACCTCACCCAAAATGAACACGTCTTCACGCACAGCCAACCAAAGCAATGCCTTTCACCCCACTGACATACCGACATGTGCATCCTTTCAAACAATCACTTTATAACCTTCCTCAAGACCAGAAAATAATTGTTATACTTATTTACTCAATCAACAAGGTCAACTCTAATGATCATTAAGTCAACACATGTCTAATTGCCATGTCATCACAAAAAAGGGTCAACATTCAAACTTCTCATCACAAAGTGAGCTCGCCTTCAACAAGGAAAAACTCACCCTAACTACTTCTACTAATGTCTCATCAAGATATCATTTCATAACAAACCAACTAGCCTCCAATTTATATGGAATCATTAAATACAATCCACACTTGCTTACAATCATTAAATGTAGCCCACAATCATCCACGTAATCCTTCCTCAAACCACACATATACTTACCATTAACAATACTCAAAGGGATCATCCTCAAAAAACAATTACTATTACTCTATTAGACTTTGTATTTGCATATACATACATATATTAAGATACCTTAACAAAGCAATCATGAATTGAATACGGAGCAAGTCAGCACTTTAGGCAATGTCCTTCTTGAAAATCTTCTTTAGCTATTTCTTGACGATGAATTCAACTTTGGGACATTAAGATTTATAGAAAGTCCATGAGAGACCACTCACTGTAGGAACAAAGTTGTCTGCCTCTGATATGGAATAGTAAGAGGCAAGAAATAAAAAGATATCAAAAGGAAAGTAGTTAAAGATGTAACTTTAGCCATGGCTAGTCATTGTGTCCTAGACGCGGCATAACAGTCTTATTTGTATCCTCGTCAAGTCATTCATTAAGATTGCATTCACAATATTCTTCCTTTTTTAACTTTTATTTATTTTAGTTTCATTGGAATCAAATGTGATTGTCCATCTTAAACAGTAAAACATGTTCAGTAACTAGTGAGCTTCCATGGTAAATAATGATTTTTTTTTTTTTTTGAAAAAGAACAAATTGAGAAAGTGCTTTATAGAGACTCGGGAGATATTGGGAGAATAATTAATGAAATTGGAAAATGTCACGTGGTGAACATATCCCTAGCTATAACTCGTTGGCATCCCATCAAATTGTAAATTGTCGGGATATATGGTAAGAGTGAGACATGCCTCGTCTTACAGACAGTAGCTATAACCTCGTGCGCATCGCATCAAATTGCAGTTGTCGGGATACATGCCTTGTCTTATGGTAGTACTAGATTCTTTATCATCAAATTCAATTTTTATGGTCATGAAAATATAAGTACAAGAAACACTATTCTTTCTTGTTTTGTCAGACTTGGCTCCCATATATATTATATTTTTTGGGATCGAATTATAAATTGACAAGTGCTTCAAACTGATGATAATTAATGAAAATTAAAAACATTATTTTTATATGAAATTATTTTAATTTTACAAGTAAAATTAATAAATTATCATATGTCACAATTTTTTTAAATTTTTTTATTTTTTAGGGTTTATTTTAATACATTAATAATAAAATTTTTTAACTAAAAAAAAAAACTTTCACATATCTCACTTTTTTTAATTATTTTTTATCTTTTAATATACCTTAGTATATTATCTTCATACTAATCTTAACACTGAAATTTAAAAGCTCTAAATGTGATCATTTTTCTTTTTATTATATTTTAAAAAATATATATTACCTTATTAATTTTAACAATAAAATTTAAAATTTTCACTTTTAGTTAATGAATTTTTAATTGTAAAATGCCATACGGTGAACGTACTCGCATCTCATCAAATTGCAAGTTGTTTGGATGCTAAGAGTGAGACATGCCTTATTTTTTAGAAGTACTAGATTCTTTATCACCAAAAAAATTGGTGATAAAAATATAAGAAACAGAGAAATTTTTTAATATTTCTTAACTTCTTAAGAGTATGCATTTCTGAATCAACTCCATTTGCTGACTCTAAAATTTTGATTATAAGTATATTTGATAATTTCTCTAAAAATTATTCTTCTTTCATACTTAACTTGATCTATCTATCACATTTTTTTTTTGTTTTTGATCTAAATTAACAATCTGTCAACATATAAATTTAAAAGTAAAAATTTTAAAAATCACTGTTTATGTATAAAATAACAATCGCACTGGATAATTTTTTTTTTTTATCCATTAGATAGGAAATAACGGATGGAGAAGGTGAAATTTGAACTTTCACCATATATTTCTTTTTAAGAATTTTTTAACCATTGGCCCAAAAAGTAAAAAATTTCTATAATATAATTATAGTTCAACCAAAGAGAAAAAAAAAAAATGTACTATGTGAATCTGATCCAATATAGAAAAATCCAAAACGATTAATATATTCGTTACTTACCAAATTGAGAAAGTATTTTGTGAATTCTTATAATGTTAATTAAAGAAGGTTAATGAGAAAAAAAATTAACAAGTACCAAATGTAAGATAAAAGAAAAGCAAAACATATTGTCTAAATCTTGATGTTCTAATGCAAATTATATTACATAATTGGTGATTCCCAATAATCCCAACTTCTAATCTTATATATATACTTTTGCTTAATTACTGGCGATCAGTAATTATGGATTTCTTCCTATTTTACACAAAAAGATAAATAATTTTGTCAGAAAATTTTTTCTCAACCAGTATTATTGGAAAAAATCAGTTTAATTTGGTTCTTCCATTAAAAGTAAACCAAACTGTTTTACAATTTTTTTTTTGCCAATCAAAGAGGATGTATTAGTAGACAGTACAAACAAAACAGAATATGTCAAAGAAGATGGAGATTTATTAACACAATTGGATAAACTCGTTTTCCCTCTAAATTGGACTGCAATCCAATCAGCAGCTTTATTATCTTTTCTATCAAAACAACTCAACTTTACGTCCTCAAATTGCCTGATCCCTGCCAGAATTTCATTTTACCATAGGCCTAACTTTCCACTCACATTGAAACAACACTCTTCCTCTCCTCTATGCCACATAAACAACAAACGGGTCCATCACATACCCTTCTTTTTCAGAAAATTTTCCTTGTAGTAATTTCATTGGAACAAACTCTTCACAAAAACTCCTAATCTTATGAGGAATCTTCAGTTTCCATATCAACCTCCGGACAACTTCATCAATCCGGTGAGATGTTGATGTCCCATGTATACTTTTTTCTTGCCTCTCTTTCTTTAATAGAATGATAACAACTCCTAACAGAGCATAATCCATTACCAGTTTTAGGCCAAACAATCGTATCTTCCCCTCCTTGGCAAATAGGAATAGACTTAATACTCATAATAACATCATCAAACACCACATTTTGCAAGGTTTCCAACTGCCAACAACCTCTTTCTTTATCAATTAACTCTGAAACCAACTGTGGGAGTTGCTCAATTTCAACATTAGCATTTGGGACCAGTTCACCAAATCCTGGTACGCATCGGTCTTTCCATATATCCCTCCCCCCTAGAATACTAGCCCATGCCCAAGAAGCTCCAGCACCTTTCTAGCACCTTTTTAGCTTCTGCAATTGAACATTTAGGAAAATACACAACCTTCAGAACTTGTACCCAATAAGTATCAGGATTTATAAGAATTCTCCAACACTGGCTTGCCAACGGTGCTCTATTAAAACAAATTGATAAACCACATACTACCCTGATCCTTACTTGAAGTAAGATGCTGACAGCTTAACCAATGTATTTTCCTTTCATCATGCTTTTGACCCCATCAGAACCTTGCCATATCCCCGTTAACTTATTCACAAATCAATATCTCCTTTCCTCCATGTGACAGCAAACCTTTTTTTTTCTCAAGTTTGCAACTTTCCTTGTATTCTTTCCCTTACATAATTGATAGCAGCATATTTGGTTCCCCCACTCCTCCCCCCCCCCCCAAAAAAAAAAAAATGAAGGAATTTCAAGATATGTTGCAGGATTTGCCGCCATTGGTACATGAAACCCCTCCAATTCCTTCTTTATATAATCTGGAACATTACTACTAAGCACAATACTAGACTTATTCAGATTTAATTGTCCTGAAGCACAACATGTTCCTGCAATTATTCTTGTTAGCAGCAATGAAAATTAAAGAGTCATCCGCCAATAAAAGATGGGAAATGAGGCTCCAATTCTTACTAAGTCGAATGCCAGCAAGAATGTTAGAAGATTCAAATGGATAGTTTAGTTTAAAGAGAATTAATTTTTAGATTTTAGATTACATGGTCAGGGTCCACACTTAGGAAAGAAATTATTACTATATTGTTTTTATTTGAAATCTTGGTAAACTTAACTCTTAATATTGCATAAACAGGATTACAGTTATTTTCAACTATGGTTTCAATAAAATCTGGACACTCCTCAACCCAGTGAATTTCCCCCCTATTGACTAGTAGTGCATATTTGGCCAAATTATGAGCAGCTTCATTAGCTTCTCTCACATCTCGCCTCCTGGAAACATTTCAGCCTCATTTTCACCTCTTCCATGAGCTTAGCTTATTATTTTACTAGCTAGCAGAATACCAATTCCAAATTCCTCCAAAAAAAATTTTTTTGTCAAAGCAATAGCTTAATCTAAAATAACATTTACATACTAGAAGCCTCAATGAACTGATGTGCAGGTGCAAAGTGGATAAATTATTTAAGATGCAAAAACAAAAATGCAGCACTATCCCTCAATCGGTTGTATATTTAGTGGGAAGGTAAGGAATAAAAAAAAGTTTTAATCCAAATGTTGAGTTACAAACTAACAAATGTGATCATAAATCCAAAATTCCAACTATTACATTAAATTACAATTTCTTTTTATCTTCCTCCTTACCAAACAAAACTTAAAAAAAAAAAAAATTGTCATTGCATTTAAAAATAGTGAGCTGAAAATTTTCTAGTTTAAGAACTGCCATGAAAAATAAAGTTTTGCTTTCAAATGTTTGATATTAACAATTACTCATTCTTTATCTCCTTTCATGTTTAAATTCATTTCCTTTTTTTTTTTCTTTTCCCTTTGCATATTAAGTAGCCATTTGGATCTCGCTGCACCTCCAGTTAAATCCAAACGTTAATTACAGTGAGATCAAGTCAATATAAATTTTTCATTAATTTTTTTTTCAATCACAACTACAATAACATTTTTTTTACTCGTAGTTACAATAAATTTTATTATTGTTTTTAGTATCACAACAACTAATCTCATCGCTTATCCAAATGAAGCTTAAGATTGCTGATTCATTTATTTATTGTCATAATTGATGAATTTGTTATAGCTTATAGCTAGGATGGCTAATTGGCTATTGTTATATTTTTTTTAATTCTTTATTTATTTATTTAATTTCCAGAATTAATTTTACTTTACAGTTTCCACTCCCTTGTCACGCAGTTTACATACAGATCCAGCAGCTTCCTAGAAAAGAATATGAATATAACACTTGATGTAGAAAAGAATCATAAGACCTTGTGATTAGATGCTCTAGAGAAGCCAAGCTGGTGGCCATGATGAAATAATAAACATGAGACCAATAAGGCTTGGGTCCAAATTCTTTAGCAAGGTCAAAAGCCTTCTTTAAACCAGAAAATGTTTAAAGTTTCTGCCTCTAAATATTATCCGATAAAGCTTCAGCTTTTTTACAAAAAGGAGTTAGATTGATTCTGAGTAATGGTGAGCAAGTCCATTTTTTTACTGATAATTGGACAGGACTTGGCCCTTTTAAGGTTTTTTTTGTATGGCCCTCGGCTTCCTTTTGATTTTGCCCTTACTGTTAAAAATTGCATTGATAGTAATGGGTGCTGGGATTTGTCTAGGTTTTGCTACCAAGTCCCTGAGAATCATTTGCAGATTATATCTGCTATCCCTCTGTCTCACCATTAGCATGGGCATGATCTTTTTGCATGGAATGGTGGTCAGAGCCCAGAGGTGTGTTTTCCTCCAATTCTGCCTTGGGTCTAATTACCAATCAACATTATCAGGGAAAAGAAGCTAGAATTGGATTTGGAAAGTCAAAACTTGGCCAAAAATCCAGCACTTCCTATGGCTATTGAATCATCAGAAAATACCTTCCATGGAGCTGTTGTGTAGCTGAAACATTATTGATAACAACACTTGCTTGAGAATGTTGCAACTCTATTGAAAATGCTCTCCATATTTTGAGAGGGAATGTCCTCTTGCCACTGAAATTTGGACAAGGATAGGAGTCCCACAAAGACTTCTTTCTTCTTTTAACCATGATTTAAACTTGTAAATGCAAACCAATTGTTGTTCTAGTGAGCTTTTCCTAGCTGGAATATTCCTTGGAAAGTTATCTTTCCTTTTGTTCTTTGGGGTATCTGGCTTCGTGGGAATAATAATTGTTTGGTAAGGTTGTGGGCATAGGAGAATGCATTTTTGCCACTATTAAAAGGAAGAGTGTTGAATTCTAGTGTATTATGAGCAAGGATCCATATCCACTACCAGCATTAAATTGGAACCTCCTCCTTTAGATTGTTTTAAAATTAACTGCAATGAATCTGCTTTATCTAGCCTAGAAAACAGGCGTTGGAGGAATTAAAAGAGACCGAGGAAAAGCTGATATTAACTTGGAAACGAAGTTAGATACTTCTTATTAACAGAGTTATCAGTACTTAATACCACCTTTAGAAAGCACACCAAGAAAAACCATAAAGAAAAAGATTCGATACAAAAACATAACATGTTCAGGCTTGAATAAATTAAGTCCTTAAAACTCAGACCAAGGTTCCTCCTCCAGCTCCTCTTCCACCACAGAGGCCAAGTACGACTTGTTATCCGAATTCCTCACGGAGCAATTGGCACGAATTTCCCCTTTCTTGCCAGTCAAGACACTCAATTGCCCCATCTTTGTCATCGACAGCACAAACTTCTCAAAGAAGAGAGTCTCGTTAACAGCAAAGCTAGTAACAATGCCCTTTGTCCTGCTGTCAGTGTACAAGTCTTGGTCTGAGGTGAACAGACCCTGGCGGTTCATGAGATCAACATAATATTTATTATCGAATTTGTCAGGGCTCCTTATATCTAATACTGTAGTGTTTGTGGAATTTGCAGTAGGACAAATTCCCTTGAGGTTATTGGCAAAGGTTTTGTCCATGCTGGGGTCTTGAGTAGGGTAAAGCCGGCTGGTGAAAGAGGTGCAATGGCTGATGCCAATGGTGTGGCCACCGGAGAGAGCTACAACATCCGTCGGGTCAAAATTTTTGGTAGCTAGACTAGCAAGGATGGTACTGGTATTGGCGAAGGGTGGTGGCAAGTTCTGCAATGTTACATTCCTAGTGGCAAAAGTCAGTCCATCGCGCCTTCCCAATGGCACGTCATAGTCCGGGCCTCCTGACTGCAATGATGAAAAAAATCAAATTTGAACTCCATGACAATTCATTGCAATGAGATAATCTTTACTGTAACTTTTAAAGTAAAGTGAACTCTAATATTGTTGGAGTTGGTTAGTTTCGTGGAGCTTCCCATGGCAAATTTTAAAGAAAAAATTGTTTTGTTATTATATTTATAACTATTTAGAATTTATCGTATACTAGCTTGCTTAATGGTTCATACCTTCGTTGCATGAACAGAGGAGTGAATTAACGAATTAGGAAGAGAATGTCCAACGAAACAAATAATATATCGTAGAGTGGAGTGGGTTGAACACAAAAAAACTGACTCAGTCCAGGGTACTTTTAGGAGCGCAGCAATCAATCCTTTCCCTTTTACCAAATGAATTTATAGTTGATACACAATCAATGTATAAAAATTATAAATTGTTTAAAAATCATTCAATGTCATCTTATAAAAAAACTAATTTTAATATTACATTATATGATACATTGCCCCGTGAATCAAATATAAATTTTTTACCAAACACCAATATAAGAAATTACAAAAAAAATCTAAAACTGTATTCTTTGAAACAAGACTCATTTCATGTTGGTAATTTCTTTACCGTTGCTACCAGCTTCGTGGAGTAAAAAATCAATTGGGGATAATTATTTTAGGATGGAAGAAGTGATTATTTTTGTAATCAAATATTTAATTTCATGATTAATACATAATTTTTTATTCAAAATAACAAATTTCAAATTATACTTTTTTTTCAACTCAAATTAAAAATTATAACTATTTCCCCTTCTGATAAATAATAAAAGACAAAGAAAATTTTCAGTCCTAATTGTGAAAATCTTAATTTACAATGCAAAAATATAAAAGAGCAATAGGAAGTATACCAAGACTACTAGAAAAGTAGGTAATTAATTAACAAATTAGTTGGGTGATTATATACCAGGTAAACAGAATCACGAGCAGCAAGAGCAACGATATCAGCACAAGAGACGACTCTTCCACACTCCTTGTGCACACGCTCACGCAGGTCATCGATGATCTCGAACGCCTTCGCTCTCAAGCTCAGGTTCGGGGGAGCATCCTGCTCACTTGGCCCACTTGCTGATCCATCCAGCAGCACCGATGCATCACATCCCTGCAATTTTTTAATATATATATAAACAAATATAGTAATATTAAGACATATGACCTAACCTGATCATATTAAATTCTCCTTCAAAAATTGACCAACTCATTTTGGCGACATTACAAGTGTCTTTTCATGAAACCCAGAAAACAAATGAGGCAGATCAAGAGATTTGATTAATTCTTGTAGGCAAAAAACTGAAAATAGATATATTTGGGGCAATTTAGTTCAAAACCCAGAAAATAATGATCTTCATTTTTTTTTTCATTTAACTCTTTTAGTTGTAATTTCCATAAGAAATTATTATTTCCATGAAATTGGGTTCAGTTTCAGACAAGTCAAAGAAGTAGCAGCTAGGCTATACACTAAACCAAACAGTGATCAAGATTCAGACCACTGTCAGAAGAAGAATCGTACTGTTCATACTCAAAGGGATCATCCTCGAAAAGCAATTACTATTACTCTATTAGAGTTTGTATTTGCATCTACATTACATTTATTACGATACCTGAACAAAGCAGTCATGAAAATGAAGACGGAGCAAGCCGGCAGCTTGGCCAATGTCCTTCTTGAAAACCTTCTTCAGCTGTTTCCTGATAATGGATTCAACTTTGGGACATGATGATTTGTAGAAAGTCCACGAGAGGCCACTCACTATAGGAGCAGAGGTGTCTGCCTCTGAGATAGAAAAGTAAGGAGCAAGAAATAGAGAAGAGATCAAAAGGACAGTAGTGAAAGATGTCGCTTTAGCCATGGCTTGGTGTTATGTGTCCTAGACAAATCATGGACTTATTTATAGCCTCGTAATGTCATTAATTAAGATTTTATTCACAATAGTCTTGCTTTTCTAATTTTTTTTTCTTAGATTTTTTTCATACATCATGGCATTTTTTAATTTTATTTATATCTAATTTTTTTCATTTACGAATTTAATATCACATCCCTTAATATTATTTAGTGTATTCAAAATCTTATTTTTTAAAAAATTTAAAATTTAATTAATTTATATAATTATTTTTAAATAAACATTTAAAATTTTAAAAATTTAAAAATTTAAATTTTAATACTTAAAATTTCTTCTCCTACTTCAAAATCACGACATCTTTTGTTTCAAAAATAAAAAATTTATTCTCAAGTACTTTCACCATTATCAAATTCTGATAAACAAAATAATAAATATTCTTTTTATCAATTGATTAATTCTATTGTCTTAATTATTAAAAAATAAAATTTAACAATAACATTTTTATAGTAGTAGTTTTTTATTTAATAATTAAGACAGGTTCCGTGGCAAGGTGATTTGCCGATTTAAAAAAGAATAAATTGACAAAGTGCTTTAGGCAGAACAATTAATGAAAATTGGAACATGCCATGTGGTGAACACATCCCTGTCAACAACGTGATCGCATCGCATTAAATTGCAAGTTGTTGGGATGTTCTAAGAGTGATAAATGCCTTCTCCAATAAAATTTTTAATACTAATCTGTCACGTTTGGTCAAACTTGGCTCCCATATATGTATAATTTTTTTTTGTTCGAAATATAAAATTCTTTTTATTATTTCAAGGTTCTTTGTTTTCCTATGCAAAAAAAAAGAGTGCTTTTTTTTTTTTTTCTACTTAACAAGCCTCTTTTTGGTGCATGTGAATCCACGATAGACCTATGACAGATTGTCGAAGAAATTAACAATCAATATATATATATATATAATTTAAATATTTTATAATAAATGTTAAATCATTTTTAAATAAATTATAAATTTATGCATCTTAATTTTATCATATAAAATACAATAAATTTTTGATTGTTTAATATTTATTTGGATTATTAACTTTTGATTTTTTTATATTTATTTTTTTAAAATTATTATTTTTAAAATATATTTATCAACCTTTTAGTTTTATAACATTTATATTTTTAATTTTTAATTTTATTATAACTTATGATTTTTTATCTCTTTTAAAGGATGAAAGTTATATGAGTATCTTTCGTGTCTTTATTACATTTTTTTTCTTTCAATTATTGTTTGTCATATTATTTTGATCATTGACTTTTGATTTTATTATATTTATTTTATTTAAAATCATTATTTGTTAAAATTTATTAATCAAACATTTGATTTTTTGACATTTATATTTTTTTACTTTGAGATTCTTGTGATTTATGATTTTCTATTTCTTTAAAGGATTGGAGTTATATTAGTTTCTTTCATGTCTCTTTTACATTTTCTTCTCCCAATTCTTATTTATCATATTATTTGGATTATTGATTATTGATTTTTAATTTTTTTGTATTTATTTTTTTTGTAACCATTATCTGTTAAAATTTATTGATCAAATCTTTGATTTTGTAACATACATATTTTTTGCTTTTAATTTTCTTGTGACTCATGATTTTTTATCTCTTTTAAGGATGAGAGGTTATATAAATATCTTTTATGCCTCTATTACACTTTCTTCTCTCAATTCTTATTTGTCATGTTACTAATTATGAAGTTTTTCTTGTTATTATATTTTCATTTTGATAATTTTATAAATTTGTAATTTTTTAATCATGATTTATTTATTTTTTTACATTTCATGTTTGTTTATTTCCTATTACTGTATTTTTTAGTGTTTTTATTTTTCTTATAAATTTTTACATTTTTACCATGATCTTTTTTTTTTTAGTTTAAGCTTGACTATTAACCATTACTAATCATAAGATTTGTTTATTATTATGCTTTCATTTTTATAATTTTATAATTTTTTAATCATGATTTATATATATATATATTTTTTTTTTTTGCATTTCAAGTTTGTCAATAAATTGGTGTATTTTTTTTATTATATAATTTTTATAATTTTTTTACCATGTTTCTCTTTTTTGTAATTTAAACTTGACTATTAACAAATTAAAATATACCACGATTGATGATTATCTCTTAAAAATATTATTGAATGAACAAAACTCGTGTTTGTCGATTGTGAGATGTTAAAACTAAACAACATATTGTATAAAAATTATATTGATTAATGAAAATGTATATATGTTTTTTTCTATGTTTTAGTCAGGTCATTTTCTTATCTTTAATTTATTATTATTTTTAGTTAAACCATAGACATGAATGTTGTTTTTTATATTATTTATTTATGATTATTTATTTTCTTTTTTTTTTGGATTATATAAATTCTTTCAATCTTTAATATATTTTATTTTTAGATTTTTGGTATGTAGTGTTGTTACTAATCATGAGATTTGTAAGTATCATCTTTATGTTTGCATCTTTATAATTTTTTATTTTTTATATAATCCATGTTTAATGTTTTTGTTATTTAAATATATCTGTTTGGCAGTTGAGACATGTTTATGACTTTTGAAGTTTTTTAAGCAATAAATAAAGTGTTGTAATGAGGATTGAATGGTTTGATTTATCAACTGTATCATAATTTTTCATTTTATGTTTAAATTACGAATTGATATTTTATTTTAGGAAATCAAGTCAACATAAAATTTGCTTTTCTTTTTTTTTCATTGTGTTTGATTTTTTTTTACAAGAATTTTAAAGTTTTGGTAATATATGAGTTAATTAACTATGGAAAGTAATACTCAAGTTTTAATGTTTCAATAAGATTTTGATTTCTTTTGTTATCCCATGTTTTTCACTTTTTTTTCTCTTAATCTATTTATTGATTTTTTTCTTCATTTTTTTCCATAATTTTCATTTGATAATTAAAATATAAAATATAGATATTTTATGTTGTTATATTCATTTATATTGTTAACAAATTTATGTTTTCTTTAGAAGATTTCTTTTGACTTTTAATGGTTTTTTTATGTGATTATAGTTTTATTTTTTTATGTTAAGGTAACATCGTAGATTTTTAAAAAACTTGATATCAATTTAGTTTTTTTCTTAATAATAAAAACATTATTCGTCTTTTGGGTAAGTCATTTGTTCTTTTATTTTTAAACTTCTTAAATTAATTAAAACTGTAGACACTTCAATTTGTTCGAAATTTTTCTAGGATAAAAAATGAAGCTTTAAGCCTAATAGAAAAATTTTCAATTTTTATTTGATTTGATTTTACTTGTTGTAAAAAAAAGTAAAAAAAAAAAAAAAGAAATCATAAAACAAGTGATTTTGACTTGATTCATGCAAATCTTGTAAAAGGAGAAACTTAAAATCAAATCACAGATTACAAAATTGCAATAATATAATCAATTTAATTTATTTTTTAAAATTACAAAGGTTTATTCCTTATAAATAAATAGAAACCACACACAAAGAGAGGGATTATTCAAAATATATATATATATATATAGAAACTCTTGAGAGAAAAGAAAAAGGGGAGAAAAAGATTATATGAAAACTCTGAAGAGAAAAGAGAGAAATTTGTTTAACAACTAAGAGATTTTAGGTTATGGGTTTGATTTGTTTAGATTTTCTAGAATTGGGATTTGATGTTTTGGGGTTTGAATTTCTTTAAGGTTTTGCATTCTAAGGATTTCTGAGTTTAGCTTTTTGGACCTGACCCTCAGCGTAACCTAGTTTTATCCTGCTCTCTCGTCTGCTACACTAAGTCGAGCTATGCTAGAAGTCAAGTTCTAAACCACTCGAGTTGATTTGTGCCTATAGCCGCCTTCTTCAACCACCAAGCCAACTACAAGTAATTTTGCTTTTCTTTATATATTATTTTATTTACTTATTCATTTATTTATTTATTTGTCTATTGTTTTTAGTATTCTTTAAAAATAATTTTATATAACAAAATTAAAATTTAAATAAAAACTTTACTAACAGATTGAACGATAATCATTTTTTAAAAAAAATAGGAATTTACTAACACATTGAAAATTCTTATAATTTTATTTATTTCAAAAAAATATATAAATAAAAAAACGTATCAACAGATTGGAGAACTTTATAAATTAATTTAAAAAATCTTTTGCTAATAAAATATTTTCTATTTTATCCTACCAAATTATTGGAGGATTTGCATCTTAAATTAAATCTTACCATACTATTGAAAGATATGATACATTTTTTTTAAAAAAAATCTTATAATAAAATCTCACCAAACTATTCAAAAGATTTTACCGATTATTTTTTTAACTAAAATTTAAATGAATCCAATGAAAGAGCCTCTTCAAGGTGGGACACTAGTCTTCATGAACACTTTTGAGGTAAGAAAATTATCTTAAATTGCTACCAAACTATTGGAGTAATTTTAAGATTAATTTTCAATATTAAATATTTTGGTAAGTCATAAATAAGTTAAGGCTTGGATAATTTTTAATCAAATTGGTACCATCATTTGTATGGGCATTATGAAGGTGCTATAACCTTTCTCATGCATAACCACACTCCCGAATCTGAAATCTAATTTCGTGGATTAAAATTTACTATTTAAAGATACCTAAGTCAATCTTGGGACTCTTTCTTAAATAGGACAGATTCAATCAGGCGGCCAATTACACCTTAACAAAAAAAGATTGGTAGCGACTTTTTTAATTTATGTCTAGCAGTAGGTCCTTAGATCTATATGTTATGACAATTTGGACACCTCATTTTGTCTAAGATTTTTCTGGGACAAAAAATGAAGCTTTGACCCAATAGGAAAATTTTTAATTTTAATTTGATTTGATTTGATTTGATTTTACTTATTATAAAAAAATATAAAAAAGAGAAATTAGAAAATGAGTGATTTTAGCTTGATTCATGCAAATCTTATAAAAGGGGAAATTTAAAATCAAATCACAGATTACAAAATTGCAATAAAATCGATCACAATAAAATCATAATCAATTTAATTTATTTTCCAAAATTACAGGGGTTCAATCCTTATAAATAAATAGAAACCACATATAAAGATGGGGATCACTAAAAAAAAAGATATATACAAAAACTCTTGAGAGAAAAGAAAAATGCGAGAAAAACATTATTCAAAAACTCTAGAAAGAAAATAGAGAAATTTGTTTAGCAACCAAGAGATTTTAGGTTATGGGTTTGATTTGTTTACATTTTCTAGAATTGGGATTTGGTGTTTTGGGGTTTGAATTTCTGTAGGGTTTTGCATTCTTGGGATCTCTAGGTTTAGTTTTCTGAACCTGACTATCAGTGTAACCTAGTTTTAACTCACTCCCCCATCTACTGCACTAAGCCAAGCTACGTCAGAAGTCAAGATCCAAGCCGTTCAAGTTGATTTGTGCATGTAGCCACCTTCTTCAATCGCCAAGCCAACTGCAGGTAATTTTGCTTTTCTTTGTATGTTATTTTATTTACTTATTCATTCATTTATTTATTTATCTATTATTTATAGTATTCTTACAAAAACATTTTTATATAACAAAATAAAAATTTAAATAAAAGCCTTACCAACAGATTGGAAGGCAAACAATTTTTTTTTAAAAAAATAAGATTTTACCAACATATTGGAAAACCTTATAATTTTATTTATTTAAAAAACTTCATAAATTAATTTAAAAAATCTTTTGTTAAAAAAATATTTTGTATTTTATCCTAGCAAACTATTGGAAGATTTACATCTTAAATTAAATCTTACCAAATTATTGGAAGATTTAATATATTTTTTTAAAAAATAATCTTATAATAAAATCTCATCAAACTATTAGGAGATCTGCATCAAAGTAAATCTTACCAAACTATTGAAAGATTTTACTGATTATTTCTTTAACTAAAATTTAAATGAATCAAATGAAGGTATCTCTTCAGGGTGAGACACTAGCTTCTATGAATACTTTTGAGGTGATAAAATTTTCTTAAATTACTACCAAACTATTAAAGTAATTTTAATATTAAATATTTTGGTAAATCATAAATATGGTTAAGACTTTGATAATTTGAAATCAAACTGATACCATTCTTTGAATGGGTGTTGTGAGGGTGCTATAACCTTCCTCACGCGTAACTGTACTATTGAATCTAAAATTTAATTTCATGGACTAAAATTATTATTTAAAAATACCTAAGTCAATATTAGGACTACTCTATAAATATGACAGTTTCGATCATGTGGTCAATCACACCTTAACAAAAAAAGATTGATGGCAACTTCTTTAATCTATGTCTAGTGGTAAGTCCCCAAATCTATATGTTATGACAATTTTTTAACTTTACTGAAAAAATTGAAAGTTAGGCCAGTAAATGATTTCTTGTTATCCAAGCCTAACCTAATAAATTTGAGATTGTTTTCCTTGTTTGTATTATTTATTTATTTATTCATTTTCATATATCTGTCATTTATTTGCATGTGCATAACATGAGCTTTACACCTAAGTTCTATCCCCTAAGAAGGAGTAAAGTACCTACACTTTCGTGAGATTTTATATCTCTGCATGAGCTAGTGAAAAACTCTCACTCAAATTTAACCATTTCTATTTGTAGCCTATAATGGTTGAAGATTGGGATACCTTACTAATCTATAATGGACAATGATGTAAGGAATAATTTGGGAATCCTTAGACTATCAAACTTTTGAACCTAGCATATAAGTAAACCATAAAGGTCTAAACTTAAGTTAGAGTCATATCTTCCCTTGTGTTAGAAAATCCTCAATAGGATACATGATAGGACATTTATTTTTCTTGTAAATTAATATATTATATTGTTCTTTGAATATATTATGTTTACTAACCCCTTTTTTTTATTGAATATGCATGCATTTACATCATTAAATCCTCCTTATTGCATTCATGCATCTTTACATTCAATCTCATGTATAATTTGATGGTCATATAAACATCACTCTAAATTTGCACCCTAATTGTGAAAAATTAAGGTTTGTTAGTTTTTTAGGTGAGATGGTGATCCAAGAGGGGGTGAATTAGATTTCTTCAATTCTTTCCAAACAAATGATTTCAATATAATTGAATGAAAATTAAAATAATAAGCACTTTTGATGAAAATATAATGCAAACAATAACAATTAATGAAGCTAAAATCAAATATAAATAACAATAAATTGTAAGAAGATAGGGATAGAGAAATCAAACACAATGATTTATAGAGATTCGGTCCTTTTTCACAAGGCACCTATGTCCTCTCTTCTTGGTTGTCCATTCCAAGGCTTCAATCCACTATTGAAGAAAAACTCATACAAGATACAAACCTATCTTGTACTAAATCTCTATATTTTTCTTAAGGTTTAGATAGCAACCTCTATCCTTATAATATTAAGATGATACCTCACATTTTGCTTACAAGATAACCCAAATAATTTTTGCAAACTAAAATACCTCTAAAGGTTGAGTGTTTGCCTAATGAAGTACAATAAAAATGATGAATGAAACACAACAATTTTTTGGATACAAGAAATATAAAGGATGTTGAATTTAAGCTCTAAAACTCTTGATTTCTTTGAGAGAATGAAAGTATGACTTGTTTTATCTTGCTCTCTTGATTCATCAACCTCTTTGGTGTGTTGGAGTGGCCAATATATATAGAAAGTGAAGAATTAGCTATTGGGGAAGGTTTGGAAGAAGAAATGCCTATTGGAAGCATGAAAAACTAGCTGTTGAAGAGTTTATGCCTAGACCTAATTAATCCCTTACATGAGGGGATCAATTGGTTCAAGTTTTGTGCCATTTTTCACTTGAAAAACATGACCTAATCGATCAGGTAAGGGACCTAATTGAGTGGTTCAACTAGGGGATCAATCCGGTCAATGTGCTTTATTGTATCCTGTTTTGCACTCTACTCACTAATTTGACCATATCTTGAGTTATACAGATCCAAATCACAAACCATTTGAAGATTTAGAAACTTGACTTAAAGGGCTTTCTATCATATAAAATTCATCACTTAATTCATTATGTACAAATTATAGTGAATTTTCAAAACTACCCCTTGTGCAGTTTTTAGACAACTGTAGAGTGTCTAGTAAAAATTCAAAATCTTTTCTTAGAAAATTTAGATTTAGATTTTGTTTGATCCATCAGAAAGTAGAGTTAAAGAGCTTTCCAATCATATAAAATTAAAATATTAAAGCTTTGTGAATTAATACAGAAAAATAAAACAAGTCAATGTTGGAAAACTTTATTATTGTAAAACAACTTTCTTAAGTTAATCTATTTCTCAAAACCAATATTAGTAAAATTATATTAAGTCCAAAATTAATAAGTTTACTTTAAAAATAACAATTGTACTTTCATTTAAGCTCAAATAAATAATGTTTAAAGATAGTTTTGATTTGAGAAATATGAAAACATAAAGAAAAGTTTGTTTAAACTTTGAAATTATATTATTTATTTAGTACTAAAAATAATAAGACTTAAGAACATGTACTAAACAAATCTTTTTCAAAATCTTGATCAAGTTTATTTAGCTTAATGTTTTGTCATTTCAAAATAAGGATCAATTCAAGGCTAACAATCTCTCTCTTTTTGATATGACAAAACTTAAAGATAAATTTGTTTGATGAAAAATTTTCTTTGAAACATTTAAGATTTTGAAAAACATTTTGAAAAACTCTCCCTTAAACAATGCATGACAAAACTCCAACCTAATTAATTCATCCTAATCCAACACAATTCAACAAACATATGTTAGTCAAATATATGAAATAAGCACAATCAAACATATGCATATCAAGCACAAACAAATTTGTCCATATGATATTTCTCCCCTTTTTTGTCATAGCAAAAAGGCATGAGCATATTAATGAGCAAATAAACACAAAGAGGCATTATTAACAAATATATTCATGAAGCATTTCTCCTCCTTTTTTGTTTAAGGTCTTTATACCAAATGTTTAAGCTTCTATATCAATTGCTAAAGCATATAAGAAAAAATATCCATAAACTCTCTCCCCTTTTTTGTCATTCCAAAAGAAAGAGAGATCAATTCAAGGCATGAGACAAAATGCTTGATACCAATAATATCAAGAGTATTTGGAATGCATGTAATCGAGTATAATATGCAAAATGAAGTTCACATACATGTATTCAAGTATAAAAGCATAAATATATCCAATTTTAGCATTTTGGCACAAGTTATCAAATTTATTACATGAAATTTTTTAGCAAAGGATAATGAATGATATGCAATCTACTCATAAATCATGTTAACATAAGATGTGCTTAGAACCTAAAAGATAAATAACAATTAAGCATAAATTCAAGCACATGCATACAAGCTAATACCAATTGTTAAGGATACCAATTGTTAAAGATATATCATCAAGAAGCTTACCAATTGTTATCACAAAACAAATCAAGTAAAATTGTATTATAAGATTCTTCTCATTTTCAAAATAAGGATTAATTAATATAAGGCATACACAAATTTGCATGAAAGGTACAAGCTATATCAAGGATAGGCACATAAACAAGTGTCCATTAAAGTTAAAAATTTTTAGCAATTTTGATACCAATTATTAGCAATTTTATTCAACAACTTTCATAGAGCACACATACTTCAAGCATATGAGAGATTCATTCAATACATGCATAAATTATAATAGTGATCTTTCAAAAGCTCATATGGATTTAATAAAGCGTGAATACTAATAAGCAATAAGGTTCAATTATCATCATGTCATAACAAATATTATTCAAGCATTTTCTAAACATGATGAACACATAAGCTATAGCAAAGAAACAATAAAAGTGTAATTATTCAAATATATTTCAAATTATTTCAATGCATAGCAATGAACTTAATCTAAACATATGCAAATATCTAAATATATATTTCAATCAAAATCATAAAAGCATATGTAAAAATATTTCAAATCACATATAGCAATATACCAATAAAGATACAAATATTTAGACATAATGTGGTATATGCTATTTCAATATCCTTAATCAATGAACATGTTCAAAGAAATCAATCAATTTAACTCATATTCATGTTCAAGAATTTATGCATTGACCAAATATTCATGTATTAAAACTTTTAATCAAAGCAATTAAGAACTAGGCATGAATATTAATTGAAGTGAATTAATCAATCCAAGCTTTTAATAAAGTTAAGACAAATTCTATCAAGTAGCTTGATGATTATGTTCACAAATTCAAACATGATATCTCGTTTTTGCACATATCAAAGCAAGCATTTATCAAATCGTGAATTAAAACATTATAAATTATAGGCACATAGCATAGATTTAATACAATTACCTTCATCCTTGTCAAGCTATGTTGTTGTGCTCATTGTAGTTGAGTGAGGCTTTGAATCCTCCATTCCACATCATTTGAGCTAGTCTTTGATGTTCTTGAGCTTGATTGATGAAGATGACTTGCTTTGCTTATTCCACTTGAAATTCTAAAAATGTAGGCTTATTCGTGCTTATTTCAAGTTCTCTTAACATAGACTTAGAAAAATTTCTTGATAAAAGATTTTCATTAGAAGCATCAAGAAAATCAATTGATAAAAATTATACCAATTGTTAGAAAACAATTCCATATTCTAAGCCATTATAGGCAAAAGAAAATTTATTCACTAAGCACAAGTTGCCAATTGCAAAGGAGATATAGACTTAAGCTAAATGTTGTATATCAATTTAAACATCAAATAGCACAAGAATGGCACTAAAGCAAAAGTTCTCATGTAATGTGTAAAAATCAAACCTTTTAGATCATTCATGAATACAAAATAGACATATTCAATATTCATGTACATTCAATAAATCACCAAAGAATATATCAAAATAAATTATAGGTCATATAAAAACTAAAAACTCATGGAAGACATATCTATCATCAAAAACATATTCAAGAGAATTTTAGCACAAAATCATAAATATGTCTACACAAATTATAGGCCATGATCAACAATGACTTAAGCTAAAAATAAGTATCATAAAAAAATCATTTACTTAAGTCATATTGCAACCATGTCAAATAAAAAAAAATCATATTTATCATATATACACACACTTACAAGAACAATAAATGAACCAATAACACATATCATTTACAAGAAAGTAGTTCATCATATTCAAAATCACAAATCAACAGATATATCAATTGAACATAAGGATCCAAAATATTACACAAAATTAATAAAACATTTAAGCACAAAAATAAACATATTTTACAAAATATCTTGTACAATCAAGAGATAAACAATTTAAGCATTTTAAACCACAAGCATCAAGGTCAAATTGAATCAATCATCATATAAGCATATTTTGACCGAAAACATAAATGAACAAAGAATCAATATATATCTTTTAAGCACATAAAGTTCATCAATTCATCAACACAAGAGAAGAAATAAATTTTGAATTAATAAGGATAAAGAATTAAAGCATATTTCAAGACTATTTCATCAGAAATCAAGAGATGAATAATCAAACGTCAATATATATGATTTAGGCACAAGATGATCATCAATTTCTAAAATCACAAATCAAGAATTAAAATAATTGAGAATAAAATAATCAAGTTTAAATAATATTTCACAAGATCCAAGCAATATAAACAAATTAAGCAATTTTTAAACATCATAATCATATAGGCATGTTCAACAATCACAAATCAAAATACGTAAAAACAACAAAAATTATTTCCATCATGCTAAAATCATTCAAACAAATATATTTATGTTAAATACCATTGGATAAATCATTCAAAGCTTAATATTTTCAATATTTTTATTTTTGATATTTTGAAGCCCACTTTTGCTTGAAAAAAAATCTTAATAAATCTCATAACTAGTCAAGCTCATTTTTAACCAACTTGAACCATTTTAACAAATTTCAAATGACAAAACAAAGTTGTTCAAGTGATCATTTGGCATTAGAAACAAGGGAATAAAAAAATCAACTTTTAATCCCCATATTTACTTGAAAAAGGCTATTAAGATGGGTAAATATGTTTAAACACACATTCAAGCTCTTGAAACCATTTAGAAAAGTTTTATATCACACATTGAAAAATTCCAAATGGTTTTTATACCCATAAATGTTTAAAAACAAGATTTGATATTTTAAGCTCTACAATCCTTTGAAACTTGCATATAATACTATAAAAAATTAAAACCAATGCAAGTTATCAAGTTTTCTTTGTTTGAGCAAGTTTAAATCATTGAATTCAAGATATTTAAATTCATTTTACAATTAAAACTTACTAAAACAAAATTTCATATTTTAAGGCTTGACTCTAGCAAAAATAATTTTCAAAGCAAAACATAAAGTCTCAAAATCATTAAGCTTTGAGTACTCCCTTTAAGTTTATGCATAAATATAAAAACAATTTAGCACATAAATAATCACACTAAGCATCAATAAAAAATTCATCAACAAAATTATTCTCAAGCAATTTAACACCACAAACAATTTCAACAAGAATCTCAAACATATTTAAAAGCAAAATAAATGCATCTTCAATTCAAGCTCACATTTTCTCAAGATTATGCAACATATGTCTTGTAATCAATGTCAAGCAAATTTTGCATAATCAATCGAGCATTCAAATTTCATCAAGAATAGGTAACCAAATTCAAATTCTCTTTAAATAAAAATTTAGAGGTTACCTATCTTCATTGTGTGTTTAGAGTATTCAATCTTCAATCTCACATTATAGCTCCTTACTCTAGCACACCTACAAGAGACATTTTTCATTTGATTTTTGGTACCCAAACTACTTTGGGTTCTTGAAAGTTAGTCACCAAGTCTCTTATTTCTTTTGGAACCCATACTTGCCTAATTCTAAATAAAACTTTTTTCTTTATGGGACAAGTGTGTATAGTATGACCATGAAAATTACAAAAATTGCATTTAATCATTTTAGTACTAAATGAATTCTTTAAAAGATTTTGTTTTTCATTCATCAAATCATCAAATTTCTTTTTCAAATCAAAATTTTCCTTTTCCAAAAATTCATTTCTACTTAGAAAAGTTTCTAAATTTATTTTCAACTTTTCATGTTGTTTTTCCAAGTCATTCTTTGTATTCATTAAAAATTCATTTTCAAGTTTTAATTTTGAAATCATTTTCTTATGTTTTAAATGCATTTTTCAAATTTAATTACTAAATCATTGTAAGCATATTATAACTCATTAAAAGCATAAAAGTTTATATCACATGAGTTAGAGGTTACCTTTGATTCCTCAATAATCATGAGATATAATGCATTTCAGTTAGATTGTTGTCTTTCTTGTATTTCATCCAACTTCTCCTATATCTCATTTGAGGTTGAACACTTTGATACCAAGTTGAATTTGTGAGAGTTAAGAGCTCCATATAGTAAGCACTTGGCCTTGGCATCATCCATCACTTGCCTCATTTAGTTTGTATCATTTGAAGGAATTCCAAGCCCTTTTTCAACCACATTCCAAGCTTTAAAATCTTAGGCCATTATGAACATTTTTATCCTTCTTCTCCATTCACAAAATTCAAATTTATCAAACATTAGAGCTTTGAGGACTTTCTCACCATTTTAGAAACTAAATTGAGCCATAGGATCTTAACTCAAGGTGGTTAAATCTACAAAAAAAGACCAAAGCTCTAATACCAATTATTAGCTTTTTAGGTTAGATGGTGATCCAAGAAGAGGGTGAATTGGATTTCTTCAAATTCTTTCCAAACAAATGATTTCAATATAATTGAATGAAAATTAAAACAATAAGCACTTTTGATGAAAATATAATGCAAACAAGAACAATTAATGAACCTAAAATCAAATATAAACAACAATAAATTATAAGGAGATAGGAATAGAGAAATCAAATACAATAATTTATAGAGGTTTGATCCTTCTCCACAAGGCACTTACGTCTTTTCTTCTTAGTTATCCACACCAAGGCTTCAGCCCGCTATTGAAGAAAAACTCATACAAGATACAAACCTATCTTATACTAAATCTCTATATTTTTTTAAGGCTTAGATAGCAACTTTTACCCTTACAATATCAAGAAAATACCTCACCTCTTACTTACAAGATAACCTAAATAATTTTTGCAAACTAAAATACCTCTAAAGGTTGAGTGTTTGCCTAATGAAGTACAAAGAAAATTATGAATGAAATACAACAATTTTTTGGATACAAGAAATACAAAGGATATTGAATTTAAGCTTTAAAACTTTTGATTTCTTTAAGAGAATGAAAGTATGAATTGTTTTATCTTGCTCTCTTGATTCATCAACGTCCTTGGTGTGCTAAAATGGTCAATATATAGAAAAATTGAAGAACTAGCCGTTGGGGAAGGTATGGAAGAAGAAATGCCTGTTGGAAGCATGAAAAACTAGCCATTTGAGAGTTTATGCCTGTACCCGATCGATCCCTTCCATGAGGGGATTGATTGTTTCAAGTTTTGTGCCATTTTTTTCTTGAAAAAATGACCCAATTGATTAAGTAAATGACTTGATCAATTGGTTTAGCTAGGGGATTGATCTTGTAACCCAGATGGTTAATCTAGTCAAGCTACTTTATTGTATCTTATTTTGTACTCTACTCACTAATTTGATCATATTTTGAGTTATACAAATCCAAATCACAAACCATTTAAATATTTAGAAACTAGACTTAAAGGGATTTCTATCCATGTAAAATTCATTACTTATTTCACTGTGTACAAATTATAGTGAATTTTCAAATCTACCCCTTGTGCAGTTTTTAGACAACTATAGAGTGTCTAATAAAAATTCAAAATCTTCTCTTAGAAAATTTGGATTTTGATTTTGTTTAATCCATTAAAAAGTAGGCTTAAAGAGCTTTCCAACCATATAAAATTCAAATATTAAAGCTTTGTGAATTAATACAAAAAAATAAAACAAGTTCAATGTTAGAAAACTTTGTTCTTGTAAAACAATTTTCTTAAGTTAATATATTTCTCAAAACCAATATTATCAAAATTGTGTTAAGTCAAAATGAATAAGTTTACTTCAAGAAAAACAATTGGACTTTCATCTAAGCTCAAATAAATAATGTTTAAAGATAGTTTTGATTTGAGAAATATGAAAACATAAAGAAAGGTTTGTTTAAACTTTGAAAATCATATTATTTATTTAGTACTAAAAATAATAAGACTTAAGAACTTGTACTAAATAATTCTTTTTCAAAATCTTTATCAAGCTTATTTAGCTTAATGTTTTGTCATTTCAAAATAAGGATCAATTCAAGGCTAACAAAGTTCAAAGATAGCTCGACTAATTTACCACAAGTATAATACTTGGGCTCAAGCCAGAAGAGTGGAAGAAGACAATGCAATCTATATTGAGAAGTTGGAAAGGGCCCAAGAAGAGCTGAAAAGGGAGTTGAACAAAATTTTAGAGGAGTTAAACAAGCTGAACAAAGGAAAGATTGTAGAATAAGGGGCTAGACCTAAAGACCATTCATTACATGATGTTGTTGATCCTCTGTATCTTCCTTGCTATAGCTCATATCAAGCCCAATCCATTTAAGGCACATCACCATAGTAGTTCACATTCCCTGTAGGGTACACTTACACAAGAATGTCATTTGCCTTAATTCAAAGGCAATTTCAAAGTTTTGCTAATCCTATCTTTACTAAAGAAGTAGTAGAGCTAGTCCCAGTCTCTAACTCATATGACCTCAAGAAGAATGAGGAGCTGAAATTGAAGGTGGTTGAAAGTTTAAAGGACATAAGTTCTAAACATAAGTTGAACTTGCTGAAGGATAGATTATGAGTCATCGAAGGTATAGACTTTTATGCCTCCATGGATGCAGTCGGCTTCTACTTGGTCTCAAATGTTATAATCCCACCAAAGTTTAAAGTCTCTCAATTTGAAAAATACAATGGTATCAAGTGCCCGATCACACATATCACTATGTATTGTCAAAAAATGGTTACCCATATAAGAGACGAAAAGCTACTCATGCATGTTTTCTAAAATAGCCTTATTAGGTTTGTTACAAAATGGTCTATTCAGTTGGATAAGACTCGTATTTGAATATGAAAGGACTTGATTTATTCATTTATTAATCACTACTATCATATCATAAACTTGGCTCTTGATCACTTTTCTTTACAAAGCATGGAGAAAAAAGCAACAGAGTTTTTCAAAGAATATGCCCAACAATGGAGAAATTTTCTATTTGAAAAATTTGAACACAACAAAGAATATGCTCAAGTTCAACCTTTTCTAACTGAGAAAAAAATAATTATATTATTAGTTAGCACTCTAAAAGTACCTTATTATGAGAAGATGATATCGAACAAAACAAAAAACTTTACTGACATGGTGATCTCAGGGGAGATTATTGAAAATGCCATCAAGAGTGACAAGCTTGAGAAAATAGAGGCCAGCAGTACCAAGAAAGGTGAGATGCCTAAGAAAAAAGAAATTGAAGCCTAAGTGGTGAGTTTTGAGAAGAAACAATTCAAAAGTCGTGCTTCATATCCACCATTTATTGATTCTACTTATTACCTAATAGCTAATAATTGAAATCACCCTATCCTAAATGATATAATGTTAATGCCACATTTGACTACCATAATAGGAATATGGGTCACTCAATAGAAACATGCCTTATTTTCAAGCATAATGTGTAAAATTTGATCCGAGCAGGCTTAATGAGCTTTAACGAATCAAGAGAACTAAATGTCAATAAAGACTTTTTGCCCAATCAACCAGAAGCATGATTTTGAGAAGGCTAATTGAAACTACTTATCATTTGAAGATTTCTTGAGAATGTAGATCTCTTTTATGTACTTAGATTTCATCTTATTTTTCATCATTTTAATAAAAATGATAGATTTGATGCATTTTCATGCCATTTTTTCTTCTATAAATTACCGTTACATACTTTTACCTTCTTTCATCTTTTCATTATATCTATTCTTTGATTTCGAATAATGAATGCTTAGACTAGTCATGACAATAATGAAAAATTTGATTTTGAAAACATCATTCCTGATGATCCACTTAATAAATTAAGATTGTTGATTTATAGGGACTACTAAATAAAAAAGATAACTTTAGTGAAAATTTGGCTTATTAAAAGGTGAAAGTGATGTAATACATGATCATTGCGATTGTTCATTCACAAGTTTCTTCTTAGTCAATAAATGTTTTCCATTGAGAGTATTCATGTTTGAAATGATAAATGGCCATTTTTCTTCTATCTTTCACAAAATGAGTAAAATTATCCTTTGCTACCCCGTTTAAGCATTCTGAAATTTTTTTTGAGCAACCCTAACCAAGGATCTCCCTTACACTAGGGGAAAAAGTTTGAGAAGCTTGTTTATCCTTAGTGATTTTAGGGGCAAAGCCTTGTTGTGCTCAAATTTTTCTTGAAAAATGAAGAGAAGAGAAAAAGAAAGGAAAAAAAAATAAAAAAAAATGAAGGAGAAATTGATGAGGTAAAATGTTAAGGTATTCCACATGAAAAGAAATGGTTCTTGTTTTGATAACCCTTCAAATACAATTTAGGCCTATTTTATCCATTTCTTTCATAACCCCTCACTCTAACCTATGTTACATCCCTTAAAAGTCTATTTTGATCGAATATGAATACTCAAATTGGAGAATCATAAATTAAACTAAGGTGACTTGCCATTGGATTGTTTGAGATTTTGATTGAAGTATCATTGATGGATCAAAAGAAAAAGAAATGTGAAAACATGAGAAAAAGGTGTGCAAAAAAAATAAATGAAAAATGAAAGAAACAAAACAAACAAAAAAAAAGAGAAAAAAGAAAACTTAAACTAAAAATCCGAAAGAGGGGTTTAAATAAAGATAAAAATTTGAAAAAATAACTTCATATGAGGATCCAAAAAATAAGGATGATGATTGACTCAAAGATTAAAGATATTGATGGAATGTGTATTTGAAAAAGAATTCTGAGTTGGAGTTCAAAATTGTTTGAAAATCATTATTTTGGATGCTGATATCCAGTTTAAATAGTCACAGTATTTTGCCTTTGTTCACCGTTGATTTGTTATTGTCCATATTTCTTTACAAAGTGTACATCCCTTCGATGAATTGAGGAAATCTATCTTGTTTGTCATGAATTAGATTGATGATAAACAAATGAATGACAATGTTCATAAAGATTATTCTTTTGAAAGAAATATAAGATGAGAGAAGTGAAAAAAGCTTGAAAAAATAATTTAAAAATGGGCAAATAAGGTGACACAGGTGTGAATACATTGATAGATTGGTCAACATAATCTATGAGTTGTGACTAAATGAGGAAAACAACATAGATTGAATGATGGAATTTGTTCTGAGATCGTTATTGTTGAAAAGTTAAAAAAGAACATATGAGATGGTGGAGTCTTAAGAACCTTGTTACCACAATTGAAATTTTATGGCATTGATTTAGTAACATTTGCATTACATACATTGTGTTTACACTATATTTAAATCCTTGATAATTATATTTGTATCATGGTTGGGGCATTCATTTGTGTCATGTAGAAAACATTTAAATCATGGTATGACATTTACATGACTGTTTAAGACATGCATACACATCATTTAGTGAGAATCTAGATTGATACATTTGCAACATGTAGAAGCTATTGGCATCATGACATTTACCACACACAAGAATTTGACTTTGATTGGAGAAAATTTTTGAAATTTCTAAATTTTTTTGAAATGAGAATCTTTGAAATTTTAGACGTGAAACCTTAAAATTTTTCAATTGAGAACCTTTGAAATTTTGGTTGTGACATATTAAAGTTTTTGAATGAGAATTTTTTAAAATTTTGATGTGAATCTTTAAGTTTTTTAAAGGAAAATCTTTAACTTTTGGGTGTAAACCTTTAAATTTTTCGAATGAGAATATTTGAATTCTGGTGGTGAGCCTTGAAATTTATGTGAATCCATAAAATTTTCAAATATGAAACTTTGAATTTTGGATGTAAATCAGTAAAAAAAATTTCTTGAATGAGAATCTTTGATTCTTATATGTAAATTACAATTTGCAAATATTTATAATGATGAAAGTTCCTGCAAAGTTAAAATTCTTGTGAATTTGAAGTTCTTGCTAAACTTGAAATTCTTGCGAATCCTTTATGAATCTTGAATCTTTACTATTTTTTTTGCAAAACTTGGAATATTGGGATCTTTCAACTTTTGTTATGGAACTTATAAATATTTGAATTTCCAAATTGTGAATCTTTGGATTTCAAATTGAAATTTTGAATTTTATTTTTTTGACCTATAGTTCAATCTTGATCACTTATTTTTTATCTTGGTTCAGTCTAGATTATGCTATTTTTTTGACTCGTGATTCGATCCTGATAACTCGCTTTCAATCTCGGCTTGACCCAAATTATTTTATTTTTCTGACTCACGATTTAATCTCGGTCACCCATTTCTGGTATCAGCTCTATCCAGTTCTTTTTTTTAATTCACAGCTTGATCTCGATCACTTGCTTTCAATCTTAACTTGGTCCAAATCATGTTATTTTTTTTACTCGCGATGAAATCCTGGTCATTCATTTTTTTATCTCAGCTCAGTCTAGATCATTTTTTTTTTACTTACGGTTCGATCTCGATCACCTATTTTTATCTTGACTCGGTCTAGATCATTTTTCTAACTCATGGTTCAATTTCGATCACTCATTTTTTATCTTAGCTCGATCCAAATCATTTTATTTTTTTAACTTGTGGTTCGATCTCAGTCACTCATTTTTTATGTCGACTCGATCCATATCATATTATTTTTCTGACTCGCGATTTGATCCTCATCACTCGTTTTCAATCTTGGCTCAGTCCAGATCATATTATTTTTTTGACTCATGGTTTGATCCCCTGTCACTCTTTTTTTATCTTGACTCGATCCAGACCATTTTAATTTTCTGACTCTTGACTTAGTCTCAATCATCTTCATTTTAGCACACCTCATTCACTTTTGACTTGGATTCAGTTATGTCATTTACACATTCTAATTTGACTTCATTCGAATCACTTTAACTTTGAATTTCGATTTCATTTTTCAAACCCGAATAAAATGGATGTCTTTTATCTTTGCTTAATTCTTGTTTTACAAAAACTGTGCAAAGAGGGATAACTGCAAACACCTAATTTTGTCTGAGATTTTTTTGGGACAAAAAACGAAGCTTCAGGCCCAATAGGAAAATTTTCAATTTTAATTTGATTTGATTTTACTTGTTGCAAAAAAAAAAAGATAGAAAAGAGAGAGAGAGAGAAATAAAAAAATGAGTGATTTTAGCTTGATTCATGTAAATCCTGTAAAAGGAAAAACTTAAAATCAAATCACAGATTACAGAATTACAATAAAATCATAATCAATTTGATTTATTTTCCAAAATTATAAGGGTTCAATCCTTATAAATAAATAGAAACCACACACAAAGAGGGGGATCATTTAAAAAAGATATGCACAGAAACTCTTGAGAGAAAAGAAAAATGGGAGAAAAAGATTATACAAAAACTCTGGAGAGAAAAGAAAGAAATTTGTTTAGCAACCAAGAGGTTTTAGTTTATGGGTTTGATTTGTTTAGATTTTCTATAATTGGGATTTGGTGTTTTGGCTTTGAATTTCTATAGGGTTTTGCATTCGAAGGATTTTGGGTTTAGTTTTCTAGACCTGACCCTTAATGCAACCTAATTTTAACTCGTTCCCTGATCTATTGCACTGAGCGAGTTGCACCGAAAGTCGAGTTCGAAATTGCTCGAGTTGATTTGTGCCTATAACCATCCTCTTTAACCGCCAAGCCAACTGCAAGTAATTTTGCTTTTCTTTATATGTTATTTTATTTACTTATTCATTCATTTATTTAATTGTCTATTGTTTTTAATATTCTTAAAAAAATATGTTTTTTATATAACAAAATAAAAATTTAAATAAAAACCTCACCAACAAATTGGAAGGCAATCATTTTTTTTAAAAAAACATAGGATTTTACCAACATATTGAAAAACCTTATAATTTTATTTATTTTAAATATATATATAAATAAAAAACCTTACCAACATATTGGAGAACTTCATAAATTAATTTAAAAACATCTTTTGTTAATATAATATTTTACAATTTTATTATACCAAACTATTAGGGGATTTGCATCTTAAATTAAATCTTATCAAACTATTAAGAAATCTGCATCAAAGTAAATCTTATCAAACTATTGAAAAATTTTACTAATTATTTCTTTAACTAAAATTTAAATGAATCTAACGAAGGGGCTTCTTCAGAGTGGGACACTAGTTTCCATGAATACTCTTAAAGTGAAAGCATTATCTTAAATTGCTACCAAACTATTGGAGTAATTTTAAGATTTATTTTCAATATTAAATGTTTTGGTAAAGCATAAATATAGTTAAGGCTTGGATAATTTTAAATCAGAGTAGTACTATCCTTTGGATGGATGTTGTAAAGGTGCTATAACCTTCTTCACGCACAACCTACTCCCAAATCTGAAATTTGGTTTCGTGGACTAAAATATATTATTTAATTATACCTAAGTCAATCTTGAGACTCTTTTTTAAATATGATAGATTTGATTAGGTGACCAATCACATCTTAACAAAAATAGATTGATGGTGACTCCTGTAATACATGTCTAATTGTAGTCGTTAGATCTATACGTTACAACAAAAAAGATAGATTTAAAGGTTTACAAGGATAAAACTAATTAAACTAATTATAATATGACTAAAATAATTGTAGACACCTAATTTGGTCCAGGTCCGGATCAATTGGGCTTAATCCAAATGGGTAAGCCTAATTGCATTTTTATTTTTATATTTTTATTTATTATTACTATTATTATTTATTAATATATATTATTATGATTATTATTTATCTATTAACATATATTATTTTTATCTATTAATATATATATTTTGGATTTTTATCTTTTCGACTTGGATTAGGATGAAAAAATCAGAATCCTACCGTGAATTTGAGATTTAATCAGAGTCCATATTGGATTCAAGGATTGAATCCCAATCCAAGAAGGAATTGGGATTGATCAGAAACTCTTCTGATCAATCCCTATAAATAGGTGCTAGAACAAACACAAAAAGGACACACAAAGAGAGAGAGCGAAAATAGAAGGAAAAAAGGTCGTTTAGAAGGATCATAAGTAATTTTAGGAGTTTTCTAGAGATTTTGAAGGATTTTTAGTTGAATTTTTTCTAAAAATTTTTGAAAAATTTCCAGATTTCGATGAATTTTTCGACGAAGTTTAAATTTTTTGATGGCTTTTCTGGCACCGGTTGAATTTTTTGGCCAGATACCCAGTTTTCGACGTATTATTTCTAGAAATCGATCAATTTTTTTATGAACTTCCAGTGAAAAACCCATATTTCGATGATATTTTCTAGAATCTGGTGAGATTCAACCGGAGTTCTTAGTTTGGATAGAGAGAGGGAGGAGGAAAGGAATGGAAAAGAGAGAGAGAGGAAAGGGGAGATCTGGTGAAAAAATGCAGGATTTGCCTTTTATACCCTGTTAAAACGACGTCTTTTTGCACTTAAGAACACCTCAAGATCCGCGCGTTCCCATTCAGGCGACTTGACTCGTAGCACACCCGACCCAATGACCCGCTTCTCCACTTGGGTTCGAGCCGAGCCGTGTACTCTTAAGCCGTGTTCTTCAAGCCATTTTTTCCTCAAATCGAGCCGCTAAGCCGAGCCGAGCCGTTCCATGGTTATTTTTTCTTATTTATTTATTTATTATTATTATTATTATTTATTTATTATATTAGAATTTTTTAGTATTTTTTATTTTTATTTTTATTTTTTATTTTTATGTTATTTTATTTTTTGATTTTCTTTAAATAAAATTCTAAAAAAATATTTTTGAAGAGAAGTTGAAAGTATCAATTTTCCTTGAAAATAAGTTTTTCTAAAAAATATTTTGAAGAGAAAGTTGAAAGTATCAATTTTCCTTAAAAATAAGTTTTCTAAAAAAATATTTTTGAGGAAAAGTTGAAAGTATCAATTTTCCTTGAAAATAAGTTTTCTAAAAAAATATTTTTGAGGAAAAGTTAAAAGTATCAATTTTCCTTGGAAATAAGTTTTCTAAAAAATATATTTTTGAGGAAAAGTTGAAAGTATCAATTTTTCTTGAAAATAAGTCTTCAAAAAAATATTTTCGAGGAAAAATTAAAAGTATCAATTTTCTTTGAAATAATTTTCTAAAAAAGGTTTTTTTAAGGAAAAGTTGAAAGTATCGATTTTCCTTGTACAAAAGCAATAAGTTTTTGAACAGAAAAGGATTTATATCTAAAGCTGAATCATTTTTTTTTCATTTTTGTTTTCTTGAATTTTCTTTAATGATAAATAATCCGACGATAGAGCCTCTACAAGTGAAACAATAGTCTCTTTGCATACTTTTAAGGTAAGGGAATTTTCTCAATATTTTGCTAAAAGTATTAGAGTCAATTGAAAATAATTTTCAATAATTAATTACTTGATAAATTTTTTAGGCTTGTTGGATAACACAAAATTAAGCTGGTATCATTTTTCGATGGGCGTTGTGAGGGTGCTACGACCTTTTTTACATGTAACCGTACTCTCGAACCCTGTTCTGGTTAGTAGACCTGAACTTATTTTTTTAGGGACCTTTCGACTTAGGTGTTCCTTAAAAGGATAGATTCCTTAGGTGGCCAACCGCACTTAGATAAAAAAGATTGGTGGCGACTCCTAAAGCTAATGTCTAGCGATAGATCCTCGAATCTAGATGTTATGATAGTTTGGCGACTCCACTGGGGACACCATTGAGAGTTAGGCCAGCAAATAAATTTGTGTTATCCAAAAGCCTAATAAAATTGAACCTTTTTGTATATATTTTTTTATTCATTCATGTTTATTTACTTTAATAATTATGTCATTCATATGCATATGCATAATATGAGCTCTATACTCGAGCTTCATCCCTCTAGGAGGGAGTAAAGTACTTATTGCTTTTGTGAGGTTTAATGCCTCTGCAGTGGCTAGCGAAATACTTTCACTCAAAGTGAACCTTTTTCGCTTGTAACCTGTAATGGGTGAGGATTAGGGTGCCTTACTAGTCTGTGATAGACAATGATGTAAGGAGCAATTTGGGAACCTTTAGACTTTAACCACAAACCACATATAGTGAACCTTAAGAGTGCCTAACCTATAGATAGAGCCATCATTCTTCCCTTTTAGAATTGATGAAAAGCATAGGATTCATTCCTCTTATTCTGTGTGATGTTTTAATTTACTTAGTTATTTATTTATTCTTTTTTCTGGGCATACTAACCTTTTCTCTCGTTCTTTTGCATTGGTTCATGCTTATATCATAAAGTTGCATAAAGAACATTTGTTTGAAAGGCAGTCTTCAACAAAAATTTTTCATAGACTCCACAGAATGACTAGTTTGTTCTTCATCTGTATTAACTCCTTGCGAGTCACCCAACGAAGTAAGGGTCCAGTCAGAAAAGATTCAACTGAAGATGGAGGATTGTTTAACAATCGGATATGATTTTACCTTGTCTCAAGAAACATTTATCCTCTTCAAACAAAATAATCTAGAAGATTTGGTTGATATATGAAAGAAGATGAGTCCAGCAAGACAAGAGCAGTTTTGCCAAAGACATGGGCATATAGCACACCTTCTCGCAGTAGTTGTCGACGATAAACTAATCAAAGCTACAGCGTAATTTTGGGACCCTGCATACAAGTGTTTCATCTTCAATAAAGTTGATATGACACCAACCATCAAAGAATATTTGACTTTGTTGGGTTTGCACCTCAAGGCTCCTGATAAGATATATATCAAATGACACAAGTCAGGATTTCGTAAGGGTTTGGCTCAACTCATAGGGATAGATAAAGAAGTTGTGGATTCTCATACAAAGAAAAAATAAGAATAGGTTTGCATACCATGAAAGTTCTTTCATGAGTTTCTATTGTAACATGCCAATAAGGAACGGGGGTTAGATGTATTTGCCTTAGCTATATACGGAATAGTGATCTTTCCAAAGGTTTTGGGTTACATTGAAATAGCGATGGTTAGCTTCTTTGAGAGTGTGATCAATGGCTGTAACCCTTCAATGATAATATTAGCAGAGACTATCAGATCTTTGAGTTACTGTCGTCAGAATGGAGGGCACTTTATAGGCTGCATACAATTATTATACTTATAGATGAAAAGCCACTTCGAATGGAGAAAATGTGCTTTTTCAAAGCTTTATGTCCGTAATTGAGCTCCAATCAAGGAATTCTATGAAAGTGGGTGGTCAAAACAAAAGTTTAAAAAGGAGTGGATAGCTTTCCTACAAAAATTGACCAGTGCCGAAGTAAAATGGTTGGTCCCGTGGATGAATTGTGAACCTATGTTGTATTAATGTAGGGATAATATAGTGGTCCCACTTTTTGGGTTTATGGGGAGTGACAAATTATGCACCACTCCTAGTGAGAAGGCAGTTCGAGGTAAAATAGTTCATTTTTATGACGTATGGGCTTCATCAGTTAGATTTCTCTTACAGCGAGCCAAAAGCATTTCAGAGGATAATGAGATGATTAAAGCATGGAAAAACCCTCGAAGAGTGAGTTCTATACCATTTATTGATAAAGTCACTCTAGGGTATTTACCTTGGAGAGTAAAATGAAGACAAAAAATGGTATTCACTTATGAAAGCTTTCTACCGCCAACAAGAGGAAAGCTTGAAGAGACACTATCAGAATTAGAGCTTACGACAAAAGAGTTTGAGTCTGTAAAGGATAAGTTAAAGCAAGAAATTCAAAAGCTTTGAGAAGAAAAAGATTAATGGAAAGATAGAGCTGAAAGACATGAAGCCAGAGTTTGCAAGATTGCTAGAAAACGTGATACGGCTGTTGAAGACTTAACGAAGCTACACCAAGAATATAAGAGGTTATATGTGAGAGAAAGGGCCCAAGAGATAACAATTATTAAGCTGACTGAAGAGAATACAAGATTGAAACAAGAATATGCTGAATTGGAAGAAGAAAGTACCCAAGTACAGATAAAGAATAACATGTTGAATAGCTATCTAAGTAGGTTGAGACAAAAGTTGAATGAACAAGAAGACCATATTGTTGCATTGGTTAGAAAGCATAGAGAGTTATCATACCAAGTCTGGTATGGTAAAAGAGAGAACTTAGGAACACAGAAATACATGGAGCACATGACAACCCAAATTTGTAAAGGGGTATGTAAGGCAAGAGAGATGGTAGAAGAGGTAGAGGCATTAAACCAAGTGGTGGCCCCAGTAAGAGAGATGGACAGTGTCTATTAAACTTCATCGAAGAAACCAAGGCCCAGTATGAGCAGATCAAGCAATTTTATGGTTATAACTTTAGGATGATAAACTCAATGTAAATAAAAGTTCTTTGGAATAAATGAAATCTTTTAGTTAAGCACCGTCTTAAGGCAAATGTTCTTTTCATACATGCATTTTCATTCATTGCATTTTCACTCATTACACTTAACAAAGTAACCATGAGATAGTTATATAAATTTGCTAATTCTAAGATATGGTATTCAAGGTTCAAGGATAACTCTATCTAGCAAGAACCCTGCCATCGATATAACACAAAAGCTAGAGCCAGACAAATGGAGTAAAAAAATTCTCACAGATTTGAAAAGTTAGAAAAAACACAGAAGAAGATTGAGAATGAGTTGAGCAAGATTCTAGATGCTCTCAATAAGTTGAATAAGGAAAAAGAAATAGAAGAAAATACAAGCCAACAAGGCCCCCCATTACAAGAAGTGGCCGACCCTTTGTATCCTTCAAGTTTTGGCCCACAACAAACCCAGTCCACACAAGATATTCCGTCACAACAGTTTTCATATCTTGTATACCTTGAAATACCATTAGCTTCGAATCTAAGGCATTACCATAGCTATGTAAATCCTGTCTTTACTAAAAAGGTAGTAGAACCAATTCCTGATCTAGATGACTTAAAAAATAAAGAGAAAGAAAAAGTAAAGGTGGCAGAGTCTCAGGAAGATCCAAAGATTAGTATGCTTGAACAAAGGTTATGGGCTGTAGAAGGGATTGGATTTTATGGTTCTGTTGATGTTACTGGACTGTTCTTAGTCTCGGATGTAGTCATTCCACCAAAGTTCAAAGTACCAAAATTAAAAAATATAATGGTACGAAGTGCCCAAAAACTCATATCACTATGTATTGCCGAAAAATGGCAGCCCATGCCCATAATGAAAAACTATTAATGCATTTTTTCAAGATAACCTTACAGGCTTTACTACCAGGTGGTATATCCAGCTAGACAGAACTGTATTCGTTCTTAGAGTGATATGGCTCATGACTTCATCAGTCAATATCGACATATTATCGATTTAGCTCCTGATCGTTTATTTTTACAGAACTTGAAAAAAAAAAGCAAATGAGTCTTTTAAAGAATACGCCCAGATATTGAGGAATGTAGCTTCTTAGGTACAACCTCCCCTGACTAAGAAAGAGACTACAATGCTATTTGTTAACACTTTGAAATCTCTCTATTATGAAAAGATGATAGGAAATACAACCAAAAATTTTACTAATATGATAATTTCGAGAGAAATTATTGAGAATGCCATCAAGCATAGTAAGCTAGAAGAAAGTGAAGCATCCACTAAAAAGGCCTTGAAGAAGAAAGAAACTGAAACTCAAGCTGTGAGCTTTGATAGGTAACAATTCAGGGGTTATTAACCCTACCCATCACAAGGATACCCCCCATATTATCTTACTGTGAATAACACCTCTCTTTATCCATATCAACCCATCTCATAGCCATCCTACCCCCAAACATATAAACCTTTCTTTAGGCCCCAGAATACCATATACAGTCCTAACACTCAACCTACTTCAAGGCTTCAGACTTGTCCAGCTAGCCCAATGAGAGGTTCTTGGAAGCAATGAACTACTCACAAAAAAATTGTATTTGATCTAATCCCAATGACCTATACAAAATTATATCGTGAGCTTTACAACAGTCATCTGATTACTCCTAGTAAATTAAGGCCCCTCAAGCCACCTTACCCTAAGTAGTATGATCCCACATCCCATTGTGACTATCATTATGAGATTGCTGGTCATTCCACCAAAAATTACACTGTCTTGAAACACAAAGTGCAATGGTTGATCAAGGATGGAATGATTTAACTTTGATACAGGAGGGGTGATTACACCAAATGTTAGTGGCAATCATTTGTCTAATCATAATGTGAATGCTTTGAGTGAAGAATAAAAGTGCCATTTGAAAGAAAAAGTGGTAGATATTAAGACACCTCTCAGTTAGTTGTTTGATGTTTTATGAAAAGTTGACATGATACAACTAGTGAGTTTGCACAGCTATCATAGAGTATATATAGCAGGTACTAGTTGTAAATATCATAGTGGGGCAATGGGTCACTCTGTCGAAACTTGTGAGTAGTTTCACCAAAAGGTACAAAAGCTCTTGGATTTATGCTAGTTGGAGGTCTACGAAAAGGGATAAGACTTAGGAAGTATTGAAGTATCCATGACTAATAAGCCTGCAAAGCTATTTTCAAAATCGGTGACGATTCATTATGGGAATAAGCCAAAGTAAGTCCTAATAAACTCATTTTTAGGCCGGTAACTTTTAAAGTTTTGACTCTATTCCCATATAAGGATGATAAAGCTGTACCCTAGAATTATGATTACGATACAGTAGTTTAGGGGCAAGAAGGGGATGTCTCTAAAGCTAACACCTCCAATATAACTGGTGTAGGAGACATTACCCGAAGTGAAAGATGCTAAACTCTAGAATATTAAAGAAGGCTAGAAGAGAGAAAGCTAAGGTAAGAGAAGGATGAAATAACCCTAAAGTAGAACTTGAGGAAGATCGTCTGAAATCGGTGTTAGAAAAAGAGGCTTGTGAATTCCTAAAGTTGGTAAAACATAATGAATACTCAGTTGTTGAACAGTTGAATAAAATACCAGCATGAATCTCATTATTACTATTGAATTCTAAACCACATCGAAATACCCTGCTAAAAGTATTGAACTAAGCATATATGGCACATAATGTATCGGTTGAATATGTGAACCACCTGGTTGAAAATCTAGTCATGTCGAATTACATTTCATTCAACGATGATGAGATTCCCTAGAAGGGAAGGGGAAATACCAAGGCTTTGCATATCACGGTCAAGTGTAAGAGCCATATCATAGTTAAAGTCTTTATTGATAATGGCTCTACTATCAATGTCATACCTATCTCAACTTTGGCAAGGCTACCCATTGACTACTCTCATATGAAAGGTAGTTAAATGATCGTGAGAGCTTTTGATGAGACCAAAATAGAAGTCTTAAAAGATATTGATATGCCCTTACAAATTGGGCCGTGCACTTTTAATGTGAAGTTTCAAGTAATGGATATCTCTCTATCCTACAGTTATCTACTGAGAAGGCCATGGATTCACATGACAGGTGCTGTGCCCTCTACCTTACACCAAAAGATCAAGTTTAATGTAGAAGATCAATTGGTAGTGGTAGTTAGGGAGGAAGACATGCTAGTGACCAAACCGTTGAATATTTCGTATGTAGAAGCTACCGAAGAAGCAATAGAATGCTCCTATCGATCTTTTGAACTAGTTAATTCTGTAGGTAAAGGACTTAAAAATTAATTTTTTTCAAGAATAGTGATGAGCCAAGTCATCAATAAAGGCTAGTATCTAGGATTAGGGTTGGGCAAAAACTTACAAGGAATAAGGGCACCCCCGATAGTGGTAGACAATAGTGAAAGGCTAGGTCTAGGCTATGAAGTAGTAGAATGAGAGATCAAGAGAAGGCCAACAAGTAAAACAACAAGACTAATTGTTATCCCATACCTATACGAGACTTTCAGACATGGAGGATTCATGTACCTAGATACAAAAAAAAAGCATAAAAAGAGCTTTTGCCTAGTTAACCATTCATGCTATTGAAAATGAAGTGGGGCTTAATCAAGAAGGGTGAGTCCGTCTTTGTCTGCCAGATTATGAGCTGAACAATTAGAGTGCCATTGAAATGCCTTTGACCTTTGAAACTAATTCAATGTAATTGTACATCTCAATAGTTATTGCCTAAGGCATTGGGGTGATCTTTCTTGTTTGGGCTATTTATCTTTTATTATTTTAATAAAGATTAAAAAGGATACATTTTCATTAATTTTTTCTTGGGTCTTCATTATTGTTATTTTTCCAAAAATATCTTGTCAATATATCCCATTTCATTCAATTTCAGGTCCTTAAATGAACATGAAGATAATTATGATAATAATCAAGAGGTTAGTTTTGAAAATTCAATTAACACTGATGAACTTGACAATGAAGAGAAATTTGAGGAATATGTTATGCCTCCGGACCTAATGAGATTGATTGAACAAGAAAATAAATCAATTGAGCCTTATCAAGAGATAGTTGACTTAATAAATCTGAGAGATGAAGAGAATAAGAAAGATGTCAGAATTGGCACTTCACTTTCATCAGGAGATAGGCAATGCTTGGCAGATCTACTTCGAGAATTCATAGTTGTGTTTGCTTGGTCTTATTACGATATGTCAGGGATGAGCACAGAGATAATAGAGCACAGATTGCCCCTAAAGCCAGAATGTAAGCCAGTCTAGCAGAAACTAAGGCGAATGAAGCCTGAAATGCTACTAAAGATTAAAAAAAAGGTGAAAAAATAGTTTGATACAGGTTTTTTACAAGTGATTAAGTATCCAGAGTGGGTAGCCAATATAGTATTAGTTCCTAAAAAAGATGAAAAGGTATGAATGTGTATGGACTATCATGATTTGAATAAGGCTAGTCCAAAGGACAACTTTCTTTTGCCTCATATCAATACACTGGTAGATAATATGGCTATACATTCAATTTTCTCTTTTATGGATGGGTTCTCAGGGTATAATCAGATAAAAATGGCTATAGATGATATGAAAAACTACTTTCGTGACTATGTGGGGAACTTTTTGTTACAAAGTCATACCTTTTGGGTTAAAGAATGCTGGGGCAACATATCAAAGGGCCATGGTAATACTCTTCCATGATATGATGCACAAAGAGATTGAAGTGTATGTAGACAACATGATTGCAAAATCTTGTGAGGATGAAGATCATGTCACCAGCCTCAAAAAGTTATTTGAGATGTTGAGAAGATTTTAGCTTAAGTTAAACCCAGCCAAATGCACCTTTGAGGTAAAGTTAGGAAAGTTACTAGGCTTTGTAGTCAATGAAAGAGGAATTGAAGTCGATCCAGACAAGATACAGGCCATTCAAAATTTGTAACCTTTGAGTACACCAAAGAAAGTTTAAGGTTTTTTGGAAAGATTGAATTACATTTCTTGGTTCATCTCTCAGCTTACCTACAAATGTGATCCCATATTTAAGCTTCTCCGTAAGAATAATCCTAAAAAATGGAATGAAGAATGTCAAGTGGCTTTTGATAAAATTAAGAAATACTTGTCAAACCCTCTAGTGTTGGTGCCACCTGTTCTAGGGAAACCTTTAATTCTATACTTGATAGTGTATACAAATTCAATGGGATGGTATTGAGGTAACAAGATGAGTCTAGTCGAAAAGAAAGAGCTATTTACTATCTGAGTAAAAAGTTCACAGAATATGAATCCAAGTATTCCTCATTGGAGAAAATATGTTGTGCATTAACGTGGACTGCCAAAAGACTCAGACAGTATATGCTCTGTCATACCATATGGCTCATAGCAAAACTGGATCCAATTAAATACATCTTCAAGAAGCTTTTTTTGTTTAGAAGAATTGCTAGATGGCAAGTAATGCTCTTGGAATATGATATTATATATGTAAGCTAAAAGGTAATAAAATGGGGTGCTATAACGGAGTTTTTCATAGATCGTGCTACTGAAGAATATGAACCAATAAGGTTAGAATTTTTTGATGAAGATCTAATGACTATTTCTCGATTGGAGAAGGGGAAGCACGAAGAAAAGTATTGGAGAATGTATTTTGATGGAGTTGTCAATGCCTTGGGACATGGAATTAGGGCGATTTTGATCTCTCCAAAAGAACAATATTGTCCTATAACAGTGAGGTTAAATTTTAATTGCACAAATAACATCACTGAATATAAGACATGTGTCATGGGTTTACAAGCTGCTATAGATAGAAGAGTGAAAGCATTAAAAGTGTTTAGGGGCTCAGCTCTAGTTATATATCAATTGAAAGGAGAATGGGAGACGAGAGATTCAAAACTCGTTTCATATTATAAGTATATTTTAGAGTTGATAAAGTAATTTGAAGATATCCAATTTGACTATTTACCTTGAGAAAAGAATCTGATTGCTGATGCCTTGGCTACTATGGCTGCAATGATTCGAATTAATGATAATATTGACATTCAGCCTATTAGACTAGATGTTAAGGATATGTCAGCTCATTTATCTAATGTAGAAGAAGATGAGGATGGGAAACCTTGGTATTATGATATCTTACAGTATATTAAAGATCAACAATACCCAGTTCAAGCAATAAAAAATGATAAAAAGATCATCCGAAGATTAGCTATAAGCTTTTTTCTAGATGAAGATGTTCTGTACAAAAGAAGTCATGATCAAGTATTACTAAAATACGTAAGTAAGGCTGAAGTAAGAAAAATCATTGAAAAGGTACATGATGGAATATGTGGGGCACATGTCAGTGGATATATGATGATGAGATAGATCATGAAAGAATGATACTACTGGTTGACAATAAAGAATGATTGCATTGACTATGCTCATAAATGTCATAAATGCCAGATATATGCTGATAAGATCTATGCTTCGTCATCTGCTTTACATGTTAAGGCACCATCTTGGCCATTTTCAATGTGAGGCATGGATGTTATTGGTCCTATCACCCCAAAGGCTTCTAATAGACATAGATTTATTTTTGTGATGATAGATTACTTCACAAAATGGGTGAAGACAGCATCATATGCAAATGTAACATGATCTGTGGTTTGCAAGTTCATAAAGAGAGAGATCATCTGTAGATATGGACTTCTGGAGAAAATTATTTCAGACAATGCCAAGAATCTAAATAGTAAGATAATGCAAGAAATATATGCTTAATACAAGATCAAGCATTATAACTCGACATCATACTATTTGAAAATAAATAAGGTAGTTGAGGCAGCCAACAAGAACATAAAAAAAATTCTTGAGAAGATGATCGAGACTATAAAGATTGGCATAAAAAGTTGTCATTTGCACTGCATGCATATCGAACATCAGTGCGTACCTCTGCTGGGGCAACCTCATTTTTTTTGGTTTATGGGATGGAAATTGTACTACCAGTGAAAGTGGAGATCCCATCCTTAAGGGTTCTAAAAGAAGTTAGATTGAAAGAAGCTGAATGGATTAGAGAACATTATGAACAGTTAAATTTCATAGAAGAAAAGAGATTGACTGCATTGTACCATAGTCAGCTATATCAAAGAAGAATAATGAGGGCTCATGATAAAAAGATTCAACCCTGTTACTTTCGAGAAGAAAAGTTAGTCTTGAAGAGAGTCCTTCCAACCTAGCACGATAATAGAAGAAAATGGACTCTGAATTGGGAAAGGTCATATGTGGTGAAACAAGCTTTCTCGGATGAAGCACTGATACTGACTGAGATGGATAGAAATGATTTACCCCATCTTATAAATTCTGATGCTGTGAAGAAATACTATGCTTGAAAAAAAAAGAGAAAAAATGAAATGAAAAAAAATGAAAAAAAATGAAAAAAAATGAAAAAAATAAAAAGAAAAAAAAGTGAATGAAAAAGGAGGACTCAAGGTGAAAACCCTAAAAGGGTGGTTTGAGTCATAGGGGGTTTATCTAAGTTGAAAACCTGAAAAGACAGCTTAGATAAGGAGAATATAGCATCAAATTTAAAAATTTGTTGACATGGAGACTAGTAAATTTAGAGGAGCTCTAAGTTTTGAATGCATCAGATGGTTGGGCTTTCAAAAAAACCTTGAGATGTGTTATCATGATTATCTGATTGTTTGTTTTTTGGGCTTTGTCTCCCCATACTTATCCTTGTAATTCTTTCTTGGCCAAAGTTTGCCAACATTTTGCTAATAAAAGACATTCTATTTCACTATTTGTGTGCCTCTTCTATTGACCATTCTTATTCTTTTCTTCATAATACCTTACAATGGAAGAAATGTGCAAATGCATTCTTACTTTTTGAGTTTGAAATAATGATTGATAAATGAATAATGGCATGAAAGATTTTTACATTACATTGAAAAAGTCAAAAGTGATAAATGCAGAATCGAAATGTTCAGTTCCTGATAAAGACATTGAATTTGGAAAGAGATTTCTTACATAAAGAATGTGAGAATTAAATGGCAGAGATGATTTAGAGTTCCACTGGCTCGATCTTAGAAGAATATCGTAACTTGGTTTTTGAAGAATCAAAGGTTCGAGGCCTAAGAAAAGAGTTTGAGAAACTTGAGTGCCACAATTGAATAGGAATTAATTAGCCAACATTTGTATAGCATGCATTGAATTTCACACGCATTGCATAGCATATACTACATTCAAGAAAATATAGTGCATAAATTCAAGAAGTAGGGGTATTCCAAAATCCCACATAGAGAAGACAGATGTGAAGACATTTTCAAATTTGAAAAAAAACTTGTAAGGTAAATTTCTAATCCTTGAAATAGGATATCTCTCGGTATCAGGATTGATTTGTAAGACCTTTGGACATAATCTCTTGAAATTTCTTCAAACATGATTTTTAACTCCTTTGGACATGATTGTCAATGAGCATTTACTTTCAAAGTTGTGATGCCTCTGTTTAAAGGAGCAATTTACTTTTCCAAAGTTATGGTGCCTCTATTTAGAGGAGCTTTATTTATCTTTCCAAAGTCATTGAGCCTCCAATGAGAGGAGCTATTTATTTTCCAAAGTCGTTAAGCCTCTAATTAGATGAGCCATTTATTTTCCAAAGTCATTGAGCCTCTGATTAGAGGAGCCATTTTATTTTCAAAGTTGATGAGCCTCTTTGTTTATGTTTTCTCAAAGTCATTGAGCCTCTGCTTAGAGGAGCTTTGATCAAAATTGTAACACAAAAAAATGAAAAAAGAAAAAGGCAAGTGGAGTCTTGAATGGGTATCTACGTTTTTGCGTAATTTCTGTTTCACAAAAAATGTGCAAAAATGGGCAGCTGTAGACACCCAAGCCCATTTGCATTTTTATTTTTTTATTTTTTAATTATTTATTATTACTATTATTATTTATTAATATATATTATTTATTATTATATATCTATTAACATATATTATTTTTATCTATTAATATATATATTTTGGATTTTTATCTTTTTGGCTAGGATTAAAATGAAAAAATCATAATCTTACCGTGAATTTGGGATTCAATCAGAGTCCATATTGGATTCAAGGATTGAATCCCAATCCAAGAAAGAATTGAGATTGATCAGAAACTCTTCTAATCAATCCCTATAAATAGTGCTAAAACAAACACAGAAAGGACACACAAATAGAGAGAGCGAAAAGAGAAGGAAAAAAGGGCGTTCAGAAAGATCATAAGAAATTTTAAGAGTTTTCTAAAGATTTTGGAGGATTTTTAGGTGAATTTTTTCTAGAAATTTTTGAAAAATTTTTAGATTCCAGTGAATTTTTCGACGAAGTTTGAATTTTTCGATGGGTTTTCAAGCACCGGTTGAATTTTTCAGCCGCATACCCAGTTTTTGATGTACTATTTTCAGAAACCGATAACTTTTCGATAAACTTTCGATAAAAAATCTAGATTCCAATGATATTTTCTAAAATCTATAAGATTTAGCCGAAATTCTTGGTTCGGGTAGAAAGAAAGAGGAGAAAAGGAAGGGAAAAGAGAGAGAGAGGGAATGAGAGATCTGGTGAAAAAATAAAGGTATGTGCCTTTTATACCCTGTTAAAACGACGTCGTTTTGCGCTTAAGAAAACCTCAGGATCCGTGCATTCCCATTCGGGCGACTCGACCCGTAGCGCACCCGATCCAGTGAGCCCGCTTCTCCACCTAGGTTCGAGTCGAGCCGAACCGAGTCGTGTACTCCCAAGCCGTGTTCTTCGAGCCGATTTTTTTCTTAAGCCGAGCCGAGCTATTCCAATGTTTTTTTTTCTTATTTATTTATTTATTATTATTATTATTTATTGATTAGATTAGAATTTTTTATTTTTTATTTTTATTTTTATTTATTTTTATTTTTATGTTATTTTATTTTTTGATTATCTTTAAATAAAATTCTAAAAAAATATTTTTGAGGAGAAGTTAAAAGTATCAATTTTCCTTGAAAATAAGTTTTTCTAAAAAATATTTTTGACGAAAAGTTGAAAGTATCAATTTTCCTCGAAAATAAGTTTTCTAAAAAAATATTTTTGAGAAAAAGTTGAAAGTATCAATTTTTCTTGGAAATAAGTTTTCTAAAAAAAATATTTTTGAGGAAGAGTTGAAAGTATCAATTTTCTTTGAAAATAATTTTCTAAAAAAGGTTTTTTTGAGGAAAAGTTAAAAGTATTAATTTTTCTCGTACAAAAGCAATGAGTTTTTGAAGAGAAAAGGATTTATATCTAAAGCTGAATCATTTTTTTTCATTTTTGTTTTCTTGAATTTTCTTTAATGATAAATAATCCGATGATAGAGTCTCTGCAAGTGAAACAATAATTTCCTTACATACTATTGAGGTGAGGGAATTTTTTTAATTTTCTGCTAAAAGTATTAGAGTTAATTGAGAATAATTTTCAATAATTAATTACTTGATAAATTTTTAAGGCTTGTTGGATAACACAAAATTAAGCTGGTACCATCTTTCAATGGGGGTTGTGAGGGTGCTATAACCTTCCTCACATGTAACCGTACTCCCGAATCTTGTTCTGGTTAGTAGACCTGAACCTATTCTTTTAGGGACCCTTAGGCTTAGGTGTTCCTCAAAATGATAGATTCCTTAGGTGACCAATCGCATCTAGATAAAAAAAATTATGGTGACTCTTAAAGCTAATGTCTAGCGATAAATCCCTGGATCTAGATGTTATGACAATAATTATATAATTTTTATAATTTTATAATATATCATGTAAAACATACTTATAAAATTGATAAGTTTTGCCAAATAAATGCATTTAAAAATGAAGACATTTTTCTTTAAATTTTTAGTATTTAAAAATGAAATGCTACACTTGCAATTACATTCATGGTACAGATAATTATTTTCAATATATTTAACATTTTAACTCTTTAATTTTGAATTTAAAGTTATAATTTCTATTTTATTGATCTTTTTTTGTTTTTCAAAAAACTCTACCAACAATCAAATCATTTTTATAAATGAAATAGTGAAAAAAAAAATAAAAGGATTCTATTTATTTTATTTGTGGTATGTAAATAATTTTTTTTATATTAATTTGATAATTTATCGTGCTCAATAAATCTAAAAAATGAACCTTTTTTGTAATTTGAGATTATGAATATTTAAAAAGTCATGTTAATTTCAAATTTTTTATCTATTTCTTGATAATTTGTTTACATTAGATTATTACTAATAAAAAGTTAAATATTTTTTTGCCATCAACATTAATTTAATAATAATAATAATAATAATAATAATAATAATAAAATAAATTAACAATAAATAAATAAAATTAACAATTTTTAAGTAAAATAAAATACTCAACTAAAGTCTCCAAGAATATTATAAAAATTAAAACTTTTTCCTTTTTTGCTAATTAACAATTAGATCTTAAGTTTTTTATTTTGTAGGTCTTGAGTTGAGTGAAATCAAAGAAATGAGTTATATTATATAGAAGAAAATTATACCAAAATATTTAGTTAAAATATTTCTAGTTTTCTTTTCTATCATTTCACTATGCTCCTTTGTTAGACGTGAGCACCGAGTGGTAATGATTTAGTTATAATAATACAACTTTTTTTTATAGAATTTTCCTTTTAAAAGGTATAAACATTCAAAAAGGGAAAGTGAAAATGTTAATATTAAATACATTAGAGTTTAGAAATATAATGATTGAATTTATTTACTTTACTATTTTTAAATTTAACATTTTTAATTAAAATAATAATTTAACTTGATTAATAAAAATGGATAGATTTTTTTTCTTGCACAATAATTACTTAAAATATGGGCTTCAAAGGAAAATTTAATAATAAAATTTTTTATATAGTTTTTTCTTCTAAAAAGATCAAATATACATAAAAATTATTTGAAAAAATGTTGTATGAATTTGAATGGAAGCTAAAAGCTTAATATAACATTGATAAATACTACAAAAATTGTAATAAATTTTATTTATTTTTTACATATTCTTCATAACTTACTATTCATAAAACAACATTTTAACTTGGTTAATAAATATTTTTATTTCACTTCTTATGCACCTATTGTTTAATTAAAATACAGGTTAGAGTGATAATTTATATAATAAAAACTTTTATAGTAAACATAAGGTGGATAGTGTTTATATTAAATATATATATATATATATATAAGCTCGATTGGATTCTAAAAGTTTAATTTCATTTTAGAAATTTCATGGTTAATTAAATTTATTTATTTATTTTTATATTTTATTTGTAAATAAATTTTTCTCAAAACAACATTTTAAATATTTATTTTTCATTCGCCCTCAGTTAAAAACATGAATTAAAGTGATAATTTATAATAATAAAACTTTCATTTGAATTCCTACTTTAACAATATAAAGAAGAGACATAAAAAATTAATATTATAAATATATGTAAATTTGGATAAATGTTTTGGATTTAATGCTAATTCATAAAACTCACAATTGAAATCAAGACTAAATCATTAATTTTTTATATTTTTTCTCAATTTAATTTTTATCAGAAAAATGTCTTGAATTTGTCAATGATAATAATTCTTTTCAACCATGACATTGATTAGTAGCTCTAAGATCAAGTCTAAGGTCTCACATTCCTAGGCAATTTATGTTTTTATTAATTGGCAAAAAAGTATTTTTTTTCTCATATTTTTCCTCCACATCCATGACTTAAAGCTCAAGTTTAAACTACAAATTTTCATATAAATTTTCATTTTATATAAGGCACAAGTATAGTTAAAAAGATAAGTTAAAAATTTTCCTTTTAAATAAATTTAAGGTCAAATGAACGCTAAAAATTTAATACCAAATTCACAAATTTCATCATTTAAATATGATAGCTTTATTTAGAGTAAAATAAAATACTGAGTGATAAGTACTCTAAGTACTCTTTTTACCTCTTAAGGGCTAACCTCTTTTTTCTCATGAGATTAATACATTAAATAAAATGTATTGTTTCTTTTTTTTTGAAAGACAAATAAATTTAATAATCAATACTGAATAATGAATTTCTTACCTTTTCACATTATTTAAGTATAGTTAATTTATTAAAATCTCTTATATTTTACTTTTAAATTTGTTTGTACCTCATTCTTATAGAAATTGATCAATCTTCGAGTTAAATTGCAATATTGACAATTTTCAACATCCACTAAAATTTCATAAACAAAATTTAGTTTATAACAAATAAAAATATATACCATTTAGAAGAATACTTTTAATGATAGTCTAACATTATAAATATTTTTCATTATTTAAGTAGGTTATTATGGCCTATATGTTACAAGATCATTTTTTAATATATTATTTAAAATTAAAAATTAAATATATCTCTACAAAATTTTAAATATCATATATTAACTAAATTATTATAATGCAATTTATATTTGTAAGACTATTATTGTAAATATTAATCTCTACTCGTTAGCAAGTTTATGCATTTTTTATTCCTGTTATGGAATTTATTAAATACATATTAATGTAAATTATTTGAAAATCTCATTAAATAAATAAAGAGTTTAAATACACACATACATACATGACTATGTTTTTAAGCATATTGAAAGCCAAAAGGCAAAAAAAGCAATATACAATTAATATAATATGTATCTCTTTAAAATGATGAAAAATCAAAATGTAAGAAAACAAAAAAAATAATAAATTATCACAATTAATAAATAAACATTGTTTTTATTCAAATCGAAAAAAATCAAAAGGCAAATAAAGTCCAAAAAATGCATTCAATAATCATTGTTAATCCAATTTTAAATAAGTAAATGTTACATTTAAAACTTTAAAAAACTAAAAGATTAAAAAAGTCCAAAAGATACAATCAATTATTACAATTACCAAATAAATATAATTTTTAAAGTTGAAGAAAAAAAAGGTAAAAAACAAAAATGAACAATAAATTACCATAGTAATAGATAAATATTATTGAAAAAATTAAAAGGTAAAGCTAAATGGTAAAGAAAGGAATACATAATCAATTTAATATATCTCTTTAAAATTGTGAAAATCAAAAGTTAAAAAAAAAGCACAATTAATTATCACAATTAATAAATATATATTATTTTTATTAAAATCAAAAAGTCAAAATGTAAATAAAGCTTAAAAAATACATTCAATGATTACAATTAAGCTAATTTTAAATAGGTGACTATCTTCAATATCATAAAAAGCCAAAAGATAATGAAACCCAAAAGACACTATCAATGATCACAGTTAATAGATAAATATTATTTTTAAAACTGAAAAAATAGAAAAGATAAAGAAAGCCAAAGATAAATAAATAAATAATTAATAAATATTATTTTTCAAATCAAAAAAATTAAAAAAAGTAAAAAAAGCCAAAGATACACAATTCATTAATAAATATTATTTTTAAAATAAAAAAATAAAAAGATAAAGAAAGCCAAGAAAATACAATTAATAGATAAATATTACTTTTAAATTGAAGAAAACAAAAAGGCAAAGAAAGCACAAAAAATCAATTACCACAATTAATTATTAAAATTTATTATATATATTATATAATTAATTTATGATCATGACCGAATATATTTTTTGATAAATTCATTAATTAAAAGGCAGTGCTTTCAAAAATATAAGTAATTTGTTTGTTTCTTAAAATTTTAAAAATTTTATTTTGTGGAACAAGTTCACTTGAATTTTTATACAAAGTTAATTAAAAAAGTTCTAATGTGTGGTAACAAAGTTTTAATTAAAATTTTTATATGTTCTAAATTTATCATCTAATAATTTATAAAATTATAAGAAGAATTATATTGTTTTACAATTATTTTTTATTTTTTAAATTGGATAATCAAATTCAAAAAATTTTATTTGATTCTTTTATTTACAAATAATGATAAATGTTCTTTGTACTATTTATTCTTTCACTTTAAAATTTTTTATTGGATTTAATAAAGTTAAGTCTCATATTTTTTAATTAAAAGTAAAAAATATTTTATCAAATTTTTTAACTAATTATTTAGTAACATGTCTTTTTTTAGCATTAGACCTACAAATTCATTGATGTCATTCACAAGATCAATTTTTATGTATAGGGTAGTGAATTTTTCTTTTGAATAAATTTTAAGATACAGTTATATTAAAACTTAAGAACTTGTTATTCATTTTATGTCTGTGTATTTTTGTTTTTATGCATAAAACATAATTTGATTAAAAGTTTCATAAATAATATTTAGATTAAATCTTAATAGAACAAAACCACTTAAATATAATTAATATAAACCAATTTTAAAGAATTTTAATCCTAACAATATTTTTATAAATGAATTCAAATGTAATATGATTGGTATGGGTGAATTTTCTAGGATTCAACTCTTCAAAAGTAAATCTTTTAAAAAATATAGATGTTAGTGTAATTGTAAATTGTAAGAATATATAATGTATCTTATTACTCAGATTAATAGCATAACGTATGAGCACATGAAATTTTCACTAATATTTTTTGCATTTAATTTTGTGTTTGTATTTATCAATATATATAGTTTGTACAATTTGTAATAGTAACAAGATATCCTCCTATTTTAGATAAATAAAATACATTGTTTATTGAAAAATAAAATTTAAATAGAATAAATCCGTGATACAAATTATCTTTTTCATCTTCAAATAACTAAAAAAGCAATAAAACTAGCATTTATATTCAAATTATTAGGGCAAAGAGAACAATTTAATCAATCTTTACTATTGGGATTCTCATATTTATATTTAAAATTTAAGTATAATATTGGAAAAAAGAAATAAATCTGATATCGATGATATAATATAAAATTATACAATTATCAAAATTTTATAAATTCTAATACTACCTAATTATTAAATTAATTGTACAAAACACAAATGTAAAAAACCTAGTGTGTATGTGTGTATGTATATATATATATATATATATAACTAATTTTTTTCAGCCAATATATATTGACTTAATATTAGATTGAAAGGGAGAATGTTAAAAGTACTTATGAGTATTGATTAGAAGTTAATTAAGATGTTTGATTATAAAAAAATATCACTTAATAATTAATTAGCATTCTGTTTTTTAATCAAATGCAATCAACACTGGTCACAAAATTAAAAGTCTGTTTGACTTGATTAGAGCTTTTGTTAGAAATGATGTTCAAATAGAGATGTTTTAAAAATATTGCATGGTGAAATTACAGATAATGTTTGATAAACTTAAAATATGGGTTGTTGAATGTAAAAAAAAAAAAAAGATAGTATTTATTTTAATAAATGAAAAATAAAAAATTCAATTTTATTAAACTAAATAATAAATTTTTAAGTAAAGAAAGAAATAAAACAAAGAGATCTTGTTTGTTAATTATAAGAAAATTATTTTTTATAATTGAAGTTCAAAATTATCATATCTCATTTTTTTAATTAGTTTTTTTATTTTTAATATACCTTAAAGGTATGCGTCATCCTACTAACCCTATTTATGAAATTTACAAATTCCATTAATAGTGGATTAGATAATTTCTATTAAAAAGTTTATATTTGAAATTTCTATTAAAAAATTTATAATTGATGCACCGACATTGAACCACATGTTATCACATTATTAAAAAAATAATAAATTTGAAAGTTAAAAAGTCTTTAAAAATAAAATTAAAGTCAACTTTTTTTATTTACATTTTAACATTTTTAATTTTTAAAATTTACTCATTAATGAGAAAGTAATATATTGTTCAATGATAATGTATAAAATTTATACACTATCAATATATCAAATATAAACTATATTAATAATAGCTTTAAATGAACATATGATATATTTTTTTTTATAATTTAAAGGAAAAAAAAAACTCAAATAACCCTAATATATAAAAAATTTAGATTCAAGCATTGACTAATCTATCTAAAATGTAAATCTCCTAATAAAGCTAAGGAAGAAAGTAAAAAACATATGCATTCTCCAACAAATCATGTGATATATTGATAAAATATTAAATTTTTAAGTTTAATAATTTTAATAATTCAAATTCAAATTTTAACAATCTTAAATATAAAGGAAAAAAAATTTACATCCTAATAAGAAATATGGAATTGAAGCAACTTGCTTGTTAGGGAATAAAAACACATATAAGTTCAATGAACCCATTGTAAGTATTGGTGTACATCAACTTGATTGGATAGAATCAGATTTACATGGAACCTAACATTTTCACTTTGAATCAGATCGATCAAGTTGAGTTATACAATTACTGTGAACCTTATCATTGATTTTTCTTTCTCAATGATGACTTAGTATGCACCTTCCTATTCTTTTGTGTAAATTTATTACCTTTTGGTTCTTCAAATTGGAACTTCTTTGCAAAACTCCAATTCAAGCAGTCCACCAGCATATTCTTACCACTTTAACACGTTCTAACGCCAAAATAGACAATATTTATTATTCAACATCTTATTTGATATCTATAACTATCTATAACAATTAATAAAAGCAGTCTCCAACTCATATTGATTACACAACTCATCAATGTAAAAAAAAAAAAAAGTGATCTGAAGGATGTTTTGGGAAGGCAAAGCAACAAAACTCTCTCTTGCTTTGTGCGTTGCTTTATATTTCGCTCTACTTGTTATCTGTCTTCACAACACTGCTACTCCTCTATACTCCTCAAAACGGCAAACACAACAGCTTATGAAAGCATAACAAAAAATAAACCAAACCAAACCAAACCAAACCAAAAAGAAAAGCAAAGATTTTTCACTGTCTTCTAAGCTTTGAAGAAGAATAATAATAAATGTATGGGTATTCTACACGAACCAGATAATGAAGGAGAGCCAAGTGTTATCACACTTACTGCCCTGATAAAATTGGTTTAGGCTGTGATTTATGGGGCATCTTGCTTTTTTTTTTTTTGGTCTTAGCATTGTCATAGGAGGTAAACCCAAATTTTCTTTTTTTGTTCCTTTTTTAAAAGATTGCTTGTTTTTGTTTAGCAATTAAAATAAAGTTGGAATTTTTATATTTCAAGTTCTCATCTTTTGAATATTTGGAAGCTAACCCAATTTTGATGCATTTTTTCCATCTTCATTTGAGCATTTATGTTAATTTCGTGAAAAAAGCTATGAAAAATTTGACCTTTTAGGCCTATTAGGAGCAAAAATAGTTTTATTTATCGTCGTTGGTTAAATGAAACAAATGATGGGAATTTGAAAAGCTATTAGAAGCTTGATAATTTAACTGGATTTTACTAACATACTTTGATAATTTTAAAAATTTTTTTCTTTGTGTTGTGAAGATGTATCTACAGATGAGAAATGGTGCTGAATAGTATTTTGGGTGGTTTGTAAGCCAACAACAAGATGGGATTGTTGAAGAAAAGACCAATTGAGGCTTGCCCATCTTCCTCTTAAGCTTCTAGGATTTCTTATTACCATTCTTAATTGTAGCCTCCTAAGCCTCCTGTTTCTCCTCAACCTTTATTGTTATGACAAAAAAGGTCCTTTACATGGTAAATTTCTTCTTTTTCTTTTTCTTTTGAGAAAATCCTCGTGATGAGTAAAAATAAACTGCTAATTAAAAACTGTTCATACACTGTTTATTAGGCTTTTACTTTTTTGCCCTTTGTAATCTTTTGAATGATTATGTTATATAGATTTCTTAAGCTTTTAGATTTAATAAAAGAATTGTTTATGGTGGATTAAACTGAAGCTTGTGGACAAAGCTTCTTGATTTTTATTTATGATTTCATTTCATTGTTGAAAAAATGAAAATAGAACTTGGAAGCTTTTCAAACAGATGTTTGTTAAATAAAAAGAAAGAGAGGGGAAAAAGAAAAGGACGATAAAAAAGAAGGGAAAGCGATAGAAGATAGAGACTCACTAATCGACGTTGACGGAAGCTGAAATCGACACTGAAGAACCAAATGAAGAAGCAAGGAGAGATGGATAATATGGGATTTTTCATTCAAACAAAAATAGTAATATGCAATATAAATAGTTTCGAATGGGTGGGTCTTTGATTCAAACAAAGATTCAAACAAAAACATTAATATGCAATATGAATAGATTTGACAATTTTAAATACGATACGATAATACGATATGAAAATAATACGAAAAAAATTATATATATGTTTTTAAAAAATGTGTTTTATATTTATTCACGTCGATACAAATTTTGATATGACACAATTCGTATCTTATATGTGTTGACACATCTAAACACGTGACATGGCATGAATAATATATTTAATTTAATCTTTAACATATTTAATATATTTAATACATTTAACATATATTTTATATTTATTTTAATTTAATATAAACATATAAAAAATATTTTAAATTTTAGTCTTTTAATTATGATATTTAATTAACAATTTATATCATATAAAAATGATTTTAAACATTTAATTATGATACTCATTTAATAATTATTATAAATTTATTTTTTTATATTAATAATATAAATACAATATTAATATTAATATTAATATTCATCCTATACATTATTATTTTATTCTTTAATCTTTAATAGTTTATTATTTTAAATTTGATACTAAAAATTAATATAGTTATGTAGTATATATTAAAATTTAAATATATATATTGAATACATATTAAATGGGTGTTAAATTTTTTTTATTTTTTTAATATGTAAGCACTTTTTTATACTATTAATATGCAAAGTTTATGAAATTGTAAATGATGGATAGTTTATAATTATTTATTATTTTAGTCAGTTCTTTTATATATTTATATTAGTCGTGTCTATTCATGTCTATTCGTGTATATCCTTATTATGCTTATTTATTCGTATCGTATTTAAATGGATTAATTGTGTACGTGTTAATCATGTCATGTCATGTATAACATGTATAATAAACATGTTGTGTTTATGTTTAAAATTTAAACATATTTTATAATTTGTATCGTATTCGTATTTTAATAATTTGCATCATTACACGTGTCAAACACGATATAAGACACGACACAAAAACACGAATTGTTAGTCTAAATATGAATAGTGGGTCTTTGATGTTCATTTCAATGAAGATCAAATCTCTTATGTATGTGTTTTGTCCCCTCATATTTGTTTCTTGATTTTGTTTTCTTCATCATAAGAAAAAATGCTATCAAATATGGCATAGTGGAAATCTTGGATGAATAAGCTTGTGCTAAGATATTGTGTAAACAGCTATGTTGATTTTCATATGTTTTCTTGAGGTGTTGATCTTTATCACTACTACTATCGTATGAATTATGGGCATAATTATCTCAATAGACAAAGTTCTCCTTATTTATTATAAAGCCTAGTGGTGTCGTAGTCTTTATTTGGAGAAATATGCTTTGCTAAAAAGAAAACACGGAGGTGCTTCAAATTTACTATCTAAATATCATTAATTTATATATTCTTTGTTTTATTAGTTTCAAATTCTTTAGATAATGTTTATTGATTGGACAATTTAAACAAGGCAGACTAAAATTTTCCAAGTTATTTGTTGAACAACTGGGTAATACATTGATAGCCACAAAGCTCCACTCTTTAGAAATCATGCTGTTAAACTAACTCTGTCATCGTGTAACTATTGAGATTAACTCCAAATTGACCTACATTATTGTGTATAAATTTTATAAATGATAAGAGAATAGTGAATTTATGGATATTAACTTAATGTGCTACCTGATGATGATTTTAATGGGTAGTTGATCTTAGTTAGAATTTAGCAATAATAAATTATTGCTGAGAATGTGGTTGTCTTTGCTGGATACAATGTGATTTAAAATAATTAGGTATATTGTTCAACAACAATTTATAGGAAATATGCTCTTGTTACAAAATGGGGAATCTATTCCCATATGCATCATTTCTCCTTTTTCCTTACTTTGAAGTTGTTGTCTATTATTATTATTATTAATAAGCTCAAACCAAGAGACTTATCTTCTTCCAATCCTTAACAAATAGTTGCCTGTTGTTGCTGCACATGCTTAGATAAAGTTTGAAAAGTTGGATTCAATATTTGTATAAATTTTTTGGTATGACTTACCCTCCTTTTGTTCTTTTTAGACTTTTTTATTAGCTAAATAGTTGATTATGTTAAAGTATACAAATTATATGTATATTTGAAAATATATTAAACCATCCAAATAACATGGAAGGTTATATCAAAAAGAAAAAGTTTGGCAAGAATAAATAAAAGTTAAATTTTACAAATTATATAAACATATGTTAAACTAATATGATGAAATAGAACAATGTAGTAATGTCAAAAATATAATTGTTGATGCCATATATAAAGAGAGGTTAGATACATCATGATTATGATGTACTGGTATTTCTTCTAGGTGTAAATCAGCTTCATGTCAATAGACTTACAAGGCTAAATATACTGAGGTCAAATAGAGTAAGGCAACAAAGAAAATCTATTGGATCAAAGATACTTGATGCTATTAGAAACTTTATAGATAATCCAATTGAGTCTAAGAGTAAAGGAGGTCTAAAAGCAAGGATTTATAATATGCTTTAACTCTTCCTAATAGAATTGTGAAACTTTAAAATTTCTTTCTCATGCTTTTAATTTTTAGTTTGGAGAAGATATGTACTCCTTTTGGTTTTATTTTTTTGTTGACTAAAACTGATAGGTAATTACAATTAAAATCTGATTGTGGTTTTTAATATGTACTAGAATAAGGTATGCTTATGATGAAGAATGTAATGCTTGGTCAATTGTGCTATAGGCAAATTCTCATAGTAGTTTAATTATTAAATAATTTGTTTCATTTAAACTTTATAATACAAAAAATAAGAGAAAGAATCATGTTTGATGGAAAATGCATGTTGCAATAATCTGATGGGTGTCTTTCAAGGACTAAATTTAATTGCATGTATTTTATCTTTACAAATTATTCAAGGAAGTCGCATTTATTGTTGTTTATGCTGAGCTCGGACTTGAGGGCAATCTTATAAATACAAAAGAGAGGAAAGGTTAGAGACAAAGGTAGAAGGTGTTCTTTACATTTGCACTTTGAGGCGTAAGTCAAAAAAGGTCAGGCTGAAAAAGAGGTGAGAAAGTAAGAAGGAGAGAAAGGTATATGTTAGATAAACTTGGCTTCATGGTGCCTGAGTCTCCATACTTATAGGTAAGCTAAGAGGTACAAAAAAAAGATAACTAGATAAGGCCGAGCTGAGGTGGCACTGAAGGTGTCAAACCGATCTGATATGTCAGGTTGGCACAAATGACCAAGCTACTCCTAGTTATCTACTAAAGAATGACAGAGAGGGAAAAAATCACTATGTCCTTTTGACCATTATATGCCCTTTACAATTGTCATACCATTAATATTAATTTTTAGAATAATTTTATTTTGCCACTTACAAAATATTAAGTAAACAAATCTTAACATTGATGAGTTGTTGAAATAAAGTGTTATTACAAAGGTATATAATTCTTCACTTTTGATCTCATTATAACATAAAATGATTTATATTTTGCCTTTTCTTTATTTATAGACCACTCTTAATTATTTACAATTGTGGATATTTCCTACACATTCTTTTCTATGATTTCATTTTTAGTATGTTAAAAAGTTATTTAAAGAAAAAGTATTATTTAATTAGAATTAAGTTTGTATAATGAAATCAATATCTTTTATTCATTATCTGTTAAAAAAATAAATATTATTTGATCAAATTAATATAACACATAACTTCAAACCATGCTATATAATGCAGACAGCTCTATCTAGTATATGTAAAATTAACTTACCATGAAAATAATAATTTTGCCCCTTTAATTTTTGACTAATTGCTTGACATGTGTTTAAAAGACAACAATGCCCTCTTATGTAAATAACAAAAATACCTTTCATTTAAATAATAAATTACTATAATGCCTTTTTTTTTCTTAAATGAGAAAAATACCTTCTTTATTTAAATATCAAATCACATAATGCCTCTTATGTCTTAAATGACAAAAATACCCTTCTTCTAAATATCAAATTCTTATAATATCCTTATATCATAATTACGAAAATACCTCTCATACTTTATTAGGCTAAAATTATTATAATATCCCTTTTACTATAATTACAAAAATATCTATACTATCATGATTGATCAAAATTATTATAATATCCTTTTATTATAATTACAACAATACCTTCCTACCAAAATTAATCGAAATAACTATAATGTCCTTTACCATAATTATGAAAATATCATTATAATTCCTTTATAAGAAATTAACTTGTATCATTTTAGTTGAAAATCCATAACTATATAACGAAAGTAAACCCCTTGGAAATGACAATTACGCCTTTCCCATTATTTGCCTATTAGTTGACATTTATACAAATTTACTATAATGTCACTCTTTTCATAATCAACCAAAATTATTATAAAGCCCTCTTATAATAATTATTGAAATGGCCTTACTATCATAATGACATAAATGCCCTTCTATCATGGTTGGTCAAAATTATTATAATAACTTTCATACCCTAAATATGAAAATATTTAATTTGCCAAAATTATTTTGATACCCTTATTAATTATGTATCTATAACTATAATTAAAAGTAAGCCCCACCAAAATTACATTAATACCCTTTTATTGTTTTATAATTCGGTGAAATATGGCATTTTATGTCATCCTTACCAAAATTACAAAAATGTATTTCTCTATCTATTTTATTATATTATGTAAATTACTATAATACCTATATTTTCATAAATAGCTAAAATTATTATACTGCCACTCTTGTCATAATTACGAAAATATCTCTCTTACTATAAATGATCAAAATTACTATAATGCCTCAACTATTATAATTATGAAAATACCCCTAATACTAAATTGATCAAAATTATTATAATACCCTTTGAACATAATTAGAAAAATACTTTTTTAATTGCTTCATGATTACATATTAAATTTAAAATCAATATAATAATAACTATAATTAAAAGTAAATCCCCCACCAAAACTACATTAATACCATTTTGATTGTTTCATAATTCGTTGACACATGGCATTTTATGTCATCCTTACCAAAATTACAAAAATGCCATTTTATAACTATTTAATTACATCATTTAAGTTACTATGATGCTTTTCTTCTATTAATAGCCAAATTACTATACTACCACTCTTGTCATAATTACAAAAATACCCTTTTCTAACATAATATGTCATAAATCTATAATATCCTTCCTACCATAATTACGAAAATATCCTTAATACTATAATTGGTCAAAATAACTATAATACATTTTACTATAATTACAAAAATGCCATTTTAATTGTTTCATAATTACATATTAAATTTTAACATCTATACAATAATATGAAAGTAATTCTCTTAGAAATGACCATAACACCCTTCTAATTACTTGATAATTGAATGACTCATGTCCAAATTAACTGTAATGCCCTTCCTTCTATAATAAACTAAAATTGCTATAATGTTACTCTTACTATAGTTACTGAAATACCTCTCGTATCATAATTGGTCAAAGTTATTGTAATATCCCTCCATCCATAATTATGAAAATATCTTCCTACTATTATTGGCTAAAATTACTATAATATCCCTCCTACTATAGTAAAATTATTAGTTTTTTCCTTTAAAAAATTAAGTTGAATGGGTGGTGATATTAGTGGCCTTTGATTTCATGGGTAAATGGGTTTGAATTTGATAATTGATTGATATTGGTAATGGGTAAATATTGTATATAGGTTGGATTGTCATGCATGCATTATTGGATTTGGATTTAATCTATACAATTTTTTAAAGTAGTCTTCCTTATTTAAAATTTGAAGGTAACACATGTCCAATTGTAATTGAGTAACACTATTGGAGCATTAATTTTTTTTTACTTTTTAAAAGATTATATTTTCCAAAAATAAAAGTAAAAAACCAACAAAATACTCAAAATATTTAATATTTAATTTATTATTAAATTAAAAATTAAAAAAATTTATATTTCATCAAAATAAAAAAATTTGCATTCCAAAAGTAACCGAATAATTTTTCTAGTTTAATTTATTTGTAAGCTATGTCATTGTGGTTTTCTCTTCCCACACAATATCAATTATTCTTTACGTTTCAAAATAATTATAGTTTATCAATTTTTTGGTCAAAGAAACTTAGCTTTAACTTTATTTTTATAAAATATTATATTAGATTAAAATTTTTAAAAAATAAGATTTGAAATTTTTGAAATTCAAAATTTATGAATCTTATTTTTAAAATTTTTAAATTTTATAAAAAATAATGATTAAATTGAGTTAATATAACAAAACAAATCAATAAATAAAAATAATTTTGGGACAGAAAAAATAATAAATATCAAATAAATTAGTAGTGCTCCAATAATAATTTCTTTTTTTTTTTTTGGATAGTCGTGATTTTATTTATCCAAACTAGCAGAATTCTGCTATAATAGAACTAATCTTCATCATATACAATAATTTGTCAACCTATTTTTACTCTTTAGGGCTCGTTTGGAAGTCATCGCTTTCGTTTCCTAGGGCTCTTTATAAGTCACAGAGGGGGTGGTATGGCACAATTTGGGTCACGTTATGGTCTCAATTGTGTTGGCCACCTGTTTGGCTTTTTTTCAATGTAACATGCTGGGAGTATTTCACTAGCTACGTATTGATTGGTGATTAGAGGGGAAATCTTTCATTACGTTGGTTAAGGTTTTTTTTTTTTTTTTTTAGTTTTACTTTAAAGAGTGTTTGGTTTGGAGGAATTTAAGATTTACTTTCAAAATCTTGTTTGTTTGTGAGTATGTAATTCCCATGTTTGATTTGGGGTATCTAATTCTTGAGGTAATCTTAGATTTCTAACAGCATCCAAAACTCTAAAAATCAAGAACCCACATTTCTCTATAGTTTTTTTAGATTTTGAAAGAAAAATTACTTTTGTCCCACATTTGACTTGAATAAAAAATATTTTTTTTTATTTATCTTTTTGAAAATCAACATATAGTAATGCTTTTTTTTTTTTTTTTTTTACAAATGTCAAATATTGTGTTTGTTTCCAACAAATGGAGTAATTGTGATTACTTTTGGCTGAAAATTTTCCTAATTGAGTAGTAAATTTTTTTCGTAATTGAATAGTATTAATTACTGCATTTATTTTAATAGAAATGTAGTATTTGACATCTACTTAATTTTTTTTTTTTCATTTTCACGCAGGAATACTGCTATGTATGCTTTATAATGCAGTAATTGTTGTTATTTATTGCGTTTATTCTAACAGAAATGTAATATTTGATAATTTTTAAAATTTGTCATTTTTGCCACACGGATACTACGTTTGGCTACTTTGAAATGTAGTAATTGTGCTTATTTACTACATTTTCATTGAAGAAAACTCTGCATTTGACAACTAGTATGTTTTTCATTTTTCACTAGAATACTACAATATGAGGCTTAAACACAGTATCAGGGATATTTACTACCTTTATTTGAATAGAAACGTAGTATCAGGGACTATTTACTGTGTTTCTTTGAACAAAAACACAGTATTTGAAAACTTATAATAAATTTAATTTTTTCCTTTTGAAAATTGAATTTTGAACATTATAACCATTTTTATGTCTAATCAAATAATAGCCCAATTTTTAATAATAATTACGACGTTTATGACATAAGAAACTCCATATTTGGAGTCTTTAACTTTGTTGAATAACAAAGATCACTTTCTTTTTTTTTTTTAAGACAACATCATAGATCTCTAAGCAAGATTTCTCTGTTTCAGTTAGCATCAACTACAACCTTCATGATTGCTATTTATCTTGTTCATTTTATCTTTTATTTATCAATAAACGATGTGTCTACTATTTGTAACATCGTTATCTATTTTGCATAATATGTTTGATTTAAATGTTGTTCTTATGTTGTTTGTTTAGATCTCGTTTAGATTTTGATTGAAAAGATATAGATTTATCATATATATTCTTGATTTTGGTTTTAGTATTTGATCCACAAATGTATTGTTGTTGGTTTTTTTTTTTTTTTTTGTTAGATGTATCTTAGATTCTATCTATGAAGTGCACATATTTGCTTTGCACACATATTTTTAACATTAACTAAAATATTTCTCCTAAATGGTTATGGCTCATTTATTACTAGGAATGAAGATGTAATTGGTAACAGTGCTTATTTTGCACTTGAACCAGATAGAGACTATGTTACACTTGTTTCTTATTGTTGTTTTAACATTACTTGCAATGAAATTTAGAAAAAGACGTAAACTATTTTATGTTGATAGCATATATGTATTGCTTTATTTTATAATGCAGTAATTGATTATTGTAATTGTTTTAAAACAATCAATTATTGTGTTATTTTGTTTTATAACATAGTAATTGATCATTGTAATTTTTTTAAAACAACTAATTACTACATTTCTTTGTTTTATAGTGTAAAATTGATAATTGTCATTGTTTTAAAACAATCAATTACTGTGTTGCTTTGTTTTAACATGTAGTAATTGGTAATTTTAAATTTTTACAACAATCAATTATTACGTTACTTTGTTTTATAATGCAGTAATTGATCATTGTAATTGTTTTAAAACAGTTACTTTGTTTTATAATGCAGTAATTGATCATTGTAATTGTTTTAAAACAATTAATTACTACGTCGCTTTATTTTAAAACTTAATAATTGATAATTGTAAATTTTACAAACAATCAATTACTGCATTACTTTGTTTTAGAATGTAGTAATTGATCATTGTAATTTTTTCAAACAATCAAGTATTGTGTTACTTTGTTTTATAATGCAATAATTGATCATTGTAATTATTTTAAAATAATCAGTTACTGCATTGCTTTGTTTTATAACACAGTAATTGATCATTGTAATTGTTTAAAAATAACCAATTATTGCATTACTTTGTTTTATAGTGCAGTAATTGATAATTGTAATTTTAATAAAATAATCAATTATTGCATTACTTTGTTTTATAACGCTGTAATTGATCATTGTAAATTTTTTTAGACAATTAATTACTGCATTGATTTGATTTATAATATAGTAATTGATCATTATACTTGCTTTAAAATAATCAATTACTGCATTGCTTTATTTTATGATGCAATAATTAATAAAGTAATTTTAATCAAATGATCAATTATTGTGTTACTTTGTTTTATAATATAATAATTGATCATTATAATTTTTATAAAAACAATCAATTACTATGTTGCAATTCTTTTCAACGCAGTAATTATTCATTATTTCATGTGTTTTTTGGATGAACTAAAATTAGTAATTTTATACAAAATTTTTTAATTGGCCACTCAAATAATACATTTACATGATTTGAAACTGCATTATTTGTTGATTATTTTATTAAAAAATTATTGTATTTGTTATGTAGTAGTGAAGGACATTATAATAAAAATACAAAATTAAGTAATCTAACTTTCCCCCCAACCAAACACAAGAATATAACAATCCCATGCCATCAAGAATCACCTTTTGCTAGGAATATAAACTTTCTCGAGGATCACACTTTCTCTAAGATTTTGTGAACCAAATGCCCTCTTAGAGTAGTTGATTGCCTTTATAAGGAAGTCGACTACTTTGTTATTTTTTCTTTTTTTATTTAATAAATTATAAAATTATTTTTTAATTAAATGTAATAAATAAATTTTTATTATATAATAAATTAATAAATATAATTTGTTATTATATTAAGAATTAAAAAATATTATTATTATTTAAGAATTTAAAATTTCTATTATATACAAACTTTCATTTAATTTCCTTAATAGTCATTTCTCTTCTCACTTAAATTCACATCATCGCTATCATTGTGGCACTGCATTTGCATCCAAATGTATATCCCCATCATTGATTTCAATCTTACAGCTATAATAATCAATCTCACCTCATTTGTTTTCAATCTTATCGAAACTAATTTTATCGTTCATCCAAATTGACCATTAATTTTTGGCAATCAACATGCATGGATTTCATTGTATTTTACACAAAAAAATATGAATAAAATTTTCACAAATTTATTTCTCAATCAATATTTAAGGGTGTATATGAACAAAGCTTTTGATGAACCATTCATAAACATGTTTTTTTTTATATTCATTTATTAAACTTAATAATCAATTTTGGACAACATTTTTATATTTGTTTATTAAATGAACCAAACACAAACATAGGTCTATTTAAGGTTCCTTCAGAATTCATTCGTTTAAGGTTTGTTTATTATTAATTTTATAATTTTATATTTATTTGTTTAAATTTATTTGGTTATGATTTGTTTATTGTTCATAAACATATTTATTTATTGTTCATGAGCATATTTGTTTATTATATGTTTAATATTGATGAATAAGTTCGTTTAACTTAAATGAGTCAAACACAAACCGAATGTAATCATCCAACCAATTAAACAAACCAAACTTAAACGTAATGAATAATTTTCTTATCAAATATGAATAAGATATGAACAATTTTAAAAATAAATAAACAAATTATAGATATACATTTGTTAGTTCACGTTTGGTTTGTTTACACCCCGACCAATATTGTTGGAAGAAAAGAGTTTAATTTTTTTTTCTTCCATTAAAAGTAAGAGAAATTATTAACTAAACTGACAATAAAATTTTTAGACTTCACTAATAAAATTTGTAGGAGACACATATCTTTTAGAATATATTAAAAGAATTAGAAATACAAAAGATGTATTAATTTTTTAATTCCGCTACGAAACTAAAAAAATTTCACGGTGGATTAAATAATTTCTTTGTACGCCAAACAGTTTTACAATTTTGTTTAATAAGTACAAGAGTCCACCTTAAGATTCCTAATGAATTTGCCCCTTCGTTGAATTCGGCAAGCTTGGAAGGGTGGAGAAAAGTTTTTATTGATCGAATATGGGGCTCAACCCAAATGATTCACCCACCTTCTTTAAGAGGTGGCTTTTAGTAAGGCTAGCGCTTTATCTCCCGCACTTGTGCTTGTTCAATTTCCCTTAGGCTTTGGCTTCTTATGTACCAAAATATTTTAATGCTCAAATCTCAGTATTTACAATATTTTTTTTATTAACAAGTTATACTTTTTTTTGTTATAAAAAAAGTTTTAATGCTTACCAGAGACTATTATATTATTATGGATACAAAAATTACCTTTTTTGAATGTATGTGCAAAAAAAAAAAAAAAAGGGCTCCAAATCCTTTTCTATAACAATTTAGAACTTTCAAATTATTAGCATCAAATGGATATAGTTTAGAAGAAATTTTCTATGTAAAAAATATATGTTAAAGAAAAAGGAGATCGGATGATATTTTTCTATTGACCCAAGAAAGCCATTATGTTACTACGCATGTTAATTGTTAATGTTATCCACAGTTCCATTAAGCCACCATCTTTGACAATTATTGCGTCTCCGACTTATTCTTCATGGGTTACAATCTATTTGAAATTGGGCCTGAGTAACTACAGTTTGTCTAGGCTTATCCATAACATCTTTACCTAATTTCTCCAAATAAATTACACAATTACTCACTACACTTTAACCACTTTCCCAATTAGATCATTAAACTTTAATTTATCTCATTTAAATTATTAAAATTTGTTAAATATTTCAAATCTAGTCACCCTAACATTTTTCATCCAATCAATTGATTGAAAATGATATAATTGCCACATAAGCTGCTGTGTTAACATCCACGTAGGCTTTTGATCCGCATCATATTTTCTTCATCTTCCATAAGCTTCTTCTTCTCCTTGTTTCTGCGTTTTCTCCTTGTTTTGACATTACCTATCTATCTTTTTTTTACAATAGCTTTCTTTCACCATTACTTATTTAGCATTGCCAATTGCCAACTCTTACATTAAATTGGCTTTCCAAAAATTTTCTCTAAAAGAATCCATTTTTAATTTACAAAAGTAAAGAAGCAAATTTTTTTAATAAAATTTTCTCATTTCCACTTTGTGTTTTTCAATCTTACTGAATTCTGCGATTAATTTTCTAGAAAAAGAGATCTAATATAATTATGAATGTAGGCTCCTCATGTTTCAGTTCCTCTGTCTTCTTCTACCAAATGTTTATCTTTTTCTTTCTTTCTTTTTGTTTTAGTCTTAAAAAAATGCAAAAATTGAACATTTATTACAGAAAGAGAGTTTAGACTTAAATAGAGAAGAAGCTTTGAATATTTCAGAGGCAAAAAGTTATTGAAAATATTAACTCTGTATTTAAAGTTTTGGTTTTCTTGGTTTATAATGGTAGCTTTAATTTTTTAGCCCCATTTATGTTCACTTTTACAAGTTTCTACAGCTCCATTAACATTTCCCTGTAGATCAATCTCTTAATGATGGTTGAATAAGGATATGTACTTTGGACCTCTAACCTGCAATTTTGAAGCGAATGTTCGAGAAGTAGTATCAGAGGGATTTGCCTCTGCAATATGTTTGCCATGATAGTAATTTTTGATGCCATTATGGTTCTCTACAACTTCAAGCATAGGAGCATTCTCTTTAGTTAACCAATCAAACTATTGAACACCTTTCACTTTAACTATGCAAAAGATACAGGTTTAGTGCAAACTAGGAATGCATACCCGTATAAATTTTCTTGTTTGTAATGACATGGAGACAATCCTTTTAGGTTCTAGTGATGACTAGGCAGCAGAAGTAACAACTACCGATGCAACCTATCTGTTGACAATGGTAAGAGTTGCTAGAAAGCACAGGGAGGAGCTTGGGAGAAGGCAGTTATGGGTGGATTAATAACTAATCTGAGATGAAGAAGAAGTTGATAGGAGATGAAGGAAATATGACGTGGATTAATAAATTATGTAGGTGTTGACATGGCAGCTTACATGGCAACTACATCATTTTCTATTAATTGATTGAGTAAAAAATATTAGGTGACTAGATATGAAATATTTAACAAATTTTAGTGATTTAAATGAAACAAATTGAAATTTAGTGATCTTATTTGAAAAGTGGGTAAAGTTTAGTAGGTAATTATGTAATTTATTCTAATTTCTCTTATTGGGCCAACCAAAGAAATTTTTTGGCAAGTTCACTTGCTCATTTCATCTCTCTATATCCTTATAATGTAATGATTTAATCGTCAAAAAATGGTGTCTCAATACAAACTCCAAGTACCGTGGATAATTGTGATTGCCTGTCTTTTAGGTTCCTCGGCTGATCACCACTGTAGATAATCGTCACAGATTTTGAACTCAACAAGATTAAATTAAACAAGGATAAAGCTCTCAAGCATTGGCCTTGCAAAATTTTTTACATACATGTGCGAGCATGAATCTTCAGCCAAAGGGGTCCTTTCCACTACTGAAAATCAACGAAGATCTCCATTGATTTTCTAGACAGTAATGACTTGGCCAAATATTAAGGGATCAGCTAGCCACTCTTGCATGAAGAAAGCTTGACTTATGTATAAGCACAAAAGGAGGAGACAGCTGGAAGCATCTTCTGTTATGATCCTTGTCTACATGTTGTATACAGTTTCTCCAATTTTTGGCACACAATATGCTGCCAATTAAGTTGCTGATCTGACCATATTTTGCAAAGGCATTGGCACTATCACAATTTAGGAAGAAGAGAGCCGCACCAAAAAAGGAACCCAGGTGGGACGCTGCTGCCTGCTGTCACGGGTTGAGCCATTTGCTGCTGCAATAAGCTACTATGAATTGTTGCTAACCTGGCCACCTACTCGGAACAAGATCGGAAGGCTAGCGGCTGAAGATTGCTGCACATTCCTTGCATAAAGAGCGGTTATTACCTCCCCAATTCTTGCCGAAAGTAACGCCCCAGCTGGCTGAAAATGCTGTCCTCATCGGGTTGGCCCATTTGGACAACCAAAGCCTTCCCATTTGATGAGCGTATGCAGAAGCTGACATGTCTCCTAGTTGGCTTCATGATACAAGCTTATTGGCCACCTTCATGAGCTGGAAAGAAGTGCAAAACTTAAACAACACAGCAGCTATGCAAGTCACGGATTTGGCAAGCAGAAAGCTATCCACTTGAGCTGAAAATGAAGGGGCTGACATGGCATTTTAGAGCCATTTGATTGGCCACCAAAAACTTAGGAGGGGCCTTAAATAGGACATTATACAACAGCATGGGGGGGGGGGGGGGGAGTGCCACATTCATTTTCATTATCTTCAAGTGACGCCACCTGCTGTTCTGCGCTTCCTAGAGCAGCAACGGTGAAAGGCAGTCTTTGAACTCCTCCACCTTGAGTATTCTTTATTTTTTTTTCTTCTCCTTTTACCTTTCCTTGACTTCCTTGCCATCTTTCTTGAGCTGTGATATTAGATAGAAAATACTATGAATTTGAGTAAATTTCGCTGCAATTTTTCAGGATTGATTTCCAGTTTTGCTTAAAGCTTCTTTGTTGCTATTTTAAGCTGCCATTTTCATTGATTTTAAGTTTTTATCATTAAGTTCATTGTGCTATGAATACGGTAGAATTTAGGGATGATTTTTGGAGTCTTTTAAGTTAACAATTTCCTTTATTTTCTTTAAAAGGTAGTAAAGAGTTTTGTTAAGCGTCCACTTTAAAATTAATTGAAAAAAATTTATTACATGATAGATTTAAGAAGAGTAACAAAAAGAAATTTTGACTTTTATAACATATTAAATATCCAACTTAAAACTAATTGATAATAAACAAAGGAGTTCAACTTAAATATAATACTATAAAAAATAAGATATTTATTAGCTATTGAATAGCACCACACTAACAAATTTGAGAGGAAGTAGCGGCTGTAAGAGGGCATTTTTTTCTCTTCATTTCTTTCTAGGTTGTGTTGGTGCGGCTGCCTTAAGCTATTTTCATTCATGTTTGTACGGTTTTTTTTGGGGGGGGGGGGGAGCTAGAAGCTTAGAATAATATTCTAGTTATATGGATTTATTTCACTTGAATAGCATATTTCAGTTCCAATTTCTTCATTAATTTATTGCCATTATTTCTCATCTCTTTACTTTTTTTTCCCCTAAGGTTTAGACAACATTGTTTTGTCTTTTCATCGAGCGTCATTGAGCTTCAAAATTTTATTTTTTTTGGTAGCACAAATCCGGTCTAATCAGCTAGGAAAATGACGCTGGGATAAGGATAGAGGGAAGATGCCTTAAAGCGAGATATCATCTTAGTGGCTACTTCCCTCTTGAATCTTGTATTTTCTATTTCATTTTTAATTTATTTTAAAATGTATATACCTACTTCCTTTTATTGCATTTCTATTTATTTAATATTCTAGCATTTTATTTTGTGTTATGTAGTTACTTGAAATTTTAATTTTTTTATTATTTAAGTTTCTAACCTCATTAATTTTCAGGCACTTTTTAAAATTTTATGCTCTTTTAAAGTTCATGCAATTTAATTTCATGTTATTTAATTTCATGCTCTCATTTACTTCAGTTTTCTTTACAATTTACTTTACATGCATTTTATATTTTCAAGCAATTTAAATTTTATGCATTTTTAAGTTCATGTTATTTAATTTACTTGCCATTTAATTTTCATGTTATTTAATTTTCATACTTCTTTATTTTTATACACTTTATATTTTTGTAATTTAATTTCACGCAATTTAAATTTAATGTTCATTTAAAATTTCAAGCACCATTTAATTTTTACTATATTTAAACATACATAAGATGTCAATTTTAGTAGTTAGATCAAAATACCACCGCAGTCCTTATGAGACAATGTTTGAGAGTTAATTCTTCCACTTTATTACTTGTGCGGCCTATGTGCTTGTAATGTGCATATCATCCATATCTACAAATTATCTCTCTTTTTATAAACTATTAAACCACGGATCATGTCACATTTCCATATGAAGCAGCTTCTATTCATTTTGTGAAGTAATCTATCATCACAAAAATGAATTTATGCCCATTTGAAGTCGTCAAGGTGATAGGACCAATAACATTCATGCCCCATGTGGAGAACATCCATGGTGGTGCCAAGACATGTAATGAAGTAGGTGGAGTGTTGATTTTATCAGCATAGATTTGACACTTGTGACATCTTTGACCATATTCAGTGCAATCACTTTTCATTGTCAACTAGTACTATTAAGCTCTCATGCTTTGTCTTGCCATCATATGCCCATTTACACCTGTCCTACATGTTTCATCATGCACCTTTTTAAGAATTTTCTTTGCTTCAATTGCATCCACACATTTCAATTGCACCTGAACTCGACCTCTTTCATAAAGAACATCTTTATCCCAGAAGATACCCATAACTAAACTCTTGATAGCTCTTTTATCATTCTCTGTTACTTGGTTTGGATATTGTTGATCTTAACATATTGTAAGATATCGTAATACCATGGTCTCTCATCATTTTTCTCTTCCACATTAGAAGAATGTGCTAGTATATCTTAACATCTAATTTCATGGGTTGAATCTCAGTATTGTCATTAATCCTAATCATTATGGCCAAAGTAGCTAAGGCATCAATAATCTAATTCACTTTACAAGGTAAATGCTTAAATTGGATTATTTTGAATTGCTTGATCAACTCTGAGATATTCTTATGATATCAAATCTCTTGTATCCCATTCTCCTTTCAATTGATAGATGATCAAAGCTGAATCCCCATACACCTTTAATACTTTAATCTTCCTATCTATGGCGGCTTGTAAACCAATAACACACACCTCATACTTAGCCATATTATTAGTGTTATTGAAGTTCAATCTCGTTCTAATAGGGTAATAATGTTTCTCAAGAGATATTAGAATTGCCTCAATTCTATGCCCTAGGGTATTAGCAACTCCATCAAAGTACACTTTCCAAGATTTCTCACAATACTCTTTCTCATCAAGTTGGGATACAACCATTAAATCTTCATCAAGAAAGTCAAGCTTCATTAGCTCATAGTTTTCAGCAAGATGATTTGAGAGGAATTTAGCTATGGTGCTTTCTTTGATGGCTTTTTCACTTACATATATGATGTCATATTCTAAGAACATGCCACTTTGCAATCCTTATAGATGAGGAAGGCTTAATTTGGTCTAGTTTTGTTATAAGCCAAATGTTGTGGTAGAGCATATACTGTTTGAGTCTTTGGGCTATTCAAGTTAATGCATAACACATCTTTTTTAATGAATAATACTTAGACTCGTATTCTGTGAATTTCTTACTCAAATTGTAAACGGCTTGCTCTTTTTTGTTGATTTCATCTTGCTACCTTAACATACATCCCATTGACTTGTTACATAGTAACAAATATAAAATTAATGGTCTCTCTAGAATAGTCAACACCAACACTGAAGAATTTGACAAGTATTGCTTGACTTTATCAAAAGTTTGTTGGCATTCTTCATTCCACTCACCAAGATTATTTTTATAAAGAAGCTTAAAGATGGGATCACATTTAAAGGTAGGGTGGGAGATGAAATGGGATATGTAATTCAATTTGCCCAATAAACCTTGAGCTTCTTTTGGCGTACTCAAAGGAGACAAGTTTTGGATAGCATGTATCTTGTCTTGATCAACTTCAATCTTTCTTTCACTAACTACAAAACCTAGCAAGTTTTTTTACTTAGCTCCAAATGTACATTTGGATGGATTTAGTTTGAGAAAGAACTTTCTCAACCTCTCAAATAATTTTTTGAAGTTGGCAACATGATCCCTTTCTTCTCAAGATTTCGTAATCATATCATCCACATACACTTCAATCTCTTTATGCATCATGTCATGAAAGAGTGTCACCTGTTTGCATTAAAATTTTAACATTTTCATGATCATTTTTAGTACAATTTAAATCATATTTTGGCTTGTTCCTTAAAATTTTTTGACAAAATTACTCCTAAATGCACATTTATCTCATGTGTAGGTACAAATAATGAAATTAAAGAATTTTGATCATTTTTTATACAAATTTGGAGGATTTTTAGTTCAATTTATGCAAATGGCCTAAAGTAGTGTCAATAGGTCACGTTGACACTTTCTTGACTTTTTTTAAATAATCTTTTTAGTATTATTTTCATAGTTATTTTTTTAATAAAATGTATGAGAAAAATATTCTTAGAATGTTTGAAATTTTTTGTAGAAAGTACATATATTTATATATGAAAGATGAATGGAGAATGTTGGATGTACAGGTGTGCATAGAGTGAGCACCAAAAGCATAAAGCTTCACAAGCTGGTTGAAGGGCACCAAAGCTAAGGGTTGAATTGGCACTTTAAGGGGCTTTGATTGGTTGTTATTTTGAATTATTGAATTAGCATTTACACATGAAAGCTTGCAAGTTCAATCTGTTGAAGAAGTAACAACCACAAAGTGCGATCTAGCATTGTAGCACTAAGAGAAAGAGAAGGCTCTAGAAGCCTAGTTGCTTAAAGATCTTTTTAGAATTGTTTCAAAGTTGAGACTCCTCCCCACTGCCTATAAATAGGAGGTGAGGGCCAGCCATTTAAGCAGAGTTAGTTTAGGATTAAATTTATTTTTTTTTACTTTCTTGCACTTTCATTTCTATTTTTTACATTTTCTTAGTAGCTAAACATTATTTTCTAGCATTTTTATATTGAAACTTGTTGCAAATTTCCAGTTTCTTAAGTTTTTTTAAGTGCTCTTTAAGAATCTTTCAATAAAATTTACATTTGCAATCATTTTCTAACTCATTTTACTTGTTTTTCTATCAATGTTCAAAACTATTTTTGCATCTGTCTTTGTTGACCTAGCAACCGTTTTTGAATCATAACTCTATCATATCTTCTTGTTTTCGTTTAAGTTCTTTTTTGTAGTTTCATAATCCATAGAGCTACAACATAGTTGAATTCCAACCTTATATTCATAGCACATTAATCCAAATCCAGGTTGGAAGTCACATATGGATGTAGGTGACAAGTACAGGCAAGATGTACAGACTGACTTTGGCATGGATCTTCTCTCCACTTTGGCGATTTGTTTGGCTTCTTTTCTTCCTTATATCTTTAGTTCTATTAGTTACCTTTCTTATTTCCATTTTGTGCAATTTATTTAATTTTTTTAAGTGTTGTTTGGTTAATTTTATTTGATGATATTCTGTTTTTTTATATTCTACACTATTTTGGAATTTGAGTTCATTGAGCTGATTTTCTTGTTCATTCATGCAATTGTCTTATTGATTTAGGTAGTTATCTCATAGATATATGTTGTTTTAGCTTAGGTGAATTTCGTTTCTAGTAGAAGTTATTAGACTAGATTTTTCTTTTGCAAGTTCATAAGGTTTCATTAGATGTAGTAGCTATTGTAAGTACGTTTGACTACTTGAATCATTTTTTTTCTTTTTTTTCTTCAAGTTTGTTTTTGCAAATTACACTTTCATTTAGTTCTTCAATTAGTTCTTCATTTAGATCTTCATTTAGTTTAAGTGAAAGTCAACTTGTTCCATTTAGGATGCAAACTGTAATCCACATTTTAAATTTCCATATTTTCTGTTCTTTTCATTTGCTACCTTATTTTCCAGATTTTGTTAAATTTTGTTCAATGATTTAACATTGTATGTAGTTCTCTTAATAATTGAATAAACTCCAGATAATTTTCAATTGTTTTTGGAGCACATGGATTAGATATAGTGACACCATTTTCACTACAACACCATAGGTAGTTACGGTTTGGTGATTTGTCATTTAGTTGTGTCATTCATTTACACTTTTTGGCATTTTTAATTTTCATTAGTTTTAATTAGTTTCTTAAATTGCTTATGTCATTTTTAATGCATCATAATAGTTATAATTTCATTTTCAGCCTTGCATGATATGTTACAAGTTTGTTTGATATTTCTTTTGCAATTTACTAGTTGTATTTCCAACTTAATGATGTTTCAATTTTCATGCATTTACTATTTTGTGAAATTTTCAATGTTTCTCTTTCATTTACTTTGTTTAAATAATGCATGCTTATATTTTACTAAAATCATTTGTGTTGTTTTGGTTGATTTTATTTCTATTTTTTTTTTTAGTTAGTCTAGTTTCATGCTTTTTCTTTGATTGAACTAACTTTAGGAAGAGTAGGATGATAACCGATACTTAGCTTATGAGGTTTTACCTAATTTTTATGGGATAGACATTCCAACCAAAAGGTCATTTTTACTACTTATTTGACCTGTGTACTTATAGATTTCTTTCATCAAGTTTTTGGTACCGTTGTCAAGGATTAGGAGTCAAGAGTCCTAGGTTAATATCAATTTTCACCATGCTCTACTATAGATTGGTTCACCTTTAGTGTATTTTTGTTAGCCTAGTTACTAACTTGCCTTGTTTTTGTTTCCCTAAATTGTACACAACTAACTTTCTTTGTGTAGGTTTTTGTTTAGGATTCTAATACTTATAAAGGAATTGAGTATCATATGGATCATGCTAAACCTTATTTTTTCAATGACTACCTAGGACCATAGCCTAGTGAAGAAAACTATCATAATAGAGTTGGCCCTTAAAGATTTGACCAAAATATTTAACTTTATAGAAAATATAGTAGAGGCCATTAAAGCTATGTTGATCCTAAGCCTAGTGTAGTCTATAACTTCCAAGCCAACATGACAATGGTGAAGTGCATGGTAGAGTTTATCATATTGATAGGTGTCCATTGGACCAACAATTACAATTTTACTCAAACATCTACACTACTCACACTTGAGAGGGTTATCATAAAACAATGTA